>NC_056695.1:41302734-41924956 GCF_018350215.1 Panthera leo
CAGAGAGAGAGACACACAGAGTCCGAAGCAGGCTCCAAGCTCCAAGCTCCAAGCTGTCAGCACAGAGCTCGACGCAGGGCTCAAACCCACAAACCGCAAGACCATGACCTGAGCTGAAGTCGGACACTCAACCGACTGAGCCACCCAGGCGCCCCAGCCCCCAGTATTTTCATATATCTTTCCCTGTTCTGCAAGAATTTTTGTAAGGCTTACTCAAATACATTGAGTATTACAAAATTAGATATAAATTCGAATCTGGGAAAATAAAGGGTAGAAAAGAAATGTTTGGGTAGTCTTGACAATAGACTCTTAGGCTATTGATATGGGAATAACAATCTTGAACTCTGAGCAGGTAGTCAGATGAAAGGAAACCTATATTCAAAACTCCTAACTTCAAAGGAAAGGAAGTCATAACTTCTCAGAGAAATATAGGTTTTCTCTACATTGGGTTTGAAAAAGGTTTTAACTGAACAGAGAAGACATGGAGTACTGCAGTGGAGGGAATCTTCAACAGCTTTATAATATACTTATTCATGTGTTTCATTAAGCAGTTTCTTAACACTGTCTCAGTGCAGCTTGTCCCAGCAAGTGGTCATAAATAATGTCTTTACTTCTTGTGTTCTTTTTCCCTTCATTTCCTCTGCCTCCCCTCATTCTTTTTGGGGTTGCACCCAGCTCAAGTGCAGTCTCTCCCTCTTTTTTTTTTCTTTTAATATTATTTATTTTGAGGGGGGTAGAGAGAAAGCCAAGCAGGCTCCACCCTGTCAAAGTAGAGTCCAACGCAGGGCTTGATCCCACAAACTGAGGTCATGACCTGAGGCAAAAGCAAGAGTTGGACGCTTAACTGAGCCACTCAGATGCCCCTCAAGTGCAACCTTCTTATGTGCCTACGGTACAATCTTTCCAACCACAGGACCTTTGAGTTCAGTGTTACCTTTTTAGTCCTATCAGTTTTTTTTAACCTTTGTGGCTTCTGAGTAGAAGTTACATTGTGGACCTCCTATACGCATGAGACATTGATAAACACTTGCACTTGAGAATCTGAAACCTCACTAATGGTATAATGGCAGCAAGAACCCAAAACAGTAACGATTGAATGTAAAGATTAAGATGAGTTACTAGTATAATATGCTTTTGAGGGGTAGCTCTTGTTTATGGTTTGTTTGTTTTAACGTTTATTCGTTTTTGAGAGAGACAGAGTGTGAGTGGGGGAGGGGCAGAGAGAGGGGGACACAGAATCTCAAACAGGCTCCAGGCACTGAGCTGCCAGTACAGAGCCCGACGCGGGCTCAAACTCACGGGCCACGAGATCATGACGTGAGCTGAAGTCGGACACTCAACCGACTGAGCCACCCAGGCGTCCGTCTCCTTTATGTTCTTAATTGGAGTGGTTAGAAAATTTCCTGCTTGAATTTCTTGTCTTTTTCTAAATTACTACCATAAACCAAATGCACATAATTTCTATGTTCTCCTTATTCTGTTGTGGCAGAGAAATCCATACATATTTTGAAGCTATTCTTATGTTGAAATTTGTTTCTCTTATCTTTCATGTTTTTTAATCTACACAGAATCTGATAAAAGACTTAGAATTTTTTAAAGTTTTATTTACTTAAGTAATCTCTAACACCCCATGTGAGGCTCGAATTTACAACCCCAATATTAAAAGTCTCATGCTCTTCCAAATAAGCCAGCCAGGCACATCCTAAGATTTTTTTTTATAACTCAGTAATTTATGTTCCATGAAAGGCATTGAATATCTCAGACACTGACTGTAAATTGGTCTTTAATTCAATTAGCTGAAAAGTTAATGCTATGATTTTTCATATTTATTGAGGTACTTTATATACTATAAAATTGACCCATTTTATTATTTTTTAAAATTTATTCAAATTCAAATTAACATACGATGCAGTAGAGTCTTTTATGGGGCACCTAGGTGACTCAGTCTGTTAAGCATCCAACTTCAGCCCAGGTCATGATCTCACAGTTCCTGAGTCTGAGCCCCATGTTGGGCTCTGTGCTGACAGCTCAGAGCCTGGTGCCTGTTTCAGATTCTCTGTCTCCTTCTCTCTCTCAAAAATAAATAAACATTAAAAAAATATTTTTAAAAATCTCTTATGGTTTGCCTCCATCTTTGTTTTTATCTTATTTTTCCTTCCCTTCCTCTATGTTCATCTGTTGTGTTTCTTAAATTCCATATATGAGTGGGGCACCTGGGTGGCTCAGTCGGTGGAGCGTCCGACTTCAGCTCAGGTCATGATCTCATGGCTTGTGAGTTCGAGCCCCACATCAGGCTCTGATAGCTCGGAGCCTGGAGCCTGTTTTGGATTCTGTGCCTCCCTCTCTCTGCTCCTCCCCTGTTCACACTCTGTCTCTCTCTCTCAGAAATAAATAAACATTAAAAAAAATTTTTTTTAATTCCATATATGAGTGAAATCATATATTTCTCTCTCTGACTGATTTCACTCAGCATCCATGTTGTTGCAAATGGCAAGATTTCATTCCTTTTGATTGCTGAGTAGTATTCCATTGTGTATATGTAACACATCTTCATTTGTCAGTTGATGGACATTTGGACTCTACATAATTTGGCTATTGTTGATAGTGCTGCTATAAACATTCGGATGCATGTGCCCCTTTAATTCAGCATCTTTGTCTCATTTGGATAAATACCCAGTAGTGCAACAGATGGATCAGAGGGTAATTCTATTTTTAATTTTTTGAGAAACCTCCATACTGTTTTCCAGAGTGGCTGTACCCAGTTTGCTTTCCCACCAACAGTGGAAAAGGGTTCCCCTTTCTCCACATCTTCTCCAACATCTGTTGTTGCCTGAGTTGTTCATTTTAGCCATTCTGACAGGTGTGAGGTGGTATCTCATTGTGGTTTTGATTTGTATTTCCCCGATGATGAGTGATGTGGAGCATGTTTTCATGTGTCTGTTAGCCATCTGGATGTCTTCTTTGGAGAAGTATCTATTCATGTCTTCTGCCCATTTCTTCACTGGATTATTTGTTTTTTGGGTGTTGAGTTTGAATAGTTCTTTATAGATTTCGGATACTGACCCTTTATGTGGTATGTCATTTGCAAATATCTTCTCCCATTCTGTCGATTGCCTTTTAGTTTTGTTGATTGTTTCCTTTGCTGTCCAGAAGCTTTCTATCTTGATGAAGTCCCAATAGTTCACTTTTGCTTTTATTTCCCTTGCCTCCAAGACAGGTCTAGCAAGGAGTTGCTACAGCTGAGGTCAAAGAGGTTGTTGCCTGTTTTCTCCTCTATGATTTTAATAGTTTCCTGTCTCACATTTAAGTCTTTCATCCATTTTGAGTTTATTTTTGTGTATGGTGTAAGAAAGTGGTTTCATTCTTCTGCGTGTTGCTCTCCAGCTTTCCCAGCACCATGTGCTGAAGAGACTGTCTTTTTTCCATTGGATACTCTTTCTTGCTTTGAAAATTGACTCATTTTAAATGTGTGATTCAATTTTTAGTGTATTTACAGAGTTGTGCTGCTAATTTTACAAGTTTTATAATCCAATTTTTAGATAATATAACATTCTAATTTTAGAATAACCTATCACTCCAAAAAGAAACCTGGTGACCATTAGTAGAAACTCCTATTTACCTCCCTTCTACCCCCTTCACTCTCTCCCGTAACCCCATCCCTAAAGAACTACCAACTTATTTTTGGTTTCTATGGATTTGCCTCTTCCAGATACTTCATATAAATGAAGTCATACCACATGTGGTCTTTGTGCCTGGCTTCTTTTATGGAGCATGTTTTGAAGTTCATTCATACTGTAGCATGGGTCAGTACATTATTCTTTTTTATGGCTAAATAATATTATGGCTAATAATATTGTAGGGATTTACGACATTTAGTTTGTCCATTTATCACTTGTTGGACATTTGAAGGTGTTTTGACTATTAAGTATAATGGTACTGTGTACCTCTACATTCAAATTTTTGCATGTATATAAATTTTCAGATTTCTAGTATAAGGTTTACACCTAGGAGTGGGATTGCTGTGTCATACATTAATTCTAAGTTTAACTTTTGAGAAAGAGCGAAACTGTTGTCCAAAGGAGCTTCACCATTTTAGATTTCTGGTTTTTTTTTTTATGATGTTTAAATTTTTTAATGTTATTTATTTTGAGAGAGTGTGTGAGCACACACGAGTGGGAGAAGGGCAGAGAGCAAGAGAAACAGGATCTGAAGCGGCCTCTGCACCAACAGCAGAGAGCCTGAGGGGGGGACTAAAACTTACAAACAATGAGATCACAACCTGAGCCACCCAGGCACCCCTTAAGACTTTATTTTTAAGCAGTCTCTATACCCAACTTCGGACTGAAACCCACAACCCAAGACCAAGAGTCTAATGTTCCACCAACTGAACCAGCCAGGTGCCCTACCATTTTACATTTCTAACCAGCAATGTGTGAGAGTTCAGTTTCTCCACAACCTTTTAATTTTTTTTTTTAATGTTTATTTATTTTTGAGATAGAGACAGAGCATGAACGGCGGAGGGTCAGAGAGAGAGAGTGAAACAGGCTCCAGGCTCTGACCTGTCAGCACAGAGCCCGACACGGGGCTTGAACTCACAGACTGCGAGATCACGACCTGAGCCGAAGTCGGCCGCTTAACCAACTGAGCCACCCAGGCGCCCCTCTCCACAACCTTTTAAACTTGATTTTATTTTAGTCATTTTTATAGGTGTGGATTTGCTTTCTCATTATAGTTTTGATTTACATTTCCTTAATGGCTATTGATTTTGAGCATCTTCATATGTGCTTATTATCCTTTTGTATATTTTCTTTGGAGAAATGTTCAAATCTCTTGTGCATTTTAAAACTGGATTAGTCTCCTTACTGTTTTTCAGTGGTAAGATTTCTTTATATATTCTAGATGAGAGACCTTATTAAGGTGTGATTTACAAATACTTTTTCTCAGTCTGTGGTTTATCTTCATTTTCTTAATGATGTCTTTTAAAGCACAAAAGTTTTAAATTTTGATGAAGTACAATTTATCAGTGTCTTATTTTCTCACTTACAGTTTTGTTGTAATATATCACCCAAGTTTCAGGAGATTTACTACATATTCTTGCAAGAGTTCTGTAATTTTACTTTATTTTTTTAAGTTTATTCATTTATTTTGAGAGTGAGTGAGAGAATCCCAAACAGGCTCTGTGCTCTCAGCACAGAGCCCAATGCAGGGCTCCATCCCATGAACCGTGAGATCATGACCTGAGCCAAAATCAAGAGTCACTCACTCAACTGACAGAGCCACCTAGGGGCCCCAGAGTTCTGTAATCTTTGCTCTTAATTTAGGTGTCTTATTCAACTTGGATTAATTTTTTTATATGACATGAGGTAGAGGCCTAAATTCATTCTTTTGCATGTGGGTATTACATTATTTCAGCACCATGTATTGGAAAGACAACAGACATACTTTGTTTTATTGTGTTTTGCTCTCTTGCACTGTGTAGATACTGTGTATTTTTTTTTTTTAATTTTTTTTAATGTTTATTTATTTTTGACAGAGAGACAGAGCATCAGTGGGGGAGGGCTGGAGACAGAGAGGGAGAGACACAGAATCCAAAGCAGGCTCCAGGCTCCGAGCTCCGAGCTCCGAGCTGTCGGCACAGAGCCTGATGTGGGGCTCGAACTCACAGACTGCGAGATCATGACCTGAGCCGAAGTCAGACAATCAACCGACTGAGCCACCCAAGCGCCCCTGTGTATTTCTTTTTTAGTGTTTATTTATTTTTGAAAGAGAGAAAGAGCACGAGCAGAGGAAGGGCAGAGAGAGGAGGGAGACAGAGAATCCAAAGCAGGCTCCATGCTGTCAGTGCAGAGCCCAACGTGGGGCTCAAACTGGGAGACCATGACCTGAGCCAAAATCGAGTTGAATGCCCAACTGAAAAAGTCACCCAGGTGCCCCTAGGTACTGTGTTGTTTTTGTTTTGTTTTGTTTTTGTTTTTAACAAATTGAAGGTGTATGGCAATCCTGCATCAAGCAAGTCTGTTGGCACCATTTTCTCAACAGCATTTTCTCACTTCGTTTCTGTCACATTTTGGCGATTTTTGAAATATTTTGTAGTTTTCTATAATTTTATTTGTTATGATCTGTGATCAGTAATTATAACTAGCTGAAAGTTCAGGTGATACCTAGCATTTTTTAGCAATAAAGTATTTTTAGGGACGTCTGAGTGGCTCAGTCGGTTGAGTATCCAACTCTTGATTTTGGCTTGGGTCATGATTCTGGGTTGGTGGGATCAAGCCCCAAGTTGGGCTCCATGCTTAGCATGGAGCCTGCTTAAGATATTCTCTCTCTCTCTCTCTCTCTCTCTCTCTCTCTCTCTCTGCCAACTCATGCTCCCTCTCTAAGGTAAAAAATAAGTAAATAAAAATTTAAAACTTCTAAAAAATAGTTATTAAAAAAAACTTTTTAATGTTTGTTTATTTTTGAGAGAGAAAGACGGTGTGAGTAGGGGAGAGGCAGAGAGAGGGAGACAGAATCTGAAGCAGGTTCCAGGCTCTGAGCTGTCAACACAGAGCCTGATGTGGGGCTCGAACTCATGAACCAAGAGATCATGACCTGAGCCAAAGTCAGACGCTTAACCAACTGAACCATCCAGATGCCCCCCAAAATAGTTATTTTTAAATTAAGGTGTGTTTTTAGACCTCATGGCATTGCACACACTTAGTAGACTGCCGCATAGTCTAGACAAAACTTGTATGTGCACTGGGGAACCAAAATATTCATTTGACTCTATTTATTGTGATGTTTACTTTATTGCAGTGGTCTGGAACCAAACCCACAGCATCTTCAAGGTTTGCTTGTATTCTTTCCTCACCAAATTGTCTTGGAATCTTTGTCAAAATTCAAATGACCATAAATGTAAGGGTTTATTTCTGGCCACCCAATTCAATTCCACTGATCATTGCCTACCCTTATGGGAGTATCACACCATTTTGATCACTGTAGTTTTATAACAAGTTTTAAATTTAGCAAACATAACTCCTGCTTTATTCTTTTTCAAGAGAGTATGGCTCTTCTGGGTCCTTTGCATTTCTGTGCACATTTTAGGTTCAGTTTTGTTGATTTTTGTTAAAAAAAAAACAAACAGTTGAGATTTTGATAGCTTGTGAATTGAATCTGTAGGTCAATTTAGACAAGATTGCCATTTTAACCATATTAAGTCCTTTGTTTATGAACATGACTGTCTTTCCTTGTGTTTAGATCATCTTTTGTTTTCAAATAATGTCTTTTAGTTTTCAGTAAGTCTAACTATTCCTTTTTAAATTTTTTTCCTAAGTGTTTTTTTTTTTTTTTTATGCTATTGTGAATAGAATTGCTTTCTTAATTTCATTTTTGTGTTTTCACTGTAGTGTATAGAAATGCAATTGATCTATTATATGTGTCGATCTTGTATTTTGTTACCTTGCTGGACTGGTTTTTTCTACCTTGTTTTTAGTAAATTCTTTTTTATTTTCTACATAAAGGTTTACCTTGTCAATATCTTGTCATTTTTTAATAAATTATTTTTGTTGATTCTGATTTCAATAATCTGAAAGACCTTTGCATTTAGGTTGATAGAAAATTCTTATTCTCATTTCCTGTCAGGTACATAAACAATTATTTAATTTTCCTTAAGATGCCTTGTGTACAGCAGAAATCCTAGTGCAAAAATAAGGATGTGATTCCGAATTTAGGCTTCCTGAAAGTAGGTGTTACCTTATAGATACTGAACATAAGTGTCACTTATAATGTTACATTTCTAGTTGGATAATTTTTATCTATCTTGTCTTGTTTGTATTTTGAAGGTACTAGACACCTGGATTTAATTTATAGGAGATCTTTAGCCAAAGGTATAGAATATGCCAGGACAGAGTCATGGAAGTAAGTTGTATACTGTGGGACCAATCTGACTCTACTAGTTAGTAGGAAAAACCTAGTTACTCAATTAAATACATAGAGAAGTCTTTGTGGTTTTTGAGAATTAGTTATCAGGCATTTGACATGAGCAAATATGGTCTTTGAATGAACGGTGGTTAAAAACTCTGGGTGGTTCTGTTTTGGTGAAGAGCTAACTAGTTGTGTCACCTTTGGGAAATAATTTAACTCTTATTTTCTGTTTCTACCTCTGTAAAAACGATGAGGTATGTCTGAGTGATTGCTAAAGTTCTACTCAGGCATAAATTTCAGCATTCCCTCTGTATCTGCTCTTATAGTTGCATATAGATTGACTGTTAGTCTCTAAATAGACTTTCCCCACACAAAGGTAGAAACATCTCCCAACTATCTTTAATATTTTTTCATGCTCTGATATTTTAAAAATGATGAAATGGAATGATGGTTATGGAAATAACAAGAATGAGGTAACAAATTATTTTATGATTTATGGAGTAACTTGGTATGTTACATTATTGAATCCGAAGAACAATTCTGTGAAACTAGGAAAGTGCTATTATTCCCATTTAGCAAATGATGAAATTGAAGAGAAATTAAGTGACTTGCTCAAAGTTTCTGTACTAATAAAAAAAAAAAAAATGGAGTCTGGAACTATATGCACATCTGGCACCATTCCTATTAACCCATCAGTTAGGATTATGTAGGATAAATAATCTCAAAGATTCTTAGCCCTTCCATTATGCGTTTACTGGTCTTTGAAGTTGGATAATTACCTACTTAGATTTAGAAGATTGAATAATCTAAAGCTGTGGGTCTTTATTGATCCTTAAGCTACTAACATCTTTATAATTTTTCTCTATGTATTTTCAATTATGGGTATCTGGCCACTGTGATGAAAAACAAATTGGGTAGGGTGAAACTAATTTCAAAATATGGTAATCACTTGCGTTGCCACATAAAGAATAATTATGTATTCACTTGGCTTGTTCTTCTTGGAGGTAATTGCTGCAGATAGCATGGAGAGGACACAAGCATCAATTTTCCCTCTGTGTTAATGGTGATTGATTTAACTTGTTATGCATCCCTTCCAATTTACCCACTTCGCTACCTTTTTTTCCAATCAAGGTTGGAAGAGCTAATTCATGAGTGCTATAGTACTTTGTGTTTTATGCTGTACAATTGCTTGTATATGTGGGTAGAACCATCTATTCCTTGGAGCAATAACTTTGGATTTTTTTCTTTTTCTTTTCCTTTTGGTCACTGTGGCTGTGGTTCCTATTAGTGCTTTGAATTCATGCATTTTCATGCCTAACTATTCCTGGCAACTACCCAGTTAATCATCAATGAGCTGGGCTTTGGAAGTGGTGCTTTGTGGTTGAGTGACTACGAAGGCTTAATTCTCTCTTTCCTGTCCCTTTAAGAATCTCAGAACTGGATCTCTGGGGAAGACTTGCACTTAAGTCTATATTAACCCTTTTGCTTTTCAACTTTGGACTTTTGTGGAAACGTGGGACAGACTAGCTATGGTATTCTTACCTGTCTTGGGAGAGAAAACTGAGAATTCTAAGAAAGATCACCTTGAGGAAGTCTGTTTCCTTACATAACTGATGCTTTTAGAATAAATATTGGACATTGTCTATTCCTATTGGTTCACTGTGCTTTCTCTCCCTTTAGCCCCCCAGGTTCGCCCAATAGTCTTGGCTACTTCCCTACAGCTGCTAATCTTAGCGGTGTCCCTCCACAGCCTGGCACGGTGGTCAGAATGCAGGGCCTGGCCTACAATACTGGAGTTAAGGAAATTCTTAACTTCTTCCAAGGTTACCAGGTCAGTAGCTTGAAGAAGAAAATACACAGTGCCCTTATTACTTAAGTTGATTTGCCTAAAGAATGCAGCCAGGAAAGAGCAGATTTTCTGAACCTCATGTGTACATATGCTAATAGGTTTGCTTATAGAGGCAAAAAGAACCAGAGGCAAAGTCAGGGGGACTAGTTTTGAGTGCTATTTTCTTTTCCTTTTTTTTTTTTTTAATTTTTTTGTTTTTAATGTTTATTTATTTTTGAGACAGAGAGAGAGCATGAATGGGGGAGGGCCAGAGAGAGAGGGAGACACAGAATCTGAAGCAGGCTCCAGGCTCCGAGCTGTCAGCACAGAGCCCGACGCGGGGCTCGAACTCACGGACTGTGAGAGCATGACCTGAGCCGAAGTCAGACACCCAACCGACTGAGCCACCCAGGCGCCCCTTGAGTGCTATTTTCAAACTCACCCATTTGACAAGATTAGGACTTTTCCAGGCTACTCTAATTGTCTCAACATAATCTGTTGGTGCTCTTTTTGAAAATTGGGCTACTTTGGGAAAGCTCTTCAGGGCACACAGCAATGTGGGTCTTTTCATCTAGAATAGGATTGGCTAAGAAGGAGTTTTCCTCTAATTCTTGACTACCCAAAAAAGAAAAAAAAAAAAAAAGTACTTAAACATGCAATTTGAGTATGTAAAAAGTAGTCAAGGCCTCTCTACCTAACCTGGAAAAAACAAAGGAGACTCTATGAATCTTTAGATGCTAAGTCATTAAAATGAGCTGTAGGATATTTGGTGAGCCTTATATGAAATGATCTGTGATAATTCTTGTGAAACGAATGTTGGCTCTTACCAACTTTTTCTGCCACTGCCTATGTCCATCAATTGTTTTCCGACTCAAGTTATGAAATGAGATGTTTCTTGCTAAACTCTATAAGAGCTCTGTAAGAGTCAGCAAAATCTCCTCATTGCCATCTCCTCTGAGCAGAGACCTTTCTTTCCTTGAATCACATAATTACCTAGAACCCAAATTCCTTTCTTGCAATACCTAAAAATCAGTATCTTGAAACTCTTTTATTGTATTAATAGCAAAAATTATCTTTCTTCTTGAAGCTGAACTTTGCTTGAGTCTCTAGAGATGAGAAGTATTTATGGACATAATCATCAAACCTAAAATATGCCTTGAGCATTTACAGTACAGAGTTGTAAGGATTATGCCTACAGAGTCTGTTTCACCATTGGAATGGGTTTACAAGCTTGGCGTCCATGAATCCTGGAGGATTGTGGAGCTCGTCTAAAATTATCTCCGTGGGGATGCCCCAAGCCTACCAAGTTACTGTAATGTTCTTATGGGCTTTTAAAATTAAAAGTGTATTTTCTGGCAAATGAAGAATATCTAATGAAGGTTAGACAAAAGTAATTTTTTGTTATTGCCTGGCTTAACACATTCATACCGGAAGTAAGAGGTCTTTAGAGATCAGTAGATCTTTTCCCCTTATCTATGGGAGAAAACATTCCAAGACACCCAGTGGATGCCTGAAATTGCAGATAGAATCAAACCCTGTAATTTCTTTTTTCCTATCCCTACCTACCTGTGATAAATTCTAATTCAAAGACAGAGATTAACAATAATAAAGCAGAACTGTAATAAAAGGGATGCGAATGTGGTCATTCTCTCTCAAAATATCTTACTGTACTGCATTTACCCTTGTTGTGATGATGTGAAAAGATAAAATGCCTGTGTGGTAAGATGAAGTGAGGTGAATGACGTATGCATCGTGATGTAGTGTTAGGATTGTGTTAGGATCATTTGCTTCTGGTCAGTCAAGGGTAACTGAAACTGCTGATAAGAGGAACTATTGTACATACTTTGCTTCTTCCCTAAACCATTATGCTGCCTATTGGGAGCTCTTGCAGGGGGGGAAACAGTTACTCTAAACTTCACATAAGATTCATGAGATTCTGAAAGGAATAGAGAATTTTACTGAAGGCTATTGAGGAGGTTGCTTAATAAACTTTTGAGTTTGTGTTTTCTCCCAGTGTTTTCCAATTCTGGAAAGTACAAGCAAAGTTTCAGGTTCTAAAAGTCAGCTGATTTTCTATTTTGAAGTCAATTAACTTTCTATTTTGTTTTGACTGGTCAACATTTAGCTTTGCAATGACTAGAATTAAGAGGTCATACACATAAATTGGTTGTGAGATTAAGCAAAATTGCTCTTATTATGAAGTGTTCTCTGGCTGGCTTTTGTGGGTATTCTACCAGAAACAAGTAAAGGCAGTTATTTCTAGATTTATAGCTACAAGATTGATGTGCTTCAAAATTGAGATAAAATAACTTCAGTTTATAGCAGTTTATCTTCTAGTATCTTCTAGGCAATCATTGAAGGCTGGAGTAGAGTTATCTGGTATAATCAGAAGTAAGAAGATCGTACAAAATTATTTGATCTCAAGGAATTTGGCCTTCATTGCTGAAGTGCTTGGAGTTCACGACCTGGATCAACCAATTAGGATTACGTAGGAACTAGGAGCACCTGTCTGGTTCAATCAGTAGACCATGCAACTGTTGATCCCAGGGTTGTGAGTTCAAGCCCCACATTGAGCATAAAGCTTCCTTGAAAAAAAAGAAAAGAAAAAGATTATATATAAACCTCACTTATCAAATTAAGTATATCAAATTATTCCAATGTCTTTAGTAATTTGAGTTTTAAGGCAGTTACAAAATCCACAATCTTTTGTATCCTAATTTTATATCACTCTTACATGAAGGCTCATACATTCAGTCTTTGAGAGTCCATGTCTATTTTTTTGTTTGTTTGTTTTTTAATGGTTTTGTTTTTTAAGTTTTTATTTATTTTTGAAAGAGAGAAAGAGAGAGAATGAATCACAAGCTTGATTGAATGAATCACACAGGGCTTGAAACCGTGACTCTGAGATCATGACCTGAGCTGAGATCAAGGGTCGGATACTTAATGAGACTGAGCCACCCAGGTGCCCCAAGAGTCTGTGTCTTCTTATTTTTTTCTGTCCTCAATTATTTTGGTAATAGTCCCTAGCTATAGGAATCCGGATTGGGTATAGATTTACCATAAGACAAAATCAGTAGAGTGTGACTTAAAACTGTGTTCTCTTAAGTATATTTTGTATTTATCTTTATTTACAGTGTATTCACTGCTGTTGATGTATTGGGAGGTTTTCATTTTATTTCTGGTTATGTAATATATTCATATAATTAAGCAAATACTTAGTAATAATTGGTTGAGTGAAATCTCTTGATAGTTTCCGATTCTGCCTTCTAAAAAACATCTCAAGATAATAATGGCATATGCCATTTCCTATAAACATTATATTTAAACATAATTTTTGGATATATGTTTCTCCTACCCTTAGCAAAATTCCTTCTACTTTGACGTAATTTTTCTATACTTCACACTTGGTGGTAGTGGGGAAGGGGGTATGAAGCCAGAGAGGGTAAGGATTTACAAAAAGGGAAGAATTCTGATGTCCAAAACAAAATGCAGGACATGGGTTCTGCTATCAATTTTGTAATTTTGTAGGGGCACCTGTCTGGCTCAGTCAGAAGAGCATGCTACCCTTGATCTCAGATTTGTGAGTTCGAGCCCCACGTTGGGTGTAGGGAATACTAAAATAAATAAATAGGTAAACTTTTAAAAAATCTGTGATTTTATAAAGTTAAAGTGCCTGGGTTGGGCCCATTTTGGTAAATGAGATTTATAGAATGAGGACTGAATACATGAAGACAAACTACCATGAAAATATTTGATCAGGAGAATGTCATTCTGGTCGTGAAAATAAACCTGTATCTATATTTGATGGGCCTCTTATTCTGGACTCTCTGGTCTCCTTACATAATTCTTATAACTTGATTTGCCATTTGCTTTATCCTTTACTGTTAATGCTTTGCATTTTTAATGGTTTTAGTTTTTGTTTTTTCTCAGAATACTGACTTTAATCAGTATCTCTTTAAGCCTCTGGCCGCTATTATGTTTATCTGCTGTCTGCCTGAGAGAATTAGGTTGATATTACAAATACAATATTTAAAGTTCACAGAGTTGCTTGCAGATGCTGGGCTTATTGGACAATACTTTGCAAATAGTTGGTACTCAAACTATTTTATATCTAGTCACACCTGTGATATCATGGAAACTGTACTGTTAGCACGATCTGATGTGTTTGTTGTTTATTGTGTTATGGGTTCTTTATCCCTGTGTTCACTCTAACTAACCCCTTCCCTAAAAGAAGGTTTTATTAAGTAGGAAGTGGTGACTTGGGATTAGTTGTTACATATGTGGCTCTTACCAGCATTTGAGCTTGTTTCCTACATTCTAAATGTCGTATAGTACTGTCCGTAGATCTATTCAGTTGAAATGCTAATCGTCCATAGTGGCAGTTTGTCCATCTTACGATCCTGTTTGTTCTAACTTGCATTGTAGTACGCAGCCGATGATGGACTTGTACACACAAATGACCAGGCCAGGACTCTACCCAAAGAATGGGTTTGTATTTAAGGGCCCCAGCAGTTAGACCATCCTCAGAAAAGAAGGTAAGGCGCTATGATGTGAAAGCTCAATCATAAAGGGCCAAATAGAGATCGAGAATCTGAATGTATTTTTTATGAGTTGCGTAAGAAGTTCCCCCTTTTCTTTAGTATGATGTAGGAGTGACAGAGATCCTGGAAGAAA
Organism: Panthera leo; assembly: GCF_018350215.1. NCBI lineage: Eukaryota > Metazoa > Chordata > Mammalia > Carnivora > Felidae > Panthera > Panthera leo. The sequence goes on from NC_056695.1 coordinate 41,317,139, forward strand.
TGGGAGACTGGAATTCAGTGTGTCATCCAAGGAGACAGTATCTTAGAAACATTTATGGATCATAGTTGTATGTTATTTGGGGGTAAGGGAAAACTTGTCAATTTAGAAATTCATTTGCTAGATTTATGTGGAATACAGTTTGGGTATGCTTTTTTGTTGTTTTAATTTAGGTAAAAATCATAACAAAATCTACCATTTAAAAAAATTTTTTTTTAACATGTTTTTACTTTTGAGAGAAAGACAGAACATGAGTGGGGGAGGGGCAGAGGGAGGGAGACACAGAATCAGAAGCAGGCTCCAGGCTCTGAGCTGTCAGCACAGAGCCTGATGCAGGGCTCTAACACACGAACAGTGAGACCATGACCTGAGCCGAAGTCGGACGCTTAACTGACTGAGCCACCCAGGCGCCACCCCTAAAATCTATCATTATTTTTAAGTATACAATTCAGTGGCAGTTAGTATATTCATAACATGTGCAACCACCACGTCTATCTAGTTCCAAAACACTTTCATCACCCCAAAAGAAAACCCCAAACCCATTAAGCATATCTCCCTATTTTCCTTCCCCATAGACCCTGGAAACACCATTCCTGTCTGCATGGATTTGCCTTTAGTGCATATTTCATAAAAATGGAATCCTACAATATGTGGCCCTTTTGTGTCTGGCTTCTTTCACTTCACAGGTTTTTGAGGTTCATCCTTGTTGGAGCCTGTATCAGTACTTCCTTTCTTTTCATAGTTAATAACATTCCATTGTATGGATAGACCGCATTTTTTATTTATTCCTCTTTTGATAGACATTTGAGTTGTTTCTGCCTTCTTGCTATTGTAAATAGTGCTGATATGAACATTTACGTACAAAGATTTGAGTACCTGTTTTTTAATTCTCTTGGGTATGTATCTAGGAGTGGAATCACAGAGTCCTATGGTAATTCTGTTGAGTGGACTTTTTTCCCATTTCATTTTTTTTAAATGGTGGTAAAGTATACATAACATAAAATTAACCATTTTTAAGTGTATGGTTCAGTGGCATTAAGTACAGTCACATTATTTTGTAACCATCACCACCATCTATTGTCATCATCTCAAACTGACACTCCCCTCTTCCCTCATACCCTGGCAACTACCTTTCTACTTCCTGTTTCTATACATTTGACTATTCTAGGTAACTCAAAAATGGAATAACCTAATATTTGTCTTTTCATGATTAGCTTATTTCCATTAGCATAATTTTTTTTTAATGTTTATTTTTGAGACAGAGCATGAGCAGAAGAGGGGTGGAGAGAGAAGGAGACACAGAATCCGAGGCAGGCTCCAGGCTCTGAGCTGTCAGCATAGAGCCTGACGCGAGGCTTGAACTTGTCAACCACGAGATCATGACCTGAGCCGAAGTTGGACGCTCAACTTACTGAGCCACCCATGCACCCCCATTAGCATAATGTTTTTAAGGTTCATTGTCTAAATCTAGAGTAAAGGAATCCTGATAGTTTTTGAAAATAGTTTTTTAATTGGTAACGTTTTCTTAAAGGATATTGGCTTTCATTAACTAACTTGAACTTAAATAAAAACTTCTGGGGGGGGGGGTGGGGCACACGGGTGGCTCAGTGGGTTAAGCGTCTAACTTCCACTCAGTTCAGATCTCATAGTTTATAAGTACGAGTCCCACATCAAGCTCTCTGCTGTCAGCACAGAGCCCACTTCAGATCCTCTGTCTCCCTCTTGCTCTGCCCCTACCCTACTTGCATGCGTCCTCCCTCCCTCCCTCCCTCCCTCCCTCTCTCTCTCTCTCTCTCTGTCTCAAAGATAAACATTTAAAAAAATTTTTTTTAACGTTTATTTATTTTTGAGACAGAGAGAGACAGAGCATGAACAGGGGAGGGGCAGAGAGAGAGGGAGACACAGAATCTGAAACGGGCTCCAGGCTCTGAGCTGTCAGCACAGAGCCTGATGCGGGGCTCGAACTCACGGACTGTGAGATCATGACCTGAGCTGAAGTCGGACGCTTAACCGACTGAGCCACCCAGGCGCCCCAAAGATAAACATTTTAAAAATACACACATACATACATACTTGGAAGGGAAAAAGAGGATACTGGGTTTCTGTGTGAGCTTGCTCTAGAGATGGCATTGTGGGGTCATGGTCAGGAATTGCTGTAACTTAATTCCTTCATTTTTTGTTGTTGTTGTTGTTGGATTTGGTTTCCTGGCATGCCACTTTAAAATTTTGTTACTGGGGCACCTGGGTGGCTCAGTCAGTTGAGCGTCCGACTTTGGCTCAGATCTTGATCTCATGGCTCGTGAGTTCAAGCCCCGTGTTGGGCTCTGTGCTGACACCTAGGAGCCTGGAGCCTGTTTCGGATTCTGTGTCTCCCTCTCTCCCTGTCTCTCTCTCACTCTCTCTCTCTCTCTCTCTCAAGAATAAATTAAACATTAAAATAAAATTTTGTTACCATTTTCATGGCTGAGGACCCTATGGGCCTTAACTATATGAGTTCTAAATTGGAAAGTGTGGTTGCCAATAGTACAATATTGTCCTTGAGAAATGACAATTGGGGTCTTAGGCTCTCATTCTGAAGTTGTAGAAACCCCAGTTCTGGGATGGAAATGATGATTCTCTGCTATTTTCTGTGAGATTTCAAGATATCTTGGGTACTAAAGAACATTGTGCCCAGATACTTTGCAGTGGGTATGGAGTATTTTCTAGTTTAGTTCACAGGAATGAGAGCACATTATTCTAGCTTTTTGATAGTCTTTTTGATCCATACTTCGTCATTTAAAATGTTCTTTATTCAACTTCTTAATGCTGTTTATGAACATGATAAGCATACTCTTCTATATCATAAAATGAATGTATTGAATGAGAAATGACTAGAGGCATGACTGGGTGGTTCAGTCAGTTGAGTGTCTGACTTCAGGCACTCCCAAGGTCATGATCTTGGGGTTCCTGGGTTCAAGCCCCTCGTGGGACTTTGTGCTGACAGTGGGGAGCCTGCTTAAGATCGTCTCCTTCCTTCTCTCTCTGCTCCTCCCCTGCTTGCACACATGCTCTCAAAAATAAATAAACATTAAAATTTTTAAAAAGAAAAAGAAGAAATGACTAGACGTGGAACTTTGTTCTTTTTTAAAAATGTTACTTACTTTGAGAGAGCGTGTGTGCATGGACACACATACAAGACAGGGAGGGGGAGAGAGAGGGAGAGAGAGAATCCCAAGTAGTCTTATGGGCTGTCAGTACAGGGCTCTATCTCACCAGTGGCAAGGTCATGACCTGATCTGAGATCAAGAGTAGGATGCTTAACCAACTGAGCCACCCAGGCACCTCAGAGCTTTTTGTTATTATATGAGAAATGTCCTAACTTGACTATAACCATTACTCAACTCTGATTCTATCTTATGTTTATATATTTGAAGTCATGATAGAATATCAGGTGCTCTGTTAAAATCCAGGTGTTTGCATTTATTATTATAAAATCAGATTGATCTACTTTTATATTGAAATTTTTAAAAATTCACATGGAGTACTGGATGAAACACCTGGCTAAGTTATCAGTTATTTAATGATCTCAGCGATCCTGGGAGGTAAGGATCATAAAAGTATTGTGTGCTTATTGGAAAGAATTTGGAACATACAGACAGGTGCAAAGAAGTCACTAATAATTCCACCCTCCAGAAATAACCATAATGAATATTTTCTTTCAGATTCTTTTTTGTACATCCTTATGCAATTTGGACCCCATTTATTTCCCTTTAACCTTCTCGTGTGGCTATATATTTTTTCTCATCATCTATATTAATAATCAAATTTATCATCACTAGTCATCTCTTAAATATCACTAGAATGCCTTATGCTCTGTAAGCAATTTTATATCTCCAGTGCCATTTAAGTCTCATTGCAGCACCATGAGGCATCAGGGCAGGTACCCATGGCTCCATGTGACAGATGAGGAAATGAAACCCAGAGAGGCTGGGTAACTTTCTGAGTCCTACAGTTAATGACCAAGCTGACTAAAGATACATCACTTTGAGTTTCAGTCTTGGTGCTCTTTTCTACTAAGCAAATAAGAGCATGGCAGAGTAAGTACTTCTAGTGGGATGGATGGTGGCCCCAAATAAATGTCCACATCCTAATCCCTGGAACCTGTGACTATTAGCTTATCTGGCAAAAAAAAAAAAAAAAAAAAAAAAAAAGGTAAGGATCTTGAGGGGAGTTTATCCTGGATTATGTGGGTGGGCCCTTAATGCAATTATAAAAGAGGCAGAAATAGGGGCACCTGGGCGGCACAGTCAGTGGAGCACATGACTCTTGATCTCAGGGTCATGAGTTCAAGCTTTCACACTGGGTATGGCGCCTACTTAGAAAAAAGGGCAATGGGGAGGAGACCAGATGGACACAGGAGAAGAGGAGGCAATATGACCATAGAGGCAGAGATTTAAATAATACAGACATAAGCCAGGGATCACCTGCAACCATTGAAAGGTGGAGAAGGCAAAGAATTGTTCCCTAGGGCCTCTGGAGGATGTACATCCTGGCTGACACCTTGATTTCTGGCTGCCAGATATGTGAGAGAAGTTTCTGTTTTAAGTCATCAAATTACATTATTTTTTACAGCAATGACAGGAAACTAGTAACAGTACTTGAAAAATTTATTGAAAGCATGATGCCATTACTGGTTATGGAGTCAGATAAAGGTAGCCAAAGCCCATGATAAGGTCTGATAAAGAAGTTTCAGTATTCTGCCTTCTTGTATAGCCAACATTTGTCAGCTAACCCAAGAATTACTCTAGGTATGCCTCTTTTTTTTATCATAAAAGATCCCCAACGACTGCTCACAAGCTGTTGAAGATGCCCTCTTGGGAAGGAGGTTTGATGGCTGTCTGGAAAAAAATGCCTCCTCAAAAGGCCAGAGTTCTTGTTTGTACCCCCAACTCCCTCACCATAAGCTCCAAGTGTAACTCTCCTAGTGTGTTGGGGGGGGGGGGGGGGGCAGGACCAGCTCATAAATTTGTCAACAAATGCTTAGCTATAAACATATTTTGCATACATATGGAGAGACAGTTCTTCAGAGGTAACATTTCCCTATTCTGTAAAATGCACATAGCATCACTTCTTCATATGTGACTCAACTTTTCTAGGTAAGAATCAGGTGGGTTAATGAGCATAAGCAAGTTTTACAAACTATAAAGTTATGCATATAGACAAACAACTACTTTATTTCTATGATTATAATAATCAATACAGAAGCAATGTTGATGACTATTATCTATGCTCCAGACATTGTTCAGATTTCACCAATTTTTCCATTAATGTTCTTTTTCATTTCCATGATCTACTTCCATGATCCAATCTATGAATCCATGTTGCAGTTATTTGGCCTGTCTCCTTAGTATCCTCTAGTCCATGTTAGTTTCTCAGTCTTTGCTTATTTTTCATGACCTTGAGAGTTTTGAGGTATTCTGCTTTTGAGGTATTTTGTGGGCTATCCTTGATTTTGAATTTGTTAGATGTTTTTTTGGCAATAATACTGGGGTAATGGGTATTGGGAAAGAATAATACCATGGAGATGAAGTGCGCATCCTATCACATAATATCTGGGATGCTATTACCTACATAACATTACTGGCGGTGTAATCTTGATCATTTGCTGAATGTCTTAGTTCATTCTGGCTGCCGTAACACAATTCCATGGACTGGGTGTTTTATAAATAACAAACCTCTAATTTCTCACAGTTCTAGAGGCAGGGAGGTCCAAGATGAAGTGTTAACATTTTCCTTTGCTTTTTTGTGAGAACTTTTGTCTATACTGGGTATTTTTGGAAGTTCTTGTGATGTGTTAAGCCTGGTATTTTCACAACAGCTAGGTTTTAAGGAAAAACAAAAGAATACCCAACAATCAAACAAAAACCATGCAGCTTCCATTTGGAGAGTATCTTTTATACCTGGCCTCTTAAGTATATAGTTTAGATTACTTTGTAGTTCGAAAATTATCTGTCTTGCACTATCAACAATAGCCAAATTATGGAAAGAGCTCAAATGTCCATCGACTGATGAATGGATAAAAAAGATGGGCTGTGTGTGTGTGTGTGTGTGTGTGTGTGTGTGTGTGTGCGTGTGTGTGCGCGCGCGCTGGAATATTACTCGGTGATCAAAAAGAATGAAATCTGGCCATTTGCAACAACACAGATGGAACTAGAGTGTATTATGCTAAGTAAAATAAGTCAGAGAACGACAAACATGATTTCACTCCTATGATGAATTTAAGATACAAACAGATGAACATAAAGGAAAGGAAACAAAAATAATATAAAAACAGGGAGATAAACCATAAAAGACTCAAATACAGAGAACAAACTGAGAGTTGCTGGCGGGGTGGGAGGTGGGGGATGGACTAAATGGGTGATGGGCATTAAGGAGGATTTGAGATGGGATGAGCACTGGGTGTCGTATGTAACTAATGAATCACTAAATTCTATTTCTGAAATTATTATTACACTATATGTTAACTGTGATATAAATTTTTAAAAAATGATATGTCTTTTGTATTATATAATTATTTGCTTGGACCAATATAGTGACTAATATTTTAGTTTCTGGCCAAAATATTCAAGATGTTTCTTGGGTAAATGAGATTTTAAAATGAAACAAGATTTTACTTTCTTTCTCTTTCAGCTAGTATTTATAATAGTGGGCAGCAACAGCTACCTAAATGCCGATTAGTGATTTAAGTGACAAAAATTCTATCAAAACATTTTTCTTTGATTAAAGAATCTGAGTTATGGGTTTTATCTTACCTATTATATAAGGAAAAAGAAACTATTTCTTTGTCCTAACAAAGAAATCTCACAAATGACAGTTTTTTTAGAAAAGAGATGTCAAAATTACTACAAGGAAATAAAATATTACAACTAACCAGAATTGCAGGGTTTTTAAGGGGTTTAGCTTCATTCCATAAGACGTAACCCCAGTTGGTGAAATCCAGTTTTCTTAAATGATTTCTTTGTACATGGTACTTTCAATGTCCGTGTACAAAATAAAACATTTTTTAACACAGATCTTACTGGAAAGGAAAGAGATTTGTGAATATTTGCAGTTGTAACTTCAAAATTGTCTTTGCATAATAGTTTCTTTGTACTTTTACTTTTTTCTGCAGCTAAGGGAAAATAGGAAACATTGGTTGTTTTTTGTTTGTTTTGGGGGTTTTTGTTTTTTTGAGGGGGAGTTGAAGGTTTTGTGGGGTTTGTCTTTTGTTAACAGCTTGAAGTCTAAAGTTTGATTACTAAACACTAAAGTTCCATTGGATACTACTGGGATTAAAAAGCAAGGGGCACCTGGGTGGCTCAGTCAGCTGAGCGTCCGACTTCCACTCAGGTCATGATGTCACGGTTTGTTAGTTCGAGCTCCGAATCAGGTTCTGTGCTGACAGCTCAGGGCCTAGAGCCTGCTTCGGATTCTGTGTCCCCCTCTCTCTCTGCCCCTCCCCTGCTCATGTTCTGTGTCTTAAAAGTGAATAAACACACACAAAAAAAAAAAGGTGGGGGGGGGGCAGGCTTCAGAGGTGAGTGGGTCGCTCAGTCAAGCATCTGACTTCAGCTCAGGGACTTCGAGACCCATATCAGGCTCCACACTGAGGGTGTAGAGCCTGCTTGGGATTCTCTGTCTGCCCCTTCCATATGCACGTGCACTCTTTCTTGCTTTTCTCTCTCAAAATAAGCTGAAAAAAAAAACAGGCTTGAGAAAGCTAAACTTTTCATTTTTTTCAGACTTTTCTACATTTTCACAGAATATGAAGGTATAATTTTCAGTGTCTACATTGGTTTCTTATTAGAATGATAATATGAGCTGGGAATGGGAAAGGTTTTATTTATTGACTGATAACAGGCCCATGTTTGACTGACTTGACTGGATCCAAGGGCTTGCTCTTTCCAAACTGTCTCTGTAGGGTACCTCCAGCAACTCTTGGCTTACATCCTTCCATCTTAAATCCAGAAGCAGGCCAGGAATTGAGGTTATTTGGCCTGGCTTAGGTCCATTTCAGAAAGCACTGTGGCCAGGAACATGCAGGGCTCTGATTGGCCATGTCTGTGTCACTTGATGGGTTCCGTTGTAAAGTTGCTTCATTATGGGCTTAAGATTAGGTCATGGGACAGTCAGTTATTTAAGGACAATTAAGATGCTATTGCCAAAAGAAGAATATAGTAGATCTTGGACAACTGTGTTGGTAGATCATTGATAGAGATTTTATTTGTACTTAGTAACCAAGGGGAAACTTGCATGTCCTGTGTTTTACACTAAGTACTAAATTACAGTCACTTTGTAAACCACATTTTAAGAATGATTTCTAACAAGTATTTCCCTGTTTTATAAATACCTGATTCTAAATTTGTATCAATTTTAGAGTCTATTATTAAAGTAAATCTAACCTTGACCATGATTTCAAACTGGCCATATGAACAGATCTGGACTCTGAAGAACCATTTTTATGTCTATCTGCGGTCCAGTTTCTCATCTACTTGTGAAAGCATGCACAATGCCAAAAGTTTTCACTTTAAAGTTTTTGTGTGGTGGGGCACCTGGGTGGCTCGGTCAGTCGGGCAACCAACTCTTGATTTTACTCAGGTCATGATCTTGCAGCTCGTGAATTCGAGTCCCGTGTCAGGCTCTGTGCTGATGGTGCACAGCCTGCTTTGTTTTCTCTCTCTCCCCCTCTCTCCGCCTATCTCTCTCTCTCACACAATAAATGTATGTATGTATGTTTTTGTGTGGTGTATAAGTGAAATAGCATAACAGAACCAATTTGTGTTCAAATTCTGGACCTGCCGATGACTACTTTAACTGCTCTGTGCCTCCGTTTCTCCATCTGTATGATGGGGATAGCATGGTAATCTTTATAGGATGGTTGTACAGATGAATGCACATAAAGGTTGTCTATCAACTGTTCACTGAGTTGATGTTTCCTGTAATGTCATGCCTTGTTGCTTCTTATTGACTCAAATATTTTTGTTTCATATTTGAAATTACTTATACTAGACTTTAATTTTCAAAAATTGTCTTAATGGTTTTAATAATGGTATCAAGCCTCTTAATATCAGAAGAATTGCTATGATGGGGTGCCTGAGTGGCTCAGTCAGTTGAGCTCTTGATTTCAGCTCAGGTTGTGATCCCAGGGTCATGGGATCGAGCCCCATGTCAGGCTCTGTGCTGAGCATAGAGTCTGCTTGTGGTTTCTCTCTCTCTCCCTGTGTCCCTCTCCCCAGCTTGCATGTGTGCACACACGCTCTATCTCTCTCTCTCTCTCTTCCAAATAAAAATTAAAAACACAACAAAACAAAAAAATGCTGTTGTAACTTGAGGACCCAGACTGAGGAATGTCTGTATGTATAGACATTGTAAAATAGTCACTCCACAAAGGAGCTGAGTAAAGTATGGAGGTGCAAACATACACATCATCAACACATGGTAGCACAAGGGAGGGAGCTGTGGGAATGCCAGTTACCACATAAATTTCATCTGCCAACACTGCTCCTTGAGAACTTGCTGTAGAAATCCCAACTATGTGTAAAATAACAGCTTCGGATTCTGTGTCTCCCTTTCTCTCTGCTCCTCCTCTGCTCATGCTCTGTCTCTGTCTCAAAAATAAATAAAACATTAAAAAGAAAAAAGGAAAAAAAAAAAGGGCGCCTGGGTGGCTCAGTCGGTTAAGCGACCAACTTCGGCTCAGGTCATGATCTCGCGGTCCGTGAGTTCGAGCCCTGCGTCAGGCTCTGTGCTGACAGCTCGGAGCCTGGAGCCTGCTTTGGATTCTGTGTCTCCCTCTCTCTGACCCTCCCCCGTTCATGCTCTGTCTCTCTCTGTCTCAAAAATAAATAAAAATGTAAAAAAAAGAAAAAGAAAAAAGGAATCCCAACTATGTGTAAAATAAAATTGTGGACTCCCTTAAGGCTTTTTTTTGGGGGGGGGGCCTTTTGTAATTCGAAATCGTTTTATTATAGCTGCCAATAATTGACAATTTAGAGACTGTAATATTTCCTTTTATTGTCTTGTGTTGTTTTTTTCAGTGTTTGAAAGATGTATGGTGATCCCGAAACCGTCAGATATGTCCACTTCTAGCAACTTCAGGGGAAGTTTGTCTACACTCAGGCTGCAGTATTTTCAGCAAACGTGATTGGACCGTGGGCCTGTGCCCTATCTTTTGGTAGAGGAAAAAAATTGAGCCAATGAAGCCAAATCCTTCTAGCAAGCAGCATGCCTGGCTCCTTGCTGATTGCAAATAGGCATTTAAAATGTGAATTGGAAATTGAGTGACTCTAATACTTCCAGCTAACGTGGCATCATAGGTGTTTCCTAAGTTTTAAGTCTTGGACAAAAAATACTAGTGTCTACCGTCTCCATCAGGAACTCTGTTGTGGAAGCTTCATTTGTGTGTTTCCATTTTTCTATCTCCATCTCCCTATCTTCTGCACGAGTGTGCCCTCTTACTAAGTAATTCAAGAATAAGATCTTGGAATACTTGAGTCACAAACTTAAGGAATAAAACTATTCTCCCACTATCTTGGCCATCATGGTGTCTTACAGTTAAAAACGAATGAAAATGATTTTTAAAACACCTTGGGGATAAATCAGAAGATACTGTACACCCACTGCAAAACATACATGGCTTAAAAGTTGCATCTTTTTTCTCAGCAGGTACCAGTTGTAAATAATGAACTAGGGGCCAAAATGCAAAACCAAAAATGAAGCAGCTATGTGTAGCTAGTAATTTCTAGTTTAAACTGTAACTGAACATTGTGGCTTCAAATGTATTATTTTATATTGTACTTTTCCCATTACTGATGGTTTGGACTTTAATAAGAGCTATTCCATAGTTTTTAATATCGCAAAATGAGAATATTTGAACAGTGTATTCTAGAAAGCAATATACTAACTGAAGTGAATGCTTGTATATATTAAGATATAGCCTTAAACCTTTCTCTCTAATGCCTTACCTGTCAAATAATTAAAACTTTTAAAAGCATAGGATTAGAGTCAGCATGCTGGACTGAGAGGTAAACACTGAAGCGGTTAGAGCAGTTACTGATGCTGTCAGCGTTTAGCACTATGTGTTTAGCTGTGTGTATGCTACAAAAGTGCAATATTAGACACTAGCTAGCTAGTACTGCTGCCTCATGGAACTCCAAAGAGGAAAACAGGATTTGATTAAGTAAGTGCACATGTGTCTTTAAGTTCCTCCTATTGTCCTTGGCTTGGATGCAATGCCATGCAGATTTATGTGGCTGCTATTTTTTATTTACTTTGCATTACTTTGATTAACACCTTGAATGGAGAGCCAAACCTTCCCTCTTCACTTGACCAGCAATGGCCCTTTAACTGCAGTAGGAAAAAAGAAAAAACAGAAAACCTTTTTGTGTGAAAACTGGTGACAACTGGCACTTAGGATCAGAAAAAGAGTTGTTTATACTTGATGCCTTAAGATGCTGTCTGCCCAAAGCTCTGAAAGCCTTAAAGATAGTAATACTTAACTACAATACTACCGAGAGTTTTCATAGAATTGTTACATTTGATAATAAAACATGCCTGTCTAATCTCAAAGTGTGTGTTCTTTTTTATTACTGAAACGGTTAGGGTCATGGAAAGGGTGTGGGTAAGCCATCTTTTCCTGAGGTGGTAAGGTTTTTCCCTAAGTTTGCTATAAGGATTTGCTCGCACTCTCTCTAAATAAATAAATAAACTTAAAAAAAAAATGTTTAGGGGCACCTGGATGGCTCAGGAGGTTAAGCCTCCGACTTTGGCTCAGGTGTCATGATCTCACAGTTAGTGAGTTCAAGCCCTGTGTCATGCACTGTGCTGACCACTTAGAGCCTGGAGCCCGCTCTGGATTCTGTGTCTCCCTCTCTCTCTCTGCCCCTCCCCCACTCACACTCTCACTTTCTCTCTCCTTCAAAAATAAACGTTAAAAAAATTTTTTAACGTTTATTTTGAGAGCATGTGTGTGCACACGTGAGAGCAGGGGAGGGGAAGAGAGAATCTCAAGCAGGATCCTTGCTATCGGCGCAGAGCCCATCTCGGGGCTCCATCTCATAAGAATCGTGAGATCATGACCTGGGCCGAAATTGGAGACTCTTAATTGACTGAGCCACCAGGGCACCCCTTCAAATCAAATTCTATCCAATCTTCAAGTCTTTCCTGAGTGGTGCTACTTCAGAGCTGTATATATTGTCAGTATCACTTGACATATATAATCTTGTTACAGAGCTCAAGTGTATCAGTTCTGAGTTTAGGTTATAACCTCGTGGACAGGAAGTATGCCTCTGTTTCCCTCTGTTTAGCACATTTCTATTCACTCAATTAGCCCTTATTAAGCATTCACCGAATGAAGTTTAGTTCACGTGGGAAAGTCCCAGTCCTTGCCAATATCATTTACAAAAATGGAGCTGTTGCTTTCAGGTTTGTACTTCACCTTTGGGTGTGTCTGGCATCATCTGTAAGGAGGTGGTAGAGTTCTCTAGACAAGCTGAGATTCTGACCCATGTTCATGATCTCTGGCAGGCATTTGACATTGCCCAGTCTATTCCCTGCCTTCAAAAACAAAGTTGCCTGTGCTGAACTTATTTGTCTGTTTACCTCCTTGAAATTGTCCCACGTGTAGCTGCCATTCGCATGGCAGAAAAGAAAAATAGGATGTCGAACTGAGTAAGGGAAGGAAGACAAGATGAGGGCAAAGAGGACCAGAATATATAAAATACCTTAAAGGTTCATCTTTTAGGATCATAGTTGATTACACAATTTCTCTTCCTTTCCCTGCTTTCCCCAGCGGTGGTTGGAAGGGGTGGGTAACCTGCAAAAGTAGAATGATGAACACTTTGTACCCTTTAGCCAGCTTCAACAATTAGGAACTCCAGGCCTGCTCCGGCCTGCTCCCTCTCTCACTCTGCCCCTTCCCCACTCGCACTTTGTCTCTCTCTCAAAAATAAACATTAAATATTTTTTTTTTAAATTGAGCCACTGTAGGAGGTGCTGTTCTTGATGAAAAGAGTAGAAGACGAACTGAACTGAAGACATCTGTTTATGGATGTCTTTGGTTCAAGGTTGGATCTAATCTATGATCTATTCATGTTATAGTCTATGTGCTAATACAAGGAAACAGACTAGGCAGGAGATGATCTACACTCAAGACCAGAAGGCCACCGGGATGAAATTTGCAAGTAAGACCACTAAATGGGTGCCATAGGGAGAAAACTGGTTTTTTTCATTTTTACTGAGAATTCGTGAAAGCCAAGATCCCAAGGCGTGAACCTAAGGAAAAAAGGTTCAGAAGCAAACTACTTGACTTGCCCAAGCTTAGACCTCACTTTTGTCTTTATTTCAATGTGGTTCAGCACAATTCCATTATGTGGAATGTGGAGGGATATTTAAAGCCAAAAACCAAGCTAGGACTCATTATATTGGAAGAGTATACCATAAACTACAACAAAACAATCACTGAGAACACATTTTGTTAATGATAATAAGCATTATATTGGTTAAATGAATCTTCACAATAACCTATTATAGTAGGTACAACTATTATTAATAGACTAGGAAATTGAAGCATAGGTCAAGTAAAAAAACTTCATGGTTGCACAGAAAGTAAAGGAAGGGATCTGAAAAATTAAGTGAGATTTGGAGACTGGTTGATAGGGTTACTACTCTCATAGTTGCTCCTTTATCCACTTTGGCTTTTTCCTAGCACTGCACAAACACAGTTCATTGTTTACAGTGTCACAAAGTAGGGCTTCGTAATGTTCCTTTGGTCCACCTTTTTACCCCCTTTGGTCTGCCTTTTTATTTTATTGCCAGCAATGCATTAATTCAGCAGCTGAATTCGTAGCTGCCTATTGTTGCTGTTCTAAAAGTGAATGTAAATGGTAACAAAGCTGCTGGTTGCACACTTGAGTTTGAGCTAGTGTTTTATAACTGAAACCTGTATGATAGTAGAATTAAATACCCAGGCACCTGGGAGGCTTAGTCAGTTGAGCACCTGACTGTGGCTCAGATCATGATCTCACAGTTTGTGAGTTTGAACCCCACATGGGACTCGCTACTGTCCGAACGGAGCCCACTTTGGATACTTTACCCCTTCTTTCTCTGCCCCTGTCCTGCTCACACACACTCTCTCTCTCAAAAATAAACAAACATTGGGGCGCCTGGGTGCCTCAATCGGTTAAGCGGCCGACTTCGGCTCAGGTCATGATCTCGCGGTCCTTGAGTTCGAGCCCCGCGTCAGGCTCTGTGCTGACAGCTCAGAGCCTGGAGCCTGTTTCAGATTCTGTGTCTCCCTCTCTCTCTGACCCTCCCCCGTTCATGCTCTGTCTCTCCCTGTCTCAAAAATAAGTAAAATGTTAAAAAAAAAATTTTTTTTTAAATAAAAAAAAATAAACAAACATAAAAAATAAAAAGAATTAAGGGGCACCTGGGTGGCTCAGTCAGGTAAGTGTCCTACTCTTGGTTTTGGCTCAGGTCATGATCTCGCAGTTTGTGAGTTCGAGCCCCGCATCCAGCTCTGTGCTGGCAGTGCAGAGCCTGCTTGGGATTCTCTCTCCCTCTCTCCCTGCCCTTTCCCCATTCATGCTTTCTCTTACTCAAAAATAAATAAGCATTAAAAAAAAAAAAAAGAATTAAACACCACAAACAACACATTAAAAAAAAAATCAATGTAGTGGCGTCTGAGTGGCTCAGTCCGTTGAGTGTCCAACTCTTGATGTCAGCGCAGGTCATGATCCCAGGGTTGGGACTGAGCCCTGCATTGGGCTCCTTGCTGAGCATGGAACTTGCTTGAGATTTCTCTCTCTCTCTCTCTCTCTTCTTTCTGCCCTCCCTCCCCTCCTCACGTGTCCTCCCCTCTCTAAAATAAAAAACAGGGGCGCCTGGGTGGCTCAGCCGGTTAAGCGTCTGACTTTGGCTCAGGTGATAATCTCACGGTCCGTGAGTTTGAGCCCCACGTCGGACTCTGTGCCGGCAGCTCAGACCCTGGAGCCTGTTTCAGATTCTGTGTCTCCCTCTCTCTCTGACCCTCCCCCTGTTCACGCTCTGTCTCTCTGTGTCTCAAAAATAAACACTAAAAAAATTTTTTTAACTAAAAAACAAAAAAATTTTTAAAAATTAAAAAACATCGGGGCGCCTGGGTGGCTCAGTCGGTTGAGCGGCCGACTTTGGCTCAGGTCATGATCTCGCGTTCCGTGAGTTCGAGCCCCGCGTCGGGCTCTGAGCTGACAGCTCAGAGCCTAGAGCCTGTTTCAGATTCTGTGTCTCCCTCTCTCTGACCCTCCCCCGTTCATGCTCTGTCTCTCTCTCTGTCTCAAACATAAATAAACGTTAAAAAAAAAAAAATTAAAAAAAAAAACAAAAAAAACATCAATGTAGGAGTTCCTGGCCAGCTCAGTCAGTGGAGCACGCAACTCTTGATTTCAGAGTTGTGAGTTTGAGCGCCACGTTGGGTGTGGAGGAGACTACTTAAATAATCTTTAAAAAATATGAATTGCTTCTCGGCCTTTTGGCTAAGATCGAATGTAGTATCTGTTTTCATCAGTTTAATATCTGGCATGTCCTATATCGGAGGACCATATATTAAATGGGGTTTTGGAGTGGGAGATGGAATAAGAGCTTGCTCCGTCCACTCCATCCATCGACTTGCCACTGCAGTACTTCCAGGAACGGTGCACCCCCTCAGGGACAACAGTAGGGGAAAAAAAAGAAAATCAATGTGAAATTCTTGGCTTGCTCTGCTTCTGGCCTCCCTTGTGATTCATCCTTCCCTACCTGGAGGTGTTTTTCATGGTTCCTTCCTCAGCTACCTTTTCCACCCATTCATTCTCTGAGCAAACTCATTTTCTTCCACACACACACAGGTGTGCCACAGACTTCTATACTCAACACTATAATGGACATTTCCATTTGGACATCTCCCCTGGCAATTCAAATTCAACATGCTTAAAATAGAACTTATCTATGACCAAAAACCTGCTTGTACTCTTGCATTCTGGTTATACTCCTTGTATTCTTTTTACTTCAGGAAACCATGCATTGTACCACCAAATGTTAAAGTTAAGAAAGTCCTTCTTGGGGCGCCTGGGTGGTCAGTCGGTTAAGCGGCCGACTTCGGCTCAGGTCATGATCTAGCAGTCCGTGAGTTTGAGCCCCGCGTCGGGCTCTGTGCTGACTGCTCAGAGCCTGGAGCCTGTTTTAGATTCTGTGTTTCCCTCTTTCTCTGACCCTCCCCCGTTCATGCTCTGTCTCTCTCTGTCTCAAAAATAAATAAACGTTAAAAAAAAAAAGTCATTCTTTAACTTCCTCTTTCACGTGTTTTTGCCTCAATACTGGAGTCCTTGCATCAAATTCTGCTTTCCTCTCTTGGCAGAATGTTTTTTTTTAAAAAAAAAACACCTTTTAAATTAACACAGATCTGGGGCACCTGCATGGCTCAGTTAAGTGTTCAGCTTCAGCTCAGGTCATGATCTCTCTTTGTGAGTTCGAGCCCCGCATCGGGCTCTGTGCTGACAGCTCAGAGCCTGGAGCCTGCTTCACATTCTGTGTGTCCCTTTATCTCTGCCCCTCCCCCTCTCATGCTCTATCTCTCAAAAATCAACATTAAAAATAAATAAACACAGATCTGATTACATGTTCCTTAGAAAAGCACTTATCGAGGTATGATTGAGATACAAGAGCTGTACATATTTAATGTACACAACTTGGATGAGTTTGGAATTAAGTACACACTCACCACAACTGATGTCACAAACATCCGTCGCCTCCAACAGGTTCCTCCTGGCATCTTTATTTTTTGTACGTGTGTGATAACACACAATGATTATATATTCCTAAAATCTTTAATAAATAATTTTTTAAGTTTATTTATTTATTTTAAGAGAGAGAGAGAGAGAGAGAGAGAGCATGAGCAGGGTAGCAGCAGAGACAGAGGGAAAGAGAAAATTCCAAGCAGGCTCCACACTGACAGTGTGGAGCCCAACACGGGGCTCGAACTCACAAACCATGAGACCATGACCTGAGCCAAAACCCAGAGTCTTTAACCAAGAAAAAACCAACCGAGCCATCCAGGTGACCCGTTAAAATCTTTTGATTAAATGTTCCCATTTGCTATTGGAAAAAATCGACACATGTATGACTGCATGGTATTGCATGGGATGCCTCCTGCTACTTCTTGAGCCTTTTTTTTTTCAGGGCACTCTTCCCCTCGTGTGCTACATTTTGTTGTTTTTTCTAGCTTTTTGTGGGTTTTGTCTGAAATACCTTTTTTCCCCCCTCTGTTATTCCTCTTTTCACTAACTGCTACTCAGAAATATTTTTCTCAGGGAGGTCTTTTCTGATTCACTGAGATCAACTGCCTAAATTGTAACTTTCATCGAGGCAGTGTGTATCTTCCCAGTGTATCGTTAGTGACTAGCCAGTTTTGAAATATGTACACAATAACTGTTGAATGAAAAAGTTTATGTTCATTCCTAAAGAGGAAAACTAATGTGATTCTTTTTTAAAAAAAGTAATTCTATACAGTTTTAAGAATTTTTATAAATTGAAGTGTTGCTAAACAGCGGCACCTGGTGGCTCAGTCAGGTAAGCATCTGACTTCGGCTCAGGTCCCACAGTTTGTGGGTTCGAGTACTCTCTGCTGTCGGCATGGAGCCTGCTTTGGATCCTCTGTCCCCCCTCTCTCTGCCCGTCCCCTGTTCACACACACACACACACACACACACACACACACACACACACTCTCTCTCTCTCAAAAATAAGTAAACATTAAAAAAATAAAATGTTGCAAAACAGTAAAAATTGTTTTTCTTTTTTTTAAATTTTTTTTTCAACGTTTTTTTATTTATTTTTGGGACAGAGAGAGACAGAGCATGAACGGGGGAGGGGCAGAGAGAGAGGGAGACACAGAATCGGAAACAGGCTCCAGGCTCCTAGCCGTCAGCCCAGAGCCTGAGCGGGGCTCGAACTCACGGACCGCGAGATCGTGACCTGGCTGAAGTCGGACGCTTAACCGACTGCACCACCCAGGCGCCCCTAAAAATTGTTTTTCTTTAGCATCATTAAAAATGTTTAGACGTCAGTATTAATGCAGTTATTAATGGTATGCTTTTTATTTTGAAGTACAAATTCAGAGAGTCACTTTGTACATTGTACACATCCAAAGTACACATCCAAAGTGAGTTTTGTTTAAAATTTACCTAAACATGACGTTTTCGGCTGCGTCTGCCATCTACTGGACATATAGTGCTACTGGATCTTCAGAGTCCTATTCTCAGCAAGAGTGTTTATTCAGGATTCCAACAGGATTTTAAAAATATATTTGTATTTAAATCATGTCATAATTGATTTCTTCACAGTACTTAAAAATATAGGGTCACCTCGGTGGCTCAGTTGGTTAAGCGTCCGACTTCGGCTCAGTTCATGATCTCACGGTTCTGGTGAGTTCAATGAGCCCCGCATCGCATCGGGCTCTGTGCTGACAGCTCAGAGCCTGGAGCCTACTTCGGATTCTATGTCTCCCTCTCTCTTTGCCCCTCCCCCACTCATGCTCTGTCTCTGTCTCTCTCACTCCAAAACAAGCAAACATTTAACAAATTAAAAAAATAAATAAATGTTTTGGCAATTTCTCTATTACACATGAATTGTTATGTTGCTAAGTCATAATTTTGTTTTTTTTAATTTTTTTTTAAGTTTATTCATTTATTTTCAGAGAGACAGAGACAGTAAGAGTGGGGGAGGGGCAGAGAGAGAGGGAGAGAGAGAGAATCCCAAGCAGGCTCCGCACTGGTAGCGCAGAGCCCGATGCGGTGCTCGAACCCATGAATCCGGGAGCCCATGACCCGAGCCGAAACCAAGAGTCGGCTGCTTAACTGACTGAGCCACTCGGGTGCCCCAACTGAGTCATAATTTTGAAGAGAAACAGTTTCCCCCACAAAATCATTGTGCTCTTTTCGATTTAAGATACGTATAATTTGGAAGTGTGATTAGTGCCCAGCAGAGCAGGTCTTGAGATGCCTGGTAAATCATCTGCACTGGCTGTTTGAGAAGTAGTTCAGTGGTAGCTCCAGGACTGGACTAGGCTCATCCAGGTCTGGCCTGAGCCAGGATGGCAAAACAGCAGAGCAACTTCATGTGCTGGGACTTTAGAAATGACAGATTTTTTTTTTTTTTTTTTTCTGAATTAGTTCAATTGAGGTACTCAGAGTCCACCTGCTATCTAACTGCCTTCCCTCTATCATAAGAAAGAATTTAATCTGTTAATTACACGTTCCCAGAGGCCTGAAAGCAGTCAATGCTAGATGGCTTCAAATGGGGCCGTCTCAATCCATGTAAATAGGGCTACTGGAATTAGTGGAAACAAACAAAACACCAAGTCAAACTGAATAAAAAAAAAAAATCAGATAATTAAATGGGAATTTCAAATAAATAGATAATTTTTATTAAATATGGCCCAAATAATACATGAGACATAGTTATACAAAAGTGTTCTGCATTTTATCTGGTGCCTTTAATATATAATTCAATTTCACAAATATTTAGAGAGCATACTATCTGAAAGAAAAGAGGAATGGATCTTGGTACAAAGTCAGCAAACTGTGTCTACTAAAACAGAAGTTTGCTGGAGAAATCTTCAGTAATAGACCACTAAATGCCAATAATGTTTTGCTTTATGAGTATTCTTTCATATGACCAATTTGGTTAAAAACCTCTTTCTAGAGGAGTTTTAACACTAGAAAAAACTGAAGTTTAGAAAATGTCCTAAGATATCTAGTTAAAAAATATTTACTTACTTTGGAACACCTGGGAGGCTCAGTTAGGCAGCCAGCTGTTGGTTCCAGCTCAGGCCATGATCCCATGGTTTGTGAGCTGGAGCTCCACATAGGGTTCTGCGCTGACAGTGCAATGCTTGCTTGGGATTCTCTCTCTCTCTGCCCCTCCCCTACTTATTCCCTCTCTCTCTCTCTCTCTCTCTCTCTCTCTCAAAATAAATAAAATTTTGAAAATATGTATTTATTTACTTATTTTATTTTCGGGAGAGCAAGAGTATGCACATGAGTGTGGGAGAGGGGCAGAGGGAAAGAGAGAATCCCAAGCAGGTTCCGTGGTCAGCACAGGGCCTGATGTAGGGCTCAACACAGGACTCGACACAGGGCTCAATCCCACAACCCTGAGATCATGAACTGTGCTGAAATTGAAAGTCGGATGCTGAACCTGAGCCACCCAGGTGCCACAAAAAATATTTAAATGTAATATAGATTGTTTAATGTATCTCCCTTGGGAGGACTATAGCGTTCACAGTTTGACTCTGTTGGTTTGCATGATTGTAGCCCTCCTGATCAGTGGAAGAGGAAGACAGCAAATCCTTACAATGAGTGACAAAAGAGAAAATGTATTCAGGAGGCATGGAAGCACAGCTTCAAACAATGAGGAATAAGTGAGGCCTCTGTGAGAAACAACTGAGGAGCAACTGAGAGTGTAACCCTGATTCCCTTTCCTTTTAAAAAAACTTTTTTTAATGTTTATTTTTGAGAGACAGAGAGAGAGAGAGAGAGAGACAGAGACAGGGCACAAACAAGGGAGCAGCACAGAAAGAGGGAGACACAGAATCCGAAGCAGGCTCCAGGCTCTGAGCTGTCAGCACAGAGCCCGATGCGGGGCTTGAACTCATGAACTGCGAGATCATGACCTGAACCGAAGTCAGATGCTTAACCAACTGAGCCACACAGGCACCTCAACCCTGACTCCCTTTTAATGAAGAGGTACAGGGGGTAAAATTTCACACTAATCCAAAATCACAATCAGAACTAGTGAACAAAACAGCTTCAAATCAAAAGATAGTTCTCATGGATAGTGTAGAATACACAATTTATGTTGGTCTTCTAAGTCACACCCACAGCTAACACTTGCTATTATCAACAACTTTTAAGTCAATTCCCAAAATGTTTGTCTACAAAGTGTTTTCAAAGAGTTGAAAGTATGGGGATCAAACATGACCAAAATACAAGCCAGAATATAACTGTGGTCAGGGTGCTACCTGTTTCAAAAATGAATTGATCCCATTTGGTTAAGAGGTCACAAAGGAGATGGTGTTTGAGAATAATATAAACATGTTGTTAACCAATGTGCAGTTGAGACTTTATTATATAATAAAAACAAAATTCCGTATCTTTAGGAGAGGAAAAGCTGAACTTACACAAGGATTTTCTATTTCTGTTCTGTTCCTAATAATAAGATGAAGCATTTGACAGAAGAATGTTGATGAAATAGACTTTGCCTGTATCTGATTTCAAGTAGCTAAGTTCTTGGGGGCTTTTTTTTTTTAAGTTCATTTATTTTGAAAAAGAGGGAGAGAGTGTGCTCATGAGCAGGGGAGGGGCAGAGAGACAGAGGAGGTGGCAGGGGGGAGAGACAGAGAGAGAGAGAGAGAGAGAGAGAGAGAATCCTAAGCAGGCTGATGCGGGGCTTGAACTCGAAGTGATCTTTGGACCATGCATCCATACCCATGCCCATTGCCATCTGGAAGCAGCTGGTATTAGAGAATAATGGATTGGCCTTCTGAAAACTCAGATACAATGCCTACTGCAAGGCAATATCTTGAGCAGTTTGGGTTCTATCTTTTCAGATTATGTATATATTTTGAATACAAAATGGCCCATTTCTCTCAAAGCAAAATGAGAGATGGAGGGGAAATAGAATGCTCCATTCTCATTATCCTTATGTGGAGGTTTTAGGGTTCAAGGGAAGAACAATGTTTCTACTAGGAAACAAACACAATCATGATTCCACTGGTTATCTATCTAAAGATTGAATAATGATCTTTGTTCTTTCATATTTTCATTTCATTTTAAGAAGCTGTTTTTCCTTTCTATCCACTACTGTTTAGAGCAGGCACATTTGTAATTAAGCCCATCAGTCACCTTGAGATGATTATGAAGAACTATAGGAAGAATGGTCATCATCACCTCAAGACTCTCAGAAAAACTGTTTTTCCATGAGATGGAACTCTTGCAATGAAGCTCATCTAATAAGGAGAGCGCTCTGGTATCTGCTGTCCATGGCATGGGCCCTGCCATAGCTTCAGGTTTTCAAGGACCGTACATTTTGTTCTCTGTCCTTTGATCTGGGTCTTTTCTGGTCCACTGGCAACCTCCACCGCGTTTCTAACTCCTGGTCCAGTGTTGTTTAAGGGCAAGACTTATGTATAGGCAACCAAAGCCATAAAAAGAGTTCTTGGAACCGTTTTTGCACAGCACTGAAAAACGATAGCTTCTCTCCAAATATCCTAACTTGACAAAGGCGCTCTTAGGCGAATCTTCATGCCTGCTATAAATGGGATGTTCGTAATTACCCCATGACTTCAGTGAGTTCTTGTGCTTCTTTCTCTCGCTCTAAAATGAGCATTTTCTCATCTAAATCTACTTCTGGGTATTGTTGGGGGAAAGTTCCTGGCATTTGTTGGAGAATGCCAGCCGTAATACAAGCAAAGATATAAACAGCGTAACAAGTTAAAACTATGTTCGGCTGCTGTGGAATATCTGAATGTATCCGCTCCCCCCACTGACCATCGTATTACTGTTTCTTTAAATATCTTGAAACGCAAATGCATTTGTCCAACCAGTTTGGGGAGTTAAAAACAAAGTTCCAAGCACAAGCTTTCTTGTAATGAGCACGTGGCCTACTACACCGAAGCGCCATCCAGAGCGTTTTACCGCTGCCTGAAATCACCCGGCGCGCAGGTACCGAGAGGAGTTCGGAGCCCTGGCTTCCAGATGGCCTCCAGTCCATCTCGGGGGCCTCAGCTTCCTCTCTGTAAAATGGGGCGCGGACGGGGTTCGGATCTGGAAGATGTGGCCGACGCTATTCTCCGACTGAGTCGGAAGACAAAAGCCTCGGCCAGCCCCCTGCGCTCCCACCTTTCGGAAGGGGCGGGCGAAGGGAGGGGCTTCGGCAAACTGCTGGAGCGGGCCCGGAGCGAGGGCTGTGGGCGGTGCCACCCGCGGCGACTCCCCTTCCTGCCCGCGCAGGCCCAGGCACGCCCGCAAAACGCTCCGGCTGCCCTTCGCTCCCGGCTCTCTGGTTCCCGGGCAGCCCGGGGAGACGCGGTTGGCGGCGACACCGGAGGGGGGCGGGTCAGGAAGTGGGGGCGCGGCGGCCGGGAGCTGTCCTGGGGCTGCCGAGGGGCTCGGCGACGCTGAGGACCGGCGACTCCGGGCCGCGCGGGAGCCTGAGGGGCGCCCGGACCTCCGCGGAGACGATGGCGGAGGAAGAAGGTGACGGCCCCGGGGTCCAGCGCGCCAACTGTCGCTCGTGGTCGCGGGAAAGAGGGGCGGGGGCGCGAGGGGCCCAGAGGCCTGGGCTGCGGGCGGTCAGTGGCCGCGGCCGCGCGGGGTGGGGGGCGGGAAGAAGCGGGGTGGCGGCGGCGCGGGGACATTTGGGAGCGAAGTGAGTGGCCTGAAGTTTTGTCCGCCTCAGTGGGAAGCAAAGGTGGAGCTTAAAGTTGGGAATCGGGCTGGTAGAGAAAAAGCTGGGGGTGGGAGGAGTGCTTGAGAGGGGAGGCCACTAGTAGATAATTAATGGGGTGGGGAGCATAGTTTGGTTTAGAAGATGGAGGCTTGGGCACTGAGTGCATATTTGAAAGTGAGAGTGTTTAACCAAATGCCCCTCATTCTGAGTGCCCTCTTCAGAGGTCTGTGGACGCTGATAAATACGAAGTCACAGGGCGAGAGGAGCCGCACGCCTAGGGTGTAGAAAGAGGCGGGGGTTGGGGAGGGGAAACTGAAGAAGGCCTGGTCACTTACAGGTTAGGGGGAGGTGGTAAAGGCTGAAGGGTGTAAGTATTTTGGGAGGATTAGGAAGCCACGAGTGCTTTGAGGGTGGAAGTGGGTGGGCCGGAGAAAGCTTTCCATGCCCCCACAGGGCCAATGTTAAGAAAATTAAGCTCTTCAGTGATATTTAAAATGATAAGTATGAGAGATAATTGGGGAGTTGGAGGAATTGATCAGCTAGTGATAGATATCACAGGAAGCATTCATGGCATAACAACTTCATAATACCCGTGCTAGTGTGGGGAACAGATCTATTTGATGGTGTCGCTTGACTGAGCGGTTAGATTTTGCATCCTGGTGGGAAACATGACTTTTTACTTCCTTGAGTGCGGTTGTGAATGTGATCTCATTTAGATTTAAACCTTTATTGAACCAAGAGTGCAAGGAGGGAATTTCAAGAATTCGGTGGAAAGTGATATTTAAAAAATTGTTTATTGCTCTTTGGCTTTCTGCCTTGTCTCTGTCTATGCTCACACTGACTTCATTATCTGCCTCCTCTTTTTTGAGTTTTCAGAGTGTTAAAGCTGATCTAAATTTAACACACTCTTCCTAATATACAACTTCAAAACCAGTGCTGTTTGTAGTTGATAAGGGATAAGTAATTCCATTTGTTGCCTTGGTTTTATTTTTGGTTGCAGTAGTTTAAAACATTTCTTGATTTTTTTTTTTCCTTTTCTGACTACTTGCAAATCTGTGGAGTAGGTTGATAAGCTAGCTTGTATGTTTCCATGAGCCCTTTCATGCTTAATCTAAAGCAGGAAAAAAGTACTGCAATACTAAAAGTCTTTAATAGTTTGCATCATGCAAAATGAGAAATTGCTTTAGGATATTATAGTTACACTTAATTAAATCAATACCACACTATTCTGTAAAATTTACTCATGGGATAAAAAAGGAAAAATGATTTTTCATTGTAGAATTACAGATAAGCAAATACATGTTAAATGGAACAATTAATGGATTGAAGTTTTCTTAAAATATAGTTTCATTCAACAAATTTTTCAATTCTGTAAACATTTGGGTGCCTACTATGTTAGGTGCTGGGATATAATAGTCAGCAATGAATAATTATATTCTTATTTATTAAAATAATGCTAGTAATGATAATATTTATAGCAAACATGTCTGTGTGCTAGGCATTATTTTGTGTGCCTTACGTTTATTTGGCCCTCTAAATTTTTTCAAAATACATATTATCTTAAAATTAGTCTACATGGTGTATTTTACTTGTATCCATATCTTCCCTAGATCCCTTTTTTGTTATCATTCACATTCACTTGGATCCTTTTCATTGTCCCACTGTTACTCCAAGTACATGATTTTGAGAATCTCATCTTATGAAAAATGTCTTTCTTGATGCAGTAGAGCCTCAGGTTGTTCATACTTAAGGCTTCCTGAAAGAAATGTTAGAACAAACAAGTGACAACTTTGAATACAGCAGTATTAACACTTCATGTGGAATAGTTTGGATGGACATTTGCTGGCCTATTTGTAGCTCTGCTCACTATCTCATGTGAAGGTCGCTGGACCAGAGACTGAAATACTGGGTTATTTTTGTGGCTATGTTGTCATTTTCGTTTTATTTTTTAAGTTTATTTATTTATTTTGAGAGAGAGAGTGTGTGCACGAACCATGGGGGAGGGGCCGAGAGAGAGGGAGCAAGAGAGAACCCCAGGCAGGCTCTGCGTTGCACTGTCAGCACAACGCTGGATGCAGGGCTCGAACTCCCTAACTGTGAGATTGTAATCTGAGCCTGAGTTGGGTACTTAACCAACTTAAGTGCCCCTTTATGTTATCATTTTCATTTAGTTTGACTTAAAAAAAATATGTATTTGTTTATTTTGAGAGAGAGTGCATGTAAGGGCAGAGAGAGAGAGAGGGAAAGAAAGAATCTTAAGCAGGCTCTGTGCCGTGACCGCAGAGCTCATGGTTCATGAGATCATGGCCTGAGCTGAGATCAAGAGTTCTATGCTTGGGGCACCTGGGTGGCTCACTCGGTTAAGCGCCTGACTTCGGCTCAGGTCATGATCTCACGATTTGTGGGTTTGAGCCCCACGTCGGGCTCTGTGCTGACAGCTCAGAGCCTGGAGCCTGCTTCGGATTCTGTGTCTCCCTCTGTCTCTGCCCCTCCCCTGCTCACACTGTGTCTCTGTCTCTCAAAAGTGAATAAATGTTTTAAGAATTTAAAAAGAAAAAAGTTTTATGCTTGACTGAGCCACCCAGGTGTTCCTAATGTTTTTGAGACAGAGACAGCACAAGTGGGGGAGAGCTTAACCGACTGAGCCACCCAGGTGCCCTTTGTTGGGTGCTTTTAACTTTTCTTTTATCACAGAGCAGGGGAAAACAAATTCTTTTTTTAGTTTATTTAATTTATTTTGAGAGAGAGGGAAAGAGGGAGAATCCCAAGCAGGCTCCGTGCTGTCAGCATGAACCATGAACATCATGATCTGAGCAGAAACCAATAGGGGCACCTGGCTGACTCAGTTGGAAGAGCATGCAGCTCTGTTTCTCAGGGGCATGAGTTCAAGCACCATTTGGGTATAGACATTTAGAAAAAAATAAATTAAGAAAATGTGTATTTGTTTTTTCATTTTCCGCAGTAAAGCTAGAGGATTTTTTTAAAGGAATTTTTAAAAGTTTTATTTATTTAAGTAATATCTGCACCCCACATGGTGTTCAAACTCATGACCCCAAGATCAGGAGTCACGTGCTCCTCCGACTGAGCCAACCTGGTGCCCCTCCACTGTAAAGGTAGAGCCCTTCATCTGATCAACAGTAGCTGATTCATTTTCCTTTTGTGACTTGTCTTTTTAGGCTCACATTTCATAGCCTAAAGTCATTCCTAAGAGAAAAGAAAACTCTCCTCTGCTCCGTTAAGAAGGAAATAAATTCTTGAACCATCTTATAAGGTTGGGAGGACAGTCTGCACCTACACGACAGTCATAGTCGACTCTATAAGATAATTCTAGGAAGGAAACGTAGTTAGGTCGAATATAGTAAATTCTTGTTTCATTCGGAATTTAGTTCACTAGTTTGGAGGTACTTTCTGCTTTACATTTTTTGTCAGACATAGAAGGGGTAGTCTAATATTGGGAAATTTTCTGACAACTTCCCACATACAGGGATATTTATAGGTTCAGCCTATTTCTAATACCTAAATCTATAAAACAATCCATTACAATGACAATACCACAGCACTGTGAAATTCTGCAGAGCTTGCAGGATTATTTTTAAAATGAAGTATAATTTTATGATCAATGTATTTTATTATATTCAAATTTTAAAAAATGGTTAATCCTTGAATGATGAATGTGATATTCTCAGGTAACTAGAATATTATGCTAATGTATTAAATAACACCTTGTTCCCCAGTCATTCTAGAAAGGAGTTTACTTATTTTGGGATATTTTGAAAATAACATTATCTCAGGAGAAGAGCTTGTTGATTTATCACTAGGACTCTGAAAGCACAGATGGCAGACAGAACCTAAATTTTTTTTTTGTATGAAAGATTGTTTTTCAAGAAGTGCTAAAATAATTGTGGAAAAAAGTTATCTTTGATACTAAAAGATCTCTATGTGACTCATTGCCCTATTATAATAAAAGTGAATTCGTTTGGATTACAGATTAGAACAGCTTGATACACATGTTGCAATAACTTCTTAAATATTTTAAGGACCAACTGTAGAACTGCGCCAGAGAAGAAAGCTGAAGTCTTCGGAAAATAAGGAATCTGCCAAAGAAGAGAAAATTCGTGATACTCCAATGCCTGAAAGAGCTCCAAAACGTAAGTTAGATAAATTTGTTTTCATGCTACTATAAAAATGTTTTTTTATACATTAGGTAGTATATTTTATATTAATGTTTTAAATGTTTATGCCTATTTTGAGATTAATTGTATGGTGTTGGCAGTCAGCTTTCATAGGTTTTGTTGTAGAACAAGCCCTAAATCTCACTGGCTTACAAAAGACACTTATTTCTGACTAATGTTACGTGTTGTGGCTGCAGGTTGGCTGGTTTAGCTTCATGTATCTTGAAGGAACAGCCCCTATTTGGGATATGGTTTTCTTACGGCAGAGGAAAAGAACGGGAGAACAGGCAGAATCATTCGGTGTCTCTTAAAGTTTCTGTTGAACTGGCACACCGTTACTTGTAGTCACATTCTGTTGACCCAAGCAAGTCACATAAGTCACATAATTAATCCAGACAGTGAGATGGAGAAGTATACTCTGACTACAGGGATGCATTGCAAGTCACATGGTAGTGGGCAGAGATGAATAATCTTTCTATAAGAAAGGACAAAATAAGTGGGAATAATAATAACAGTCTACCACATTCTGTCCTTTTAGTCATAAATATTTGCTTTTCTCCGTCAGACAAAATACTCTCACTACCTCTCTGACCCAGGAAGACACTCAGTCTTACCCGGTCATGGCATCAGTCTTGAGGCCCAAGGTCTTGTTCAGGGCCAGCTATGATTCATTCTAGTCCAGAGACCCATGAATTAAAAAGATAAATTTTGTGCTCTGTGTCAGGGGTCTCCAAGGCCACCCCCATTTGGTGATGAGCTAGAAGGACTTGCAGCCTCAGAATATTTACAGCTGTGATTTATTACAGTGAACAGTACAAAACAAAATCAGCAAAGGGAAAAGGTCTGTGGGCTAAAATCTGTAAGATCTAGGCATAAGCTTCCCTGATTCCTTTCCTAATGGAGTTACACAAGATGTGCTAACTCCTTCAAGCATCAAATTGTGACATTTGTAAAGTTTTGTCTACCAGGGAAGCTCATTAATGGCTCTGCACAGAATTTGTATGTGTGTGTGTGTGTGTGTGTGTGTGTGTGTTTTAATTTATTTTGAGATAGAGTGCGAGTAGGGGAGGGGCATAGAGAGAGTGAGAGAGAGAATCCCAAGCAGGCTCTGCACTGTCAGAGCAGAGCCTGATGCAGGGCTTGAACTCACGGACTGTGAGATTGTGACCTGGGCTGAAGTTGGACACTTAACCGACTGAGCCACCCAGGCTCGCCTGCACAGTTTTTACTGTTAGCTGGTCGCCATACCTTTTCCTACCACATACCCAAACTAGATTCCCAGAAGGAAAGCAATGAGCATGAACCACATTGTTTATACAAACAGGTCAGGTACAGTAAACTAACATGAGAGAATGGTGATAACCCTCCTGAAATCCAAGTTCCCAGGTTCCAGCAGAGTTTACCTTGCAAGCAGACCTTTCTTGGCAAAGTAATTGTAGAGCTGCTATGCTATGTTAACTTTTCTTTCCTCAGAAAGAGGAAGAGTGAGAGACGTACATCAGCCACTGGTTCATAGCAGTTTTGAAATCCTACAAGATAAATATGAGGTCTTCTTACTCTGGTGTAGAGATGTTTCTTGATTAGGCCCTAGTTGTTTACCTTGGGAGTAGCTTCATTATTCTGTGTGGTCCTTGAGTCCACCCTCTAGAGGTCCTTCCTTTTCTGTTATCCTGCTGAACCATATATGAAGATGGCTTTGGAGAACATGCCATCCTTAGGGACTGAAATGCCTTCTCAAATTGCTTCTTGCCCATAAAGAGTCGAAGGCACATTTATATATTTTTTCTCAAATAAGGTAAAGGCAGTGGGTCATCTACAGAACTAGTTTAGGGGCTAGCAGCAAGAAAATTTTTTGGAAGCTGGAAAAATAATAATCCATGTTATGCAGTGACAAAACATTTGTATCTGTTTCCTGTGAAGAGTTACAATTTTAATACTAAATTTTTTTATTATTTTAGGTAACAAGATTATAAAACAGAATGTTACTAGAGTGCCTTGGTTATCAGCTGCATTTGATTACAAGAAAGATGAATTTAAAACAGATTTGGCCTATTTGCAAACGGGAAGGAAGAGAAAAATAGAGAATCCAAAATTTCTGGGACTTGTAGTGTTGAGTTAGAACTATTTCAGCTAGTAAAATCGAGAAAATTGAGAAGTACTTTGAGTAACAAAGGCTGATTAAGATGAATCCTCAGGGCAATGACTAAATCAGGGGCATGGCTGTCAGCACATAGTTTGTTAAAATATATGAATGCATTAAGGTATTTCCTAGTAAATCCTTTCAGTTGGATAAAGTAAGATAGAGTGTGGTTCTACAAAAGCTCAAATACATGTAGTTAAACCTTCCCAAGACTCATCTAGAAATAAAATTGTGTTTACAGTAGTCCCCCACCTTATCCAGTAGTTTCAGTTTCCATGGATTCAGTTATCTGGTCAATCAGAGTTTGGAAGCAGATGATCTGCTTTCTGACGTATTGTCAAAGTATGTACTGTTAGCAGTGTAATGCTATGTCACACTCACAATGCCTTGTCATTCTTCTCACTTCATCTCATCACATGGGAATTTTATCATCTCCTATCATCACAAGAAGTAAAGTGAGTACAGTACAATAAGATATTTTAAGAGAGAGACCATGTTCACATAACTTTTATTACAGCATATTGTTATAGTTGTATTTTATTATTAGCTATTATTGTTAATCTCTTACTGTGTCTAATTAATAAATTGAACTTTATCCTAGGTGTGTATGTATAGGAAAAAACATAGCATATCTAGGGTTCACTACTAGAATTCAGTTTGAGGCATCTGCTAAGGATCTTGGAATATATCCCCCACAGACAGTGGGGAGGGGGACTACTGTGTAGTTGTTGGAACATGGAACTGAATAGAATCAAGTAGGTAAAAAGCTAACAAAATTGTTTTTTTCTTTGCAAAAATAAGTGATTTAACTGTTAAAAATTAAGGTACAGGCATACCGCCTTTAATTGTGCTTCATGTTGTACTTTGCAGATATCTTTTTTTTCTGCTTTGTTTTTTTGTTTTTTTGTTTTTAAATGTTTATTTATTTTTGAGAGATAGAGCATGAGAGGAGCAGAGAGAGAGAGGGAGACACAGAATCTAAAGCAGGGTCCAGGCTCTGAGCTGTCAGCACAGAGCCCGATGCAGGGCTCGAACCCACAAACCTGAGATCATGACCTGAGCCGAAGTTGGAGGCTTAACCGACCGAACCCCCCAGGCGCCCCTGTTTTTTTGTTTTTTTAATGAATTGAAGGTTAGTGGCAAGCAAGTCTATTGGCTCCATTTTTCCAACACCATTTGCTAACTTTATGTCTCTGTGTCACATTTTGGTAATTCTTGCAGTGTATTATCATTGTATTTCTTGTGGTGATCTGTGATCAGTGATTGTGACTCATTGACAGCTCAGGCGATGGTTAGCTTATTTTAGCGTTAGTTAAGATAGGTATGTTGTTTTTATAGATGTAATGTTATCGCACACGTAATAGGCTACAGTATAGTGTAAACATAACTTTTATATATACTGGGAAACCAAAAAAATTAATTTGATTCACTTTATGACAGTATTCACTTTATTGTAGTGGTCTGGAACTGCACTGAGGTATAGCTGTATAGTTAACATATTGAAAAATGCCCAGAGGGGCGCCTGGGTGGCTCAGTCGGTTGGGCATCCGACTTCGGCTCAGGTCATGATCTCACTGTCCGTGAGTTCGAGCCCCGCATCGGGCTCTGTGCTGACAGCTCAGAGCCTGGAGCCTGTTTCAGATTCTGTGTCTCCCTCTCTCTCTGACCCTCCCCCATTCATGCTGTCTTTCCCTGTCTCAAAAATAAATAAACGTTAAAAAAAAAAAAAAATGCCCAGAATCTTAGGTATTTTATTAAATGAGTTTTGACATCTTAGTCCAATTAACAAGATACAGAACATTTCCGTTATCCCAGAAAGCTTCTTTGTATCCCTTCCAGTAGATTTTCCCTGTACCCCCCCCAAGACAACCACCCTTCGGATACTTATCAATATTGATTAATTAGTTTTGCATGTTGTAGAATTTCATGTAAGTGGAATCATACAACATGTGTGCTTTTGTGTCTGGATTCTTTCACTTAGCATTTTATCCTTTAAAAATATAATCATTTTGGGGCGCCTGGGTGGCTCAGTCGGTTAAGTGTCCGACTTCGGCTCAGGTCACGATCTCGCGGTCCGTGGGTTCGAGCCCTGCGTCGGGCTCTGTGCTGACAGCTCAGAACCTGGAGCCTGTTTCAGATTCTGTGTCTCCCTCTTTCTCTGACCCTCCCCTGTTCATGCTCTCTCTCTGTCTCAAAAATAAATAAATGTTAAAAAAAATTAAAAAAAAATATATATAATCATTTTGAGATTCATTCATGTTGCTGTAATTTTCTAACTATTTTGTTCTTGTTGGACATTTGAGTAGTTTTCAGTATTTAGCTATTATGAATAAGGCTTCTGTGAACATAGTTCTACAGATATTTTTGTGGACATTTGTTCTTTTTTTTCTGTTAGGTAAATATCTAGGAGAATTGCCTGCTAAGCTTTTGAGAGATGTACTGTTTTGTTTTTTTGTTTGCTTTTTTTTTTTTTTAACGTTTATCTGTTTTTTGAGAGAGAAAGAGAGAGAGACAGAATGTGAGTGGGGGAGGGGCAGAGAGAGAGAGGGAGACGGAATCCAAAGCAGGCTCCTCACTCTGAGCTGTCAGCACAGAGCCTGATGTGGGACTTGTACTCACAGACCATGAGACCATGACCTGAGCCAAAGTTGGACATTTAACTGAGCCACCCAGGCACCCCAAGAGAGATGTACTGTTAAAAGAACTATCAGCCTAAATTTAAGAGGATGCAACTATTCAGATCCTAAAATGATGTATACATGCAGGAAACAAGCTGAATAAGCTGCTCTTAGGATGTTTTTCTTGAAAAGCAGTGAGAGTGTTTTGCCTTTGGGCAGGAAATGAGTGTTTGTGATGAGTGGGGCAGACCCTGGTGGACTCTTTTACTGTTCCCACATATTTGCTCCCTTCACTAAAGTGAATTATCCATTCCTTCCCATTGCCATGTGATTTGGAGCGCAGTCTCTGAAGCAGTGTTTACTTCACTACCTCATTGTCAGGCTTATCCACGTGACTCACGTGGACCAATGGGATGTGAGTGGAAGCAACACTGTACTAGTTTTGACCAGAAACTGTAAGAGGCATTGTATGCTCTGCCTGTTCTGCTCTTTTCCTCATGAGAATAGCGTGTCTCAAATAGGGATTGACCCCAATCTGGAACTCTGAAGAAGATCCAAGAAGAACCACAGCTAATCTGAAGTCTGGAATTGGGTGGAGAGTCACTGCAGACCCAATACCAACAAGTAGCCTAAGTGAGAACTAAACCTTTATTTTGTAAGCCACTAATAATATGAGGTACCTTTTTTTTTAATCACAGCAAAGCTTACTAATAGAGTGGTTATTTAAACCATTTTGGAAAATACAATATAAGAAAGATTAAATTAAACAATCTAGAGATAACTAGAGATAACTACTATAAAATAGTATTTCCCCCTGACTACAAAAATATATTTTTAGGGCAGAAAATGTGGAAAATGGAGAAAAGTATAATAAAAATAAAATATATGAATAATGCCAGTAGATAGAACTACTCTTAAAAGTTTTGGCAAGTATTGCTTATATTTTTTTCAATGCAGTTATACTTCTTTTCTTTCCTTTTTTTTTTTTTTTTAACTTTTCGTGAAATTGAATCTTACATTTCTTTTCCTAACGTCATTAGATTTTTCGTTAGTTTTAAATATTACTTAACTATGACCTGTGTTACTGATACAGACATTTATGTAGTGCTCTTTTTTTTTTATTCCATCTTTGACTCTTCACAAAAAACTTTGAAAACAGCATATTTAGTATTAAGGTAAGACATTTATATGTAGGATTTGGTTTACATACTTTTTATAATAGCCCCAGATAATTAGGGTTAATTTGCCATTATCTAAGACTTAATGAAAAAAACAGGAAGAGATACATGTTCAGAAACTTGGAAGAACTTTTGTTAAACTGCCACCATTGATAAGTTTCCTTACCAGTTTTTTATAGTTCATATTATGTCAACATTGCTTTAAATGACTATCTTATATATTTTTGCACATATATTTCAACAATAATAGCTAGTATTTACTGAGGTCTTACTATGTGCCAGGCCAAATGCTTTACACATGCTGTTGAAAACAGTAATTTTATTTATTATTTTGAAATGTTTATTTATTTTGAGGGCCAGAGAGCAAGCAGGGGAGGGGCAGAGACAGAGGGAGAGAGAGAATCCCAAACAGCCTCCACACTGTCAGCATAGAGTCTGATATAGGGCTTGAACTCCTGAATTGTGAGATCGTGACCTGAGCCAAAATCCAGAGTTGGACGCTTCACTGACTGATCCAGCCAGGTGCCTCTGAAAACAGTAATTTTAAAATGATTTTGTTATACTGATACTAATATTTGATTTATTGAGTAGTGTTTCTAAAGCATTTTGAATATAATTCTCATAGACTTACTGATATCTTTTTTAAAAGTAATCTCTACACCTAACATGGGGCTTGAACTCACAGCCCTGAGATCTAGAGTCCCATGCTCTACTGATTGAGCCAGCCAGGTGCCTTGACTTAGTGATATCTAACTATTTTAGTCTGCTTAATGTCTTTAGTATTATATGAAAACTAGTATTTATTAAATAATATTTTGGGGGCTCCTGGGTGGCTCAGTCGGTTAAGCGGCCGACTTCGGCTCAGGTCATGATCTTACTGTCTGTGAGTTCGAGCCCCGCATCGGGCTCTGTGCTGACAGCTCAGAGCCTGAAGCCTGTTTCAGATTCTGTATCTCCCTCTCTCTCTGACCCTCCCCTGTTCATGCTCTCTCTCTGTCTCAAAAATAAATAAATGTTAAAAAAAAAATTTTTTTTAAATAAATAAATAATATTTTGAAAATGGTTAAGATTTTAGTTTAGCTAAACGAACAAATCAGCAAGTTGAGTTTTTTACAGACCTGTCAGTCATTCAGTAACAGAACACTGGACTTTGGGCCCTTATGCCTTATTATACCTAATAGCTATAGCAGGACCAAATCATCCTGTGTGTAGAAAATCCAAATGTGTTTTATGTTGTTTCATCAAGAAGTAGATATATATATGTAACAGTTGTATATGATGTTTTAAATACATAATCATCAAAGATCATTGAATTATATATTTTAAATGGCTATATAATATGTAAATTATTCCTCAATAAAAAAAACTCCTTGATAAGGAAAAACTATCAATAGTAATTCTGAATGAACCCCTATCTTTCCTTTAGATATTTCGTAGTACATTATTTTTATTCTTTCTTTTGATTAATAGATTTTAATTTTTGAAACCTTTTTTGATTTATAGAAGAATTGAACAGATAGTGTAGAGTTCCCTTGTTATACCCTCCCTCTGCCCACACAGTTTTCCCTCTTATTAACATTTTATATTAGTATGGTATACTTGTTATAATTAACAAACCAATGTTGATACACTTATTTTTATTTTATTTTTATTTTTAAGTTTATTTATTTTGAGAGAGAGAAAGCAAGCTGGGGAGGGGCGGGGGGGGGGGGTGGGGGAAGAGAGAGAGAGAGAGAGAGAGAGAGAGAGAGAGAATGAGAATCCCAAACAGGCTCCACACTGTGGCACAGAGCCCAACGCAGGTCTCAAACTCATGACCCATGAGATCATGATGTGAGCCAAAGTCAGAGGTTTACCCAACTGAGCCACCCAGGTGCTCCGATACAGTATTTTTAACTAAAGTCCACACTTTATTCAGATTTGTTTAGTTATTACCTAATGTCCTTTTTCTGTTCCAGGATCCTACATTACGTTTAGTTGACATTACATTTAGACTCCTCTTGGCTGTGGCAATTTTTTTAGGCTTTCCTTGTTTTTAGTGACCTTGACAGTTTTGAAGAGTACTGGTCAGGTATATTTAGGATGCCCCTCTATTGGAATTTGCTGTTTTTCTCATTAGATTAAGGTTCTAGGTTTGGGGGAGGAAGAACAGAGTTAGAGTTGGTTACTTTTTAAAAATAGAAGTGCATAAATATAAATATCATCTACATCTGATTACTTTTAATATGCTTTTTCAGATGTATTATTTCAGCGCTTTGCAAAGATTTTCATTGGCTGTCTTGCAGCAGTTACTAGTGGTATGATGTATGCTCTGTATTTATCAGCATACCATGAACGGAAATTCTGGTTTTCCAACAGGCAGGTAAGAAGAAAGAATTTTGAGCATATGGAAGTTGTTTTAGTATTTAATTTTAACTTAAGTAATGTGTTTTACAGGGAGCCAAAATATATGTATGATAAGTATGAAAAGTGCTTTCTTATTTACAGCCATTAGAAACAAAATGGTGTAGAAGCTGTTTTAACATAGTCACAGGGTCAACCTTGAAAAATGGAATACAATATATTTCAAGGCCATAGAATAGAGACTATGGGTTTCTAAACTAAGGGTACTTTCCTTCATGTAACTAGCTTATCAGGAGTTTTTGAAGACCGTGAAATGTTACAGTTTAGTCAGTCTTTTGGTTTATGGAGTTTACATTTCAGAAACAGTCTATAGAAGTTTCAGCAGTAAAATATTTTAATTTTTAGATGACATGATTAGAATGTTTTTGGGGGATTGGAAATGATTAACATGCATGACAGTATTTATTAAGATGTCTCTTACATATTAGTATGATTAATGTTTGGTTTTAAGTCATGTGCATTTCACAGACTCTTTAGGCCCTATAGTTACTTAATTCATAATTTAGCCTTTGAATAAGTTTGTTCTCAGACTTAACTTCACAATCAGATACATCTTTAATATGCGTTGACAAAGTTCACAGTGTTATCACTTGACTCTGGAGACTTTTCTTTCTTGGTCCAAGCTGTTTTGTAGTAGTAGTAGTCGTCGCCTTCGTCAAACTGACTAAATGTTTTTAAGCCATTGATTGACCTAATCCCACCAAAACATTTAGCTGAATAATTATTTGTATTGTCTTGACAAAAGCTATTACTGTAGTATATCCTCTGTTTCCTTGAAAATGTTATGCAGATTAACCATTAGTAGTTCTCAATACTGGATGTACCAATAAAGTCATCTGATGAGCTTTCAAAACATAACCTCCCTCACAGACTCTTAGGTGGGGTACTGGGGAGTGTCTGGGATCAGTATTTCAAAATATTTCCAAGCAGTTGTGTTATTATAGGCAGAATTGAGAACAACCAAAGGTTTGAAAATATAGAAGGCATACATCAAGAACCTTGTTTTTTAAAACATTGTATATAAGCCAGGAACATTGACAATACCTGGGAGCTTTTTCAGAATCACAGATTCTCAGGCCCTACTTTAGAATCAGAATCTAATCAGAGATCTTTTAATAAGATCTCTAGGAGTTTCATATGCACATTAAATCTGAGAAGCATTGATCAAAAGTTTGCATCTTTGAAATCTTAGAAACAAATTGTTTCCATTCATAAAGAATCATTTTAAGGAAATATATTTAATGAACTCCAAATGAGGGGGAAAAATTCACTGGTCAAATAGATATGGGAAAGGTTTTCTCTTTTGAGATTCACCATGCATAACATATACCGAAACTCTTAAAGTCTTGCAGTAAAGAAACCCACTAATTTTCTTTCATGCGACCTTTTCACAACTCATTTAACCATAGAACTATTTTATTTATTTATTTTTTTAACTATAGAACTCTTAGGTAACACTCATTTATATCTTAGCAAGTTCTGTTGATCAGATCTTGGGGAAGCTGGTCTGATATCTTTTGTATTAATTGATAAATATTCATGAAAATAAAGAAGTTGCATTTTCAAAGACTATAGATTTATGAAACCTTGATTCATCTTGAAATGCACAATTTTTCAGAGTTTTTGAATTACCTATATTCTTGGCTCTGTATAGCCCAATTTTAGGAAATTTAAGATTTACTTACATTTCCGGAAGTTCATTTGAAAAGCGCTGATTAGGTGTCTGCTGCTCTTGAAAATACTAGTTAAGAGTTTGCAATTCTGGATACATAAGGAAGTGGAATAGCAATAGAAAATACTGATTTCTTCTTAAACTTATCTTTTTCTTATGCACTTTAACACCTTAACCATCATTTTTTATTACCTGCCTTACTATTCTTGCTGTCCTTAGGGCATTTTTCTGCTTTTCCTTGTATGTAATAGGTAAATGACTTATGACCTACGATCCATTTTAAACCTTAGGTGTTTCATTAAAATGATTGCCAGATTATTGAAAAGTTTAACCTCCTTAATGTGACCACTAATGATTAAAGGACAATTCAAACATGTCTTTGAATAAAATGATAAATACATAGCATTAATTTAGAAGACAAGGAGAGAAAAAGAAGATTACAGTTGAAATTTAGGATACTGGTATTTAAATAATCATTTCATTTTCTTTTAGGAACTCGAACGAGAAATCACATTTCAAGGTGACAGTGCCATTTATTATTCTTATTATAAAGATATGTTAAAAGCGCCCTCATTTGAAAGAGGTATGATAACCACATTTGTATCTTTTTAAATTACACTCTGCCTCCAACGTGGGGCTCAAACTCAGGAACCTGAGATCAAGAGTCATACGTTCTACCAACTGAGCCAGCCAGGCACCCCTCACATTTGTATTTTTAATAACAATGTTTTCTAGGGGCGCCCGGGTGGCTCAGCTGGTTAAGCGCCCGGCTTCTCGCGGTCCATGAGTTTGAGCCCCACATCAGGCTCTGTGCTGACAGCTCAAAGCCTGGAGCTTGCCTCAGGTTCTGTGTCTCCCTCTCTCTCTGCCCCTCTCCTGCTCATGCTCTGTCTCCTTCTCTCAAAAATAAATAAACATTAAAAATTTTTTTTAATAACATTTTTCTAAAATAAAACATTGCTCTATGTGTGAGCACTTGAATGTGGAAAATTGTCTCAGAATAGAAGTATTACTCTTTAGGGGTGCCTGGGTGGCTCAGTCAGTTAAGTGTCCAACTTCAAGCTCAGGTCATGATCTCATAGTTTGTGAGTTCGAGCCCCGCATCAGGCTCTGTGCTGACAGCTCAGAGCCTGGAGCCTGCTTTGGATTCTGTGTCTCCCTCTCTCTCTGCCCCTCCCCTGCTTGCTCTCTGTTTGTCTCTCTTTCTCTCTCAAAACTAGATAAATATTAAAAAAATTATTAAAAAAAGTATTACTCTTTTTTATACTTAATAAAGACATTGGAAAAATGAGGCACAGTGTATTGTATTTTGAGATTTTTCTTAATAACTTAAAATATTTAATGACCTCTGACATGTTTAATTATTTTAAAGCAGAATAAATAATCTGGAGAAAAATTTTTCTGTCTCTAGGTGTTTATGAATTGACACACAATAACAAAACTGTATCTCTGAAGACTATAAATGCAGTGCAGCAAATGTCTCTATATCCAGAACTTATCGCCAGTGTTTTGTATCAAGCAACTGGTAGCAATGTATGTTTTCTTTTGACTTTAATATTTATTTTCTTACATGTTTATGAATCATTAAAATTATTTAATGTTGTTCTATTATCTTTTCTTTTTTTTTGCCAATTAGGAGATTATTGAGCCAGTATACTTCTATATTGGCATTGTTTTTGGATTGCAAGGAATATACGTTACTGCTTTATTTGTTACAAGCTGGCTTATGAGTGGAACATGGCTAGCAGGAATGCTTACTGTTGCATGGTTCATTATTAACAGGTAAAAGATGTTTTCTTAATTAAGTTTTACAGTTTTTTATGGCTGTGGTATTTGGTTCTAAAAATGCCATCCCCCAAATATTCTACACCCTAATCCCAACCTGGGATGAGATATCATTCCTGGTTATGTTATGTTACATGGCACAGTTGACCTTAAGATACGAAGATTACGTGGTGGACCTGATACAATCATATGAGCCCTTAAAAGTGGAGATCTTTCTC
The DNA here is from genome assembly GCF_018350215.1 of Panthera leo. Classification (NCBI taxonomy): domain Eukaryota; kingdom Metazoa; phylum Chordata; class Mammalia; order Carnivora; family Felidae; genus Panthera; species Panthera leo. The sequence continues at coordinate 41,356,803 of NC_056695.1, forward strand.
CACTTGGTGCAGAAGGGGAGGTCAGAGATATTTGAAGCATGAGACAGGTTGCCGTGCTGTTGCTGGATTGAAGTGAGGAGGAAATGAATTTTGCCAGCAACCAGCGAACCTGTGAAAAGACCACAAGCCCTGAATGAGTATGGCAGCCCTGGCAGGTGCTTTGATTTTAGCTTAGGGAGTCCCTGAGCAAAGTATCCAGAGGAACTGGGGTAGGTTTTTTAGCTAATTTGTGTTGTTTTAAGCCTATACATTTGTGGTCATTTGTTATGCAACAATTGAAGGCGAATAAACTCACCTTGTATCTCTGTATTTTCAGACTTAGTAACATTGGCATATATGGATGTGCCTTTTCTTTCCCTACTTATTTATTTATTTATTTATTTTAAGTTTTTATTTATTTTGAGAGAGAGAGAATGCAAGTAGTGGAGGGGCAGAGAGAGAGAGAGAGAGAGAGAGAGAGAGAGAGAGAGAGAGAGAGAGAGAGAATTCTAAGCAGGCTCCACACTGGCAGAGCTGAGCCCAGTGTGGGGCTCAAAGTCATGAGCCTTGAGTTCATGACCTTAGCGGAAGTCAGATGCTTAACTGACTGAGCTACCCAGGTGCCCCTTTCCTCTTTTATTTAAAATTGATGACACGATTTCATGAAAAGAAAGAAGAGGCATCAGATAGATCACTATTTTTTTTTTTCAACATTTATTTATTTTGAGAGAGGGAGAGAGAGTGAGAGAGAGAGAGAATCCCAAGCAGGTTCCACACTGTCCTCGTGGGGCCCAACACGGAGCTTGATCTCACAAACTTCAAGATTGTGACCTGAGCCAAAATCAAGAGTCAGAGGCTTAACCGACTAAACCCCTGGGTACCCAAGATATATCGCTATTAAGTTAACCACCACAGATAAGGATTCTGTGTTAATCTGTCACAGAGTGCTTTGAATTAGTAAATCCATCCCTTTTGGTGATCAGAGCAGTCTCAGTTCTTTAATAGTAAGTAAAAAGAGAATAAGCAATGGGGTTTCTTTGAAATGGAGAGCTGATTTGAGACATAAAAATTCTCTTGGCATTGGTCAGTGTCAAAAATTTAATTCTGAATTATGGGTATTTTTTCTCTCCATAGCACTTTTCTCCCCTAACATTTATCATGACTAAATTTTTATTTTTTTATTATTAAAAATTTTTTTAACATTTATTTATTTTTGAGAGAGCACGAGTGGGGAAGGAGCAGAGAGAGATGGAGACACAGATTCCGAGGCAGGCTGTAGGCTCTGGGCTGTTAGCACAGAGCCTGACGTGGGGCTTGAACTCACAAACCATGAGATCATAACCTGAGCCAAAGTTGGATGCTTAACTGATAGAGCCACCCAGGCGCCCCATCATGACTAAATTTCTAAAAAATGAAACGTTTCTTCTGCTACAACATTTTCTTTTGGCAATTCCCAAATAAAAAATATGATACGTTTCAAGTTATTGAGACTCGGCATTAAGGGCTATATCTCTTACTGGGCTTTGTTTATATTTAGGGTCATATGCTGCCAATAATTTGATATAAAGCATATTTTAAAAATCTTCCTTAGAAGTTTTAAAGTATAGCTGTTCAGCTTTATGGCTTAAACCTATTTCTTCTTCTTTTTTTTATTTTTATTTTTTATTTTTTTAAAGTAAGTTCTATACCCAACATGGGGTTTCAATTCACAGCCCCAGGATTGAGTCATATGCTGTACTGACTGAGCCAGCCAGGTGCCCCTAAACGTATTTCTTCTTAAAAACAGGAATGAGCCAAACTTTATTATTACAAAAACAGTATATGTATGTTATGGAAAATTAAAACCAGCAAAAACAAAATAACTTTACATTCCCACCACCTGGAGATCACTCGCCATTGTTTATACCTCGGTGTTTATACTTTTGGATCTTTTTCTATGTGAGTATGTATGTGTATGTGTATATAGTGTATGTATTTGTGTGTGTATTTTTTTTGTCAGAATGAAATATATTACACATACTGTTTTATATTCTGCTTTCTTTATTCAGCAGTCTACCTTTCCAAGAACTTTTTTTTTTTTTTTAAAGTAAACTCTATGCCCAACATGGGGCTTGAACTCACAACCCAGAGATCAAGAGTCACGTGCTCTACCGAATGAACCCCTCCACTTCAATAACTTTTTTTTTTCAGTACGCTCCACACCCAATGTGGGGCTTGAACTCAGGACCTTGAGATCAAGAGTCAGATGCTGTACTGACTAACCATCCAGGCAGGCACCCCTCAATAACTTTTTATCTTACCTCTTACCCGTGTTGACCTCAGAATACCCCAAAAAGCTGGTTTGTCCAAACCAGCATTTAATCCAGGACCACATATTGCATCTGGTTGTTATGTTCTTTAATTCTTTTTTTCAAGATTTAAGAAAAAAATGTTGATTTATTTTTGAGAAAAGAGAGAGAGTGGAGTGAGGGGGTGGCAGAGAGAGAGGGAGACAGAGGATCCCAAGTGGGCTCTGCACTGAGAGTGGAGAGACTGATGCAGGGCTCAAACTCACAAACCTGTTGAGATCATGACTTGAACCAGGGTCAGATGCTTAACCGACTGAGCCAGCCAGGTGCCCCTCCTTATTTCTCTTTAAATCTAACATAATCCCTTTTTTCTGTTGAAGAGACCAAGTCAGTTATCCTACAGAATATCCCACCTTATGGATTTCTCTTGTTGCTTCCTGTGGTGTCATCTAGCTTTTCCCTCTATTCCTTGTGTTTCTATAACCTGGAAGTTATATCCAAAGGCTTGATGAGTTCAAGGTAAACAGTTCTAGTTAGAATATATCATAGGTGGTATGTTTTTCGTGTTCCATGATATTAAAAATTACAAGGTATTTACTTGGCCTGCCCCTAGTGAGTCTGAGATTGCTGCTTTGGGGAATGACAGTCAGATTTCTTCATTGAATAGTGTGACTAGAAAATAATCTGTGCCCTTTTCAATGTTAACCATTTACCTAAGGGTTGTAACTCTAGTTGATAATCTGCTGAAATTAGTAATTACATTAGGGTTTATTAAATTATATGTTTCTATTTTCATTAGCTAGATTCTTAATTCTTCAAAAGGTAAAATTTTTCTTGATTAATGAAGGTTCTTTGGTTACCTTTAAATACAGTTACTATTAGAAAGTCAGGGGGCACCTGGGTGGCTCAGTCAGTTAAGTGTCAGACTCTTGATTTCAGCTCAGATCATGATCTCAGCGGCCATAAGCCCTGGTTGGGCTCCACGCTGAGTGGCTCCATGCTTAAGATTCTCTTTCTCTTGGAGCGCCTGGACGGTTGGGCAGCCGACTTTGGCTCAGGTCATGATCTCATGGTTTGTGAGTTCAAGCCCCATGTCGGGCTCTGTGTTGACAGCTCAGAGCCTGGAGCCTGCTTCAGATTCTGTGTTTCCATCTCTCTCTGCCCCTCCCCTGCTTACGCTCTGTGTCTGTCTCTCTCTCTCTCTCTCAAAAATAAAAATAAAATAAAATAAACCTATATAAAAAAAGATTCTCTCTATTAGAGTTCATTCTATTAGAATTCATTGTTAGAAATTTAATAGCCCAAAGTATTTCAGAACTCATAGACTAGGTCTAGAAAGTCTTGCTTTTTAGAATGAAATGTATTTAGTATAAAACTAGCATTATTTAAAATAATAAAAGGATTGTTTTCTTCAGTATGTGATGTATTAGTTATTGCTGCATAAAAAATCACCCTAAAACTTAACAGCTTAAAACAAACATTATGTCACAGTTTCTGGTGGTCAGGAATCCACAGTGGCTTAACTGGGTGGTTCTGGTTCAGAGCCTGTTATGAGGGTGCAGTCAAGAGTTGTTTAAGGGTATAAACATTTGAAGGTTTGATTGGTCTGGACCATCTACTTCCAAGCTCATTCATGTGACTTTTTACAAGAAACCTCGGTTCTTTAGCTGGTTGTTGGCCCGGGAGACTTTAATTTTTCAACACACAAGCCTCACCATAGGGCTGCTCACAGCTTGGCTGCTGGCTTTCTTTATAGTGAGTGATCCAAAAAGAGTGTGGAGTGAGTGTGCTGTAGTGGAAGCCAGATCTCTCTTTTTTTTTTTTAATGTTTATTTATTTTTGAGACAGAGAGAGATAGAACATTAACGGGGGAGGGTCAGAGAGAGAGGGAGACACAGAATGTGAAGCAGGCTCCAGGCTCTGAGCTGTCAGCGCAGAGCCCGACGTGGGGCTCAAACTCACAGACCATGAGATCATGACCTGAGCCGAAGTCAGAGGCTCAACCGACTGAGCCACCCAGGCGCCCCTCCAGATCTCTTTTAAAACTTAATTATCAGAAATGATAGGACGTTACTCTGCCATATTCTGTTGATCATGCAGACTAACTCCGGTGCATTATGGGAAGTAACTACACAGGGTGTTAATACTAGGAGGCAGGGACCATTGCAGACCATCTTGGAGACTGGCTACTATAGGCAGGGAACTTTTTGTTTTTTAAGTAGGCTCCACCCCCAGCACAGGGCTCAAACTCATGACCCTGAGATCAAGAGTTGTATACTCTACGGACTGAGACAGCCAGGCACCCACCAGTGAACTTTTAATATTCATTTTGTTTAATTTCTAGATCTATCTTTATCTTCATCAGAAATTTGAAGAGGGGAAGCCCAGGCAATTTTTCCTTGTAAAAATAATGGCATTAAAGACTCCTTGCCACATGTTTAAAGTTCATTTGTTTATTTTGAGAGAGAGAGCGAGCAGGGGAGGGGCAGAGAGAGAGAATCCCAAGCAGGCTCTGTGCTCTCAGCGTGGACTGAACCACCCTGGTGCCCCCCAAATAAGAGTGTTTTAGAGCTCTTAGTGAGAATTGTAAGGAAATTGCCTTATTTAATGATACATTGTATCCTGGGTACCTAGAGCAGGAGTTAGGTAGAAAATTTGTGATATATTCTGCTAAAATGTATCTTTTGGCAATTAAAATATTCTTAACAAGTAGCTTTTATTTGTTTTGCATTTCGCTCATTTTTTATTGATATATATTTTATACTGGAAAATATATTTTAATGCTGTGAAAGATAACTTGCTTTTTTTTTTATTCAGCAGCTTTAGAGTTTATATATGAATACCTAGAAAAGTATAAAAAGGTATTAGTCATTCCATTATATTATGATTATTCGTAGTGTTCTTTTTTTTTTTTTTTTTTTTTAATTTTTTTTTAACGTTTATTTATTTTTGGGACAGAGAGAGACAGAGCATGAACGGGGGAGGGGCAGAGAGAGAGGGAGACACAGAATCAGAAGCAGGCTCCAAGCTCTGAGCCATCAGCCCAGAGCCCGACGCGGGGCTCGAACTCACGGACCGCGAGATCGTGACCTGAGCCGAAGTCGGACGCTCAACCGACTGAGCCACCCAGGCGCCCCATTCGTAGTGTTCTTAGTTGCATTTTGTGTTACTTGTTTCTTAACACCAGAAGGGAAAAGCAGTATTATAAGACTAAAAAATGTAGGCATACTAGAAAATTTGAGGAAATTTTAGGAAACAGCACTGTATAGACAGTAGTGAGGGAAAACTCAGTGGCAAATGACTCCCTCTTAACAGACGTGATCACCAAAATAGGGTAACCAAAACCAGGCTTTACACATAAACAATATGGAAGAGTCCTACTGATCTTCTCATCTACAAATATATACCTGGGTATCACTTTCAGTGAAAACATATTTATATTTGAAGAACAAAGAAGAAATGTGTAGGATTAAGTGTACTACTGGGTGGTTCAGTCGGTTGAGTGTCCGACTTCGGCTCGGGTTATGATCTTGTGGTTTGTGGATTTGAGCCCCGCATTTGGCTCTGCACTGACAGTTTAGAGCTTGGAGCCTGCTTTGGATTCTGTCTCCTTCTCTCTCTACCCCTCCCAACTCACGTTCTGTCGCTCTCAAAAATAAATAAACCTTTAAAAAAAATGTATGTTAAAGTTAGTCTTTGGCCCCCCAAAAAGTAATTGTACATTGGTAATAATAAAGAGGTTAGGTGCAAGGAAATATCCATGACGTAGAGGTACAGCTAACGGAAAATAATGGTAACACATGATGCTGGTTCTGTTGTGATGGTATTGGTATACTCAGAATGCTCATGGAGGTACAAGCTTTTTAAATTTTAGGTGGTAGTCTTCCCCAAGAATTCCATTTCATCACAAGACAGTAATCCAGAAAAGGAGGGAAATAACATGAAAAATTAGAAAACCATCTAAATATAGGAGAATGGTTAGGTAAATTGTAATACATCAGTGCAAGGCAATATGCTGCCATTGGAAGTTATACTGATACTGTGTAAATGTTTTTCATCTTTCACACATTATACATTGACATACCAAACTGTTTTATATGTTATCCGACTCAGCATTTCTTGGACTTCAGTTCTGTATATTTAAAACTTAATTCTCATGGATTCCATGTACTGACATAAATAATTTGAATTCTGTAATGCTACTTACATATAAAACAAAACTAGGTAATGCTCCATATACTTAAAAGCACTTATGCTACTATAAAACTGAAATCAATCGTGGTACCTGGGTGGCTCAGTCAGTTGAGCATCTGACTTCAGCTCAGGTCATGATCTCACAGTTTGTGGGTTCGAGCCCCACATCAGGCTCTGTGCTGACCGCTTGCTCACAGCTTGGAGCCTGCTTCAGATTCTGTCTCCTTGTCTCTCTGCCCCTCCCCCGCTCACGCTTTGTCTCATTCTGTTTCTCAAAAATAAATAAATGTAAAAAAAATTTTTTTAAATAAAACTGAAACTAATCTATTAATGAAATAATGAACCAGCAAAATATTAACTGAAAAGATAAATTTAACATAAAAAATGATATTTTGCTAAAACCAGATTTCTACTATCTGTGTAAATATGGTACCATTCCAGCAGGTTCTTTTGAATATGGTAAACCTACACAGCTGGGTACTGTGAGATGACTCACTTCTCATCATGTTGCTCTCTTGTCTACTATGGAATCTTTTTTTTTTTTTTTTTTTTTTTTTTTCTTTTTTTACCATAGTGATCATGACATCGTTTTGTTTTTATTTGACAGTACATCATTTAGTATTACAGTCATCTCTCCCCCCGCCATTAACTCAAGCCAATTGAAGTAATGCTATATTGCCAACTACATTGTTTTGTGTTTTTTTTTTATTTTTTATTTTTTAACGTTTATTTATTTTTGAGACAGATAGAGACAGAGCATGAATGGGGGAGGGTCAGAGAGAGGGGGACACAGAATCTGAAACAGGCTCCAGGCTCTGAGCTGTCAGCACAGAGCCTGACGCGGGGCTCGAACCCACGGACCGCGAGATCATGACCTGAGCCGAAGTCGGCCGCTTAACCGACTGAGCCACCCAGGCGCCCCTATTGCCAACTACATTGTTAACACAAACATGGAAGCGAGTACTGAAATCCAGATTAGGCTTATACCATGACGTGTCTAAAATGAAAATTCAAAGGGTGCTTGGCTGGATCAGTTGGTGGAACATGTGACTCTTAATCTCAGGGTCATGAGTTCAAGACCTACATTGGGTGTAGCGATTACTTTAAAAAAAGAAAGAAAATTGAAAATGAAACCAGGGCTTCCTGGTTTCTGTGAATGTATCAATAGGCCTATGCATCCTAGGTGATTTAACTAGTTATTATTTTAAACTACTGGTTTGTGCTGCTCTAGACTCTGCCACTGGGGGAGAAAAAGTGGGTCTCATCTGATTTAGTCACTTTCTTCCTACTATTAGCCTTCTGTTCCTCACAAGGACCAAACATGGTAAAGGCAAGAGAGAGTAGCTCAGGTGTTCAGCAAGGTAGCAGTGGGGAGGCTTGTGTAGGTGAAGAGGGTAACTGGCAGAGATCCTACTCAGTCTGTGTTGCAACAACTCCCCTTTTCCAGTGCAGAGTTTTAAAGATTTTCACTGTACTGATCTGTGATTTAGGCAGGGATAGTGAGTAAACCTTCAGAAAGGTGACTGCTGGGTCCAGCTTCCCAATTTTGGGAATGTGTCCTGGCCATTAAATATTCTTGAACTGTATTTATTGATACATATGTTATGGAAAGATGCTCATTAGATATTAAGTGAAAAGTGGTTCATTACAGAATTATAAAAGAGCCAAGATCTAATACCGTTTACTAAGCTGTAGATATACTGCTAAGTTAATATTTACAGCTTTTATTTTGTTTGATCTTCATGTATGATCCTGTTTTTTTCATATATATGTATTCAATCACATATATATTCATAGACAAGTTTTCTTATAATACTTTTTAACTGTTTTACTGAGGTATAACTGTCATAAAATGTACATATTTAAAGTATACAGTTTGATCAGTTCAGGCATTTAGACACACTCTTGAAACCATCAATAAAATCAATGTAATAAACATATCTATCACCTCCAAAAGTTTCTTTGTGCCTCCCAGTAACGCTTCCTTCTTTCTTCTTCTTACCTCACCTCTACTAACTTCCATTGTCCCCAGAAAACCAGGAATCTGCTTTCTGTCACTATAGTTTTCATTTTATAGAATTTTAAATTTATTTTTATTTTTTTATTTTAGAGAGAGAGCGAGAGTGGGGGAGAGGGGCATAGATAGAGAGGGAATCCCAGACAGGCTCCACACTCAGCATGGAGCCCAACATGGGGCTCAATCTCATGACCCTAGGATCAATCTTAGCCGAAATGAAGAATCAGACACTGAACCTAACTGAGCCATCCAGGCACCCCTCATTTTCCAGAATTTTACTTAATAAAGTCATATAGCATATACTTTTTGGTCTTTTTTTTTTTTTTAACTCAGCATAATTATTTTGAGACTCATGTATATTGGGCATATCAATAGTTCATTCCTTTTCATTGCTAAGAAGTATCCTATATCACAGTTTGATGGAACTAACTTACATGCAAATACATTCACCTCTATTATTTAGGAGAATTAATACAACAATTTTCACAAAAATTTTAAAGCAGTAGCACCTTTGTTTCTGTGTAGAAAAAAAACATTGAGCGCGAGTCCTAAATTTGGTGATTGTTGGAAAGGTAATTCTCTTGAGGTGTGAGGATATGCCCAGGAGACAACATGCTGTAGCGCAGATTGAGAAGAAATCTAGGAAGAGCCTGGAAAGACATTCTGTATTTGGCATTTAAGGGTTTCTGGATATATCACGTGAAGGATTACTGTAATGGTAATTCCTGGGAACTGCTGATTGAAAAGATTATTAAACTAGATATCAGAAGATGCATTGTAATCCCAGTTGTGCCAGCTATATGACATTGATTAAGTCACATCACCTCTCTGAACTTCATATTCTTTACATAAGGGAGGATAAGAACCTTGGGCCTGTCAGGCCTGCTAATTATGTAATGCAGATTGTATTCTAGAGAAGAGTAGCCATCTATCTCATTAAGGGAAGAAAGGGTAGGAACTGAAATCTAGTGTCCTCTACGACAAGTTGTGTGCCTTAACATGAGGCGTATCTGCTCAGAGCAGAAAGCCTTTTTCAAATTTTCACAGTTGCCCATCTATTCACCAAGCAGTGTACAACCACACTGAGTCTTCCTGGAAGGGAGGAAAGGGGGGTTGAATGAGATGCTTAATTTGCTCCAGGTGCTATATAGACCGTAGTGGCTCTATGTCTACCTCACAGGATTGTTACAGAGAACAATGACATGTGTGTGAAAGTACTTTGAAAAGTACAGTGTTACATAAATATAATGTCTTGATATTTTGCTCTTCATCTGTGGTTTACTTTAGGGTAGATACAACAAGAATTGAATACTCCATTCCTTTAAGAGAAAACTGGGCACTGCCATACTTTGCATGCCAAATTGCTGCACTTACAGGCTATTTAAAAAGCAACCTAAATACTTACGGAGAGGTAAGATACAAACTTATTTGTCACAGTTAATTTTGATGTATTGCAAATGTATATAATTTTAAAGTTAGTCATATTAACAGGTCAGTGATATTCAGTGAAGCCTAATTACTACATAATAAAGGATATATTTACAGAGTCTTACTATAACACTATTAGTCTAGTCAGATTGACGGGTAAATTATTATTTTTTTGAAGTTTATTTATTTATTTTGAGAGAGGCAGAGACAGTGCCAAGTGAGGGAGGGGCAGAGAAATGGAGAGTGAGAATCCCAAGCAGGCTTCGTGTTGCCAGCGCTGAGGCCCACGTGGGGCTTGAACTCACGAAACCATGAGGTCATGACCTGAGCCAAAACCAACAGTCAGATGCTTAACCAACTGAGCCACCTAGGTGCCCCTGACGGGTAAATTATTTTTAAGAGAAAGGAGATGTTGTATTGTTTCAGTGCAGTTACTTGACAAATAAATGAAGAGTTTATTATTTTGAAAATTAATCTCTCATTATTTTACCATTTTTTTTCTGTAATATTGATAGCTTTTAGTCATTGCAAGTTAAGAAAATATTAATGAAGATGTATATAGTGACTACAAATGGCAGCAGTGTTATCTTTTATGGTAGCACCGCATGTTTTCTGTTTTTCTGGCAACCACAGCTCTAATTTTTTATCACAATGATTTTGTCATTTTGAAAGGTTATACAAGTGGAATTATATAGTATGTTATCCTTCAAGATTGGCTTTTTTTCTTTTTTTTTTAAATGTTTTTTTTATTTTATTTTATTTTTATTTTTATTTTTTTTTGCAGAAGCTACAACCTTTCTATTTATTTTATTTTTATTTTTGGGACAGAGAGAGACAGAGCATGAACGGGGGAGGGGCAGAGAGAGAGGGAGACACAGAACCGGAAGCAGGCTCCAGGCTCTGAGCCATCAGCCCAGAGCCTGACGCGGGGCTCGAACTCACGGACCGCGAGATCGTGACCTGGCTGAAGTCGGACGCTCAACCGACTGCACCACCCAGGCGCCCCTTAAATGTTTATTTTTGAGAGAGAGAGAGGGAGAAAGAGAATGAGCAGGGGAAGGGCAGAGAGAGAGGAAGAGAGAGAATCCCAAGCGGTCTCTGTACTGTCAGCACAAAGCCTGACATGGGGATCCATCTCACCAGCTGGGAGATCATGACCTGAGCCGAAATGAAGAGTCGGAAGCTTAACTTACGGAGCCACTCACGTGCCCCAAGATCAGCTTTTTTTCATTTAGCCTAATGCCCTTGACATCCACCTAAGTTATTGCATTGTGTCAATAGTTTGCTTATTTTCATTGCTGAGTAGTATTGGAATAGGATGTGTATTTTAATCACATATTTGGTAGTTTGCTTCCCATTCTTGAGGCTAGATCTTGTGATCCCTGTTGCATCAGTCTGTCCAAGCTCAGATCTTTGTGCAGTTATTTGGAGCTATGTAGACATATCTGTGGTTGATTACTGAAATACATTTAATGTGTCAAGTAATATGTGTAAAATAGTTAACAATAAAGGCATAGTTGAAAATGAAGTGAGCAGGGTAAAGGATAGACAAAAGTGCACAGAATTTTGAAAATGTTCAAAGAAAGGAAAAACAGCTAATTGTGCAGATTGTGTTTGACATATATTTTTTAAAAATCTTTAAGTGTTTGTTTATTTTTAAGAGAGAGATCATGCATGAGCAGGGAGAGGCAGAGAGAGGGAGACAGAGGATCTGAAGCAGGCTCCACACTGACAGTGGAGAGCCCGATGTGAGGCTCTGAACTCATGAACTGTGAGATCATGACCTGAGCTGAAGTTGGAGGCTTAACTGACTGAGCCACTCAGGCAACACCCCCCCCCCACACACACCCCCATATATTTCTATCTTATTTCACACTGTATATACTTTAAAGTAGTTTGAGGGTAAACCCGTGGCATGAGTAATTTGCTTTATTGTACTGTAGCTTTACATGTACTGGACCTACATGTCCAGTAGGTTAGTTAGGCCGGATCTAGACCTGATTTCTGGTACTGTTTTCTCAGGGGATGATGGTTTCACGTCTGGTTATTAGAGTTCTGGTTGTTCCACATTAGAAGTTTCCAGAACACTTTCTCTTAAAGCTATGGTGCTATGAAGAGCAGAAGCTTATGTGTTCTATCAGTGCTAAGCTCTTCTAGGCCTTGCAGTTGGTATTCTTCGACCAACTGATAGAATTTTTCCATCTCTTACACTTTGTTTTCTGGTCTTAATCTTATTCAGGGTGCTGGAAAATCTTTATATCTGCTGACGGCCTGAAGTATTTCTCATTTTGGAATCTATTATTTTTTAATTTTTAAAAAGTGTGGTTTTTTTTTTTTTGGTTTTTTTTTTTGAGAGAGAGAGACAGAGCGTGAGCAGGGGAGGGGCAGAGAGAGACACAGAATCTGAAGCAAGCACTAGGCTCCAAGCTGTCAGCACAGAGCCTGATGCGGCGCTCGAACTCATGAACTGTGAGATCATGACCTGAGCCAAAGTTGAATGCTGAACCAACTGAGCCACCCAGGCGCCCTGAAAGACTTAGTTTTAGAAGAGAGCATGGCTATTATCTTAGGTTTCTTGACTAGACTAGACCCTTATTGCCTTTCTCCTTTGCTATTCTTATCAGAACAAAGTCATGTGATACCATGCCTGATGGAGGAATTGGCAATAAAAATGCAGATCCCTGGAGGAAGTAGAGGTTGTTAGAAATATGCTAAGGAACAATGGATTTGTCACACTTGGGTTTCTCACTAAGGGATCACTTGGGAGATAACATTTGGAAAGACAGAATTGATTTTAGCCAGGCAAGGACAAGAAGTCCTTGTGTTTAGTATGTTAGCAGAGGGAAAAAGAGTTTTATATGATTGACAGTACAAGCACTGGGGAAAGGCAAGGGCACACATTTGCTGAGAAGTAATGAAAAAAGAGCAGTGGGCTTTTTTCCTTTTTTCCTTTCCTTGGAATAGGCTGAGACATAAACAGACTGTTTAAATGGAAACTCTTAGGGAAATTTGGAAGTGAACATGTTTTTTAGAGTGAATGGAGTTACTTTCACAATACAAAAGCCCATCGACACGTCTGGCAAAAGCCACCGTTGTCTTATATTTTTTACTTTACCTCTTGTGATAAAAGAAAAATGTACTGAATTTTTTCCCTTTGTCTTCCTGAAATTCTCAATATGGTTTTGAACTTTGAGGATTTATTTATCTCTGTGTTTTATTTAAGATCTTATTGTTTATGTAAGGATTTAATAATAATTATGTGACTTAAAAACAAAATTTCTAGAATTATATAGCTTAAAGTTGAACCAGTAACAGGGCTGCAACTGTGAGGTAACAACCTCATGGATTTTTATAGTAATAAAGCTACTGATATTTAGTTTCTTTCTTTTGTTTTCCCTAGAGGTTTTGCTACTTGTTGATGAGTGCTTCAACTTACACGTTTATGATGATGTGGGAGTACAGCCACTATCTCTTATTTCTTCAAGCAATATCTCTGTTCTTGCTAGATAGTTTTTCACTGGAGCAAAGTGAGAAGGTATTTTGAATTTTAAAATTGTGGTTTTAAATCTGGAGAATAAGTATTTTTATAGTGTTGTATCTTTAGGTAATTTGGCTTTTAAGCTTTATTTTGAAATTTTTGTTGTTTGGGTTTTGTTTGTTTTGTTTTGGGGGGCAGCGGTGGGATTATTTTGAAATGTTTTAATAGGCTCTGACTTACACTTGTACTCAAAAGATTGTTAAACTCATTCTCCCAGCCGTTTAAGGACTTCAAAATTCCCTTCAAGACAGCCTGCTTACCCAAAGTCACCATGTGCTTCTGCTCTTTTGAGCCATTTCTCCTTCCCTTTCTATTTCTTAAAAAAAAAAAAAAAAAAGTGAAATATAGAATATACACAAAAGAGTGTATATACGCTGTGTAAATATACTATATAGAATAAAACATGACTGTTTGACCATCCAGGCCAAGAAATAGAGCATTTGAATACCCAGAAGTCCTGCTTTTAACTGCTTCCAGTCACATCTTGCTCCCTCCCCAACAGAGGTTCACTGTCCTGAGTTTTGTTAATCCTTTCCTCCTGTTTCCTTGTGGTTTTTACCACCTATCTATATATTCCTTAAAACATGCTGAAAATAATGTATTGTTTACTTTTGTCTGATTTGCTTGTGAGATTCATTCTTGATGATGTAAAGACCTGTATTTCTTTCATGTTTATGTATTTACACATTCTATTGATGGACATTTCAGTTTTTTTCCAGTTTATTGTCCATATGACCAGTGCTGCTATAAGCATTCTTACCTGGTACATAAGTGTATAGAGTCTAGTGTATACTAGAGTATACACTTCATAGTGGAATTACAAGTCAAAGGATATATGCATATTCAACCTAACCACATACCAAGTCTTTGTCCAGAATGGTTCTATCAGTTTATATAACTGCCTACAGTGGTTAAAGGTTCCCATCAATATTTGGTTCCTTTTTTTATCTTTATCTTTTTCACTCTTTTCTTATCTTTTATTTGTAAACATTTATTAAGTATTTAATATGTTGTCCAAGCCAGAAACTCTTGGGTCTTCTTGCTCTTTCTTGTCTTCATCCTATATATTTAGATGATCCAGAATCCTGATGAATACCAACATTTAGGTTAATTGAATTGAGGGTGTTTAACATAAAGAGTCATTAATCAAATACAATGCCATTATCTTATTAATTGAAAGGGTAGTAAGAACCCAAAAGCATCATACAGGAAGCAACTGCAGGAAGCAGTTACCACCACTAGAGTTGAGGGAGCAAAGGGGAGAAATTGGAGTTTTTAAAACTTCAAAACTTAGAAGAGGAACCCCTGTGGAGCTGAAACTTAAGCTTCTAAGGAGGGGCTGCCTCCCAGCTTTGCTGGAGTCTCTGAACTGGAGAAATGGAACCCAGACTTCTGAGAATGGGGGCTCTGTCCAGCTGGCCCTGGGGTCTCCGGGGCAAGAGAATGTGTTACAGCTGGTCTGTCGAGTGTTGGAGAAGCTGCACATGCATTTAGCTGCTTTAGCTGGAAGGAATTGCTCTAGTGGAGTGAAGAAGTATTGCTGATATGATACTCACAGGAGCTGCAAAGCAGACAGGAAGCCACAAGCTCCTCCCTTCTTCTTCAGCCTTATTATCTCTCTCTAGCGTTTCATATTGGCAGAGTTTAATAGGGAGCCAACTGGAAAAGCAGAGACATAGAAAGCAGAGTCCTCAACCCCAGCATTACAAGACAGTGGGTAGAGGGATAGGTTTGGAGCTAAGAGACAGTCACTCAATAACTAGCACACATCTCCAGAACCAGCATCCCAAATCAGGAAGTAGAATATTTTTAACACCTGGAAGATCCCATTGTGCCTTCTCCCTGTCAATGTTTCAGCCTTCCTACAGTGAGGTATTTCTTTTTCTTAATGGCTCTGGCCTTCTAAGAGGCCAGATATTTTTTGTTCTGTTTTTCTTTTTCTTTCTCTTTTTCTTTTTCATTTTCTTTTCTTTTCTTTTCCCTTTAATACTCTGTCTTTTGATTTCCTCCCCTAACTAATGTCTATATTTTGTCTTAGTTTTCCCTTTCCAAAAGGAATTAATCTTATGGTAGAGAAAATTACTATATTATTGAATTTTAGAAAAGAAATCTTTTTTTTTTTTTTTTTTTTTTTAGAAAAGAAATCTTCTAAGACAAACAACTTTCTCGGGAGATCTTCTATTAGGATATTGAATTTGACTTTCTTATGCTCACTGTTAAATGGACCAAATCTAAAAATACTGGTCTCTGGTGCTACATTTCATGGCAATGTTTTTACTAGGTGGTGTTTGGGAACTGCTGCTAAAGGTTATAATTTTTGATGTATGCAGTTTGATGATGTATAGATGGATTTTAATAACAGGGCAAGCCAAGTAAAATTAAATCAGAGCCTGGGACTAAGATTTTTTCAGTCTGATTTAGATGTCCTTGGTTTTAAAGCTTTTTACTTTGCTTATAAGAGTTATTTCTAAGAAAATAAGAAATTCATTTCATACCATAACATTAAAAATACAGATTAAACATTTGTATAATATATTCTAAATTATAGTAGAGCATTTATTTTATAATTGGATTATAATAATATAATTGGATACTAATAATTATTTATAATCTACTCTAAACAAAACCAATGAAAAGATGTACAGTAAGATTCATTTTATTCTCATTCATCTTATTTTGTTTCAACAGGTTCATGAAGTTTATAAAATCTATATATTTTCTCTCTTTCTGGGATATTTACTGCAGTTTGAGAATTCAGCTTTATTGGTGTCTCCTCTATTAAGTTTAGTAGTAGCCTTAATGCTTGCTAAGTGCCTTCAGGTAATAAGAATTGTCTTTTTATCATTCTTGTGGTAAATTTTTTAATTGTTCATTTTTCATGCCTCACTTCTTTGTTCATGGTTGTTTTCCCCACAGCTGAATGTGAAAAAAGGAACTTTTATAGCCAAAATAATGAAAGTGATTAATTTTTACTTGGTGTGTACTCTGACAGTGACACTGAATATTATAATGAAGGTAAATAACTCTGGGTCTGAAATTCATGTAGAAGAGCAAGTTGAATAATGAAAGTACGGGGCTAAATTTTAATGAGCATAATAACATAGCATGGTAATAAAGTTTTTACAGTAAAATTACAAGTTGAACAATGATCATTCTTTCATGAGAATATAGGATTCTGATTCTTTTCTAGATACGCTTAAAAGATACGCCTTATTTTCCATTTCATTTAAAATATTAAGTAATATATGGAGTAAATTGAGATGAGTAAAAGTGTTCAAAAGAGTATGTCAAGTCTCCTTGTTTCATAGTTATAGCATGTATTATTTAGTTCCTTTTTAATTCATATTTTTTGTTTTATAGTCTTGCTGTGTTTTCAGTTTCTAGACAGAAACATATTGCTGTGAGCATAGCTAATAGTTCTTTGTTGTAACTAGTGTTTTTTACTTCCAGATGTTTGTCCCACACAAAGAAAATGGGCACATGCTGAAATTCCTTGAAGTAAAATTTGGATTAAATATGACTAAGTAAGTTTTATTTATTGATTTTTTTAAGTTTATTTATTTTGAGAGAGAGAGAGTGCATGCACAAGTCAGGAAGGGGCAGAGAGGAAGAGAGCGAGAATCCCAGGCAGGCTTGGTGCCATTAGCACAGATACTGACACAGGGCTCAAACCCACAAATTGTGAGTACGTGACCTGAGCCGAAACTAGGAATTTCGGCTGAAATTGACTGAACCACTCAGGCACCCCAATACATTTTAGATTATATAAAAATTTATCTAGGGGCTCCTGGGTGGCTCAGTTGGTTAAGCATGTGACTTTGGCTCAGGTCATGATTTCCTGACTCGTGAGTACAAGCCCTGTATCAGGCTCTGTGCTGACAGCTCAGAGCCTGAGCCTGCTTCAGATTCTGTGTCTCCCTGTGTCTTTCTTCATCCCCCCCCCCACCCCCCCATGCACGTGTGCTCTCTCTCCCTCTCTCTCTCTTTCTCAAAAATAAACATTAAAAAAATTTTTAAAAAAAGTTTGTCTAACTCTATACCACTTAGAAAATATAGGGGCGCCTGGGTGGCTCAGTCGGTTAAGTGGCCGACTTCGGCTCAGGTCATGATCTCGCGGTCCGTGAGTTCAAGCCCCGCGTCGGGCTCTGTGCTGACAGCCCAGAGCCTGGAGCCTGTTTCAGATTCTGTGTCTCCCTCTCTCTGACCCTCCCCCATTCCTGCTCTGTCTCTCTCTGTCTCAAAAATAAAATAAATGTTAAAAAAAATTTTTTTTTTAATTAAAAAAAAAAAGAAAAAAAGAAAAAAGAAAATATAGAGCAGGGGCACCTGGGTGGCTCAGTCGGTTGGGCGTCCGACTTCGGCTCAGGTCATGATCTCACGGTCCGTGGGTTCGAGCCCTGCACCGGGCTCTGTGCTGACAGCTCAGAGCCTGGAGCCCGTTTCAGATTCTGTGTCTCCCTCTCTCTCTGCCCCTCCCCTGTTCATGTTCTGTCTCTCTCTGTCTCAACAATAAAGAAATGTTAAAAAAAAATTTTTAAAGAAAAAAAAAAAAGAAAATATAGAGCAAAAATAATCCAAGGGGTAGTAGACACTTAATTACATACCACTTAGAAAATAAATAATTTGGAAAATTATAATATCTAGGAGAAATATATTAATATTTTTTCTCATTAAAAAAATCTCATTTAGGGGCGCCTGGGTGACTCAGTTAAGCGTCCGACTTCAGATCAGGTCACGATCTCACGGTTTGTGAGTTCAAGCCCCACGTCGGGCTCTGTGCTGACAGCTCAGAGCCTGGAGCCTGCTTCGGATTCTGTGTCTCCCTCTCTGTCTCTGCCCCTCCCCTGCTCATGCTCTGTCTGTCTCTGTGTCAAAAATAAATAAAAACATTTAAAAAAAATCTCATTTAGGTGTTTTATAAATTAGATGTACTTAAACCCTAATAGTGTGACAGCATTTGAGAGTATTTTTTCTCTTAATGCAGAACAATGATACAGTCTAAAGTCAGAATAAATTAAAGATTTAAAATAAATAAAGAACCAATGTAATTAAAAAAATTTTTTTAAATGTTTATTTTTGAGAGAGAGAGAGCGAGCGAAAGAGAGAGAGAGAGAGAGAGAGAGAGAGAGAGAGACAGCATGAGTGGGGGAGGGGCAGAGAGAGAGAGGGAGACACAGAATCTGAAACAGGCTCCAGGCTCTGAGCTGCGGGGCTTGAACTCAGGAACAGGGAGATCATGACCTAGACTGAAGTCGGACACTTAACCGACTGAGCCATCCAGGCGCCCCAAGAACCAATGTAATTGTAACCACTAAAAATGTTTGCATCAAAAAGAGGTGGGCAGTAAGATACTTATTTCATAGCAAAGAATCTCATTCTGGGGTCATAATAGTGGATTAGATCAGAAGCTGACTTTTAAATTCAAGAATAATGTACCTTTTGTTTGTTAAATGCATTTTTTAAATCTAAAGTGAAATAAATGACTTATGCACTGATGGAGTCCACTTGCATAACAGAAAAAAAATTTACACATTTTTCTAGTTCTTCTAATATACCTTAGAACCTTATAATTCACTGTGATTACATGGGATTTTAGATGCTGTGCATGGAATTTCATGTGTGTTACATCACAGTTAATAAAGCTTTTGACATGGTTTAAACACTTGAGAAATCTTCTGAAGTTTGTTAAGTCAGGTGTGGATATCTACTGAGGTAAAATGATCCTATAAGAGGCCATATACTCCGTAAGGGCAGGGATCATGTCTTTTTCAGGGATATTTATAGGCCTGACACTTAGCAGGCAATTAGGAAAAATTGGTTATAGATCTCCATAATTGACTAGCCTTTCCCCTGACTTTTTCTTTAACCTTGGAAAACTCTAGAATTCACAAATAGGATTAAGGGCTGCTTTTGTCTAGCATTTCTTAGTTGATGTTATGTAGTGCCCCTTTGTTCAGCATGTCAGGTACTAGATTTGTTTCACTGGGTAATATAATAGGTGTTTTAAGAATAAGGTAAGGTCTCTTAAGAATATTGACATCTCACTTGGTAGTTTTTGTATAGTTAATAACATGGGTGGTATAAATAGTAAATGCCTTACACTCACATGTGCCAACTGGGTATTAGGATTTGTAGTTCACCAGAATGTCAGGAAACATTTCTTTTTTTTTTTTTTTTTTAATATATATTTTTTTAATTTTATTTTTTTTTAATTTACGTCCAAATTAGCATATAGTGCAACAATGGTTTCGGGAGTAGATTCCTTAATGCCCCTTACCCATTTAGCCCATCCCCCTTCCAACAACCCCTCCAGTAACCCTCTGTTTGTTCTCTATGAGTCTCATCTGTTTTATCCCCCTCCCTGTTTTTATATTATTTTTGTTTCCCTTCCCTTATGTTCATCTGTTTTGTCTCGAAAAGTCCTCGTATGAGTAAAGTCATATGATACTTGCCTTTCTCTGACTAATTTTGCTTCGCATAATACCTTTTAGTTCCATCCATGTAGTTGCAAATGGCAAGATTTCGTTCTTTTTAATTGCCAAGTAATACTTCCTTGTATGTATAAACCACATCTTCTTTATCCATTCATCCATCGATAGACATTTGGGCTCTTTCCATACTTTGGCTATTGTTGATAGTGCTGCTATAAACATGGGGGTGCATGTATCCCTTCAAAACAGCATACCTGTATGCCTTGGTTAAATACCTAGTAGTGCAACTCCTGGGTCGTAGGGTAGTTCTATTTATAATTTTTTGAGGAACCTAGATACTGTTTTCCAGAGTGGCTGCACCAGTTTGCATTCCCACCAGCAGTGCAAGAGATGCTCTTTCTCCACATCCAACATCTGTTGTTGCCTGAGTTGTTAACATTAGCCATTCTGACAGGTGTAAGGTGGTATCTCATTGTGGTTTTAATTTGTATTTCCCTGATGATGAGCGATGTTGAGGATTTTTTCATGTGTTGGTTGGCCATCTGGATATCTTCTTTGAGGAAGTGTCTATTCATGTCTTTTGCCCATTTCTTCACTGGCTTATTTGTTTTTTGGGTGTTGAGTTTGATAACTTCTTTATAGATTTTGGATACTAACCCTTTATCTGATATGTCGTTTGTAAATATCTTCTCCCATTCCATCAGTTGCCTTTTAGTTTTGTTGATTGTTTCCTTCGCTGTGCAGAAGGTTTTTATTTTGATGAGGTTCCAATAGTTCATTTTTGCCTTTGTTTCCCTTGCCTCTGGAGACATGCCGAGTAAGATGTTGCTGCGGCCAAGATCAAAGAGGTTTTGAGGAAACATTTCTGTTGAGACAGACTTTCAAGAACCAGTAAAGAAATGTTAATAAATATTGGATGTGCACGATACTAGGCCAGGTATTCTGAGCTATTAAAAAATGCCTATAATCTTAAACTAGCAAATTGTATTAAGTGCTATAATAGAAGGATAAGTAAAGTGCCATGGGAATATGGGGAAGGAAAGATTGAGACTGGGTGATATGGAAGAATATTCATGAAATTGAAATTTGAATTGGATCTTACAGAATTAGTACCTTTAATAGGCAGATAAAAAAGACATGAATTCATCATACAATCATATATACAAGACAGTTGGATAGCAGCCTCTTTGATACAGTTGTATTGCTGCTTGACACATTGTGAAACTTTGACCTTTAATTCTAAACCCAGTGATTTGTGAAGCAGGCATTCTCAGGCCACCCATGAGCTCTCCCGAAGATCACTCCATCTCTTAGCTCCTTTCCCAGGGTTAGGATTAAGGATAAAATGGTGGTTGGAGATGGGTCAGATGTGAGAATGCAGATAAAACTATATATAAGCAGGAGTCTTGTTAATCATATTTAGCTTAGAGTCAAAAGAAGTTTATCTTGATTCTTATAGCTTGAAATGTTTTTGTGTTAAATCTTATGACTTCTGTCTTCAAATGAGTCCTGTGGGGCACCTGGGTGACTCAGTGGGTTAAGCATCCAGCTCTTGATTTCAGCTCAGGTCATGATCTCATGGTTCATGAGTTTGAGCTCCATGTCCAATTCTGAGCTGACAGCATGGAGCCTGCTTGGGATTCTGTCTCCCTGTCTCTCTGTCCCTCCCCGACGCACTCGTGTGCATGCTCTCTCTCTCAAAAATAAATAAACTTAAAAGAAATATTTTTCAAAATGGATCCTAGTTGAATTACATTTATCCATATAAAACAGGACTGTCCAATAATATAATGTGAGTCACATATGTAATTTTCTAGGAGCCACATTAAAAAAAGTAAAAAGAGGGGCGCCTGGGTGGCTCAGTCGGTTGAGCATCCGACTTCGGCTCAGGTCATGATCTCACGGTCCATGCGTTTGAGCCCCGCGTCGGGCTCTGTGCTGACGGCTCAGAGGCTGGAGCCTGTTTCAGATTCTGTGTCTCTGTCTCTCTCTGACCTTCCCCCGTTCATGCTCTGTCTCTCTCTGTCTCAAAAATGAATAAACGTTAAAAAAAAAAAATTTAAAAAAGTAAAAAGAGGGGTACTGGGTGGTTCAGTTGGTTAAGCATCCAACTTCAGCTCAGGTCATGATCTCACAGTTTGTGAGTTCGAGTCCCACATCGGACTCTGTGCTGACAGCTCAGAGCCTGGAGCCTGCTTCTGATTCTGTGTCTCCCTCTCTCTGCCCCTCCCTGGCTCACGCTCTTGCTCTCTCTCAAAAATAAATAAACGTTAAAAATTTAAATGAAGTAAAATAAATTTTAAAAAAGGTAAAACGAAACAAGGGAATTTTATTTTAATTATAAATTTATTTAATCTGATTTATTAAAATATTTCAATGTGCAAACAGTATAAACATTACTAATGAGCTATTTTGTATTCTTTTGTCCTTTTTCATTTTTTTTTATGTTTGAAATCCAGGATACTTAAAGTAGATCTCCATTTGCATTGGCCGCATTTCAAGTGCTAATAGCCCCATTGTATCTAGTAGCTACCATGTTGAGCGCTGCAGATGGGAGGGTTGGACAGCTGAATTTTTTGTTGTTTCCAGATAAAAATAGAAAGTGAAACTCTATTGAAACCATATTGAATTCTAGAGATGGTCACATTACTGGATAATACAAAGCAGCAGTTTTACATTTATTAGGGCAATTTGTTGAGAAGAGTTACTAATGCTATTATCTTCATTTATAAAGGGTACTGTTACAAGTGAATTTAGGAAATGTGTTTTGTGTTTTATGTTTTTATTGAGATAATACTTTTATGTTCAGTAGTTTATAACATCTGTGATTTTAACATCATGCTTTTTGTTTTCTCAAGGAATTTTACAATGAATTGGCTCCTGTGTCAAGAATCCCTGCAGGCACCATCCCAAGATTTTTTTTTGCGATTGACACAGTCTTCTTTATTACCTTTCTATGTTTTAGTGTTAATTATTTGTTTTCTTTCTATGATGCAAGTTATTTTTAGGAGAATTAAGTAAGTACCTATGAGAATCATCACATTGCTAACTAATACCTTATGGAAATACGTAAACTATCAATTTTTAGTATTCTTCCAATATTTATGTATTTGTTTTAGAGTTTCTAGTTCCATTCTCTTGTTATGAACATGTACAATATCGTTATAACTTAACCAGATAATATTCAAATTTGTTTATACATCTAAATACATGATGTACAAATTTAATGTAGGAATAATATTCATTTAAACTGTTAGACTCCTTCACTAATTTAGTCATATTTTTACTGAATGTAAGAATAATTTTTTTAACCTAAATGAAGCTAGTAATGTAAGTGATTTTAAATTATCAAGACTATTTTAAAATATTTTTGTCATGGCTGAAAGCAATAACTAGTTAAGTGATAATCTTGGAAAAGGAACCTAAAAATCTTTTTTGTCATATTTCCTGAATTTTCATATTTAGTCTTAACTGAGTCAGTTTCTTCAGGTTCTTAAAAGCCCTTTCAAGGACTTGGAGATGTATATAAGTTAGGCATTTCACTATCAGAATATACTTTCAGATTTCAAGAACCACCTGTATTTCTTTTTTTTTTTTTTTTTTTTTGAAAAAATTTAAGATCTTTGATTATTTAAAAATGTTTTTTCAATAGTAAAAAACATTTCCTTTGTGTAGTGGCAAGTCCTTGAAAGAAACTATTACGCTTGAAGATGGACGAATTGGAGGAAGGCCAGAAATAATTTATCATGTGATTCACACTATTTTATTGGGCTCTCTTGCAATGGTTATAGAAGGGTAAGTGTACTTTATTGGAGCTATTTGTTTTTACAAACAGTTGTCCTTTCTAATGGTAATAAATGGATACTTTCAAGAATATATTTATGAGGGATGCCTGGGTAGCTCAGTTGGTTTATGTGTCTGACTCTAGATTTTGGCTCAGGTCATGATCTCATGGTTCCTGAGTTTGAGCCTGGCATTGGGCTCTGCCCTGACATTGTGGAGTCTGCTTGGGAGTCTGTCTGTCTGTCTGTGTGTTTCTCTCTTTCTCTCCCTCTCTCCCTCCCTCTCTCTCTCTCTCTCTCTCTGTCCCTACCCTGTTTGCACTCTCTCTCAAAACAAAACAAAAACAAAAACACTTAAAAAAAAAAAAAAAGAATATATTTATGAAACTATAAAAACTCAAAATCTACAAACTTTCTTAATTTATCTGGAGTTTACAGAGGTGCTTATAGTACAGTGAACTGACATTTACTTATTCATTCATTTGTTCAAAAACTATTGAATGTTTTCCAAGGACCAGGCATTGTACTAGGTGCTGAAGGTACATTGGTAAGCAAAAGTGGACATACAGTTTCTAACCTTATGTGACTGTGGCCTAATGGAGGTGACAGATATTAATCACACAAAAATAAAATTACAACTTTGTTAAATGAAATAGAGGTAAATCGTGCTGTGAGGTTAAGAGTTCAGTAAGTGATACCCTTTAAAGTTTGGACTCAGATGAAAAATAAGACACATGGGTATAAAATGATTTTGAATACTCAATTTCAATTTGAGGAGGGGCTTTTCCCACAGAAACAACAAGCAATTGTCCAGGTACCAACTGAATGTCCTACACTTTGACTTAATTCTGGCACTGTCCACCTAGAGGTTGCATCAGATTCCACAGTTCAAGATTGCCCCCAACCCACTTCATGTGCCAGTTGCAAATCCAGGTTATTACCTGTGCTTCTGACCAACTGGCTGTAAATCAGAAGTTCTTAGATCCCCCTCCTCAGGTTCAATTAACTTGCTAGAACAGCTCACAGAACTCAGGGAAACATTTTACTTACTAGATCACTAGTTTATTATAAAAGGATATAACTCAGGAACAACCAGATGGAAGCTCGGCAGAGGGCAAGGTTTGTAGGAAGGGGTCCGGAGCTCCCGTTATCTCTAGGTGTACCACTCTCTCCAGGTCTACATGTGGTCGCCAACCCAGAAGCTCTCCAAACCCTGTCCTTTGGGGTTTTTATAAAAGCCTCACATAGGCATGATTGATTAAATTATTGGCCATTAGTGATTGAACTCAACCTCTAGGCCCTTTTCCCTCCCCAGAGGTTTAGAGTGGGACTGAGTTCCAACTCCCTAATCACATGGTTGGCTCCACTGGCCACCAGCCCCATCCTTGAGTGTCTTCCAGAAAGTTACCATTAACATAAAAAAAGACACCTTTCCAGTTTCATCACTTAGGAGATTCTAAGAATTTTAGGAGCTGTGAGCCAGGGACTGTACAAAGACCAAATATATGAGAAATACATTTCAATCATCTGAATGATTCTGATTCTATAAAGGTTGCATTGGAGACCACTTCTTCATGTGTGAACAAAGGGCTTCTACTATTTGCCACCCCAAATTGACCTTAGTCCTCAAACTTTGGGCTTTCCCTCTTTAATGGGTAGAGCCTTGGTAAGTTTATGCCCCTGTCTACACCTACCTTGCAAAAGGAAGATACAAAATATGGATGCCTAGAATGTTTAAGCTGGATATGCTCAATTCTCCCTCTTAATACACAAATCAGATAAATCACTGCCATGAAGAGGAGCCATTAAGATTCTGAGGTAGAGGGATAAGAGGGGAAGTAGGGAGAGATGAAAAGTATTGATCCTAGTATGAGATTTCTCAAGTTAAATTTTCTTTAATTATGAATATAGATACTGAATCACAGTCCCATGGTGCTTTTCCAAAAAGAAAGCTTAGCTGTTTTCAAGTATTGTATTAATTTTTTATCTTGAAATACTATACACATCACAACCTCAAAGTTACAGTTATTATTGGGCCTGCATTTAACATCTTAATTAATAAGTACAAATGTGCTATATTATAAATCTTTTTATTATTTGATATCAATATTTCAGTATAATTGGTTTCCTTTGTAGACCTATGTACTTTATGCATTTAAAAACATTTTCTTGGGGCGCCTGGGTGGCTCAGTCGGTTAAGTGTCCGACTTCGGCTCAGGTCATGATCTCACGATCCGTGAGTTCGAACCCTGCGTCGGGCTCTGTGCTGACAGCTCAGAGCCTGCAGCCTGTTTCGGATTCTGTGTCTCCCTCTCTCTCTGACCCTCCCCCATTCATGCTGTCTCTCCCTGTCTCAAAAATAAATAAACGTTAAAAAAAAAAAAATTAAAAAAATAAATAAATAAAAACATTTTCTTGGGGCACCTGGAAGACTCAGTTGGTTAACCGACTGACTCTTGATTTTGGCTCAGGTCATGATTTCATGGTTTGCGGGTTCGAGACCTGCATTAGGCTCCACGCTGATGGCAAGGAACCTGCTTGGGATTCTCTCTCCCTCTCTCTGTGCCTCTTCCCCGCTCACACACATGCATGCTCTCTCTTAAATAAATAAACTTAAAAAAAATAAAACCATTTTCTTATAAGTCATCCGTACACTTTATCAGACTGCCAAACCCCTGACCAATGGGAATCTTTTACTGAAACATTAAGTGAGAATGGTGGTTCACACTAATAGTTAGCATTCCATAATGCCTAGTAAGTAGGATGAAGAAATGTGTTAAACCATGAATATTCTAAGTGATTCATGTTTTGATTCTCATCTCATTGCCTTGTAGTACTAGAATTTTGGTGCATGGGTTACCTTTTTCCCCCCTTTGTACTCTCTCAGTTTTATTTCTCTCTGCAGAAGAACATTTTATTATCCTCACCGTTCTTCATTGTTGGATCTACCATTTTAAGTTCAAGATCCTGTTTTTGAACATGTAATATGCATTATTCTTTCACTCATCTTTACTTCTTTAATTTATTCACTAGGCCTGTAATACTGTGACCACCTGTTCATGCAAATAATAAGCATAGTCACCCAGAATGTGCCAAGCACTCTATTAAGTAGGCAGTAGGGATTAAAGAAATACAAAATCTACTCTTTTGTTTCAAAGAGTAAGTAAACCAAGAGTTAGAATAAAGTAAGTACTATGAGAAAGGTATACAAAGGGTGCTTTAATCACTCAAGAGGAGAGGTACTAACTCAGTTGTAGAGGGTGGACAGAGGAAGTCAATTTAAGGAAGATTTCCTAAATGGGGCAACAGCCTTCAGAGATAAATAGAGGTTGGCCAGGCTGTTCATTTTCTTGTGTGTTTGTGTGTGTGTAATAATCTGGACAGAATAAATGTCAGGGGTGCTTAGGTGGCTCAGTTGGTTAAGCATCCGATGCCTAGTTTCAACTCAGGTCATGATCTCACAGTTCGTGGGTTCAAGCCCCACATTGCACTCTGCAATGACAGTGCAGAGCCTGCTTGGGATTCATTCTCTCTCTCTCTCTCTCTCTCTCTCTCTCTCTCTCTCTCTCTGTCTTTCAGAAATAAACAAAAATGTTATATCAGATTTGTTTTTAGTAAGATCTCTCTGGCAGCAATAATTGAGGAAAACAAGATTAAAGGAAGACAAGCTGGTTAAGAAGGTGTCATAATAGAATATAGAAAAGAGTAGCCATAGAGATGGAGGAAAGGGGCCAAAACTAAAATATTTGGGAATTGCAACTGAGTAAGTAGCAGTAGGGACTGTGGCAGAGGGACTTTAGGAGGAATTGCAACTCAGAAGTCAAAGGAGTTTTTAAAGGAGTACATAATCAGAGAGTAGAAGGCAGGAAGAAGTAGTAAGCATGGACCTCAAGGGGTCTGGCTATAAAGGGAATCAGAGCCTAAGGCAGCACTAGATGAGGATGGATGGGCTTGTATCAAGAAGGAGAAACTTATGTGCATTATGGAATGGAACACTTGAGATTGTTATGCAAACTCTGGCTAGAACGCTAATCATATTTAGGGAAGTCCTAGGAGAAAAACTGAAAAGGTGCATCAACACCATATTTTTGAGGGGCCTGAAATTTAGATGAGTTTTCATTTATTTCAGTAGATTCTGGGGAACCACTAGAGACTATAACAAAAAGTGTCTTGTAATTATGTTTGAAGAAGGTTCATCTGGCATTTGGCTGAAAGAGAGTCTAAAGGTAGAGATGTTAGGGCACCTGGCTGACTCAGTGGGAAGAGTATTCAACTCTTGTTCTTGGGGCTATAAGTTCAAGCCCCACATAGGATATAGAGATTACTAAAAAACAAACAAAAGGTAGAGATGTTAATTATCAGGCTGTTGCAATAAAATGGTAAGGAAGAGATAGATGCAGAGAAATCATTGGACTGGACATAGTGGTCTAATCTCTAGAGCAGGAAGTTGGTGTTCCAGGGAATGTTATGTACATATAATTCAATGTGAATGGTGTCTCCTGGAGTTCTAAACCAGACTCTAGTTTTGATTCTGGGGGACTTGAAGAATAGCAGGAATGGGGGTAATTAGGAGGAAATATTGGTTGACCAGAGGAAACTAATACAGTTCCTTTGTCTTAGCAATATGTATTCTATATATACATACGCTACTTCTGTCAAAGTCCAAGTCAGTTTTCATTTTTCTTAAGATTTTATTTTTAAGTAATCTCTGTACCCAACATGGGGCTCAAACTTACAACGCTGAGATTAAGAGCTGCATGCTCCACCAACTGAGCCAGCCGGGTTCCCCTACATTTTTTTAAATCACCAAAAAGCTAGGGTAGCAGTATATAGTAAAATGTATATAGTAGTATATAGTAAAATGTAAAATGCAATTTTACATTTTGCTTTTATGTTTTTCATAACTATTTAATACCTACTGAAGGACAGGTTTCTAGTTTTTTTTCTACTAAAACAACATACTGCAGTTAAAACCTTTGTATCTTTATATACATATACCAATATATCTGTTGACTAACTTACTAGAAATGGGGTTGTCTTGGAGTACTTAAAATTTTTATAGGTTTTGGGGTGCCTGGGTGGCTCAGTCGGTTAAGCATCCAACTCTTGATTTCAGCTCAAGTCATGTCTTGCGGGTTCAAGCCTGTTGTCGGGCTCTGCACTGGCAGTGCACAGCCTGCTTGGGATTCTCTCTCTCTTTTTCTTTCTGCCCCTCCCCTGCTTGCATGCTCGCTCTCTCCCTCTCAAAAATAAATAAACATGAAATAAACCGAAACTAAAAACTTAAAAAAAAATTTTTATAGATTTTGCCAAATTGCCTTCTGGAAAAGTATAGCAGTTTATATTTTCTCCAAGAGTACAACCTTACTACACTCTCATCTATATTAATGCTCTTATTTCATCCTCATTTTAGTAACCTGCATGTTTTCTTGATTATTTAAGAAATGAATAACAATCTGTTGCTGAAAGTTAGAGGCTAAGCTTTTCATTTTCCCTTAACATGTGGTATTTTCATGGGTAGTAGGAAAGAACTGAGAAAAGAGAAATGGGAGTGCCTGGCTGGCTCAGTCAGTGGAGCATGTGACTCTTGATTTGGGGTTATGAGTTTGAACCCCACATTGGGTGCAGAAATTACTTAAAAAAATGAAATCTTTAAAAAAAGAGAAATTAGATAGTAATGATGTTCATGGGATATCTGATATGTGACTCCCATTCTTTTCTAGCTTGAAATACCTCTGGACTCCTTATGTATGCATGTTAGCAGCATTTGGTGTATGTTCTCCTGAACTTTGGATGACACTTTTCAAGTGGCTTCGATTACGAACAGTACACCCAGTATTATTGGTGAGTCATTGTTATTTTGTGTTAAGTACTTGTTTCTCTTTCAATTACACAAATGGAAACTACATTGGATACAATTGAAATGGTGTGAGTAAAGGATATTATGACTTACAAGTGAAAAAGAGATCCTGGGGAAAAAATTTTTTTTAGAATTTCTGATTTAAATGCAGATAAGTAAAATAGAAGGTAAAAATACGAGTGAATCAATAATGTTAGAGGCTATCAAGAATTAATTTTTAGGGGCACCTGGGTGGTTCAGTTGGTTGAGTGTGTGACTCTTGGTTTCATTCAGTTCAGGTCATGACCTCACGGTTTATGAGATCAAGCCCCACATTGGGCTTTGTGCCGCCAGTGTGGAACCTGCTTGGTATTCTGTCTCTCTCTCCCTCTCTCTCTCTGCCCCTCCCCTGCTTGCATGCACTCTTTCTCTCTCTCAAAATAAATAAACTTTTAAAAAATTTATTAAAAAAGAACTAATTTTGAGCGGTTGGGCATCTGACTTCAGCTCAGGTCATGATCTCATCGTTTGTGAGTCTGGGGGCCCAAACTCTGTGCTTGCAGCTCAGAGCCTGGAGCCTGCTTCGGATTCTGTGTCTCCCTCTCTCTCTCTGCCCTTCCCCTGTTTGTGCTCTGTCTCTCAAAAATAAATAATGAAACATTAAAAAATAATATAAAAAAAGAATTTTTATAATATCATTCTTGATTTGATGTGGAACTATTCTATGTTTTCTTTTTTATTGTTTAAACAAATTTTTTTTTTGGTTTTGTTTTTTTAATTTAATTTTTGAGAGAGAGAGAATGAGCAGGAGAGGGGCAGAGAGAGGGAGAGAGAGAGAATCCCAAGCAGGCTTTGCACTGTCAGCATAGAGCCCAGTGTGGGGCTCAATTCCACAAATTGTGAGATCATGACCTGAACCAAAATCAGGAGTGGGACACTTAACTGCTTAACCAACTGAGCCACCCAGGCAAACTATTGTATGTTTTCAGTGTGAATACAACATTTTACTGTGCCTGCTATGTGCAGTGAGCTTACAATGCAAATTAATTTCATCAGGTAGATTACAGTCTCCTATTCATAAAAATAATAAGAAGTATTGACAGGGTACTGTTAGAACACAGAGTAGGGCTACTTAATTCAGTCTTGTTAGGGATTCAAAGACTTTTCAATCTGAAATTTGAAAGATGATGAATTATTACTTGGATGGATGGGAAGGAAAGGGTGGGCATTCATGGTAGAAGGAATAAACATAGATAGGCAAAGAACATGTTGTAATCAAAGGGAATAAAAACAGTGGCAAAGAAAAAGCATGATATATTTACTTTTCTTGGCACATAAAATGTGAGATAAGAGTGGTCAAGAAATGAGATTGGGGAATTCAAGACGTGTAAGGTCATGGAGGCCTTTGAATATCATGCTGTAACACTTGGTCTTATCCTATAGGCAGTAGAAAAATCATTGAAATGTTTATGTGTGAGTGTGAGAGAGTCAGACTTCTGTTTTCTCTCAGTTCACACTTATAATTCTTTGAAGGATAGACTTGAGGGTGACAAATTCAAGCCAAGAAGGTAAGGTACTGGCCATGGTGAATGGAAGTGATAAAAGCTTCAATATATTGAGTGTTCACCACGTGTCGGGTACTGTTATAAAATACTTTATGTGCTATTCAATGCTTACAAAGGCCCTAACAGCTAAGTTTTATTGTCTGTATTTTATAGACAAAGAAACTAAGGGTTAATCTGGTTAAATAACTTGCTTGAGATCACATAGCTTATAAATGTGGAAATCATGATTTACACCCAGGTTTTTCTGACTCTGGGGTCTATTCACTTAATACTATGCTATACTGGAATGAAAAAAATTAGAAAAGAAGGTTAGTGAGACTTGGTGCTTCATTAGTATGGAGAGAGAAATCATAGATATTTCCTAGTTCTCTAGTTTGTGTGACTGTGGATTTTAGGGTTACCAAAATAGGGTTACAGACATAGGACAATAGGAAGAACAGGTTTTGGCAAAGGGATGATGAATAATTATCTTTAGTAATAGTCATGTTGTGTTTTGCCGGTCTTTTTCCAGAGGAATTTATATGTTCTTGTTTTAGCATACTTGCATATTGATATGTATTGGTGTTTTTCTTGTGTTAATTCATTGCCTTTTTGTTGCTAGCTGTTTAGGTAGCACAGTGCAGTGTCCTTTTAAGCTCTTCATAACTTAAATTCCTGGCAGAATTGTCAAATATTGATTTATTATTTGAAATACTACCATAAGTGTTACCTTTTTTCTGTTCTGCCTTAAATTTATATAGTAAATATGTATGTCTCACTTTATCTCCTGC
The DNA here is from genome assembly GCF_018350215.1 of Panthera leo. NCBI lineage: Eukaryota > Metazoa > Chordata > Mammalia > Carnivora > Felidae > Panthera > Panthera leo. The sequence continues at coordinate 41,388,634 of NC_056695.1, forward strand.
TTAATATGTCTTAAATTCGTTAATCTTCACCCATTTCACTCTGTGAACCTAGGTTCCACATTGACTTCAGTTTCTCTGAAATTTTATAACTCTAAGAATCTGTGATTGATCATGGAGTCAATGTCTAGTACCTCCAGTACATTCTGAAATGTATCCACAATCATTTTTGTTTTAATATTTTAGGCTCTTATTCTGAGCATGGCTGTGCCCACTATAATAGGTCTCAGCTTATGGAAAGAGGTAAGAAAAACAGGTTTTTATATTATGAAAATGTACTTTACAAGGTAGTGATAAATTTACATGTGTGTAGCATATTTATATTGAGATACTATTCTAACCAAATAAAGTGTGATATTCTTAGTATGCCTAATTTTTTACCATTAGGAACACAATACAAGAGTTAAAACATTTTTAGAATGCCACATGATGCAATTTTCTGTGGTTTCCTTATTTATTTATTTATTTATTTATTTATTTATATTTAAATGTTTATTTATTTATTTTGAGAGAGAGCATGTGCATGTGTGTGCGAATAGGGGAGACAGAGAGAGAGAATCCCAAGCAAGCTCCACGCCTTTAGTGGGGAGCCCATCGCAGGGCTCAGTCCTATAAACCTAGGCGCCCCTCAGTTTTCTACAGTCTAATTCTGTTACTAATTCAGTTTATAATTGGCAAAGGACATTACTGAATAAATAGGTGATAATATTAAAAAGCAATTTGGGGGGTGCTTGGGTAGCTCTGTCAGTTTGGGCGTTCGACTTCAGCTCAGGTAATGATCTCGCGGTTCATGAGTTTGAGCCCTGCATCAGGCTCTGTGCTGACAACTCAGAGCCTGGAACCTGCTTCAGATTCTGTGTCTCCCTCTCTCTCTCTGCCCCTCTCCCGCTCACACTCTGTCTCTGTCTCTCTCAAAAATAAATAAATGTTAAAAAAAATTTTTATTAAAAAGCATTTTGTAATGAAAAACCCACAACTAACATCATACTCAGTATTGAAAAACAGAGGTATTCTTCTAAGGTCAGGACCAAAAGAAGGATATCCACTCTCACCACTTTTATTCAACATAGTACTGGAAGTTAGAAGTCCATAGCAGTCAGACCAAAGAAAGGAATAAAAGGCATCCACATTGGTAAAGAAGTAAAACTTTTGTTATTTGCAGATGACGTGATATTATATACAGGAAACTCTATTGGAGCACCTGGGTGGCTCAGTGGGTTTAGTGTCTGACTCTTGATTTGGCTCAGGTCATGATTTCACATTCGTGAAAATGAAAAAAAAAGGGACACCTGGGTGGCGTAGTTGGTTATGCGTCCCAACTCTTGATTTCAGCTCAGGTCATGATCTCATGGTTTGTGGGATTGAGCCCCACATTGGGCTCCTCGCTGTCAGCACGGAGCCTACTTGGGATTCTCTCTCTTCCTCTCTGTCTGAGCCTCCCTCATTCATCCTCTCTCTCTCTCTCAAAATAAATAAATATGAGAAAGAGAAGTTAAACAGCAGAAAGAAATTAAGAAAACAATCCCATTTACAATTGTACCAAAAATAATAAGATACCTAGGAATAAACCTAACCAAAGAGATGAAAGATCTGTACTCTGAAAACGATAAAACCTGATGAAAGAAATTGAAGACAACACAAAGAAATGGAAAGATGTCACATGCTCATGGATTAGACAAACAAATATTGGGGGCACCTGGGCGGCTCAGTGGGTTAAGCATCTGACTCTTGAGTTTGGCTCAGGTCATGGTCTCACAGTTTGTGAGTTTGAGCACTGCATCAGGCTCTGCGCTGATGGCATAAAGCCTGTGTGAGATTCTCTCTCTCTCTCTCTCTCTCTCTCTCTTTCTGTGTCCCTCCCCTGCTTGGCTCTATCTCTCTCAAAATAAAAATAAACTTATTAAAAAAAAAAAAACAAGAACAAATATTGTTAAAATGTCTATATTACCCAAAGCAATCTACACAATTAATGCAATCTGTATCAAAATACCAGTAGAATTAGAACAGACATTCCTAAAATTTGTATGGAACCAAAAAAGACCCCAAATAGCCAAAGCAATCTTGGAAAGCAAAACTGAAAGTATCATGACCCCAGACTTCAAGTTATATTACATAGCTATAGTAATCAAAACAGTATGGTACTGGTACAAAAATAAACGCATAGATCAATGGAACAGAATAGAAAGCCTAGAAATAAATCTACAATTGTATGGTCAATTAATCTTCAACAAAGGAGGCAAGCATATGCAATGGGAAAAGGACAGTCTTCAACAAATGCTGTTGGGAAGACTAGACAGCTACATACAATACAATGAAACTGGACCACTTTCTTACACCATACACAAAAATAAACTCAAAATGGACTGAGGACCTAAATGTGAGACCCGAAATCATAAAAATCCTAGAAGAGAACACAAGTATTAATTACTCTGACATTGGCCATAGCAACATTTTTCTAGGTATGTTTCCTGAGACAAAGGAAACAAAAGTAAAAATAAATTATTTGGGACTACACCAAAATAGCGAGCTTCTGAACAGCAAAAGAAACAATCAACAAAACAAAAGGACAATCTACTGAATGGGAGAAGACGTTTGCAAATGACATATCTGATAAGGGGTTCGTATCCAAAATATATAAAGAACTGATACAACTCAACACCTAAAAAACAAATAATCCAATTTAAAAATGGGCAGAAGACATAATTCTCCAAAGAAGATATACAGATGGCTAATAGACACGTGAAAAGATGCTTAGCATCACTCATCATCAGAAAAATGCAAATCAAAACCATAATGAGATACCATCTCACACTGGTCAGAAGAGCTAAAATAAAAATTACAGAGACACCTGGTTGGCTCAGTCGGTTGAGCGCATGACTCTTCTGCTCAGGTCTGGATCTCACGGTTTGTGAGTTTGAGCTCCACATTGGGCTCCACACTGACAGTGCAGAGCCTGCTTAGGATTCTCTCTCTGCCTTTCTCTCTCTCTCTCTCTCTCTCTCTCTCTCTCTCTCTCTCTCTCTCAATGTAAATAAATAAACTTAAAAAAAAAACTAAAGGGGCGCCTGGGTGGCTCAGTCAGTTGAACGTCTGGCTTTGGCTCAGGTCATGATCTCACCGTTCGTGAGTTCGAGCCCCGCATCGGGCTCTGTGCTGCTTCAGATTGTGTGTCCCTCTCTCTCTGCCCCACCCCTGCTTGTGTTCTCTCTCTGTCTTTCAAAAATGAATAAACATTAAAAAAAAAAACTAAAAAACCAAAAATAAAAAACCAAGTGTTAGTGAGGATATGGAGAAATAGAAACACTCATGCACTGTTTGTGGGAATGCAAATTGTACAGCCACTGTGGAAGACAGTATAGAGGTTCCTCAAATAATTAAAAATAGAACTACCTGATGATCCAGCAATTGCACTACCAGCTATTTACCCAAAGAATACAAAAACACTAATTCAGAGTGATACATGCACCCCTATGTTTATTGTAGCATTATTTACAATAGCTAAATTATGGAAACAGCCTAAGTGTCCATTGATAGATGAATGGCTAAAGAAGATATGGTATGTGTGTGTGTGTGTATTATATATAATAATATATATGTATAATATACACACACACTTATCTTGATGAGCACTGAGTAATATAGGGAATTGTCCATTGATATATGATTGGCTAAAGAAGATATGGTGTGTGTGTGTATATGTAATACATATATATAATATATATATTATATATATATAATACACATGCACTTATCTTGATGAGCACTGAGTAATATAGGGAATTGTTTAATCAGTATATTGTACACCTGAAATGAATATAATACTGTATGTTAACTACACTGGAATTAAAAAAAAAGTGTTTTGGCAACTCCAAAATATGAATATTTATAAAATAATATAAATCCTTTATTGTAGTATAACACGAAACTAATTGCTAATAAACCTGTTAAATTAATTGTGTGTTCCTGAAAGATGAAACTGATGATTGTTTGGTAATGATAAAACTATTGAGTCTAGGCAGTAAATTAACCATAAAATAGATTATTTAGATTATTTGGACTGAGAAGAATGAGCAGCTCACTGAAAGAAAGTAAAAAGATCCATGATATTTTTTCCATGAGAATGATGTTATAATATTGTTTGTCTTACGTTAGTCTCGTAGTAAATACTCTGGAGCAGTTTTGAACTTTTTGGATACTTACACATACTTTTTGGGAATTTTGTTTTGCATTTTAGTTTTTTCCAAGATTAATGACAGAACTAATGGAACTACAAGAATTTTATGACCCAGATACAGTGGAACTTATGACCTGGATAAAGTAAGAATTGAACTGCTTAACACTTTTGTTAAACAATTGTTGCATGCTATCTCATCAATTCAGGGGAAATAATAAATTAATCCTTTTCCAAATTGTTCTCATAAAACTTGGAATTTTGCCCCATGCTTTTAGGGATATTTAGTTTTTGATTGACTTATAATTCTGATTTTCTAATTGAACTTCTCTTCTCTCCATTGGAAATACAGCATTAGGTCACCTGGGTAGCTTAGATGGTTAAGCATTTGACTCTTGATTTCAGCTCCGGTCATGGTCTCATGGTTTGTGGGTTCGAGCCCTGCTATTGGGCTCTGCGCTTACAGTTTGGAGCCTGCTTGGGATTCTCTGGCTCCCTCTCTCTTTCTGCCCCTCCCCTGTTCATGTGTGCACGTTCGCTCTCCGTCTCAAAAATAAACTTAAAAAAAAAGAAAGTAGCATTCAGGGGCACCTGGCTAGCTCAGTCAGAGCATGTGACTCAGGGCGCGTGGGTGGCTCAGTCAGTTAAGTGTCTGACTCTTGATTTCAGCTCAGTTCATGATCTCACAGTCATGAGATTGAGCCCAGTGTTGGGTTCTGCACTGACAGCACAGAGCCTGCTTGGGATTCTCTCTCTGCTGCTCCCCTGCTCACAAGCGTGCGCACTCTCTCTCTCAAAAATAAATAAATAAACTTTAAAAAAAAGAGCATGTGATTCTTGATCTCTGGATTGTGAGTTCAAGCCCCTTACTTAAAGAAATAAAAAGCTAATATATATAGCATTGATAAGTTTGAGATTTGAGACTCTTTCTATGCTACACCTAGAAATGTAGAATATAAAGAAACAAATATTCCTTTATTTAGATAGTCAAGAGGTTGTTTCTTTTACCCTGGGTTGGATAAGTGGTGGACTGCTAGTCTTGTTAACGAAGTTTACCAAAATTTAAGATTTTAATTTTAATAGCCATACATATTTTATTTTATTTATTTTTAAATTTTTTAATCTTTATTTATTTTTGAGAGAGAGAGAGACAGAATGTGAGCAGGGAAGGAACAGAGAGAGAGGGAGACACAGAATCCAAAGCAGGTTCCAGGCTCCAAGCTGCCAGCTCAGAGCCCAACCCGGGGCTCAAATCCACGGACCGTGAGATCATGAATCTGAACCGAAGCCGGCCACTCAACTGACTGAGCCATCCAGGCGCCCCTAACAGCCATGCGTATGTTAAAACCCACACAGGACAGAAGATATGGTCTTTGGCCTATGGATACAGGGAATTGCAATAGAGACCCCGTTTTCCCTCTCTCAACACACACATATGACTAAGGGACACTCAGAGGACTACACTATCAGTGATAGAATAGACCCACAAAATAGCCATCCAGTAGTAGGGAAAGCATATCTTCCTTGGCCTCAGCTATTAGTCAAACAAAAGTCTCTCCTCTGAATTTGCGGCAGTGGATCTGAATTCACACAGGTTTGCAGTTTGAAATTATACTTGTCTAATCCAAGAAACCCCCAGTCAAAAAATTATCATAAAAAGTGGTCCTGTGTGGTTTAGAGTGTCTGATATATTCTCAACCCAGGCTACACAGGTTTCCACAAATAGGACTTCATGAAGATGAGCTCTAAAATTAAAAAACACATGACAAAACAGTCTAACACAGTGAGATCAGCTGTTGTTTGTGATAAACAGCAGAATTAGATCTCTAACAATTTTTCTTTTTCTTTTTTTTTTTTAGTTTATTTACTTACTTACTGAAGTAAACTCTATACCCAATATGACCCTGACATCAAGAGTCACATGCTCTTCTGACTATGCCAGCCATGTGCTCCAGAGCTCTAGAAATTTCTGATAATAAAATTTATGTGAGTTGGTTTCTGCTGCATAATAGACTACCACAAAAGTTAGTGGCTGCAAATAATAAACATTTCTTATTTTTCACTATTTTGGCAGTCAGTGAGTGGGGGGTGGGGAAGAGTCTTCTGGTCTGGGCTAGCTGCTCTGGGACTGAGTGGTCAGGCATGGCCTCTCTCACATGTCTAAAGGTTGGGTAGGTATCACCTGGGGGAATGGAATTGACTTGGCCACAGGCCTCTCATTATCCAGCTCAGGTAGCCTGGGCTCATTTAGAAGATAGTGGTTATAGAGTTCTTAAGAGTAGCAAGAGAGGACAAATCTCAATGTCAAACATTTTAAAAGTTTCTGCTCACATTATGTTTCTGTTCTGTTGGCCAAAGCGAGTCACATGACCAGGACCACTGTTTGCTCTGAGAGCATAGGTATGAGGTAAGAATCATTGCAGCCATTTTACAACTAGTCTACCCTGTGGGTAGACACTATGAAATAACTACACTGAAAAATGTTTAAGACATAGAAGGAGAAAATAAAACATGAAAAAATGAAACACTATCAAAAAACAGGAAAATATGGGGGGGGAGACAAAAATGTTTTTATAAATGAGGAATAGGTTTATAGAAATGAAAATTGGTGTTATTACAAGGTTTTGTTACTGTAAATACACATTTCATATGTATAAAAATTGTTTTCTTTAGATCACCTTTATTGCCTATTAATATTTTTTGTGAATTGTGATTACCATTGTAGGACACTGACTATATAGCTTTGCATTGTCATTAACAAAAGATGAAGTTAAATCTGGGTGTGTGATTTATCACATTATTTTTAAGCATAGGGGCTTGAACATTGGACATTGTACATCAGGCAGTTCTATATATTACTGTGGTATAATCATCCTGTTTCATGTTTGTTTCCCCATTACTGGGTGCTCCCTGAAGACAGTGGCTGTGTGCCATCTTTTATTTCCAGAGCTTGGCATTGACTCTGGCGTGTAGTAAGTGGATGCTGAATGTTGAATTGGTTGGATTGGTTAGTGAAGACATTGGAGCAACCCTTTGGGATCTGCTTTTAGGTTTCCTAGTCTTGTAAGTGGCATCTTTCTGGGGCTTTGGATCATCGTTCAAAGTGGAGAAGTCCTACATGTGTTATCTGCAGACAGGTACATGGTAAACGTAGGGAAGAAGCAGGAGATGGATGGATTGGGAAAGATTTGGGTTGTGGTGGTTAATATTTTCAGAAGGATAAATTTGAGAATTCACACTGTCACCATTGAATTGATTACACTATATAAAGTAGTAAATTCCTGTCATTATATATACCCTGCATTATTTTTTAGTAGTAGTATTACCACCTGGCCTATATCCTTCCCATCTCTCTCAAAAGCCAGGAACCTTGGGGTGCCTGGGTGGCTCAGTCGGTTAAGTGTCTGACTTTGGCTCAGGTCATGATCTCATAGCTCATGCGTTTGAGCCCCGCATCAGGTTTTGTGCTGACAACTCAGAGCTTGGAACCTGCTTCAGATTCTGTGTCTCCCTCTCTCTGCCCCTCCCCGGCTCATTATCTATCCCTCTCTCAAAAATAAGTAAACATTAAAAAAAAATTTTTTTTAATTAAAAAAAAAGAAATGCCAGGGACCTTGTCTCCACCCCACCTTTAAATTTTTTTTCTGTGTTAGGGCACCTGGGTGGCTCACTCATTTAAGCATCCCGACTCTTCATTTTGGCTCAGGTCATGATCTCATGGTTCATGGGATTGAGCCCCATGTCAGGCTCTGCACAGACAGCATGGAGTCTGCTTGGGATTCTCTCTCTTCCTGTCTCTCTGCCTCACCCCCACTTGCTCTCAAGTTCTTTCTCACTCTCTCAAAATAAATTTAAAAATGAAAATAAAACTTAAAAATTTTTTTCCATTTTTCAGCATTCAAAATAGTTCCTGGCACGTAGTAGGTGCTTATTTTTTTTGAATTCATAAATGAAACAAATGCTGATATAGAAATTCAAGTATACAATACATGATTGAGTTGCCTGCTGTTTCATAGTTGATATAAATCATTGATCTAAATAGTACACTTACCTTCTCAGTGTGTAAATCTTTATGTTTCTTTACAGAAGGCAAGCTCCAGTTGCAGCTGTGTTTGCAGGGAGTCCACAGTTAATGGGTGCGATTAAATTATGCACGGGATGGATGGTGACCAGCTTACCTCTTTACAATGATGATGATCTTCTCAAGAGAAATGAAAATGTAAGGCATTTTAGATTACACATTTAAATCTTTTAAACATCCCTCTTCTATTTTAGTATAGCTCTGTAATGATGCATGTGTTCCTGGTTAGCTAGGAAAATCCAAACAATTTTAGAAAGAGTTGATTATTAGCATTAGTCTTTGAAAAGCTGTGTAATATGTTTAACCAAGAGGAGAGCCAAAATTAAAATACTAAGTTCTTTATTTTATGAATGGTATTGATAAGTTTCTAGGAGAAACATTTAATTTTCCACAAAGTTTCAAGGGAACTCATATGTAATATTTCACAAAGAGAAACATTCTTTGGAAAATATGATTGTTCTGAATCAAATTACCGAAGGCAGGCAGACTGTCAGTTAATGTCTTGATACACTTTGTATTTCCAAGCTGAAGTTCTGTCTCACTGTGGTTTATTTTTCAGTATGGGCTGTTATTAATAACTTAGTATAACATTACAATATCTAATAATACAATAGAATGTATTATTTTGACTGGTCCAGATGTAAATGTTAACTTCATATCTGGAAGCAGTGACCAACTGAACCTAAATTCCAAATATTCTGTTTTTCAGTTTGAGAGAATTTTATGTAGTTTTTAAGTATGCTGTAAGCTAAGGAGGTAATATAGCAATATAGAATTTAAACTGTAAGAAGACGACTCTGGAATTAGAATACCTGGATTCAAATGCTACTCTTGCCATGTGCTAGCTCTGTGACCTTGAACAAGTTTGTTTTCCTTTTTTTTTAAGATTATTTTTTAAGTTTTTATTTAAATTCCAGTTAGTTAACATACGGTGTAATGTTAGTTTAAAGTGTACAATGTAGTGATTCAACACTTCTGATCTCTACACCTATCTTGGGGCTCAAACTTAAAACCCTGAGATCAAGAGTCATATGCTTTACCAACTGAGCCAGCCAGGAACCACCGCCCCCCCTTTTTTTTGTATTTCCACAATTCCTGTTTTATTTAAAAAAATTTTTTTTTTAATGTTTATTCATTTCTGAGAACAGAGAGATACAGAGCATGAGTGGGGGAGGGGCAGAGAAAGAAGGAGACACAGAATCTGAAGCAGGCTCCAGGCTCTGAACTGTCAGCGCAGTCCCCCATGCAGGGCTCTAACTCACAAACCATGAGATCATGACCTAAGCTGATGTCGGATGTTGAACCGACTGAGTCACCCAGGCGCCCCACACAATGCCTTTTTAAAAAAATTGAGGTATAGGTGTGCCTGAGTGGTTGAGTCAGTTAAGTGTCTGACTCAGCTCAGGCCATGATTTCACAGTTTGTAAGTTCAGGCCCCACATTGGACTCTCTGCTGTCAGCACAGAGCTACTTCAGATCCCCTGTGCCCCTCTCTCTATGCCCCTCCCCTGCTCTCTCACTCTCTCTCAAAATAAAAAAACCTTAAAAAATATGGTTAAAAAATTTTTACAATAAATAAATAATTGAGGTGTAATTGACATATAACATTATATTAATTTCATGTGTACGATGTAATGATTTGATATTTGTATATATTACAAAATGATTACCACATTAAGTCCAGTTAACATCCATCAACATACATAGCTATAAAAAATTTTTTCTCATGATGAGAACTTTTAAGATCTACTTTCTTAGCACCTTTTAAATGTGCAGTACGGTGTTACTAACTATGTCACTATGCTCTACATTAGGTCTCTATGACATACATTTTATAACTGGAAGTTTGTAGCTTTTGACTCCCTTCACCCATTTTACCCACCTCCCACCCCCACCTCTGGCAACCACCAGTCTGTTCTCTGTATCTGTGAGTTTGGTTGGTTTTGGTTTTGCTTTCAGATTCCACATATAAGTGAGATCCTACAGTATTTGCCCTTCTGTGTGACTTACTTCACTTAGTATAATATCCTCAAGGTCCATCCGTGTGTGTGTGTGTGTGTGTGTGTGTGTGTGTGTGTGTGTGTGTGTGTGTGTGTTTAAGCCTTATTCATTTAAGTACTAATCTCTACACCCAGTCTGGGGCCCGAATTCATACCCCCAAGATCAAGAGACACATGTTCTTCTGACTGAGCCAGCGAGGCATCCCAAGGTCATCCATATTGTTGCAAATGGCAAGATTTCATCCTTTCTTATGGCTGAATAATTTCCTATTTATAAATACACACACACGCATATACTACATTTTATCTATTCATCCACTGATGGACATTCAGGTTGTTTCCATATGTTGGCTTTTATAAATAATGCTGCAGTAAACATGGATGTGCATATATCTCTTTGAATTAGTGTTTCCATTTCCTTTGGATAAATACCCAGAAGTGGAATTTTTGGATGATATGGTAGTTTCATTTTTAAGTTCTTGATGAACGCTTCATACTGTTTTCCATAGTGGCTGTATCACTTTACCTTCCCATCCCCAGTACAAGGGTTCCCTTTTCTCCACATTCTCGCCAGCATTTCTCATTTCTTGCCTTTTTGATAGTACCCATTCTAACAGCTGTGAGGTAATATCTCTTTACGGTTTTGATTTGCATCTCTGTGATGGTGAATGATGTTGAGCACCTTTCATGTACCTGTTTGCCATCTGTATGTCTATTTTGGAACAATGTCTATTTAGATAATTTGCCCACTTTTTAATCAGATTTTTTTTCTCTTATTGAGCTGTATGAGCTCTTTATATATTTTGGGTGTTAACCTCTTATCAGATATGTGTTTTGCAAATATTTTCTCCCATTCAGTAGGTTGCCTCTTCATTTTGTTGATGGTTTTCTTTGCTGTGCAGAAGTTTTTTAGTTTGATGTAGTCCCAATTGTTTATTTTTGCTTTTGTTGCCTCCACTTTTGCTGTCAAATCCAAAAAAATAATCGCCAAGACCATTATCAAAGAGCTTATCACCTGTGTTTCCTTCTAGAAGTTTTATGGTTTCAGGTCTTACATTCAAGTCTTTAATCCATTTGAGTTAAGTTTTGTGTGTGCTGTACGATAGTAGTGCAGTTTCATTCTTTTGCGTGTGGCTGTGCAGTTTTCTGACATCATTTATTGAAGAGATTGTCCTTTTCCCATTGTATTGTTTTGACTCCTCTGTTGTAAATTAATTGACTGTGTATGTGTGGGTTTATTTCTGGGCTGTTTCCTTCCACTGATCTATGTATCTGTTTTTGTTTTTAAAGTTTATTTATTTATTTTGAGAGAGGGTGGGGGAGGGGTAGAGGGAGAGAGAACCCTAAGCAGCCTCCGCACTGTCAGCACAGTCAATTTCATGAATTGTGAGATCATGACCTGAGCTGAGATCAAGAGTTGGACACTTAACCGACTCAGCCACCCAGGTGCCCCATATGTCTGTTTTTATCCTGATACCATACTGTTTGGATTACTATAGCTTTGTCATATAGTTTAGTTAGGAAGCATGATTCTTCCAGCTTTGTTTTTTCTCAAGATTGCTCTGACTATTCAGGGTCTTTTGTGGTTCTATACAGATTTTAGGATTGTTTGTTCTATTTCTATGAAAAATGCCATTGGAATTTTGATAGGAATTGCACTGAATCTGTAGGTGGCTTTAAGTGGTATGGACGTTTTAACATTCTTCCAGTTCATGAGCACAGAATATCTTTCCTTTTATTTGTGTTTTCTTTAATTTCTTCAATTTTGAGCAAATTTCTGAATCTGGTTATTATAATAAGTTCTTATCTTCTGGTTGTGAGTCGGGATGCTTAAATGAGTGAGCCACCCAGGTGCCCTAACACAGAAAAAAAATTTTAAAGGTGGGGTGGAGACAAGGTCCCTGGCATTTCTTTTTTTTTAATTAAAAAATTTTTTTAATGTTTACTTATTTTTGAGAGAGGGATAGATAATGAGCCGGGGAGGGGCAGAGAGAGGGAGACACAGAATCTGAAGCAGGTTCCAAGCTCTGAGCTGTCAGTACAAAACCTGATGTGGGGCTCGAACCCACTAGCTGTGAGATCATGACCTGAGCCAAAGTCAGATGCTTAACTTACTGAGCCACCCAGCCTCCCCTAGAAGTATTTTTTTTTTTTAATGCCCCATGAGTGTGTTACAGCTTCTTAAAATTTAAAGTAAGTAAAAAATGTATGTGAAAAACAATAAATAGATACAGGCTGGATAGAAATATTTCCATTGAAACCTATTTAGCAATTAAATGAGATAATGCACTATGCCTGAAACATAGTAAGACTTAAATATTAGTTATTATGTTCTGATTTACTATTAAATTGTATATGCACACACATAGAAACATAGAAAGTACAAAGAGGAGCGCAAAAGCAGGAATAATTGGGGCACCTGTCTGGCTCAGTCTGTAGAACATGTGACTCTTGACCTCAGGGTCGTGAGGTCAAGCTCCACATTAGGCATGGAGCCTTCTTTAAAAAAAAAAAAAAAAAAAAGGCAGGAACAATCCATTCTGCCTCTACAAATCCAAGTCTTCATAAAAGACATTGGCTTGATCTGGGCTTTGAAGGACTAGTAGAAACATGGTTGGAAAAAGAATGCATTGATTCCAGGATGAAAAATGACATGAGCCATGAAATTTGTATAGCCATGAAACTAAAAAAATAAACTAGGGCCAAATTCTAAAGGACCTGGAATGTCGTGCTGAGGGATTTAGACTTACCCTTGAGGCATTTGGGAGTTATCAGAGACCTTTAATAAGCCTGGGAATGGAATGCTTAGATCTATTTTAGAGAGTTAATTATGGTCACAGCAGAAAGAACAGATTGAAGCAGGGGAGAGTTCAGAGATGAGGAGATCTATCTGGGTGTGATTTACCTGAGAGACAACAGCTGCCTTTGTCTAGTATTTGCTGCATTTTGAAAAGGTACAGTCGCCTAGAATGTAGATGTATATAGCATATTCCTGAACTTTTTTTTTTTTTTTCGTTTTTTTGTTGTCTTATGATTGGTCTTTTCCTAATACAGAATTTCAGAATCACTTATAATTAGGTCAGACTTTTAATTAGGTTCTAGTTAAATTTAAACACTTTAGAGTTTTATGTTTTATGTGACTTAACTATGAGAATAGGAACCATGTTTCTTTTCAAAACTTTGTCTTTCTCTTTGCTGTCTAGTGCACAGCAAGTACTGACTGAATAAATTTGTTGTTAAACTGAAATTCAAATCAGACTCCATAAATGAGACCATATCATTTGAATTGCATTCTATCTATAATTCATGACCTGTGACTAATCTTTGTATAATTCCTAGGCCAGTAATTCTCAAACCTGAGACTATTATGCTCCTAAGGGACATTTGGCAATGTCTGGAGACATATTGATTGTCACAACTGTAGGAGGAATTCTTCAGGCATCTAGTGGGTAGGGACCAGGAATACTGCTGAACATCCAGCACTACACAGAACAGTCATCCTCTGTCCCAACAAAGAATTCTCTAGCCCAAAATGTCAATAGTACTTAGATCGAGAAACCCTGTGTTGTTGCCATTGCATAGAAGTGGTTTTCTTGTGTGTATGTTTAAAAAATGTTTATTTATTTATTTTGTGAGAGAGAGAGAGAGAGAGAGAGAGGGAGAGAGAGAGAGATTATGGGGGGGGGGAGGGGCAGAGAGAGGGAGAAAGAGAATCCCAAGCAGGCTCCATGCTGTCTGCACAGAACCCAATGTGGGGCTCTACCTCACAAACCAAGAGATCATGACCTAAGCTGAAATCAAGCAGACGCTTAACCAACTGAACCACCCAGGCGCCCCTAGAAGTATTTTTTTTTTAATGCCCCATGAGTGTGTTACAGCTTCTTAAAATTTAAAAGTAAGTAAAAAATGTATGTGGAAAACAATAAATAGATATAGGCTGGATAGAAATATTTCCATTGAAACCTATTTAACAAAGAGAAGCATTTATTAACATTCTGTGTACCACGGAATATCAGTAAGTACCTCTATCATATTGGTGGACATTGGACCTGAAGGTGCTGGAATGACAGCAATCATAACATGTAGGAGGTGGCTGCTGAGTATCAAATAGGTTGGGATCTTGTCCAATCTAGATATCAAATCTCAGTATTTCCAGGACAATAGCATGTGATACTTTTGGCCTAACATTTGTGATTCTGTTATTTTGTATTTTGTAACAAGAGCTAGTCCAATGTTAGCATCTCAGAAAAACTGAACAAGCTTATTATTTAATAGATCCAGAACTTATTATCTTATAAGTTCAGCAAAATTGTAATGGAAAATACCATGGAATCAAGACAGGAGTTTTAAGCATTCTTGTTTATTTAGTATTTTGTAACAGTGGTCAAACTATGTTTAACCTTACTAACTTTATTTCATGTATAAGTGAGTATAAAATACACTGTATGTGGTATAAGATTAAAGGAACTATTATAATTCAATAATAAAAAGACAAGTCAGTTAAGAAATGGGCAAAGCCCATTGCTAAGTGAAATAAGTCAGATAAGGACAAATACTCTGATTATCGTTTACATATGGAATCTAAACAAGCCAAACTCATAGAGAGTAGAGTGGTGGTTACCAGGGGCTAGAGGGTAGGGGAAGGAGGAGTTGTTGGTCAAAGTGTACAAACTTCCAGTCATGAGATGAATAAGTTCTGGGGATCTGATGTTACAGTATGGTGATTATAGTTAATAATACTATATTACATACTTGAAAGTTGCTGAGAGAGTAAATCTTAAATTTTCTCACCAGAAAAAAGAAATGGTAATTATGTGACACAGTGGAGGTGGCAGCTAATGTTGTAATGGTAATCATTTTGCAATATTTAAGTGGGTCAAATCCACAGGTTATACACCTTCAACTTGCACAACATTGTATGTCACTTATATTTCAATAAAGCTGGGGGGAAATGGCCAAAGGACTTGAATGGACATTTCTCCAGAGAAGATATTCAGTGGCAAGTGAATGAATTATGAATATAAGCTTCCTAAGGGCAGGAATCAAGGCTTAGTGAATATCTTTATTTTCCATAGATAGTGCTTTATACCAAATAATAGTAGATGCTCAATGTGTAGTTTCAAATAATACATTTTAAATGTTTTGACATCACTGTTTTAATTATATTCTTCCAGATCTATCAAATCTATTCAAAGCGATCTGCTGAAGATATTTATAAAATACTGACATCCTACAAGGCTAATTACCTAATTGTAGAGGATGCTATCTGCAATGAGGTGGGAACCATGAGAGGCTGTAGGGTTAAAGATTTATTAGACATTGCAAATGGCCACGTAAGTAATCATTTGAAAAGTTAAATATTTTTGACAAAAATGACTTTTTAGTTTAGTTTAATCTTACTCTTTTTAAAGTTTATTTTTTTATTTTGAAAGAGAGAGCAAGCACGCCCAAGCGGGGGAGGGGCAGAGAGGAGAGACAAAATCCCAAGCAGGTTTCACGCCATCAGCGCAGAGCCCAATGCAGGGCTCAAACTCACAAACTGTGAGATCGTGACCTGACACTTTTTAATATGGTGTTTCATACCTTTTGACAGGTGGTTTGCGAAGAAGGTGACAAGTTGACCTATTCAAAATATGGGCGATTTTGTCATGAAGTCAAAATTAACTATTCTCCATATGTGAATTACTTCACTAGAGTATACTGGAACAGATCCTACTTTGTATATAAAATCAACACTGTGATATCCTTTCAGTCTTGAAAATAGCAGAGTCTTCATTTCAAAGACATATCACTTGAAGTAAAATGTGATTTTCTTCTACTTACATGGTGTCTTTTGGAAATCAGAGGATGGACATTTGAAATGTTGCTGCTGCTTTTCCCCTCCTGCTGTTAACTGGATCCAGAGTTCTGCGAGAATAGAGCATCAAGCATTACTGTCCTTTGGTAAAATGTCAAATCTGCCACAATATTCCAGTCAGGTGTTTTCCTTATCATTACATGGTCTTTGAATACTTTATCTTTTCAATTATTATAAAATTGCCCTCATAAATCTTCATTCTGTCATAACATAGGTCTTGAATTTGAATATGTTCAAGGTCAGAGTATATTTCTCAGACATAACATTTAATAAATATACCATTTAATGTCATAATTATAGACTAGAAGGAAAGAACTCTTCTTACCCTTGAGGCAGTTTCTGAAGGTATTTCATGGTTTATAATAGAATTGAAATATTACAATAAAAATTAATTTAAATGTTAGCTGAAAATATGTGACATTTAAATTAAAATGTGTAAATTGTGTAAAGGAACATGATTTTGAAGGGTATATATAAAGATATATCCAGATTTTCCATGATACTGCTCTCCTCACCTGCTGCTTATATAAATGTGCACTTTCTTAGTAATATAGAGGACACAATATTGCATTTTATTATTTTATGACTATTAAGTGGTTAGCTTTTTTCACTTATACCCATAAATTTAATACCAATTTAATCATGATAAAACAGTGTAACTCTTGTTACCTAAATATTTTTTGAAACATTTAAAAGAATGTTCAGGTTTTTAAAGGGGTACAATGGGGTATACAGTCTATTCACATATTTTCTACTGACGTATTAAATAAAAAATTAAGTTTTTATCAGAATGAGAATATTCTGATATTAATGACTAAAATGACAACACTAAAACGAACAATTTCCTGAGATGGGGCAGAGGCTATTAAACATACTTCTGCATGCAGATATGTTTACCATAAAACACAAATGCTGTTATTTATGAAACTATAGTACAGTCTTCAACATTAGGAACAAAATGACAATTCTAATAAAATTCACAACACAGTTTCACAGTCTAAATGCTACGTTCCTTTAGGTTAAATGTTTTTGTATTTTTAATCATTTATTAAAAGAAATTCTTAAATGATTCATTGGGGCATATAAAGAGATTCAGGATAGATGTATCATTTTAATAAGATGGGATGCATGTTTAGTTTTACCTTATGCATATGTTTAGTGAATGGATTTTTAAAATTTTCACTTGTTAGAGTGTTGTAAAAATTGCAGTTTCAATACTCTGAATTACTACTTTAGAAGGGAGCATCTTTTCATTATCCTTATTTTCGGGTATATATATGTGGGGCTTTTTTTTTTTTTTTTTTTTTTAAGTGCAAAAGCGCATGCACTCTTAGACTAGCTTGAGGATGCTTTGCTTTTTTAGAGCTTCAGAATTAATTGTTTGATGGCAGTGTCATATATCTGGTGTACTAGTTTTATTTGGTTCTCATTTCATGCTTTTATATAATTTTTAACAATTAACATATTTCAAGGCAGGGCATTTCAGGTTCTCTGCACATCTTAATAGTGAGTCATTAGTATTGAACTTCAAGCCTTATGAAAATATTACTCTGGTTACCTAAGTACATAGCAAAGGGTCACCTGGTAGTCCTTGTGATTAGAGCATGTAAAACAATGTAACTTCAGGGTTAGCTTGCATATGTTGAAAGGGAAATAGAATAACCTATGTAGCGTGAAATATTTAATTGAATTTGTATTGATTTATATTATCAAATATGCTGAATTCATTTTGATGTGTGTTTTTTTACTTTGTTTTGGCTTTTGACATAAACATATTAGTGAGTTGCTTTTGCTTCTGCCAAAGCAAATTTATTTATTTCTTAAATAAAATTGATTTGGAGAAGCTTTTAATTTAATTTTTTAAATGATAAGTTGTTCATTCAGCATCAGTTGAAAAGGAAAATGTGAGCTTTATTATAGAAGTAATAATATTGGATACAAGAGATTAGCTTCTATTTTAATTATAGTTAAAACTAGTAGTAGGAAACTTTGAGGAACATTTTATTAATTTCCTTGCTTATTTGTAGGGTAAAAACTGATTAAAAGTTCTGTAAGTAATTCCATTTGGGTAACTTACAGTTGTTAGATTTTCATAGGTTATAAAAACCTATGAAAGGAGCAAAGTTTACGGTTTTAGGATGAAAGGAATTTCTCAAAGAAATACAAAACATACTTTGCCCTTGATGTTGCAAAACCATGGAAATAAGTGCCTTAACTTCTTTATTTCTCTTTACTTTTTATTTTCAAAAAATATTATCTACTTTTTTCTATAATTTCGTATCTGTTTCCTCATCATTAAGCACAGAGAAAAATTCCTCACTAGGCTATTTTTAGTATTGACTTTAATTCGTTAATAAGCAAATCTTTGGTAAGGGTAGCGATGGGATTTTTAGCCTGCTAAATTAATTTATTTAGCTTCCCAAATGCCAAACAGTCTAACAAATAAAACTTAATTGATATGGTTTATGATATTGACTCTGTGCTGGTTTATATTTTTTCCCACTTTGGCATCTTGGTGCTTTTTGTTAGACTGGTGGGGTTTTACAGCCTAGGAAGTATGCATTATACTTTAGAACTGACTGTTTTCTTCATTACTTTTTGTGTATATGGACAGCATATTTTTTCAGAACATTAACCCAAACTGCGCAGAGCCTCAATGTTGTGGCACTCTTCCATACACTCCAGATTGGTTTAAGGAAAAGCAGAAATGGAGGTCAAAGTGTGTTACAAGTTGGGGCTGGAAAATAGGCTTTAAAAAAATAGGTTCTTAATTTCTTGAAGGGCACAGTGATAGCCATCTTACTAAAACTGTTTTGTTTTTGAGAAATCAACTGTTTTTTCACCCTGTTTTTGAACTGTTAAAACATTTTATTGCCTTTAGTGGATAGATAAAAAGTAGTGCCTCTCTTTATAAAATTGGTGGGGTTTCTAAAAGTTGTATGTAGGTCAATCTTTTTGGTAGATTTATTTTAAATGCATGAATATTTAAACATCACGTGTTATGAATTATTCTGTATATTTAAGAACTTTTTGTAAAGCAAATAACTACTTCCTGTACATCTCAATATATTCTCACTTCAATTGTCCACTTTTTAAATATATAGTCTCTATTGTTGCCATTTGCTAATAGTTTTAGATCCCAATATGTATTAAAATTACAACTTTGAAAAGTTGCAAGTAAAGTTAAACAATTCTTATTGAAATAATGGCTCGTTATTAGCTTTTTGAATGTTTAGAGTTAACACTTTAAGTAAAATTAGATGTGAAAATTGCAAAGAATATATTTAACTCAACTATTTTCCATCTATTAGGGTTTCTAAAATTATACTTGTTTTCTGTTGAAAAAAGGGGCAATGAAGAATCAGATTTGCTGAATTTAGCATAAAGTCACCTTTGAATCACTTGTTTATGTCTCTTAGAATTTGCAAAATTTTAATCTTGGCTTCTGTAATCCTATGTGCAGTTCTATAAGAGATACACTAAACTTCTGACCACTGTATTTAGTGGAATAATGGTATCAGATAGAAACATGCATTCCAAACTTATCCAAACTTGAAATATCTCATAAACAACTTTTTAATATTTTAAGTGAATAGCTTTGTACAGCTATTTAGCAAAGATGAATACAGCTGCTTTTATGTATGTTGACTTCTGAGTCATAGTACCTATAACAATGTATACCAGATTAAATGTGTTCCTCTTGTAACTGTTACATCTTTCCAAAAGAATAAAAGTTAATTTCAATAAATAGAAATCCTTTAAAAGAGTTGGGTTATAAACTAGTTTACTTCAGATTTTGTAACATTAAATATACTTTTATCAAGAACGAAATTATTTATTTCATGCTTAATTACACTCCTTGTTTTGTTTCTATAATAAAACTCTTTTTAGAATTTTAAGTTGTCTCTTATTTCTATCTTTTTTGTTGTAGCTTTATTGGGATATAATTTATGTACCACACAGTTCACCCATTTAAAGTGTATAATTGATCAGTTTTTAGTATTGAATTGTGCACTTATCGCCACAGGTTTAGAATATTTTTATTACCTCAGAAAGAAACCCCAAACCTTTTGGCTATCACCCCTAACCACTCTATTCTTAGGCAATCCTTAGTAATATACTTTCTGTCTCTATATTTGTACATTCTGGACATTTCACATAGATGGATGGATATACCACATTTTGTTCATACGTTCATCGGTTGTTGGACATTTGGGTTTCCACTTTTTGGCTATTATGAACAATACTGTGAACACTCGTGTAAAAATTTGGGGGTGGATATATGTTTTCATTTTTCTTGAGTATATGTCTAGGAGAATTTCTGGGTTCTATTAGAACTATAGTGAGGAACTGTCAGAGTGATTTTCAAAATGGCGGTACCAGTTTAACCATCCCTCCAATAATGTGTGAGGTTTCCAATTTCTTCCTATCCTTTTCAGCACTTGCTTATTACCTTGCTTCTTGATTGTAGCCATCCTACTTGATGTGAAGTGGTATATTATTGTGGTTTTAACCCACATTTCCATCATGGCTAATGAAGTTGAGCATATTTTCATGTGCTTACTGGCTATATGTATATTTTCTTTGGAGTAATGTTCATTCAGATTCTTTGCCCATTTTTAAATTGGGTTGTCTTTATTATTGAATTGTAAAGGTCTTTATATATTCTAGATATAAATTCCTCATAAGATAGATGATTTGGAAATATTACCTTACATTCAGTGGGTTTGCCTCACTTCCTTGATAGTGTCCTTTGAAGCACAAATGCTTTTAATTTTGATTGCATTGTTAATCACATTTGATACTGATAAAGCATTTTTACTATGATGTGTTTGAAGTAGCTCTTGCATGTATCCTACTTGGAGTTTGTTGAGCTTCTTGGTTGTATACATTAAGAATTTCCTTGGGGCGCCTGGGTGGCTCAGTCGGTTGAGCGTCCGACTTCGGCTCAGGTCATGATCTCACAGTCCGTGGGTTCGAGCCCCGCGTCGGGCTCTGTGCGGACCGCTCAGAGCCTGGAGCCTGTTTCAGATTCTGTGTCTCCCTCTCTCTCTGCCCCTCCCCCACTTGCACTCTGTCTCTCTCTGTCTCAAAAATAAATAAACATTTTTAAAAAATTTAAAAAAAAAGAATTTCCTTTAAATCAAGTTTGGAACTTCTTATATTCCTATTATACCTGTGTTGGTGTGTTTAATAATGACCCACATTTCTTTGAGGTTCTGTTCAGTTGTGTGTTTTTTTTGTTTTTTTTTGTTTTTTTTTTTTCCATTGTTTTCTCTTTGCTCTTTGAATTGCGTAATCTCTATCAAGGTACCTACAAGTCTGCTAATTCTGTCAATTCAAATCTACTTTTGAACCTTTCTGAATTTCCATTTGTGTGTATAATTTCCATCTCTATTGATATTCTCTGTTTATAGTAACAGTGGATGTTGGTTTCCCTACCCCCTACTCCCCCATCCCCTGGAGCCAGTTCTTATAGTTGGTTGGTGTTTTCCTTGGTGTTGGATGGACTATTTTAGTGATGTCTGTTTTCTACACATTATGGGGCCTCTGATGTTGGTCCTCGGACAACACTGCCTTGATTATACGTAGTCACCCTGACGGTGGTTTTAGCAGGGATCCATACTGTCTCTTTCCTTGATGTTTATTCAGTTGTGAAACTTCACTAATTCTCCTCTGATTGTTCTATTGTTGAAAACAATACCCTGGGGCATAAATTATGCCACAACCTGATCTAATTAAATCCTGTCTACTTTGAAGGGGTAATGGGGAGGGTGGTCAATGATTGTGGTTTGTTCTAATGCCAGGAAGGCTGTTTGCTGTCTCTCTCTCTCCTTGCCTCTGGTAAACTTTGTGATCTGATTTAGCTTGTATCTTTTATGAAGCTACCGGCTTCTTAACTGCTTTCCACCAAAATCTGTTGTTTTGAGTACCCTTAGGCTTGAACTTCCCTACACATAAAGTTTCACATAAAGTGTATTCACATAAAGTGTTCACATTCACTGTTTCACATAAAGTGTATTCCTTTGGGGATAGAGGTGGAGTTCTCTGTTTTACATCCTGGTTTTCTCCGTGGGCAAAAACCCCTAAGCCACAGCTCTGTAGCTGGTAGTGTAGGCAGAATTGTGGGTCTGTGTGGTACTCCTACTTTAGGAGCAGGCTTCTGGGTGGGGATGATAGGCTCTCTGGTCTTGACTCCCAATTTGGAAACCACTCTACACGTTAGCTGGGATGAGAATGGCCAGTGTGTCATGCCTGAGTTAGAGTCCCTACTCTTAAGAGTGGGGATCAGGTGTGACATGAGAAAAACTCTCTAAAGGCCCGATATACAAGGGAAGCCATTTTAGATTTCCTTTTAAGTCAACATGACTGTATATAAACTTTCTTCAAACCAAAAGCCTGATTTGTGGCCCTCCGTGCACGCATTGTACATCTGCTTTGTGAATGAGTAGCCTAAAGGAAAGCCATCTCGTCCTTGAGGTATCTATTGATCAGTGTTTCTACTTCCTGCATTCCTTTACACTGCAACTTATGATTCCTGCCTATATGCAAGTCTATATAGTCTTTTGCACTTTTACAGGTTGTGAAAAAGTATATAACCCTGTGAACTTCATTCTCCCGAACACCTTCCCTGTAAAGAGTGTGTTTCCTGGACGGCTGTCCTAACTTGGGCTCAGATAAAATTCTTTCTTACTTTTAGAGATTCTACAAGGTTTGTTCAAGTTGTGTCAACAGGTGAAAGAAGGTAGCCCACCTTTTGGCCTCACTTGCTTGGAATTCAGCCTTTACAACACATGGCTTGGAGAAGTGGGAAATTCCGGTGGCCTGCCTCTCCCAGGGTGATGGGGCACTGAGTGGGAGAGGTAGCCCTGGTTCTTGGCTGTACCCACCTGGAGTAGATTTGCCATCATTCTGAGCTGGGAGGGGACAGTGGGGGGATGGTAGTTCAAATGCCCCATGGGTTCAAATGCTACAGACTGTGGCTGTTCTTACCATGTTTTAGTAGGTTTTTTTGAATAAATATTTCTTCATTTGCCATATGTCTTTGGGTCAATTTCCAGAGATTTTATTTTTTTTTTTAATTTTTTTTTTAACGTTTTATTTATTTTTGAGACAGAGAGAGACAGAGCATGAACGGGGGAGGGGTAGAGAGAGAGGGAGACACAGAATCGGAAGCAGGCTCCAGGCTCTGAGCCATCAGCCCAGAGCCTGACGCGGGGCTAGAACTCACGGACCGCGAGATCGTGACCTGAGCTGAAGTCGGACGCTTAACCGACTGAGCCACCCAGGTGCCCCCAATTTCCAGAGATTTTAAATGGTTGTTTTTTTAAAAAAATAATTGTCCCTACTGGCAGTGCAGAGCCTGCTTGTGAGTCTCTCTCTCCCTTGTTCTCTGCTCCTCTCAGCTCAGAATGATGGCAAATCTACTCCAGGTGGGTGCAGCCAAGAATACAGAGCTACTCCGCCTCTCAAAATAAATAAATAAACTTTTAAAAATGTTTAGGCACCTGGGTGGCTCAGTTGTTAAGCATTTGACTTCGGCTCAGGTCATGATTTCACAGTTTGTGAATTCAAGTCCCACTTCGGTGAGCTCAAGCCCTGCATCAGGTGAGCCCTGCTTTTCTCTCTCTGTCTCTCCCTCTCCCTCTCCCTCTCCCTCTCCCTCTCCCTCTCCCTCTCCCTCTCCCTCTCCCTCTCCCTCTCCCTCTCCCTCTCCCTCTCCCTCTCCCTCTCCCTCTCCCTCTCCCTCTCCCTCCCTCCCCCCATCGTGGGATTCTCCCTCTTTCTTTCTCTGCCCCTCCATCACTGGTGCCCTCTCTCTCTCAAAAAAAAAAAATGTGTGTGTGTGTATATATATATATATATATATATATACACATATATATATTAAAAAAAGTAAAAAAAGTATATTAAAAAAAGTATATATATATATACATATATATATATAAAAGTAAAAGTTTCAATTCCTGCCACATAGCAAGTGTTTTATAAATTTAAGCTATTATTTTCTGAATATCAATGCAATATTAGCACTTTCACAGCTCCTATTCAGTATTATCCTTTAAAATCATTAAATATTGGGGTGCCTGGATGACGCAGTCAGTTAAGCGACTGACCCTTGATCTTAGCTCAGGTCTTGCAGTTCATAAATTCGAGCCCCGCATCGGGCTTTGCACTGATGGTGCAGAGCCTGCTTGGGATTCTGTCTCTCTTTCTCTCTGCCCCTCCCTACTTGTGCACACACACTCTCTCTCAAAAATAAATAAGCTTAAAAAATTTTAAAATAAAACCATTAAATATTGCATTTGAAATTAATTCTGCAAAAGTTAACACTATAAATCGGCTTATTAAATAAAATCTAAGTGTATTGGACCAAGTAATGACCTATAAGTCCATCAAAGACATTCTCCAGTTTTGTTACAGTATTTTTTAAATGTTTATTTATTTTGAGAGTGTGCACACACATGCAAGGGTGGGGAGGAGCAGAGAAAGGGAGAGAATTCCACATTGTCAGCACAGAGCCCAACTTGGAGCTCCATTTCACGAACTGAGAGATCATGACCTGAGCCAAAATCAAGAGTCCGACGCTTAACTGAGCCACCTAGGGGCCCCTGTTACAGTATTTTTGATCTCTAGCATTTCTTTTGTTTTTATCTTAGGGTTTTCATCTCTCTGCTTACATTGCTTATCTGTTCTTGCATGCTGTCTACCCACTAGAGCCCTTAGCATATTAATCATAGTTGTTTTAAATTCCTTTAAGTTATAGATAATTCCAACATCCCTCCTATGTCTGGTTCTAATGCTTGCTCTGTCTCTCCAAACTGTGCTATTTGCCTTTGAGTATGTCTTGTAATTTGTTGTTGATAAGCAGGCATACTCTGGGTAAAAGGAATTGCTGTAAATAGGCTTTTGGTATAGTAGTACGGTGGGGGAAGGGGAGGCATTCTGTAGTCCTATGATCAGGTCCTGGTTTTTTAGGGAGCCTGTGGCTCTAGACTGTGAACTTCACAAGTGCTTCTCATTTTACTCCCAGTTAGGTGGGACAGGATGGCTAGAGTGGGCTGGGGTTGGATAGTTCCCTTCTCCCTGATCAGTCAGGCTCTGATTAAATCATTTCTCCTGAGGGCAGAATTCCATGTATAAATTAGCAGTCCTTTATCAAATACATCTTTTGCAAATATTTCCTCCCAGTCTGTGGCTTGTCTTCTCATTTACTTGACATTGCCTTTCACGGGGCAGAAGTTTTTAATTTTAATGAAGTTCAGCTTATCAACTATTACTTGCATGGATTGTGCCTTTGGTATTTTATCTAAAAAGTCATCACTATACCCAAGGTCATCTAGTATTCTCCTATGTTATCTTCTAGATGTTTTATAATTCTGTGTTTTACACTTAGGCCTGTGATCCATTTCAAGTTAATTTTTGTGAAGTACGTAAGGTCTGTTACTATATTTGTTTTTTGTTTGTTTCTTTGCATGTGGATATTCCAGCACCATTTATTGAAAAAACTATCTTTGCTCTATTGAGTTGTCTTTGCTTCTTTGTCAAAGAGCAGTTGACTATATTATATGTGCGTCTCTATTCTGTCCCATTGATCTATTCGTCTATTCTTTCACCAATACCACACTGTATTAACTACTGTAGTGTTACGGCCTAAGGAGGCTTTCAGGAACACTGAGAAAAAGATAGGCAGGAGAAACAAAATCACACCATGGAACTATTCTAGAACAAAATTTACAGCCTCTACTTGGACCTTAGGTCACATGCAGAGCTCTAGATGGGAATCTGAGAAATGTAGACTTTAGATTTCCTACGAAGCCAGTAGTAGGTCATTAGGATGAGTGATGTTGAGCCAATTTATTATATATGCCACAAAGATGATCCGATTTTTAAAAAGTATGCATACAGTTGAATAGAAAAGACTGGAACGATATGTAGGCTTTCCTTGCTTTGCATCATTCTGATAAGCAGTGATGTCAACTACCATGGTTTAGTTAGCACCAGTCCTTCAACAATACGGTTCAAATTTCACATGATGGTATAGTAACTGATTGCATAAAGTACCACAAGGCGGTATGTGAATAAGAGATACCTGTCACAGTCACTTCTTTCGAAATCCGTGACTGGTAACTGCACATCTGTTTTTCAGTTTACACACAGCAAAGCATGTGATGGTGTTGCCTCTTTGTCTCCCAGGGACAAACCTAGGTGACATTTTACAGAAATGGGTAATTGCAAGAAGGAACTGGCCGAAGATAAAGGTACACCAAAGAGGGTTGCTTGGGTGGCTTGGTCAGTTAAGCAACCGACTCTTGATTTCGGCATAGGCCACGATCCTACGGTTTGTGAGGTCCAGCCCTGCATCGGACTCTGCACTGGCAGTATGGAGCCCACTTGGAATTCTCTATCTCCCCACCCCCGTCTCTTTCTCTCTCTCAAAAATAAGTAAATAAATATATTTTTTTAAAGTACACCAAAGAAACCAAATGATAATGTTTGAATGAAATTTGAACCAAATGTAGATAAAGTTATAGAATAAATATCTAACCGTGGCTGTGTCAACACTGCCACTGTTCAGAGACCAGATATGCTGCCAAAGGAGCTTCGTGAATATATTGATATAAATGAGAAAGATGATGATGTCCCAGAGGAAGTCACAGTAGCCAAAAAAACCCAAAACAACAACAAAAAAACCCCAAACCCTTAATGTTAAAGGAGTTCTCGGAGATAGTTCATGACATTGAAAACACAAAAGATAAAATTAAAAAAGCTGATCCTAACTTAGAAAGGGATATGAGAACTAGTGAAAATAGAATACATGCTTGCTCCATATGGTGAGTTATATGATGAGAAGACAAGCACTGCTGAAACTACTTTTGATAAGTTTTTTTATTTTTTTTAATGTTTATTTTTGAGAAAGAGAGAGAGCATGAGCAGGAGCAGGAGAGGGGCAGAGAGAGAGGGAGACACAGAATCTGAAGCAGGCTCCAGGCTCTGAGCTGTCAGCACAGAGCTCGACATGGGGCTCAAACTCAGGAACCGTGAGATCATGACCTGAGCCGAAGTCAGACGCTTAACTGACTGAGCCACCCAGGCAACCCTACTTTTGATAAGTTTTTTAATGGAGAAATAAAATGCTTTAATTCCCAATGTTTTTAATGTTTATAGTTTAAATGTTTAAATAAATGTTACTTTTTCCATTCTTTTACTTCCCTGTTCATTTATAACCACCAGTTAGAGAGTTTTTAATGTTCTGGCAAGATTTTTCAAAGTTTTAAAAATTAAAGATCATGGAACAATAGTAACTATTTCCATTGATTGTTGAGATCACTTTTGCATCATTTCAGCTTGCATGTTTGTACCTATGGTTCTGCACTAGTGTGCAAAGCAAAGACTACTTGCACATCAAAATGTTGATAATGGCAAAGTGGTAGAATTATTGGCAATAGGTAATTCCTTCTTTTCACTTCTCTGCGTTTGCTAAGTTTGATGCCATAAACATGTATTGATTTTGTAATTTAAAAAGCAACAGAGGTGCCTGGGTGGCTCAGTTGGTTAAGCGTCCAACTCTGGCTCAGGTCATGATCTCACGGTTCATGAGTTCGAGCCCTGCATTCGGCTCTGTGCTAACAGCTCAGAGCCTGGAGCCTGCTTTGGATTCTGTGTCTCCCTATCTGGGTCCCTCCCCGGCTCAAGCTCTGTCTCTCTCTCAAAAATAAAAAATAAGACGTTAAAAAAAGCAACAAAACTTTATAAAAATTTTAGAAAAATAAAACTGTACAATATTGCTCTAGATATCAATACTTGAAAATGCCCATTAAAATTTTTTTTCAGGTGGGGAGGAGGCTCTGAAGAACTAACACTGATCTTTTCTGGCTAAATACAATTGAGATAATGGAAATGTATCATGATTGATTCAACCTCGTCTAAAAAAAAGTAGAATCAACAGTCCAATATTTAAAAAAAAATTTTTTTAATGCTTACTTATTTATTCAGCACAGAGCCCGATGTGGGGCTTGATCGCACAAACCATGAGATCATGAACCATGACCTGAGTTGAAATCAAGAATCAGACGCTCAACCGACTGAGCCACCCAGGTGTCCCTTAAGATTTTATTTTTAAGTAATCTCTAACACCCAATGTGAAGCTTGAACTTACAGCCCCAAAGTCAAGAGTTGCACGTTCCACCAATTGAATCAGCCAGGCACTCCTCATTCCAATTTGGTTTTTAAAATGTTTTCTGCAACAAAGGAATAAGGACTCCTGGTAATTAATTTCACACCCGAGGGAGGGGGAAAAATCAAGATGGAGCTAGATTAGCATCGCCTAATAGAAATGTAATTCAGCACAAATTACTGAACATCAGTAAGAAAATAGTAAATTTAGTAAGCTGAAAAACTTCTATAATAGGCCAAAGTTCATCATGATCCTCGAACGGGAAAGTCAATACAAAGTGTACAATTTGGCAGTTGTGATATGAAAGAAAAATGGATGTGACAGGATGTGATTGTAGTAGGATAACCTGTGTTGTTTAAATAAATAAGGGACTGTTAATATACAGGTATTCCATTTCTTCTATTAAGTTGATGACTGTCATATATAACTATATACTCTTTCTGTTAAGAAGAATGAATATGAGGAACTAGAAAAATTCAAGATCATAATTTAATGATTCTAAACTGCACATTGTTCCACATTTTAACTTCTCTAAAAGTCGGATGCATCTTATAATAAACGATGTCATAGATTTGATATATAGGTTAATCCCAGAAAATAGCAGAACCTACATCAAGAAAAGGAAGCACTGATCATTACTGGCGGTCACAAAAAGAAGGCAGCGTTGGAAGATGATGGGTCAACTAATGTCCGCAAGAGGGCGTTAATTGTGCCAAATTCACATCTCCCAGGAGGGGAAGTCTCTAAATAACCCTACAGACCATGAGATATTATTGAAGCATAAATAAATTTGCATTGATGCAAACAGCGTACCCAGAATGGTGGATAGTGCAAAGTTTGTTGGAAACTTCTCATTTCAAGGAAGATATCAGTTTGTGTAAATAAATAAATGGTTGTATACGTACATATCTACACATATCCTGTGAGAAAGGTATTAAGCTTAAAAGTCTTATGAGCAAGCAAAGGCCAATATAAAAATGGACCCAGATGATTGTAGCTTGCATTTCAGTCATCTAAGAAAAGGCAACTCAATCTGGGTCCCATCCTCAAACCTGTGACCTCCCTTTTCCTTCTGTGTATTTCGATTCCTATAACCCCAGGAGGAAAGTGAAGTAAGTGTTACTATAACTCAACAAGGTAGCAAAACAAGTATTGTCACCCTAGGAAGGCATATAGGGGGAAAATGAAGAAATTAATTAGAAGAATGATGTTAATATTTCAGAATAGATTTAAGTGTAAGGAGTAATACATTTTGTAATTCTTGTGTGTTTGACTGCTTTTTAATATATTTGAACCAGTCACACTAAATTTGTTAATAGTAGTTTACCTTCTTTTTTTCCCTATTTTGTAGTTCACATTTTGATGAGATGAACTTGTAACCAATATTTAAGTATTTAAGAAAAATTAATTTTCAAATGTGTTTATTACATATGTAGATTCAACCGTGTGAGCAACAAAGCACAAATAGTAGTGAATGCTTCTTTTTTAAGCACAGGAAGTCCTTGGATGATATAGAATTGTATCCACAGGTACATGGAAGGGGTTAGTACTCTCAGTAGCCTTAAGGGGCTTGTGAACAGACCATATGTGACATGTTGGAGAATGAGGCCACTTTTAAATCCTTTTAGGACAAGGTGGATGAATGAATGAATGAATGAATGAACTTTGTAAATTGTATCATTGGTAATTAAACAAGAACTTCTATAAAATTGTAAAATTCTGCTCAGAATAGTTTTTCCAAAAATCTCAAATGCCCAAAGGAACGTAGCCTATAATAGTAAATTAGCTCATTTTATAGTTGAAACTGACTAATTCCTGCCCTTACTGCAAAACTCATGATGGTATTCAAACATACTTCTTTCCTTTAGTTATATAATATTTTCAGAAGATGCTGGTCCTAATACCTTAGTAGTTACTGTCCATACTATGGATCCTGAGGGCAATGGCATGTCAGAAAGGTAGAGGAAAGGGCTTAAGAATGAGGGCAAAGCACAATGATATCCATAATTTTATTTGATCCAGATGACAACTCTATAAAAGTCATTGCTTTTTAAAAAATTTTTTAAATGTTTATTTATATTTGAGAGAGAGCAGAGAGAGATAGAGACAGAATCGGAAGCAGGCTCCAGGCTCTGGGCTGTCAGCACAGAGCCTGATACAGGCTCAAATTCATGAACTGTGAGATCATGACCTGAGCCAAAGTCGGACACTTAATTGACTGAGCCACTCAGGAGCCCCTGTAAAAGTCATTGTTATCCTCATTTTAGAAATGATGTTCAGAAACAGAGGTTCAAAATAGAGGTTCAGAGAGATTGATTTGCTCAACTTTCCACATCTGTGCCAGAACTGAATCCAGAATTGAAATTTCAGCTTCAATCTCGTTTAATGTTCTCTACTCCATCCCATTCCATGTGGAAAACTCAGGATTTAGCTTGAGTCTAAACAAATGTTTCTCAACTTCTTGTTCTTTTTATGGCCCTCTAGGAAGCCTTTTTAGGTATCTTTTTTGGAATGGCCTGCCCCATTCCAAAAAAAACTGCATTCCAACTCCTACATTCCAAAAAAACAGACATAAACTGCATGTCTGTTTATGTGCTAAATGTATATTGTAGTTTTCACATAAAAAGAGAACTTGATACCCCTCCAAAGACCGGTTGTCACCCCTTTGGGTCTGATATCACCCCTTTGAGAATGCAGTCTAGAGAGCCAGTCTCTTTCACTGTGTTCATTTAAAGGAGAAGGTGAACACAGCTGGTCAGTGAGATTTGAGTATTCCCAGGCAGATCCTGCTGGATCATACTTCAAACCCTAGGAAACACAATTTAAAACCTCCTACTATTTATTTATTTATTTATTTATTTAGAGAGAAAGAGAGAGCTCGAGTGAGCAGGGGAGGGGCAGAGAGAGAGGGGGAGAGAGAATGCCAAGCAGGCTCTGTGCTGACAGCAGAAAGCCCGACGTGGGGCTCAAACTCAGGAACCATGAGATCATGACCTGAGCCCATGTGGGATGCTTAACTGACTGAGCTACCCAGGCGCCCCATTGTTCTAGGAATTCCTATGCGAATTTTGTTGTTGTAATATTAATACTATCTAATTAAGTTTATTATATCGGCATTTAGGAACTGCTATGTTGTGGCAATAAGACGAGTCTTATATTCAGTTAGGAATTGGACTCTTGAAAACAAGGAATACGTCACAGTCCTCAGAGGCAACACCATCCGTCCTATTGGTTGAGACGCGTTGTGCACAGGTGTGCTGTGACAGGCAGCATTGTCCAATGAATGCCTTGTGGAGATGGATGACAGATGTGACAGGATTCTCATGATGGAATTTCCGACACTGGGAGTTGGCAACGGTGAGGTATGCCAGAGTTTTAGGGATTACAAAGAACAGAAACTGTCGTGGTCATGGAAAGAAACAAATCTCCAGGAATCTGAGGACAGGAAACTCAGGGTAGGAACAAAACTGCTCAGAATCTCTAATTCTATACCCAGCAATAGGCCTGAAATGTATACTAAAAAAATCTTCAAGGTGCACCTGGCTGGCTCAGTCAGAAGAGCGGGTGACTCTTGGGACAACTGGGGGGCTCAGTCCGTTGAGGGTCCAACTTTGTTTCAGGTTATGATCTCGTGGTTCCTGAGGTTGAGCCCCGCATCAGGCTCTGTCTGCCAGCTCGGAGCCTGGAGCCTGCTTCGGATTCTGTGTCTCCCTCTTTCTCTGCCCCTCCCCTGCTCTGCTCTGTCTCTGTCTGTGTGTCTCTCTCAAGAAATAAACATTAAAAGCAAAAAAAACAATAAAAAAAGAGCAGACAACTCTTGATCTTAGGGCCATGAGTTTGAGCATCACGGGTGTAGAGATTACTTAAATAAATAAACTTTTTAAAAAATCTTCAAGCAGTTACCTACTCTTTCTCATTGGAGTTAAACTTGGTGTCTTATCTCTGCTTCTCTTTGTATGTCTGCTGCATTCAATTTTCTCTGTAGACCTGCTTCCTCTGATCAGAGATGACTGCTTCCAACCCCTCATCCTTATGATCTTCCAGGTTCAGTGCCCACCACAAGCTAGTGTTAGTCTCTGAGCCTCTTAGTGCATGCATTGAAGGCATGTGGCAGCCGGCTGACCAGCCAATGGACGGCCTGCTTTTGGAGACTTGACTGTCCCTGGTTCTCCCAGGCGTTCTTGGGAGGGAACACCACTGGGACTGTCAGGGTCCCAGAAGTGACCTGCTTCTATTATCAGCACAGAAGTCACCAAAAGAACACGTGCCCTGCTCCTAGTTAGGGCCAAGATTTGCAAAAGGGACATGGCTCTTGGTGATAGCGCTGCTGGGTTGGAGTTATTCCAGCATGGAGGTTTCTAGTTCCCCATGACAGTCTGGTGGTTCCTCGTCCCCAGCCCTTTGTTTTTCTCTTGTAATGTAAGTTGCACACATGGTGTGCAGCTCACTGAAAGAGCTTGCCTCTGGACAGCAAGAATTGGGAGTTCACCGAGCGCGTGGGCAGGTACACATCACAACTGGTTGCTACTCCTCTGTCTGCCACACGAAATCCTTTTCACCGTGTGGGCTTGGAGAAAGCATGAGTACTCTTCTTTCCTGCCTCACTGCTGACCTTGCCTCCAGACCGAGGTCACGAGGTCACGTGGCTCCCAAAGAAGCATATGAAGGAGTAGAGATTACTTAGAAAACACAAGAAAAGCCATACACAGAGAAGTATCTGAAGGAATTCTGGCAGTTCTGGTTTTGCTGGAATGACAAAGTGAATTATTTTTTTTGTAGAAGGTTCATTGTGGATTTTGTTGTTTATTGGGCACAGTGAACTTCAAGCTTGTTGAATGTGGCTGAGAATATTTTTCTTTTTTTCTCTTTTTTATTATTTTTTAATATTTTTATTTATTTTTTTAATTTTTTAATGTTTATTTTACTTTTTGAGAGAGAGATAGAGTGTGAGCAGGGGAGGGGCAGAGACAGAGTGAGACACAGAATCTGAAGCAGGCTCCGGGCTATGAGCTGTCAGCACAGAGCCCAATGCAGGGCTTGAACCCACAAACTGTGAGATCATGACCTAGGCCGAAGTTGGACGCTTAAATGACTGAGCCACCCAGGTGCCCCAAACCCATTCCTTTTCTTAAGTGAATAGGGTCTACATTCAGTTATCCATTCAGCTAGAAATTTTGTAAGAGTATTACAAAGACAGAAGTTTATGACATGAACACTGCCTTCTAAGAGCTTTAAGTTCACTGCTGTTTGTAAAACATAGACCACAGCAGTGAATCATATCTTAGGAGCAATTAGTAAAGGTGTAGGTCAGATAAAGGAGAGATTAAGTAAAGGTTTATAGTTCTGGCTTATACTGTTTGCATGCATGTGAAATGTAGGTGCTACATGTTCAATCGAACTATTTATTTAGTAAGTATTTATTGGGTGCCTGTTATGTGCCAAGGACTGACCTAGGTGAACACTGCAACCACTCTCCTGCTCCTCCCTGCCCCACCTCCCAGGAGCTTAGAGTCTAACAGGGAAGTTAGGCTGCTAATTAATTGCAAGAAGATGAGTTGAGGGCCAGAATGAGGACATGCAGTGTTATGGCAGCGTCTAATAGGGTGTCTACTTGGTCCAAAGTCCCTAGAGGAAATAAATAGAAGCATAAGGAAGTAATTTTTGATAGCTAAAGGACTCATTATCTTTCTTTGAAGATGTGATTCAGTTAGATGTAGCCAGATAGCTTATGTAAGGAATAGATAACTTCCAAGCATGAGCCTCCTGTCATATTTCTTTCTTTCACGCTGGGAAGTATCAGGAAAAGGTGATCTAGTACAACCGGTAGATATGGACACTACCCCCAAAGGCCACAAGATGGCAGTGTAACCATTAACATAGTTCTTTACACCAACAAAACACTGTTTTAAAGTAACTTCTATGCCCAACGTGGGGCTTGAACTCTTGATGAGAGTTGTGTATTCTACGACTGAGCCATCCAGATGCCCCATCCCCAAGATACTTATTGAATAAAGTTTTAAATTAGCTGCTCATATTGAATTGTAGTGCATTTGCTTTTTAAAAAATATTAAGTATGTGGGGCGCCTGGGTGGCTCAGTCAGTAAAGCATCCGACTTCGGCTCAGGCTATGATCTCCCGGTCCATGAGTTCAAGCCCCGTGTCAGGCTCTGTACTGACAGCTCAGAGCCTGGAGCCTGCTTCGGATTCTATGTCTCCCTCTCTCTCTGCCCCTCCCCTGCTGATGATCTGTCTCTCTCTGTCTTTCAAAAATAAACAAACGTTAAAATTAAAAAAAAAAAAAAAGTTAAACATCTGAACTGAATTCAAATTGATTTTTACTGATGTGATTCTCAGATGATGTAAAAAACATCTTCATCTTTAGGTTGCATAACAGTAATAATATCTCTATGCATTTTTTTTTTCATTGCAGCTCTAGTTTCCTATGCTGTGTTGTCAGTGGCCCAAATTTCAGAAGGGAAGAGTTTGTGACCTACCTGAAGAATCAGAATGCTGGGAGGATGTAAGGGAAAATACTTTAAACTCTCCTAAGGAAGGAAGAGGAGACTATGGCCAGGTACTGCAGTTTATTACCAGCATAAAACAGAGACTCCTACTTGAATAATTGTTGAACACAGACAGCATATGAACCTTGCAAGGTGTTCTGTAATTACATAATGATCATTATAACAATGTTTGCTAGAATTTCACTCATGCTTATGATATTACTAAGTCTGGAACCATTGAATTTGTGATTTTCCCTTATTCTAGCTAGAGTTAAGCACTCTGGCACCTTTCAGGCCCTTTGCTTAATTAATAATTAACTACAGGCTTCTCTTCCCATCCTCCTTTTACTTCCCATCTTCCTTCTCCAAGTAGAGATGGCAGCCCCCAGCACCCAAGCAACCGGAAGCAAAGTGAGGGGGTGCTGTTGCACAGGCAACATGCCTAATGCTAGGGTTTGTCCGGAAGGAGGGGAAGGAGGTGCTGGGATGTAGGATTTTCACTGTTAAAACTGGGGCAGGCCTGGCCAAATGAAGATAAGTTGGTATCTAAGGAAGCAGGGTGATACACAGAGGGGTTGTAGAGAGAGGGTGATGGAGAAAATGTGGTAAGATATTAACAACTGAGACATCTGGGCAAAGGGGGTGTAAGAGTTCTTTATATTATTCTTGCAACTTTTTCGTAGGCTTATGACTATTTAAAAAACAAAAAAGTCAACAGCAAGATATCTTTTTGATGGAATGGTAAGTTTGGACTCTGCGATCAGATAAAACAGGGACTCAAATCCCTATTTTACCACTAAATAGGTGTATGATACTGGGCAAGTCACTTCACTCCTCTGAGACACTGTTTTCTCATTTATAAGGTGGGCATAGTACTATTAATAGTACCTTTTTATTGTGTGGTTGTTATGAGGCTTAGATGAGATGGTGTGTGTGAAATACTTGGCACAGTGCCTGTTTCATAACTGATAAAGAGCCTTTATTTATGAGCTATGTCTATTGATATTTACCATATTAAAAACTAAAATTGAGAAATTAAAACAAAATTTAATTCTTGGGGCACCTGGGTGGCTCAGTCAGTTAAGTGTCTGACTTCGGCTCAGGTCATGATCTCACAGTTTGTGAGTTCAAGCCTTGCATTGGCCCTTGCGCTGACAACATGGAGCCTGCTTTGGATCCTCTGTCTTCCTCTGTCTCTGCCCCTCCCCCACTCTCACCCTCTCTCCCTCTCTCTCTCTCTCTCTCTCTCTCTCAAAAATAAAAATAAATATTTAAAAAATATATTTAATTCCTTTAAAAACCTCAGGGATCTAGGGATGAAGGCCAGGTTTAGGACATCCTGGACACCCACACAATCCAAAATGGTGGCATGGCCCAATGGAGCTGGGGATCCTGAATTCATTAAAAATAAAAATCTGTTGGGGCACCTGGGTGGCTCAGTCAGTTAAGCGTCCAACTTCGGCTCAGGTCTGATCTCACCATTTTTGAGTTCCAGTCCACGTCAGGCTATGTGCTGACAGCTCACAGCCTGGAACCTGCTTCAAATTCTGTCTCCCTCTCTCTGGCACTCTGTGTCTCTTCTCTCTCAAAAATAAATAAACATTTTTTAAAAATTTAGATAAAAAAGTCTGTTGAATCATAATTTTGTACACCTGAAATTAACATAACAATGTGTGTTAACTACACTGGAATTAAAATAAATAAATAATGTTAATATAATAAATATATAATAAATAATAAATAATAAATAATGGAATTAAAATAAATAAATAATGGATAATAAATAAAAATAATGAAAAAAATAAGCCTATTATATGTTGACATAAGTTTATACAAAATAACTTTATTTTCATTAAAAAATCTGGTAAGAAGATGGCTTTGTTTTACACTTTTGCTAATCTCTTTCTCATGTATAGAAATCAGTGGGTTCTTATATCTGCTTTTGTACCAAACTAGTACTATGTGTCCTTTTGGTAGAAATATATGAAGAAAATCCAGCTTCACATAGATAGGTAGTTGAAAAAGGAATATTTTTGGGTGCCTGCCTGGTTTAGTTGGTAGAGCGTGCAACTCTTGACGTTGGGATCATGAGTTCGAGCCCCATGTTGAACACAGAACTTACTTAAAACTTTTTTTTTGAAAATGGACTCTCATTAAGAGTCTTTTCAGGGGCGCCTGGGTGGCTCGGTTGGCTAAGCGTCCGACTTCAGCTCAGGTCACGATCTCACAGTTCGTGGGTTCGAGCCCCGCGTCGGGCTCTGTGCTGACAGCTCAGAGCCTGGAGCCTGTTTCGGATTCTGTGTCTCCCTCTCTCTCTAACCCTCCCCCGTTCATGCTCTGTCTCTCTCTGTCTCAAAAATAAATAAACGTTAAAAAAAATAAATTAATTAAAAAAAAAAGAGTCTTTTCAGATAATTATGGATTTTCTTCTTTGACACTACATCAAAACTCAAGAAAAGTGGTTTCTTGGCTTAGTCAGTTAAGCATCCAACTCTTGATTTTGGCTCAGGTCATGATCTCATGGTTTGTGGGTTTGAGCTGTCAGCCCAGAGCCTGCCTGGGATTCTCTCTCTTCCTCTCTCCGCCCCTCCTTGTATGTGTGTCTCTCTCAAATAAATAAACATTAAAAAAAAAAAAAAAAAAGAAGGTTAGTTGCAGTTTGGAATCTGCAATCATGTCAATTAACTTTTCAAACTCTGCTTATTGATTGTTGATGAGCCTGAATATTTCATTCAGTGTTTATCTGGGATTCATATATCTTCTTTTGTAGATTGCATTTTCCTGACCTCAGCCCAGTTTTCTATTGGCCTGGGTTTTTGTTTTTGGGTTTTTGTTTTTGTTTTTTTTTTTTTTTTGGTCTTTTCTTAGAGAGGTATATATTTGGTGCATGGGGTAAGATTTCAGTCTCTGAGGTCATGCTGCTTAAATTGGGAACTGTTTTAAAAAATATCTCTGTGCCTGTTTTATCACCTGAAAAAGAAGATGATAATGAAACCCACCTCACAGGGCTTGAATAAGAGAATATGCATATTAGGGACTGAATGTTTGCGCTCCCAACATTCATATGTTGAAATGTTGAAACTCTACCACCTAACTGATGGTATTAGTAGGCAGGACCTTTATTTGGGAAATAATTAGGATTAGATGAGTTCATCTGATTGAGATGAGTGAGTGAGATTAGTGCCCTTCTGAAAGAACTTGCTCCCTTTCTGATTTGCCAATTGAGGATACCATGAGAAATGGGTAGTCTACACTCCAGAAGAGGGTTGTTACTAGAACTTAACCATATTGGCACCCTGATCTTGGACTCTGAGTCTCTAGAACTGTGAGAAATACATTTCTGTTGTTTACAAGCCATTCAGTTTATGGTATTTTGTTATAGCAGCCTGGATAGACTAAGACAATGCATAAATCAGTGTCCACATATACTGAGTTCACAAATGAGCGGGTGATACTCTTAGATTTTTTTTTCCTATATACTAGTTATCTAAAATTCAGTACCCTCTGGACATTTCCATTCTGACACCCCGCAAGTGATGCATATTCAAACATTTCCAACATGAATTTCAAACCTGTCCCTTAGCTATTCACTATACTGATAAAGGATCGAGACATAGGTAATCTACCCTTTTCACTGGAGTGGGGAACATGGGATCCATCCTTTCTCCCCTCATCTTTTTATGCCTGAGTAAAACACACCAAATCTTCCATGAAAATAACTTTTTAATCTCCCTATTGGTATCTTCTTAGTCTCCAGGCTTTTGTTAGTCTAATACATGATTTCTTTAGAGGCTAGGACAGAATTGCAGGAGTTGGGGGGGAGTGACCCAGGGATGGCTTCTATAGTTAGAAGAGGGCAAGGCACAGGACCCAGGGAACACTAAAATGAAAGAGGAGACGCAGCACACAGCCCAGAAAGAGGACTGAGCAGGAAGAGAATAAGGCAATGATTGCCACTGAAGCATTTGGATTTACTTTCACTTAGGGAGGAGTTACTTCCATTTATTTTTCTTAAAACTTGTGAATGCCTTCCTTCTTCATTCTGGAAAAGACCATAAGTGATTGATCTTATCCTTGCTATCCTATGGTGGAAGCAGCCTGGGTACAACTGAAAGTTCATCAAAGCTGTGGTTTAGCCCCTTCTTTGTTGGGAAATCTTGGGCAAATGATAACTCTGAAACCTCAGTTTCTTCATTGGTTAAAAGGTGTGTAATGAGTTTGTTTATGGGAGAAAATTAGACTCTTGTATGAAAATAATTTGCAAAAACAGCACTATATGAGATCAGGTAATATTTATCAATGCTTCTAGATGCCAGGCCTTGTCTAAAAAGCTGAACTATATTAATTCATTTACCTGTATTATCTCAAGCTCCGCCTTGAATTTTCTTATCAATCCTAAAATAAAGCACAAATATGGAAACAAAGGTCCAGCGAGGTTAAATAGCTTAACCTAGAGTCCACACTCTTAGGGCGTGTGCACCATCTTTGAATACACTTTTTCCTCTTTTAATTGGTAATTAAAAAACACAAGAACATTACAAAATGGAGGTAAAAGTAAAATGGGGTTAACAATATCCCTAGCTGGTATATCAAAAGGATTAATTAGGCGCTAAATATTGAGAGATGGTCCTGAAAAATAACAGAAAAGCTGGGCCATCATTCTCATCCTTCGAGGAAGGGGATTGGGGCGCAGGTGCCCAAGACAGCAGGGCGCCTCCGCCTAGAGGACCTAAGTGCAAAGAAATCTAGAAAATGGAAATAGGGAAATTAAAGCACCGAAGAAGACAAGCTTTGTCTGGATCACGTTTAAACATGTAGTGTGTTCGCTGTCTTTTATGAGGACATCGAGGTCCACTGTAATCCTAGATGAGACTGTTCCATTTTCTCGCTGAGAATCCCCCAGGAAAAGGGGAAACTCCACTGGCGATCCAGCTTCTTTGCTAGATGTCTCCTATGGCAACCAGGACGAGGCGTTATTTACGGATTGGCCCCGCCCTCTTTCTCTACAAATCGAACAACGATTGGTCCGGAGGCGCGGCGCTGGCGCAAGGAGGCGGGCTTAGGCCCCTCAGCTCAGGCTGGGCCCCGCCGCCATTTTGGGTTGTGTGGGTTTCCGAGACGCTCTGAGCTGGGCCTCGCCCGCGGAGGTTCCGCAAATCGCCGGCCAGTGGTACGCGACCGAGTGTCAGGTTGGAGCCGGGAAGCGTCCCTGGGGGTACCGGCGGCGGGGGCAGGATGAGCGCGGAGGCGGCGGACCGGGAGGCAGCCACCTCCAGCCGGCCCTGCACCCCGCCGCAGACCTGCTGGTTCGAGTTCCTGCTAGAGGAGTCGCTGCTGGAGAAACATCTGCGCAAGCCCTGCCCGGGTAAGCGCGGCGCCTACACCCGGAGGGAAGCGGGACCCGTCCACCGGCACCTGGCTCGCCGGGCTCTCAGGACCCGCGCCTCCTCGGCCACATAGCTGGGGGGCCCAGGAGGCGCGAATTCGAGCCAAGCTCTGGCGGGGTTCCCTCGCTAAACATTAAGCCTCCCAGTGCGGGGGCACCGCCGGGAAGGGTTTAAAAACGCAAAACAAAGGCCCTCCCGCTTCCCTCCCCTTTGGTCCTTTTACCGTTTGCGGTTTTAGCTCCTTTGAGGTGGTCTTGTGAGATTGAGTGCGTCCGGGAGGCTGGATCTGACACACCCCTACGGAACTCCGGGCTGTGATCAATTTAGAGACGGAGAGTAATTGCTGTTCTAGTGCTGATCATGATGCTAATTCTTTATATTTTAGGTTCTTATTTAAATGTTTTGTTTCTCAACGAGGGGATTTTACCGACTCCTAATTATTTTTTTCCCCCAAGTTGGTCTATAAATTAAAAGGAGAAAACCTCCGAGAGCAGGGAATGTTATACATTTGTAACATGGTTGTTTAATGATGATCATGATTAATATCCCAATTAGTGGGTGCTGTTAGAGAAGGAGAGAAACGGCAGGCATTTCTGGAAAGAGGTACTGGTATGACCAGGTAAGTTTCTTGAATAGTATTTTGCTGATACAGTTCAAATCCAGATGTAGCTTGTTGAATCTATGTTAGCCTTAACTGATGGAGACAACTGTGGGAGAAGTTAGTGGTTTCATTCAAGCAGTTTTACCACCTGTATGATGTTATGTTCCTTTAATTCTTTGCTTTTCATATTTATTGAATGTTCTGGGTGCCATGCTTAATACTTCACATCTGTTATCTCATTTAATTCGGTGTTCATAATCACAGGTAGGTGGTGGTATTCTCTATTTGCATTGATGGAAACAGGTGCGAGAGGTAATTTGATGCAGGTCGCACTAATTGTTAAAACAGTAATTCCAAAGATGACATCTCTGTTCTCTTTCCTCTAATTGATATTGGTTATTTGCTAAACTGGAAATCTATAGTCATCATGTTCTTACTTCTCAAGTGTTTTCTTCTTCATGATTCTGTTAACCCTTTCTCCTTACGTACCACCCTTCCTCCTTACTTACCACCCTTCCTCCTTACTTACCACCCTTCCTCCTTACTTGCCACCCTTCCTCCTTACTTGCCACCCTTCCTCCTTACTTGCCACCCTTCCTCCTTACTTGCCACCCTTCCTGATCTTTCATGTAATCCCTAAGCACTCTTATAAATCATATTCCTTAGTCATCATAACTACACAGCTGTTGGGATTTTTTTTTTTGTGGCCAAAAGCCAGTATAGTGAAACCTTTCGCATCTTTGTAATTGAAAGTTAAAGTTAAATTTATTTTCTTTTAAACCCTAGATCCTGCACCAGTTCAACTTATTGTTCAGTTTTTGGAACAGGCTTCCAAACCTTCAGTAAATGAACAAAACCAGGTGCAGCCTCCACCTGATAACAAGAGAAATCGTATTTTAAAGCTGCTTGCTCTTAAAGTTGCTGCACATCTGAAGTGGGACTTAGACATATTAGAGAAAAGGTATTCAAGATTTAAAAGAAATTTATTTTGAAATACTATTTAGATTTTTTGTTTTATTTTTATATATGCTTTTCTGATACCAGCCCTTAAAATGCAACTTATATTTCTGTATGTTCCTGGTAATATATGCACCTGTTTTTCAAAAGGTATAAAAAAGTATTTGAATGTTATGTGAATTTAAATCACCTTTTCATTTTTTTTTTTATTTGTTTATTTTTGAGAGAGAGCGCACAAGCAGGGGAGGCTCAGAGAGAGACGGAGTCAGAATCTGAAGCAGGCTCCAGGCTCCGAGCTGTCAGCACAGAGCCTGATGTGGGGCTCGATCCCATGATGCTGGGACCGTGACCTGAGCCAAAATCGAGTTGGATGCTCAACACACTGAGCCATCCAAGCACCCCCTCACAATTTTAAAAGAACTCCTTGTAAGGGCATCTGGGTGGCTCAGATGGTTAAGCATCTGACTCTTCATCTCAGCTCAGGTCTTGGTTTGAGGGTCATGAGTTCAAGCCCCACATTGGGCTCCACACTGGGCATGGAGCCTACTTAAAAAAACAAAAAAAAAGTACCTTGTAAAATTCAGAAATCAGAAATAATAGAGGAGGGAGACAAGTACTTTTAACGTTTTTGTGTAGTTTTTGTTGTTTTTCTATTTTTTAGAAGTACTCTTTATACCCACTGTGGGGTCCAAACTCCTAACCCTGAGATCGGTAGTTGGATGCTCTACTGACAGCCAGCCAGGCACCCTTCTTCCTATATTTTTATTTTTATTTATTTATTTTTTTCTTAATTTTTTTTTTTTAACATTTATTTATTTTTGAGACAGAGAGAGACAGAGCATTAACGGGGGAGGGGCAGAGAGAGAGGGAGACACAGAATCAGAAGCAGGCTCCAGGCTCTGAGCCATCAGCCCAGAGCCCGACGCGGGGCTCGAACTCATGGACCATGAAATCGTGACCTGAGCTGAAGTCGGACGCTTAACCGACTGAGCCACCCAGGCGCCCCGCTTCCTATATTTTTAAACAAAGTTGTGATCATACCCTAACCTATATACACTGTTGTGATTTCTTTGTTTCTTTTTTTCCCATATAACAGTAACATGAACATTTCCCCATTTTGTTTTTTGGAGATAATTCCGTCATGTGGATAATTGATTAACTGTCTTCCATTGATGTTCAGTTTGTTTCTACTTTTCAATTTTAATAAATCACAGAGCCTTAAATACCTTTGTCATTAAATTTCATCTGAGTTTTTGGTTACATCCTTAGTACAGATTATTAAGTTGCTGACTCAGGTGGTATAAACATTTTTAAATCCCATGATGTATACTGCCAGATTGCATTCCAAGAGAGTTGTACTAGTTCACGTTCTCACTGGTAGTGTTTAAACACTTGGTTTTCACCACCCTTCTCCAGATTAAAGAATTCTTTAATCTAAGTTGAGGCTATACATTAATAGACTTGAGGCCTGTCAAGAGGTAGTAATGTGGACCCAAAAAGTATGATGTATATGATGCAGTTGGAAATTGAACACTGGGATATTTGATAAGCAACTGAAAACTTTTTGTAAGGTATTTCAAAATTTTTTAATGTTTATTTTTGAGAAAGAATGTGTGTGTGGGGGGAGGGGCAGATAGAGAGGAGGACAGGATCTGAAGCTGGCTCTGTGCTGACAGCAGACAACCCGATGCAGGGCTTGAACGCATAAACCTTGAGATCATGACCTGAGCTGAAGTTGGACACTTAACTAACTGAGCCACCCAGATGCCCCATAAGACTTTCTAAGTTTATTTTTACTTATTT
The DNA here is from genome assembly GCF_018350215.1 of Panthera leo. NCBI lineage: Eukaryota > Metazoa > Chordata > Mammalia > Carnivora > Felidae > Panthera > Panthera leo. Next base: position 41,432,169 of record NC_056695.1, read on the forward strand.
TTTTGAGAGAGAGAACAAGCAGAGGAGAGAGAGAGAGAAAGGGACAGAGGATCTGAAGCAGGCTCTGTGCTGACAGCAGAGAGCCCTGTGTGGGGCTCGAACTCATAAACTGTGATATCATGATCTGTGCTGAAGTCAGAAGCTTAACTGAGCTACCCAGGCACCCCCAACTGAAATATATTTAGATGTGAAATTAATACAGTGACTATATTGAGTTAATGTTTTAAAAGTTTTATTTAAGTAAACTCTGCACCCAACGTGGGGCTCAAACTCACAACCCCAAGATCAAGTTGCATGCCCTTCTGACTGAGCCAGCCACGTGCCACTGTTGAATTAATTTTTTGAGATCAATTCTGAAACAGGGAAGAAATGATTTAATGTTAAAAATTTGCTTTATGATAGTATGGGAAGGGGAGGAAGTGAGCAAGAGTAGAGATGAAAGCATATTAGCCATCAGTCCATAATTGTTGAAACTAGATGATGGGCACATGGGGGTTCATTATATTCTGACTGCTTTTGTGTATGTTTAAGTTGTTTTCATAAAGAAAATTTTAAAAATCTTTAAAAACGTAGTATTTTTTTAAAGGTTCATTTGGAGGCAGAGAGGGAGCGAGAATCCCAAGCAGGCAATGCAGGGCTTGATCTCATGAACCATGCTTGAGATCATGACCTGAGCTGAAATCAGGAGTTGGATGCTTAACCAACTGAGCCACCCAGGCACCTCTGAAATTTAATATTTTCATACAAGTTGTTGAGACAGATTAATAAAATAGCCTCAGATTTAGTCCTTTAACAATGTAATTATTTTCAGTGAAAATACTGAATTGTGTATTTTATGCTTCTTATGCAGATGTGTACCTTTTGTTTCTTTAAGTTTGTCTGTTCCAGTATTGAATATGCTGCTAAATGAACTGCTGTGCATCAGTAAAGTTCCTCCTGGGACAAAGCATGTGGATATGGATCTGGCCACTTTACCTCCGACCACTGCCATGGCTATCCTTCTCTACAACAGATGGTAAATTTTTTCATAGACCTCAAATGTGTTGGGCAGCCTGTGTGTAATTGCCCTCTGGCTTTCAGGGATGTGCTTTTAAGGGTCCCCTATACCCTGGAGAGCTCTTGGAGGATCTTGGAAACTGGGAGTCTGATGGTAGAGAAAATTATGACTGCGTATATGAGAAAAGCATTCTGATAAAAATGTGGATGATTTATGAAGGTTTTATTCATATCGATTGAAAGTTCAGCTAATTTATAATAACAAATGTTCTAAGTAGTACTTAAAAAATAATTTAAGTGACATTTGCAGTGTGTTAAATTTTCTTTTTCTTGTCTGTCCTTCAGGGCAATTAGGACAATTGTTCAAAGCAGTTTTCCTGTCAAGCAGGCCAAACCTGGACCTCCTCAGTTAAGTGTGTAAGTCGGCAGATGGGACCCTTGGTTGACACTTTTTGTCATCAGAATTAAAAAAATTTTATTTGCATGTTTTTAATAACCTCTGGTACCGAAGGAGTAGAGTTAGAGGAGGGCACAAGGCCTACGTGCAGGTAGGTTTGGGGAGTTAGAAGGGTGACAGAATCAGGCAATGCTCTGGATATCTATAGTAGAGAGCTCTGGAAAAAGGAATGCATTGTGACTTGTGCCTTTCATCTTAGTGTTAATTCCCCTGCTCCAAAGTATTACGATTTTTTTCATTTAATTTACATGAAGATATATTTGTTCTGTATGTAGGGAAATTGTTTTAATATGTAAAATTAGTTTAGAATACGAAAAATTACCAGAGTTATCATCTGTGGAGTTTTAAACCTAATTCTTATAATTTTTTTTAACGTTTATTTTTGAGAGCGCACGGGCAGGGGAGGAGCAGAGACAGAAAAGGAGACACAGAATTTGAAGTAGGCTCCAGGCTCTGAGCTTCAGCACAGTCTGACATGGGGCTCAAATCCGTGGACCACGAGGACGTGACCTGAGCCAAAGTTGGATGCTTAACCAACTGAGCCACTCAGGCACCCCTAAACCTAATTCTTAAATTCTAGGTTAGCAGCTTACCCAAATTTGGAGCTAGAGAGCATAGTTTCTAACTTGATAGAAATGAGCTTTTGCTGCCAATAAGGTTTAGTCTTATATTGAGGGTTTTGTTTTTGTTTTTTCAACACAAAGCAAATGAAAAAATAATGGTAAATGAACATCATAATTGAGTTTTTGTTTTTTCAAGAGTGAAAAGAAGTAGTATTAACATTTTTATTTAAATTCTGCCTCATTTTGAAGAATGATGCTCTGAAGTTAAGAATTTTTAGTCTTGAAAAATGTTAAATACTTCTCAATCTTTTCTCTTTTAGCATGAATCAGATGCAACAGGAGAAAGAACTAACAGAAAATATTTTGAAAGTAGTGAGTATCAGCATCAGTTACACATTTCTGGGGTGCATTCAGAGCATGTTCACATGCTTCCTCTAACCTTAGATATGCAAGAGTTGCTAGGGTCTGGAAGCAGTGATGTATAGGTTTTTATTGTTAGAACATAGTTTGGTAACAATTGTAAATCATACAGCTTTTCAGTGTAGTGCTTTACCACCAATTCTGTTGTTCAATTTTTATACTTTAGCAGATAAGAGAAATCACAGTTACAGATGATATCTTCATATTTTTTCCCCAAAATTTTACAATTAACAGATTTTATTTTATTTTTGTTTACAACAAAACTTTATGTTATTTTATTTTATTTTATGTTGTTATTTTATGTTCTGTTGTTTTATGTTTTGTGATTTTATGTTATTTTACTTTATGTTATTTTATGTTATGTTATTTTGTTATGTTTTATTTTACTTTATGTTATGTTTTATTTTATTTTACGTTATTTTATTTTACGTTATTTTATGTTATTTTATGTTATGTTATTTTATCTTATTTTGTTGTTTTATGTTATTTTATGTTATGTTATTTTATGTTATGTTATTTTATGTTATGTTTTATTTTATTTTATGTTATTTTATTTTATTTTGTTATGTTATTCTATTTTATGTTATTTTATTTTTTTATTTTATGAAATTTATTGTCAAATTGGTTTCCATACAACACCCAGTGCTCATCCCAACAGGTGCCCTCCTCCATGCCCATCAGCCACTTTCCCCTCCCCCCCCCCCCCCACACGTATTATATATTAAAATTATTTTTGCAGGGGCGCCTGGGTGGCTCAGTCGGTTGAGTGTCCAACTTCGGCTCAGGTCATGATCTCCTGGTCTGTGAGTTCGAGCCCCGCATCAGGCTCTGTGCTGACAGCTCAGAACCTGGAGCCTGCTTCCTATTCTGTGTCTCCCCGTCTCTCTGTGTCTCCACCACGCGTCCTCTCTGTCTCTCAAAAACTAAATAAACATTAAAAAAATTAAAAAAAATTACTTTGCAGTCACAAAAATACAGTAGTTATTGTTTAAAAGAATTAAGTTAACTTGTTTTGAGAGAGAAAGTGTGAGCAACGGAGGGGCAGAGAGAGGGAGATAGAGAATCCCATGCAGGCTCCATGCTGTCAGCACAGAGCCTCACACAGGGCTTGATCTCATAAACCCGGAAGATTATGACCTGAGGCAAAACCGGGAGTTGGACGCCCAACCGACTGAGACACCCAGGCACCCCTATAGCAGTTATTTTTTTAATGTAGTTAATATAAAAGTGGAAATGTGGGAGTTTCCATAATTTAAAAATGATCTCTGTAATTCCATGACCCTTACAGTGCACCAGAAACACTGTGTAAAGTCTAGGGGCTGGGAGAGGAGAGAAACATTCTATATTTATATAAAGTTAATGTGCTGTAGTATTTTGAATGCTTATTTATATTTTTTGTGAGACATAGAGCAAGTGGAGGGGCAGAGAGAGAGGGAGAGAGCCTCTGTCAGCACAGAGCCTGATGCAGGGCTTGACTCACAACCACGAGATCATGGCCTGAGCTATAATCAAGAGTCCAGGACCCTTAACCGACTGAGCCACCGAGGCGCCCCATTATGCTGTAGTATTTTGAATGTGGAGAAAAAAAACCCTGCATCATTTTATTTTTGTTACTAGTGCCCACTTAAACGGTGGCTGACACATTGATGCATATAAACATTTCTTGAATAAATCAGTGGAAGCAAATCTTTAGAGCACTTTTATCTTGTTTTGTAAAAAAAATAAAAAGGTACCTTTTCTACTTTGTATTTTCTAATTTCTAAATAGGAACTTTTACTGTATTTTTAAAAATGTAACTATTTCAACAGATTTAATTGCACTCTTGCTGTGTTAAATTTTTTTAATAGCTTAGTACACCAAGTTATTGAGTGTCCTGTGTATATATTTTGGTTAGTTTTCTGTGATGTTTGTATTTTAATAATTTGTTTATTGAATTTTTGTAGCTAAAAGAGCAAGCTTCTGATTCTATTTTGGTACTAGAGGCAGCCCTTAAATTAGACAAGGATCTTTATGTCCACACGATGAGAACACTAGATTTGTTGGCAATGGAGCCAGGCATGGTAAATGGAGAAACTGAGAGTTCTACTGCTGGATTGAAAATCAGAACTGAGGAGATGCAGTGCCAGGTACTTATTTCAATATTCAATCAATGCATGGCAAAGTTTTGGAAAATCTTACATGAGGTCATTCTAGTATTTTTAATTAGAATTCCTCCCTTTGTCTTTTTGATTTTTGACTTAAGATGCTATTAAAATTTTGACTCATAATTAATTTGTAAATTTTATGACTTCACTTGAAATTTTCCTGAAAGAAATGGAAGGGAAATTTCATTTGATTTATGGTCTCTGAGATAGTTTCCCAATTGTGTTTAAGAGACAGACTCTGAATACTGAGAATGCAGTGAGTATGTAAACAATTCTACAGTTCATTCATATTGTTAGATAATTAAACCAAAAAAAACCCTGAACCCCAAAACAAATACTATGCTAGACTTTGAAAAATGTTGGCCCCTAGAGAAAATAACTAGTTTTTCAAGGGTCTTCATTGAAGGTGGTTCTGTAACTCTGGGCTCTAGTTCCTTTGAAAGCTTTCAGTTGATATTGTTGTGAGATACTGCGTATTTGTGTTGTCTTTTTCTCCGCTGGATCGTAAACTCTCTGAAATCTCTCTCTATTTTAACGTGTATTTTGCATCTTCCTCACTTTCTAGCAGAGAACCTTAGGTACAACAAATTTTAAAATATTCAAAAACTGCGTAAAAAGGGCCACGAAGATAGTGTGTTTTATATTCTGTATTCTCTTCTTTGTGGGAGTTGGCGCGTCATCTTCTGTTTTTAAACAGGCAGTTCTTTTTTTAAGTAAATTAATAATTAAAGTAAATTCTGCCCCCAAAGTGGGGCTTGAGCTCACAACCCTGAGATCAAGAGTCACGTGTTCTACCCACTAAGCCAGCCAAGCACCCCTTGCGTGATTTCTTTTTTTAAGTGTATTTATTTCTTTTGAGAGTGCACGTGTAGGAGAGGGGCAGGTGAGAGAAAGAGAATTCCAATCAGCTCTGCGCTGATAGCACAGATCCTGTTGTGGGGCTCGATTCCACGGACCGTGAGTTCATGACTTGAGCCAGAATCAAGAGTAGGACGCTTAACTGACTGAGCCGTCCAGGCACCTGCTGATTTCTTCAGTCACTGTTTCCCATTCCTGAAATGGGCAGAAGTAGCTATGACAACGTGTTGGGAGGTGCCTTTTCAGATTAGCTGGTTGTAGAGTTGAAGATAATCATTTTTTCAGTACCTGATGAGATGGCAGTCACAGTTGGAATAGGAGTAATGAGAATTGACATTTGGGAACATCTTTAAATAGTGGAACTTACATATAAGAGGGTTTATGGTACTATATTGTAGTCACAGAGTCTATTTAAAAATAATTGGTAATGTTTCTGATTTTCACTATCTAGTGGGTGATACAATCTGAAAAACAAAACAGCTGTTAATAAAACATCTCAGTGTGCTAGGTAAACTATCAAATACTTTCTTTTTTTTTTATTTAAAAAAAAAATTTTTTTTAACGTTTATTTATTTTTGAGACAGAGAGAGACAGAGCATGAATGGGGGAGGGTCAGAGAGAGGGAGACACAGAATCTGAAACAGGCTTCAGGCTCTGAGCTGTCAGCACAGAGCCCGACGCGGGGCTCGAACTCACGGAGCGCGAGATCATGACCTGAGCCAAAGTCGGCCGCTTAACCGACTGAGCCACCCAGGCGCCCCTCAAATACTTTCTTAATTATATAGCTGAGTCCTAATTCTGTGCCTTGAATGGCAAATTAGTAGCAATACTTATTTCCCAGCACGTTAATATTTAAAGCACATTCTTTACATTACTAAAATTTACCTGATTCTAAAGGAAAATCTTTAAATTCTTTTCCCAGTAAAAGCGAAAATATTTGCTGTCAGGGCAACTTTGTTATCAGGCTTTTTGTTTGTTTTAACTTATTAACTACCTCTTAATTATAGAATTTAAACTTGTTTTATGTATTTATGTGGGGCTCAAACTCATACCCTGAGATCAGGAGTTACATGCTGTATGGAGCCAGCCGGGCATGCCTAGAATTTAAACTTGTTTTAATGGGGGTGCTTGGCTGGCTCAGTTGGTAAAGCATTTGACTCTTGATCTCAGAGTTGTAAGTTGGAGGCCCACTTTGGGTATAGAGATTTCTTAAAAAAGAAATCTGAGGGGCGCCTGGGTGGCTCAGTCGGTTAAGCGGCCGACTTCGGCTCAGGTCATGATCTCACGGTCCGTGAGTTCGAGCCCCACGTCGGGCTCTGTGCTGACAGCTCAGAGCCTGGAGCCTGTTTCAGGTTCTGTGTCTTCCTCTCTCTGATCCTCCCCCGTTCATGCTCTGTTTCTCTCTCTGTCTCAAAAATAAATAAACGTTAAAAAAAAAAATTAAAAAAAAAAAACTGAAAAAAAAAACACAAAAAAAACCCTTGTTTTAATGTTAGTATAGTGATACTTGAAAATACCTTTTTGGTATCTTGTACTGTGTGCCTGGAAAGGGGAATTACATGTAACTGTAATGTCTGTGTGTGTATAAATACCTGTATATTCTTTTTCTTTCTTTTCTTTTCTTTCTTTCTTTCTTTCTTTTTCTTTCTTTCTTTTTCTCTTTGTCTTTCTTTTCTTTCTTCCTTCCTTTCTTTCTTTTCTTTCTTTTCTTTCTCACCCTTTGATCCAGATGGGAGGAAGCACTCTAGAATGAAAATCAGCCACACATTTAATGTGGACTAAATAGTAAGAAGCAGTATCCTACAGGCTGAGAAGAATTCATCTTGATTAGCTCAAGAGGACAGAATGTGTATATATGATACATATCAGTAAAGAGTAGTTCTGTGATGTGTATCAGACTGTTAGAGGTTAGAAGTTTAGAGGAGGAATAAGTATCTGTTTGCTAAGACTGGTTTGATGTAGATGGAAATAAGAGATAGGGAGTGAAGTTTATTTCCAGGATCTGATAAGAATTGGGAATTGAGAAGACTGGTGTGGTTGAAATAGAGGAGAATAGAGAGTTTTGAAGAGAGAAGTTAGTCCAGATTCTGAGATCGTTAAAGATCGGGCCCAAGGGGTTTGAATTTTATCCTACTTGGGATAATTTGAAGACTTTTTAAGAAAGTCAGATCTGTCAGCACTGTGTAGAATAAACTTTTGAGGCAGGATATTAGGAGCCTTAGGGATCTGGGTTCGAGCCTGGGCTCTGCCAGTACTTGGTTATATGCCTTTTAGCAGACATTGTCACTTCTGAGCTTTATTCCTGTCCATAAAATGTTCAAGTTGAATTAAACAATCTGAGTCCTTGAATTCTGCATTTAGTGAGTCTAGGCATCGATTGAAGAAGGTTCTTGAAGAAATACACAATTTTTTTTTTTTTTTAAGTAGGCTCCACACCCATCATGGGGCTCAGACTCATGACCCTGAGATCAAGAGTCGCATGCCCTATCAACTGAGCCATCCAGGTGTCCCAGAAATTCACAAATTCTATTAGTACTTTTTTAGTTGTCTTTTTCTATCCTTTCATTGTCATTAATTCAGATTTTTCTCAGTGTTCACTCTGGCCAGGCAGTTACTCTCCCCCACTTTGAAAGAAGCATAGATGATAGAGAATCCGTCGTGATGTTGAGTAGCAGCAACGGTGACAGTAAAATCTAGTTGACAGGGGCAGCCTGAGCAAGAGTATAGCTAGCTGCTGCTCTTGGCATGTAGTGCTGGTGGCTGCAGGTGATAAGAGTCCAGTGTTGAGATGACCGCAGCACTCACTAGGTCAGTTTTGGCTCTTATCTTGGCTCTTTGCCTCCCTTGCCCTTTTGTTTCCAAAGGTCGATCCTTGGGCCACGTAATTCTGTAGACCACCCTAAATCTTACCATTTAAATCTGTTTTCTCCTTAAATCAGTCCACTGGATTCTGTTGCTTGTGACTAAGAACATTGACTATTCCATTGCTTGCTGAAATACAGTTTTTTTCCTGTATATGTACTAGTGTTTTGCTGAGATAAACATAATTTCGAGTTTTGTTAGCTCTTCAGTTCATGAAAATTTACTAAGCAAATTGGTATTCATTACCATTTTAGGTGTGTTATGATTTGGGTGCAGCATACTTCCAGCAAGGCTCTACAAATGCAGCTGTTTATGAAAATGCCAGAGAAAAATTTTTTAGAACCAAAGAACTAATTACAGAGGTAAATACAGTGATAACAGGCACATAATATTTAGTTCTTAAAAGAGTCGATATATGTTTTTGGGTTTAATTTTTCTGATGATTAAAAAAACAAATGTTCATTGTGGTACATTTGGCAAGTTTTAGAAAGTACCAAAAGCATTTTGAAAATCTGTATTACTACTGCCTAGTAATTACCCCTTTTGCCATTTTAGCTTATTTTCTTCCAGGTTTCAGTCTTTGTTTTTATACAGTTAAGGTTATATTAACTATATATACTATATTGTTATCATGCTTAAATCTTTGAATAGACATTTAAAGATCTTCATGTAGATGTGCTGTGATTTACTTCATTTCTCTAATGTTTGGGCATTTATGTTTACTGTTTTTATTTATCATAAAGCTATAATATTTCTGTCTCCAAGCGTAAGACTTTTTTTGGTTTTAAGATGCTCTCAAGTTAAATTCCTACAAGTAGAATCATCATGTCAGTAAATTGTAATGTCAGTAATCATCATGTCAGTAATTTTGTAAAGGCTGTGAAACATAAAACCAAATTGCTTTCCAGGTACATTTCTCTCGGTACTCCGATCAGCAGTGAGGGTTTTTTTGTTTTTGTTTTTTTCCTCCAATTGCTAATTTGGTGGGTGAAATACACGAACTTTAACACATTTACATTTCCTTAATTCCTGGTAAAGGTGAGCTTTTCATATGTTTATCACTTGCATTTTTCTTCTTATGATTCTGACAACTGAATTTTAAAATATGTAACTAGGTTTTTGTTTGGTGCCTAGAAAAACTCCCACTTCAGTCTCTCCTTTTCAGAAAAATTGATTAAATGCTCAAGAGATTTGCTTTAAATCTATTCTAGATTTTTTGGGAATCCACATTTTACTTTGCCCAGGCAGCTCATCAGATTTGCTCTGTTCTTACATATTTTTAAATGTTTTAAGCTTGTTTTAAACAGTGTTCACTCTTTTTTAATGTCTAAATTGTTATACATACTTTGATGATGATGTTTACCTTTTGTATGTTGGCCTGAAGTCTGCAGGCTTTTTGGTAAAGAACCAAATAGTAGATATTTTAGGCTTTGTGGCCTGTATGCAGTTTATGTTGCATAATCTCATTTGTTACTATGTTTTTTCCCTTTACAACCTTAAGTATGATTCTCAGCTCAAAGGCTGTATAAAAATAGGCCACAGGCCAAATGCCTGTGAACAATAGTTTGCTGACCCTTGCTCTAAACTTTCAACTTTTTCATTTTTTATGGTACTTCCAGCCCTGAATTTTCCATTACATTTTATTGTACTGTTAAAATGCATTGAATGGGTACTATACTATTGTTTTCTGTTACATTGATGGATAATGATGTATACCTCTTACTTTACAGATAGGTTCATTATCTCTTCATTGTACCATAGATGAGAAGCGGTTAGCGGGCTATTGTCAAGCGTGTGATGTTCTTGTACCTTCTTCTGATAGTACATCTCAACAGTTGACACCATATAGTCAAGTCCATATTTGTTTGAGATCTGGCAACTATCAGGTAAGATATCTGATGGGGAAGTAATAGGGTGCTTGGAAAGCTTTGGAAGACAGACAGAACTCATTTTAAATTCTGGCATCGCCATTTACCAGTTGTGTGATTTGGGGCATGTAAAACTGTCAGATTGGCCTATAAAATGGTAATAATTACCCCATTTCATAGGTCTTAGGAGAATCAAGTGACAAGTTATAAAGTCTAAGCAGTGCACTGTAGAGATGTTGAGTCATTATTGATAATTTTTCTTGAAGGTATAGAATTTACCTGTGTTAAGTAAATTCTTCAAGAAACTGTAAGCAGGACTTTTAACTTTTAAAATTACAGGTAAAGAATTGTTAGTTTTATGGAGCCTTAAGTCTGGTGTCTGACTTGAAAGTGTGGCTTTTGTAGCCCAGCCTTATTAGCCACTGTAAGACTGGGGGTAAAAATGAGCAAAGCGGTATTTGTAGGTTTGGATGGTCTATTCTAGAGACTGCTTTACCAGTGAGCCTGGTTATCGTCTCGATTTTTACCCATGGAAAACACTTAAATTAATCTGTTTATGTTCATTGCCTTCTGTGGATATATATTTTTAGGTTTGTAATGAAAATTACTGGGAATTAGAAATTGTACTTTTGAGGGGCACCTGGGTGGCTCAGTGAGTTAAGTGTTTGACTTCAGCTCAGGTCATGATCTCATGGTTCGTGAGTTTGAGCCTCATGTCGGGCTCTGTGCTGATAGCTCAGAGCCTGGAGCCTGCTTCAGATTCTATGTCTGTCTCTCTCTCTCTCTCTCTCTCTCTCTGTCTCTCTCTCTCTCTGTCTCTCTCTCAAAAATATATAAATATTAAAAAAATGTTTTTAATTTTTTTAAATGTTAAAAAAAAACTTGTACTTTTGAAATCTTTATCAGAAAGCCTTCATGCTAGAAAATGAATAGTGCCTTCATGTTACTTCACTCAAAGTAGGAGTCATGAAATGACAAAGCTACAGCCTATCTTTATTTCTAAGAAAAAAAATTTTTTTTTAAATTTTTAAATATTTATTTATTTTTGAGCGAGAGAGTGAGTGGGGTAGGGGCAGAGAGAGAGGAAGACCCAGAATCCAAAGCAGGCTCCAGGCCCTGAGCTGTCAGCACAGAGCCCGATGAGGGTCTTGAACTCCCGAACCATGAGATCATGACCTGAGCTGAAGTTGGATGCTTAACCGACTGAGCCACCCAGGCGCCCCTTGAATTTCCTCTTATCGATTGATTCTTCACCTCTCATTTTTGGTCTGTGGTCTTCAATTTAAAAAGGCAGGGTTGGGGGGCAGGTGAGATTTTTACCCTCAATCTTCATTTTAATATTTTAGAAAAGAGTTTTGTAGTAAGTTACTTTCATGATTTTCTTCAATATATATTTTCCATTGTAGAAAGACTTTTTTTTCTTTTTGGGAAGACTTTTAAAGTAAACAAGCTTCGCCATGATTTTTGAATTGGATACAATTTTATGTCTTGTGTTGTAGGATGTAGTAAAGATTTTTATTGAAGATAACTTAACCTTCAGTTTACCTGTCCAGTTCCGGCAGTCAGTACTAAGGGAACTCTTTCAGAAAGCTCAACAGGGGTAAGTAAGTAAATTGAAGAACTACCTTCTTATTTTTGAATAAAAGAGCAAATGCATTTTGGGTGTATAACAATAGACCTCCAAATCACCTGTAAATCTGTGACAGTACTTTCATCTTTGTTAGTATATGGGAAATTAATATAGCCAGAAGAGCCACTTTAATGTTCATCTGATCCTTAGTAAAAGCATTTGGGGGACAGAAATCAGTGGAATTTGATTCTGTTACCTAATCTGGAGTTTAATTGTCCCTTGACAGATTAAAAACTTTCCTTTTCTGCGCTACCCCCCCACCCCGTGTGTGCCTGAATAACCTAAACTCTTACCTCTCAAGAATAAATAACTCATTCTAGTGAGTGATTTTGGTTTTGTGAAATGTACCTTACTTTTTTTTTTTTTATTAAAGAGAATGTATTAGTAGATCTACTTTTGTATTCTACAGAAATGAAGCTCTAGATGAAATCTGTTTTAAAGTCTGTGCCTGTAACACAGTCCGTGATATATTGGAAGGTAGAACGATTAGTGTTCAATTTAACCAGCTATTTCTTAGACCTAATAAAGAGAAAATAGACTTTCTTCTTGAGGTAAGACATTTTTTCCCTTTTTGATTTGTAATTTTGCTGTAAGCTTACCAGTGACCTCTTAGTTGCCAAATCTAGTGCCCTCTTTTCTGTCTTCATCTGACTTGCTAATAGTTGATACTGCTTACAGACTCTCCAACCTTCTCTTCTGCCAGAGCTCTTTGCTCGTTCTCTGTTACTGCGTTTTCCTTCATCCTTCATCAAGACCTCTTTTGCTCTCTCTTTAGTGTTTCTGTTTACAGTAGTTCTGTTTTTGGTGCACTCATCTTCTCATATCATTTTTTATTCTCATTTAAAGCTTCAGTCATCAGGGGCGCCTGGGTGGCTCAGTCGGTTGGGCACCCGACTTCGGCTCAGGTCATGATCTCACAGCTCATGAGTTCGAGCCTCGCATCGGGCTCTGTGCTGACAGCTGGGAGCTCGGAGCCTGGAGCCTGCTTTGGATTCTGTCTCCCTCTTTCTCTGCCCCTCCCCTACTCGCATTCTGTCTCAGTCTCTCTCAGAAATAAATAAACATTAAAGCTTCAGTCATCTGTTTTTTGAACATTCCCAAATTATAATTCTGACCTCTCCTGTGAGCTCCAGAATCTGTGTTTCTGTTAGGTTTTTTGATGTCTGTCTTTAACTGTTTTAATATAAAAGATACTGAGAGAAGTACATAAGCATAGTTAATATCACTTAGTTTCAAAAATATTATATTGTCAACATTCTAGAAGTCCTTTTTTTTTTTTTTTTAAAGGATTTTATTTTTAAATAATCACTATACCCAGGGTGGGGGCTCGAACTTACATCCCTGAGACTAAGAGTCACATGTTCCACTGACTGAGCCAGCCAGGAAACCCTCTAGAAGTCCTTTTTTTTTTAATGCTCTTTACTAAACCCTCTCCATCTCTGCTTCAGAAAATCACTGTCCTGCCTTTTGTGATCATTTCCTTGTTTTTCTTTGTACTTGTATCACCTTTGCATCCTTAAGGAATATTCTTTGTTTTGAACTTGATATAAAAGCATACAAAATACTTTTTTAATTTTCCTTCACTAAACAGGTTTATGAGCTTTTTTTCCAAGTTGTATGCATTTATAGTTTGATTTTTTTCATTGTTGTGTTACAACATGACTATTGTGCAATTCATCCGTTCTTATGACATTTATGTTGTTTACATAATGTAAATGGCTATTTTGCTGCTTGGAACATTATGTATATCTTGGTGTACACATGTATCAGATGTCTACAGAAAATATATCTCTAACATTACTTCTTAATATCAGTGTTTTTGTCGCCAGCATGCATTGGTCACCATCCTTGTCAACACTTGGTATTGTCAAATTTACCTATGAGGTCATTAAGATTTCAAATTCCATTTCTCTTATTACTAAGGAACTTAGCAGCATTTCTTTCACTTTTTGCTCATAATGAATTTTGTCTTTTGAGGTACCTGTTCCAAGTGAAATGCCTCGTTTTTTCTTTTGGATTGTCTGTTTTTGTCTTTTTTTGGTACAAGTTCTTCGTGTATTTTGTCCCTTACTGATTTTGAATACTGCAGGTATCTTCTCTGAGTTTGACTTCTCTTTTAACTTTCTTTATATTGCTTTAAAAACTCTTAATTTTAGTATAATAAAATTTATCAGTCTTTCCCATAAAGGAAAAGATTAGTGAACTCTCTCTTGTTTAAGGAAGCTTCCTATCCTGTGGTCATGAAGATAGTGTTATATCTTCTAAAAGCTTTGTAGCTTAGCCTTCCTTTCACATTTAGGTCTTTAATCCACTTATAGTTGGTTTTTGTGTATCATGTGAAGTAGATGGTCTGGTGTCATTTTTTTCTCCTATGACTATCCATTTCTTCCAGCGCCAGTTTTTTTTGTTTTGTTTTGTTTTAAGTTTATTTTTAAGAGAGAGTATGCACGTACATGGGTGAGGGGCAGAGAGGGAGAGAATTCCAAGCAGGCTTCGCACAGTCATCACACAGCCCGATGCAGACTTGATCTTGTGAACCCGAGCCAAAATCAAGAGTCGGACGCGTAAGCAACTGAGCCACCCAGGGGCCCGTCCAGTACCACTATTTTGGAAGGCTTTTTTTTCCCTACTGATCTGCAGTGCTTTACCTCTATGGAATGCCAGGTGTCCATGCATGTGTGGGCCTGTTACTGGGATCTATTCTGTACCACTTTTCTGTTTGTTCACAGGTCAGCATCCCTGTCATGATAACATTTAAACATAAGCCTTGTTTTTCAAAGTTGTATTGGTTTATGCTTATCCTTTGCATTTTCTTTGCATAGACTCAAATTGTCAAGTTCCACAAATAAGCCTGTTGGATTTTTGTTTGAAGCTATGTAATGTTTAAAAACCAGTTTGAGAAAAGTTAATATCTTCATAGTATTGAGAATTTTGTGAACTGGTACAGTTCTTCATTTATTTAGACATTGTTTGATGTCCTTCAGAGCTTTAGAATTTTTTCCATAGAAGTCTTTTTTGGTTTATGAACTTGAAAATGAAAGTAATTTATGCATTGGCATAGAGGTAGAATTGAACTTTGTGTAATGATTTTGTTTCCAACTACTGTGCTAAGCTTTTTTTTCTTTTTTAAGTTTATTTTTGAGAGAGCGAGTGAGAGAGAGCACAAGCAGGGGAGGGGCAGAGAGGTAGTATATTTTTCTTGATTAGTTTTAAGAGGTTTTATAAGAATTTGTCCACTTAAGGCAAACTATAAGAGACTCTTAAATACAGAGAACAAACTGAGGGTTGATGCGGGGGATAGGAGAGAGAGGAAAATGGGTGCTGGGCAGTGAGGAGAACCCTTGTTGGGATGAGCAAGTGCCAGTGGGTGTTGTAAGTGATGAACTACAGGAATCTACCCCAAAAACCAAGAGCACATGTTACACACTGTATGTTAGCCGTTTGACAATAAATTAAATTGAAAAGTAATAAAATCATAAGAAATGAAAACAATAACTGATCAAAAAAAAGAATTTGCACACTTAATCTAAATATTTATTAAGTTTTTTTTAATGTTTACAGCATTCATAAAGATGTCCCCTATTTCATGTTCTAAGTAAAGAATTGAGCTTAATTAACATTTGTTCTATCGCTTATTAAAAGTAACACCTATTCCCTTTGTTTCATGACATGTTTACAGTGCATCACTATGTATGAATAAGTTGTTACAAAAGCATATTTGGGTATTATTAATATTATTACTTATTAATATTACGATCATTAATATTAATTTATAGTGTGGAGCACAATTATTACAGTGTAAATATTTTATACATCAAGATGCTCAGATGTGATATATGCTATTAGGGTAACCTGTTCATTTGAACATAGTACTTTTACAATACTCTTTCTGAGTATGGTACTTTATTTAAAAATTACAATTTTTTTTTCCTTTTAGTAACAGTTTCATTGAGGTATAGTTCACATATCATACTGTTTACCCATTTAAAGTGTACAACCCAGGGTGCCTAGGTGGTTCAGTCAGTTGAATTTCCAATTTTGTCTCAGCTCATAATCTCGTGGTTCGTGAGTTTGAGCCTTGCATTGGGCTCTGTGCTGATGGCTCAGAACCTGGAGCCTGCTTCAGATTCTGTGTCTCCCTTGGTCTCTGCCTTTCCCCCGTGTTCGTTTGTTGTCTCTCTCTTTCTCTCTCACAAATAAACATTAAAAAAATTGTTTTTAATTAAAAAAAATAGTGTACAATCCAGTGATGTTTTAGTGTGTGCCTTGATTTGTACAGCCACCACCTCAGTTTTAGAACATTTTCATCCTCCCTCTTCTACCCCACAACAAAATCTCTTACCTGTTAGCAGTCGTCCCTCATTTTCTCCTAGTCCCTTAACCTCAGGCATCTACGGATCCACTTTTGTGTCTCTAGATTTGCCTGTTGCCTATGCTAGGCATTTCATATAAACAAAAATATAGGTGGTGTTTTGTTTTTGTTTTTGTTTTTGTTTTTGCTGGCTCTTTACTAAATGTTTTCAAGGTTCATCCATGTTATAGCATGTATTAGTGCTTCATTTTTTATGACTGAATAATACTCCATTAAGTGGATATACTATTCATTGTTCATTTTGTGTATCCATCAGTTGATGGGCTTTAGGGTTATTTCCACTTCTTGACTATTACGAATAATGCGGCTGTGAACATTCTAGGATTTATTTTTTTATGTTAACATGTTAGAGAATATTTGACAGTTTCCTTAGGTTAGGGACTTTGATACTTATTGCTTTATTTTGGCTTCTTGTAAGTAATCTATGGGAGAAATCCTAATCTGATGAATAAACTCAGAATATTACGAGACTGTTATTTGTAAATAACTAATATTTCCATGACTAGTTTCTGTTATTCTTTTCATTTCACTGGTTATTTTAAAACCTTGGTTACTCTTAATTGTTGGGTCTATGTACATTAGCCATTACGTATCCTTCAGTTCTCTAAGATGAATCTTCTCTCACTTTTCTGACTGGAGCTGCTGCAGAGTTCATCACCTCATATAATTGGTTAGTGTACTTTATACATTCTGGGAGAACTCTATACCATTCTAGATAGCTGCTTCTTTATTTCATAGAAATGACAGCAGTTGTTGAAATGATCACATTCCACTCCCTTTCCCCATGATGATTCTTAATTCACAGTCTCATCTTTTAAATTACTGAACTAAATCTGTGATTGATAGGTGGCTGAAGAAGGAATATTTGGTTGTTTTTAAATCGAAGCTTTTCTGACTGTAGCGTGCATTTTTAAAAGTGCCAGTATTCAAATAAAAATTACTCAAATTCCTAGGTGTGTTCAAGATCAATAAATTTAGAAAAAGCTTCAGATTCTTTGAAAGGAAACATGGCTGCTTTTCTAAAGTAAGTGCCCTTTTCTCCTTAATTTGAATTTAGTCCTCTGAGAAAAATAACTTTTGTTACTTTTTGTGTTTGTCCTGCATGTCTTATAAATAGGCAGTCATTTGAGAGCCAGTTAAGTTCAGATTTGTATAGTGACACAAAATTTAGAATTCTGTTACTCTTTTTGTGTATCGTGACATGGACATCACAATTTTAGGACCAAAAAATTTTTAAATCTGTTTCAAATTTTGTTACATAGTTTATGAAATGGTAGCTTGTTAAATGGCTTATTAATAAAGATTCGTTAATATGATTGTTTTTCCCAAACTAAATTATAAACTTTTTTGTTTTACACTATTTTTACTGATCTAGGAATGTGTGTCTGGGGTTGGAAGATCTGCAGTATGTTTTCATGATTTCTTCACATGAGCTTTTCATTACATTGTTGAAAGATGAAGAACGAAAGCTACTTGTTGATCAGATGAGGAAGAGATCCCCTAGAGTAAATCTGTGCATTAAACCTGTAACTTCATTTTATGATATCCCAGGTTAGCTCTCTAGTCTGCTAGCAAAAATGTTGGCACATTTTGCACTTCTGTTATATTCGCCCCTCAGTGTATTTGAGGATGCCCTCTCATGTGTTTTAGTTTATGTTTATGTCCATAATTAATTTGAAATTTACCAGTCTTCTGTAGTCCTATTTCTGTCTAAGCAGTGAAGTGCTGGGATGCTGCTCAGTCTGTGTTTAATGGAGATTGAGGCCTAGATATACAAAAGTTTTAGTTGGTGAAAATAGACCAAGGTTCTATTGCTGATACATTCTTGGAGGTAAAATGAGAGCTGGGAGGGGTGCCTGGGTGGCTCAGTTGGTTAAACATCTGATTTCAGCTCAGGTCTTGATCTCGTGGTTTATGAGTTTGAGACCCTTGTCGGGCTCTGTGCTGACAGCTCAGCCTGGAGCCTGCTTCGGATTCTGTGTCTCCCTCTCTCTCTGCCCTCCCCCCCCTTCTCAAAAATAAATAAACATTAAATTTTTTTCAAAATTAAAAACAATTAAGAGCTGGGAGGGGAGTCCTGAGACTCAGGGAAAGTACAGGCTTTCATGGATTTGAGCCTGCATCACTGTGATCTGCTGGCTAAGCTTCCACTTGGGCAACATTGCCATTTGTTACCTTGTTTTTTTGATGATTTTTTTTTTCCTTTTTGCTTTTATTTTACAAATACAAGTAGAAAACGTAGTGCTATTTGTTAATAAGAAACACAAGCTTTAGAGCTTAATATAAATGAGACCGAATTCAGTCAGTTTAACAAAACAGAGTTGTAGCTGCTGTGAACCTCGCTACATTTAAACTGGTTGACCAGTTGTAAAGGAAAATGACATTAGACCTAAAATGCTGGGGATGGATTAATGAAGACTATCTGAAAGTTGAGTTGTAATTAGGGATTTTAATGATCTTTTTGGTTTCTCTGGGAAGGCAGTCCCTCCTTCTCTTCCTCTCCCTTTAAAAAACATTTTTAGGGTTTGTTTAAAATTTTTTTTTAATGTTTATTTTTGAGGAGGGGAAGGGAGACAGCGCACGTGGGGGAGAGCCAGAGAGAGGGAGGTACAGAATCCAAAGCAGGCTCTAGGCTCCGAGTTTTCAGCACCAATGTGGGGCTCGAACCCACAAACGATGAGATTATGACCTGAGCCGAAATCAGGCGCTTAACTGACTGAGCCCGCGAGGTTCCCTCCCCACCCTTTAAAAAAAATTTTTTTTTTTTTTTTTAACGTTTGGTTATTTTTGAGAGCGAGCATGAGTGGGGGGGGGGGTGACTGAGAGAATATTTATTAAAATGAAAATATATTTATACATGCTTTTGTTAACACATTATGTTTGAAAGTAGGAGACTATCTACATAAGTGAATTTTTCCATGTAGCCCACCTAGTTCTTTCTATAGCCAGTTACTGATTTTATTTTTTTAAGTTTATTTATTTATTTTGAGTGAGCAGGGGAGGGGCAGAGGGAGGGAGAGAGGGAATCCCAAGCAGGCCCGCACTGTCAGCCTACAGCCCGATGCAAGGCTTGATTCCACAACCCTGGGATCATGGTCTGAGCTGAAATCAAGAATCAGACCCGTAACCAGCTGAGCCACCTAGGCGCCCCCCAGTTACTACTAATTTTTATCTTCGTTTATAGTGTCATCTTTATTAAATGCAGACCTAATACATATTGTTACATTTTTCTATGTGAGGATAAAATTAATATATAATTTATACTATATTAAATTCTCTATATTGAGTTCTCAAGATGAGAGTGGTATTTCACTTATAGATAAAATACTTAAACACAATTTCAACAAATTATTCTTATATTTGTAGGATTCCTTTGAATTGTCATATTGAAACAAATCTTTCTTTCTTAGCCTCAGCAAGTGTCAACATTGGTCAGTTGGAGCATCAGCTGATATTGTCAGTGGATCCCTGGAGGATTCGACAGATTTTAATTGAATTACATGGTATGACTTCAGAGCGCCAGTTCTGGACAGTGTCTAACAAGGTTAGAAACGCTTTGTCAACAGCAGATAAGAAAGTTACTCTTTTTTTCTGATGTAATTTAATAGAAGAGTTATTCCCTGAACTTCTTAAGAATAAAGACCCCTATTTGTCAACAATATTAGGACCTTTACATGACAATAATTACACTTTGAACATCCATTGTTGGAGAAAATACAAAATGTCAAAAAGGATACTTTTAAATCCGTAACCTCTAAAAATAAGTTTGTTATATTGTCGTGGCATCTCCATATATTTTAAATACAGCTGTAAGTGTATGTATAAGGTATATTTACGCAGTCTGTAGCTGCTACTTCCTATGTGTTTATAGAGTATTTTTGTTTTTATTAATGCCCTCTTGAAGTCTAAAACCTAAAGGTTGGAACCGATTCATTAAAACTTTTTTATAGGGCATTTCTGGCTTTACCTGTTCATTTAAAAATTCCCAGCTAATGTATTTACCTGATTCTGAAGTTATGTGTTTAAAACCTTTCCTGCATGCAAAGTGTGGATGAAGATAGCTTTTCGAACACCATTTCAGTGGAACGGAGCTAAAGCTACAGGGAAAGAGTCCGTGTATGCAGGAGAGAAGTATGGCGGTACTTCTAACTCACTGTGTACCGCTCTGCTGAAAATGTAGGAGAAAAGCAGCCGGGCATTCATGTATATTTTATGGGATTTGAACACAAAAGTGCAGTGAAATGAAAAGTTTCTCTGAACATTAGTGTTGGGCATCATTAGTGTTGACATTGTTAGTGCTCATTTTATAGATGAAGTAGAATAGCATAGAGGGAGTTCTGATCTGAATGCCTGAGTTTGAATCCCAGCCTCTATACTTATTAGCTGTATAATCAGTCTTGCGCAAGTTAATTTGACATCTGTGTGCTTCACTTTTCTTATCTGTAAAATGAGGTTAATAGTACCTACTTCATAGTGTTGTGGTGAGGATCACATAAGTTAATATATAGTCCTCGTGCTTTTTTTCCTTCTTTTTTCCTGTGGACTATCCTTTAGAAAGTTCCAACCCATTTAATTTATTACTGGCTTATAGTGAATATGTCTGTTTTGATTAACATTTCATTAGAGCTGTCATTTTCCTTTTTCTATGAAAGTGATCTTTGCATGATTATTTTAAATGTGATTGAAGATGATTGAAAGATTCTTCTCTAGATTTGGCTTTCTGTGTGTGTATTGTGTGCATGTGTATTTATGTATTTTTATTTCTTCTAGTGGGAAGTACCTTCTGTTTATAGTGGGGTCATCCTGGGAATTAAAGACAATTTAACAAGAGATTTGGTTTACATTCTGTTGGCCAAAGGTTTACACTGCAGTACTGTTAAGGTGAGTAAAAGCATATGTCAATTACTGGTTAAAATATGCTTTATCAATTTTATCGTGAAACCCAGGAATCAGAATCTCCTATATTTTCCTTGATCTTAAAAATACAGCCCTAGGCCTAAAGGGTCTTTTCTCCCCGCTCTTAAAGGATATTTTAAAAGGTGTTTTGGTTCTTTTTCCTCTACCCTCACAACTGTACCAAAGTGGTCTTGGATATACAGATACTGCTCCATTCCTTGAGACCATGAAAATTATTTAGTGTATCTTTTAGGATTAACTTAGTAAAATTGTGTTCCAGGCTGTAAGAACAAAACAAAATCCCTTAAGATTACTTTTGTAGTTTATTTTACACAAGGAGTTTGTAACTGTTTGGGAAGTTGAGACCTAAGTGAAATGTTAAATGATACAAGATGGTAAAATTGCACAAGTAATAGTATAGTAAATTCTATAGGCAGGTTAATAGCATTTCCAAATTTAGTTCCAGCAGAAATCCTGCACTAAAGCCCGAAGCATGAATAAGTTAGCGAGGTAAAGGGAGGGAATGGCACCATGTGGAAAAGCTCAAAGATAAGAAATAGGATGGTATACAAGGGGACCGGAAGCAGTAAGCTGATGTTAAGAGTATCATTTGGTAAGTGAGGCTAGAAGGGGAAATAAGATGTAGCCTGTACAGACCCCGTGAGCATTGCTAAGGTGGTTGGTTTTTCTAGATGAGCACTCTTCTAGCTAGAAGTCAAGTGTGTAGACATCACAGTTTGTTTGGTTTTGTTAGATATAATTTATTGTCAAATTGGGATACATACAACACAAAATGCTCATCCCAACAAGTGCTCTCCTCAGTGCCCATTAGACATTACAGTTTTAAGGGAAGCGGTATCCAGCCTTTTTTCTTGTCTTTCCTAAAATTGATCTGCCTGAAAAACTCTTTATGGTTCATGTGTCCTGTTGTTTTTCCTTTTCACATTCCGTTCTTTTTTCACAATTGCCCTTTTCTAGCTTACTTTAAAAAGGTGGAGGGAATACTCTGGTTTCTCTTCAGATCGAATAAATCTTTCGCCTTTTAAAAAGGTGGAGGGAGGGGTGCTTGGGTGTCTCAGTCGGTTAAGCGTCTAACTCTTGATTTCAGCTCAGGTCATGACCTTGTCCTGAGATGGAGCCCTATGTTGGCCCCGAATGGAGTGTGGAGCCTGCTTGGGATTCTATCTCTCTGCCCCTCCCTGCTCGCTCTTGCTCTCTCTCACATTCTCTCTCTTTCTCATTCTCTCTCATTCTCTTTTTCATTCTCTCTCTCTCTAAATATTTAAAAAAAAAAGGGGGGGGCCATATTTTAGCTTTATAGTAAGTTTTGAAACCAAGTGCTGTCAAGGCTTCCTTTGCAAATGATTTTGGCTAGTCTAGGTCTTTTGCTTTCTCATTTATTTTTAAGATTTTATTTAAGTAAACTCTACACCAAATGTGTAGAGTTTATACAAATTTATAACCTTGAGATGAAGATTGGCATGTTCTACCAACTGAGCCAGCCAAGTGCCCCTCCCCTTGGCTTTTTTAATATAAATTTTAGAATCAGCTTTTCGGTATTTACTGGAAAAAAAAAAAAAAAAAAGCCTGCTGGGATTTTGATTCAGATCGCAATGAATCTATAAATCAATTTGGAGACAATTGATAACAATATTATGTCTTTCAGTCCATGAACTTGGTATAGGTCTTCATTTATATAGGCCTCTATTTATTTATGTCCTTATCTTGTTAAGTTCGGTAATTTTCAGCATACAAATCTTGCATGTATTTTGTTAGATCTATCCCTAAAGGCATGTATATTTTAAAATAAAAATAATGTAGTTCATTATTCAAAAAGTATTTGCACTACACTTTAGCATCTCCTTAAACTCTTCCTAAAACAATGCTTTTTATTTATTGTTATTATTTTCTAAAGTTTATTTTGTGAGACAGCAGGAGAGTGCATGTGTACGGGGTTGGGGCAGAGAGAGAGAATTCCAAGCAAGTTCTGAGCTGCTGGCGAGGAGCCCGATATGGGGCTTGATCCCATGAACCGTGAGATCATGAACCAAAATCAAGAGATGGATGCTTAAATGACTGAACCACCCAGGCATCCCTCCAAAATTACTTCTAAGCTTAAAAATTTATATCAGGAAGTGAATATTATATAAAACTTTTTGAGAGGGTGTTGAACAAAGAACCTTTTGTAGATAGTGCTGTAAACCAGAGGTTCTCAAAGTCTGACCCCCACACTAGCAGCATTGGCTATATTTGGGAACTTGTTAGAAACGCAAAATGTTGGACCCCACTTAGACCTACTGAATCAGAAACTGCAGATGGGGCACAGCAGTTTGTTTTAATAAGCCCTCCAGGTAATTTCTGATGCATGCTAAAGTTTGAGCACTATTTCTAGACCAGTACTGTCCAGTGGAAGTGCCATGCAAGCCACATATGTAATTTATGATTTTCTTGTAGCCACATTTTTAGAAGTACAAAAGTGATTTTAATACATTTGAACTCACTATATCTAAACTATTGTTTCAACAAATAAGCAATATAAAAATTATTGAGTTTTGTTTTTTTTTTTTAAATGGGTGTGCTAGGTTTTCACTCAAAATCCAGTGTTTTATGCTCAGAGCACCTCCCAGTTTGGACTGGTCACAATTCACATGCTCAGTAGGCACATGTAGCTCATGGCTACCATATTGGAACGTACAGCTCTAGACAGTAGTGAGCTGTTGAAAAGTTTATAATGGGGCATGCCATTAGCCCCTTTTCTCCTTCCACCCCTAAAATAACTAACATTTATTGAGCATGGAGACTGTTCTGCAGTTTTCTTATATATTTATTCTTTGACTTATTGGTCACACACACAACTGTGTAGAAGGTGTTAGCTCAGTTTTATAGGTGAAAAATCAGAGACTCAAAGGTAATAAATTGAGGTCACACAGCTAGTAAGTGGCACAAGTGTTAGGGTAGAAGCGAACAGACAGATGTTAAGAAGGTAAAATCTAGAATTGATTGTTTCCTCATGTGCTGTGGAAGGCAAGAGGGAGAAAAGAATGGAGAGAGATGTTCAGATTTCTGCTTAGGTTTCTGCCAGCTTGTGAATATGTAGAAAAACATTTTTGAAGGACTGATTATCCATTTTAAAATGTTTAGTTTGGGCCTGCAGTTGGAAACAGCCTGAAGCTTGGGAAATGGTCTGGGCTAGATATAGAGATTTGGGAGACATCAGAGATCACCCAGGGAGAATATACAGAGCCTAGGGGATACGACATTGTGTCCCAGAAACAGTGGCAGGATGGGTATGAGGACCAGACACAGGTGGAGTCGTGATAGCCAGGGGAATAGAGAGAATGTCAGGCACAAGGGAGTGGGCAGCACGGGGATGCAGCCCCTGGGTTCTGTAAGATAACTAAAGAGTGTTTAGTCAGTTGAACAGTTAGAAGGTCTTTGTTTAGTGGGAGCTATTTCTTCATCGTGATGGGGGTAGGAGTAAAGGAGAAAACTGTGGGGAGGGAGAGAGAACGAACAAAGACTGCTCTTCGGAAAAATTAGAAGCAGACGTGTAAGAAAGGGATTGGATTGTAGTGAGTTTGATTTTTTAGTCAATTATGTGGACTAAGGTCGTGTACAGAGATTTTAGAATGTAAAACCTTGTTGGGGTGCCCGGGTGGCTCAGTCAGCGAAACGTCTGACTTTGGCTCAGGTCATCATCTCCCGGTTTGTGGGTTCGAGCATTGGGCTCTGTGCTGACAGCTCAGAGCCTGAAGCCTACTTTAGATTCTGTGTCTCCCTCTGTCTCTGCCCTTCCCCATTCATGCTCTCTCTTTCAAAAATAAACATTAAAAAATTTTTCTAGAATGTAAAACCTTGTTGAAGAGTATAAGATCCAATTCTTGATAGGTTAGGTATAGAAGGGTACTTGTCATGGAATCTATATGGATTTTGTGTATACGTATGTATAGAAGATGTATAATTTATGTGTATTCTATATATGTATATAACATGTATGGCTTATATATATAAGATAGGCATATAGGTATATAATATACATTATGTATATGTAATATGTGTAGCTTATATAAAATGTATGTATGTGATGTGTATATAATTATGTGAAAGTTTTTTTGGTTTTACCATTTATATAAAACTAGTTTGATAATACAGCATATTTTTATGCTGTTTATTGGATATTTTTAAAAAATTATTTAAATTCAAATTAGTTAACATACCACTTATATCAGGAAGTGAATATTATATAAAACTTTTTAAGAGGGCATTGAGCAATGTCGTATCCCCTAGGCTCACGTATAGTATTGGTTTCAGGAGTAGAACCCAGTGATTCATCACTTCCATATAACCCCAGATGTTCATCCCAGCAAGTGCCTTCCTTAATCCCCATCACCCATTTAACCCATCCCCTGCCTACCTCCCTTCCAGCAACCTTCAGTTTTTTCTCTGTATTTAAGAGTCTCATATGGTTTGCCTCCCTCTCTGTTTTTATCTTATTTTTCCTTCGCTTCCCCTGTGTTCATCTCTTTTGTTTCTTAAATTCCACGGATTTTTTTTTAGACTACAAAAGAATTAAGTATTGGAATAAATCAGTGACACAGATGATAAAGATAATCTGGCCTCTTTCCAAGATCCGGTGTTAACCATTTAAATTAATCCTCCTTCTCTTTGCTCCGTTCTCACAAAGATGCACATTTTTCGATTCCAGAGGAAAAGCAATCCAGTGATTTCTTTCTTTCTCTAGGACTTTTCCCACGCCAAACAGTTGTTTGCTGCTTGTTTGGAGTTGGTAACAGAGTTTTCGCCAAAACTCCGTCAGGTCATGCTGAATGAGATGCTGCTTTTGGATATTCATACGCATGAAGCTGGAACAGGGCAGTCAGGAGAGAGACCTCCTTCTGATCTTATTAGTAGGGTGCGAGGATATCTGGAAATGAGGCTTCCTGGTAAGACTTTCACAAAGCCAAAGTTCAGAAATACAGTACTCAGGTAATTGTGGGGAAGAATCTAAAAAAAACATTTGCTTGACTTTTTGCCATCTATAAAAAAGTTACCTCTCTCCTAAAACAGAAATCTGTCGTGGAGTTCACTTGAGAACATTGAGGATAATGTAGGAAACTATTCATTTCCAAGAATTTCCATAACAAAGTACCACAAGCTAGATGATGAAAACAGCAGAAATTTATTCTCTTATACTTTTGAAGGCCAGAGATCTGAAATCAAGGTGTCAGCATGGCCATGCTCCCTCTGAAGGCTCTGGGGAAGAAGCCTTCTAGCTTCAGGTGGCTCCCAGCAATCTTTTATTCACTCCCATCTCTGCCTCCTTTGTTACGTGGCCTTCTCAGGGAGTGAGAGTGTGAGTGTGTGTGTGTCTTACAAAGGCACCAGTTATTGGATTTAGGGTGTGTGCTAATTCAGTATGATTTCATCTTAACTAAGTAGATATGTGAAGGTCCTGTTGTCAAGTGAGGAAACTCTGAGGTCTTAGGTGGAAATGAATTTTGAGGGGACACTGTTCAACACATTACAAAATTATATTGCAGTTTTAAGATACTTTGTTAAAGAATCAAAATGTCATTGAAAGTACAGATTGAAAGTTTAATTCCTCATTACTATCATAGAAATAATCAGAATGGTTGCCACTGGGTCAGGAACTCAATTGTCACTTCAGGAACAAGCCTTGTATGTCCAGCTCTAAGTATAAATATGCCATTATGAAAAGGGCTTATAAAAATTATCTCTGTTGTATGTAAATCTTACTTAAAGTAGTTTCTTAATTTTACATGTTTTAGAGTAATTAAATCATACTATACACATTTAAAGCTGTAAGCAGTAAAATTGAAGTGTAACGGAAGGTGCTAGTAATGTGTCAAAGCAGAAATGGCCACTGGCCCTCTTGGGTCTTTTGGAGTAAGTTAATTGTTAATACATTCTGATTTCTAGCAGAAATTACAACCATGGGTCAGGATAAGGGAGGGGTGCAAAAAGGTGTTATCTGCCATCACCTCCTCCCTCTCTTTTTAGGGAAAAAAATTGTTCCCTAGTGATACTGGGCTGATTTTGATCAAATTAAATGCATACGCTCTGTAAAAGACAGAGGGTGTTAACGTGGCTTGGTCTGGCTCTACTATCAGGAACAGGAAGTGATCTTTTTGTGTGTGTGTGTTTATTTTTGAGAGAGCATGAGGGAGGGGGTGGGCACAGAGAGAGGGGGGGACAGAGGATCCAAAGCAGGCTCCATGTTTACAGCGACAAGCAGTCCTTTATGTGGGGCTCGAACTCATGAACAATGAGATCAGGACCTGAGCTGAAGTTGGACACTTAACACTGAGCCACCCAGGCATCCAAAGGAAGAGGAAGTGGTCTTCATTGACAACAAATCCAACCTTCATTTATAAATAAGGGCTACTTCTTCTAAATTAATTATTTAGATTAATTATTCTAAAACCACTGATGTCTTTTGGGAGAAATTCCCTATCTTTTAATACTTTGTACTAAAAGGTAACTTTGTGTTGAGACACGTGTCTTAGTTATGTTCCTTGGATTTCAGCAAATTTGAATTCTAGGCCTGGTAGAGATGATGAATTGTATACTGCAGATGCTTAAAGGGAAGTTTAATCTCCAAATCATTGCTTCTCAGGCTGTATCAGAATTCTCCCTAGATTCTGATTTATCTTTAAGAATTGTTGCTGTACCCTCCCCCACTCATGCTCCCTCAAAAAATAAAAAAGGGCACCTGGGGGCTCAGTTCGTTAAGTGTCTGATTTCAGCTCAAGTCATGATCTCATGGTTCATGGGATTGAACCCCCTATCAGGCTCCATGCTGGGTGTGGAGCCTGCTAACATTCTCTCTCTCCTTCTGCCCTTCCCCTGCACACGGGTGCAGTCGTTCTCTCTCTCTCTTAAAAAAAAAAAAAAAAAAAAAAAATTAAGGGCGTCTAGGTGACTCAGTTGGTTAAGCTTCCAACACTTGGTTTCGGGTCAAGTCTGATCTCACGGTCATTGAGATCAAGCCCTGCATGGGACTCTGCGCTGGTAGCATGGAACCTACTTGGGACTCTGTCCCCCCTCTCTGCCCCTCCCCTGCTGATGCTCTCTCTCTCAAAATACACTTTATGGGGAAAAAAAAAAAAAAAGATTGAAAAAAATTAAAATTAACAAAAAATCCAAACCATTGCTGTATTGTTAATGGGGAATGTGGGTGAATAAATGAAGCCTTGGAGTCAAATGCTGTGTGGTCTAC
Organism: Panthera leo; assembly: GCF_018350215.1. NCBI lineage: Eukaryota > Metazoa > Chordata > Mammalia > Carnivora > Felidae > Panthera > Panthera leo. The sequence goes on from NC_056695.1 coordinate 41,460,475, forward strand.
CTTTGGCAAAATGTAAAGAACTCAATGACCTGCATGTGTTAGAGATACCAGTTTCACTTCTGTCTTTGTTCTTGAAGGTGATGCAAATAGTATATTTTGTTTTGCTGTGTTCCTATGCCTGTCTTTGTCGTTGCAAATCCTCTTTTGGGTAAGGTGAGATGTAAACAAATAGCCATAGGCAGTTTTTTTTTTCTTTTTTAGAAAGACTAAACAAAATATATTTACCTAAGAAGTTTAATAGCTCTCCCTATTTCAAGTGAACGTTGTTATTTAGCATTCTTTGGGATTTTTCTTTTTGCTGAAGTATGTTTAAACCTGAATATTATATACTTTGAGCTACAAAAATTTGCAACATATTTAATACTAAGGTATATTTATTTGTTTCAAAGGAAACGATGTGCGAAACTTTTTTTTTTTTTTTTTTTTTGGTCCAAAAGTTCTGAGTGATTTTTTTTTTTTCTCATTACTTTTGCTTAAAATTGTTTCTGGGGTGCCTGGGTGGCTTAGTCGGTTAAGCAGCTGATTCTTGATTTCGGCCCAGGTCATGATCTCAAGGTTCGTGACTTTAAGCCCCACATCTGGCTCTTTGCTCACAGTGCTGGGTCGGCTTCGGATCCTCTGTCTCCCTCTCTCTGCTACTCCCCCATGCGTGCACGCATGCGCTCTTTCTTTCACAAAAATAAATGTTAAAAAAATTGAAAACTAAAAATGTTTTTGGTACAGTAAATATTTTTTGAAAGTAAATGATTTCATAGAATGCTTATTATTACATTTTAATCAGAAGAAATATTTAAAATGATAAATTCACTCAGATTTGTTACTTTTATTATATGGTATAGCTATTTCTGTGCTCTAAATGTGCTAAAAGTTTATACTGTACCATCATACTTGTTTTGTGTGTTTATTCTCTGCTCATTTGGGTTACAAATTTTATAGAGGACAGGTAACGCGGACTTCCACAAGAGAGTGTAAAGTATTCTTAGTAGGTGAGTTTGTTAATTAGTAAATAGTAGGGACCATTCAGTCTGTTGTTGGGAAAACTTAACTTTTTAAAAAAAATTTTTAACATTTTATTTATTTTTGAGAGAGAGAGAGAGTGGGGGAGGGCCACAGAGAGGGGAGACACAGAATCTGAAGCAGGCTCCAGGCTCTGAGCTGTCAGCACAGAATCCCAAACGGGCCTCAAACTCTGACCTGAGGCAAAGTCAGATGCTTAACTGACTGAACCACGCAGGCACCCTGAGAAACCTTAACTTTCTAAAGAAAAGTATAAAACATTAGAATTTTTCTGTTGTTTCATCTGTAACTGTTGTTTTTAATTTGTTCAACTGAAATCTGAGTACATGTTTGCTTTGTTCTGTTTTAATGTTATGATGGTAATTCCAACTATTTTCTTTGTCTTTTTAGATATTCCTCTTCGTCAAGTTATAGCTGAGGAATGTGTTGCTTTTATGTTAAACTGGAGGGAAAATGAATACCTTACACTGCAAGTTCCCGCATTTCTGCTTCAGAGTAATCCATATGTAAAGGTAATTTGTGTTTAATCTAAAAGGATTATTAGGATGAGATCATTGTACCTGTTTCTTTAGATCTATACTAAGGCAACTTGTCCAATTTCTATGATACAATGGAAGATGGGACAAATGTTTGTTGGTGTGTGGTTAATAGTATAGTTTGAGATAATTTGGGTGCTTGGGTTTGCCCTCTGATATTTTTTTCAACGTCCAGTAGTTCATGAGAATGCAAACAAAAATTAGTTAACGGACATTTTGGTATAACCGTAAGCTAGTGAGAGGTTAGTTCTCTTCTTGTTTTGATCAGTATAATCAAACTCTAGTGTTAACCTCTGGAATACATGGGTGTACCTGCATGTGAGGGGTGCACTTCCAGCTTTTTTCCATCTGAGCACCTGACCCTTCCTTAGAGCTTATTTCCTCCCTTCGATTTGTGCGTGGTCCTTGGTCATGTAAATGTTTGTTAGTAATTACACCCAAATGAAAGAATCCATTCAGTGAATTGGTGGTGAGTTGTTTATTCACCTTTCTTAATTATATCTCTCTTGTGCAACTGAAAATGTTTCTGGATGGAGAAAATAAAAACAGAAACTTGAATTTTCCCCTAAGACTATGTTTGTCATGTGTTAATATTATGTGTACCTGAACAAGCAGTGGACTTTTCTCCCTTTCTGGTCTTCAGTTAAAACAAAACAAAACAAACAAAAAACAAAAAAAAACCATGTAGTGATTTAACATTTCTTTGTGTGTACGTTTGGTTTTTCAGATTTCCTTATTGCTTGTATGCTTTATGTTTATCTCTTCTTACCTTTAGTACATAGTCTCTTCAGTCAATGGTTATCTGAGAACTCTTGCAAGACTCCCTGTTTTACATTTGTTTTGGTTATTTGTTTTTTCCTCCTAATTTCCTATATGTCCTTTAAAAAACTGAGATCATTTCATTTCAGCCCTTTGAAGATTTGCTGATTTCTTTTGTATTTTTACTCCTTTTTGTCTTCTCTATAATTGTTCACAAAATTTATCTCATAACTTGAATCATCCTTCTCTTTGGAATTTTAGACATTGGATTAGATCTGTTTTTTCACTGAATTTTCTGAAATGTGAGTTCCTCCTATCTGGGATACTTGTCTGATTATGCCCAGTAGTCTTGGTCTTTGCTAAACCCTCAGATGAAAGAACCATTTCGTTCCAAGACAGTAATTTCCACTTAGGATCATAGCTTGTTGTTCAGCATTAGGACCGTACAGTAGCTTTTCTTTGCTTTTCTCAGCAATGAATTCTGTGGAGCTGTGCACCAGCAGGGCTGCGTGCGTGTTTCAGGGCCTGCAGTGTGGAAGGGTACGAGATACTGTGCTGGAAGTTGCCTGAACTTGGGCTGGGTTATGTCACTGCTTCCTGTAGCCCCCTGATCTCGCCCAAAAGGAGGAAGGATATGTGGTGACCTTGCTGAAGAGTCATTGAAGTATTTCATCATCTTATCTGGTTAGGGTTTATGTGTCCCCTTTCCTAGTTTGGCCCTGTGCTCCCTTGTTTATGTCAGGGAAAAAGGAATCAGAGAAAGAGGTCTAGAGTAAGGGATCGTGTTTTGGAAATGCTATAATTTGGAGCAATTTCCAAACTTGGAATTTGGCGTGGAATGCATATACATATGCATAGGGAAAAGTTTAGAAGGATGTTAACAGTTACCATCTCTGGATAGTGGAATAGTAGGTGGTTTTAATCAGTTTATTTTCCATTTTATTTTCTGACTTATTTGAATATTCTGTAACCACAAAAGGAAAGGGAAAAATCTTAAACATGTAGCTAAAATATGACCTTTTGAAATAACACAGAACTGTATAGTCTCCCCTTTGGATCAGGATAGGAGGCAGTGTAGCTAGCATATCGGAAAAAGCACAGGATTTACGGAGCTCGGTGGTAATAGTAGTAATATCAGATAAAGACCAAAGTTTGTAATGTAGCCTCCAAGGCCTTTTAAGGTGCAGGTGCTTCTTCCTCTGTTTGCTCTCTCTTCCTCCTTGTCCTGCTGTTCTGTGCTCGTGGTTCCACATTACTCACAGCTCTCTATGCAGGATGCTTTCTCTGCTTCTGCACTTGAGCATGTGCTGTGAATCACTTAGCCGGGATGCCCTTCCCACTTTTGCCTGTTGGTGTGGTTTCTTGGAAGCTTAGCCTTATTTCTTTCTCTGCAAAGGAGTAAATCACTTTCTCCTTTGTTACCTTTGAACTGTGCTACTAAGTAGTCCTGCTACTTTTGGGGAGGCATATATTTTTGTTGCACTTACACTATGTAATAAGTTATTTTTCACTTGTCTTCTTATAGAACAGTGAGCTTCTTGAGGACAGTTACTTTTTATATTCTCAGTGCTTTATTTGATGTCCACACATAGTAGATGCTTAAGAATGTTTGTGGAATTCAGTTGACTTCGAGGGGCCTAAGACTTTTTTCTTTCCTTTTCTTTTCTTTTTTTTAAAGTAATCTCTATACCCGGTGTGGGGCTCAAACTCAAGGACCCTGAGATCAAGTCATAGGTTTTTTTCTGAGCTGGCCAGATGCCCCTGGGGCCTAAAACTTCTGAAAATTCTTACTTTTAAGTAAATTAGTGCAGTGACCTCAACCAAGCATGTGATTCTTAACAACAGAAAATGAATGGAGACAAGGAGCTACTCTAGCCCTGTATTGCACTACAGTAAATAGCTGCATATATGGTGGTCTTAGTTGATGGAGCAGACTTGTATTCAGTAGGCATGCAAGGTGAAATTTTTTTTTTTTAATTTTCTTTTTTTTTTTTTTTTTAATGTTTATTTATTTTAGAGACAGAGAGAGCACCAATGGGGGAGGGGCAGAGAGAGCCGGAGACAGAATCTGAAGCAGGCTGCAGCTCTGAGCTGTCAGCACAGAAAACACATTCACATAGCACAGCTAGGGTTTTCACATTGTTTTTACTACCTTTAGGAAGCATGAGTGTTATAAATTTTCTTAGGTGTGATCATGGAGTTATGGTTACGCAGGAGAATCTTCTAGCTCTTAGAAGATACATAGTAAAGTCTTTAGGGATGAGGTGTGGTGTCTGCGGCTTATTAGTTAACAAAGAGCATATGTAGGTATATAAAGTAAATACAGTAGAATATTCACAGTAAGTCCAATATACAGATATTACTGAATTCTTCAAGTTTTCCATGTTTGTAATTTTTTATTATAAAAAATAGGGAAAAGTATCAGTTTTCATCTTTGTCATAATACTGCTGCCTCCTTAAAGAAGTTACCTGAGGTGATGGGGACCTCCTTATGAATGTTTTCTAGGTCCAGTTAGGGATCTGAGCTTTCCTGATGGACTTGAAATGATCTTTGCCGCTTCACTGTTGAAAAGAGCAATGATGTATAAGAGTTAATATGAACAAAGGATAGAGGGGCCCTCTTTTGTTTTGAAATTACAGAGAGAAACACTGAATTTGACATAAGCCTGTTTTTTTCCTGTGCATTTTGGGCCTGTCTTTTCTCTGCCTTTTGCTTTTAGCCCTTCCACTCTTTTATTTGTGTGTTCTTCCAGCATTTTTGGTCCTTTTAAAGTCGCCTTTATTCAGATCATTCACTTTCAGTAAGCTGTCCTTCCTTCCTTCTTCCTCACATCAGTAACTCCATCCCCAGTTGCTCCCATTTTTCTTAGAGAAAGGTGGTTCCACATCTTATTCCCTTATTCTGCCAACTTCAGTTTCCAGATTTCTCCCCTTATTTTTTCATTAAAAAAGAATTTTTTAAATTTATTTTTATTAAAAAAAATTTTTTTTTACATTTATTTATTTTTGAGAGAGAGCACAAGTGGGAAAAGGGCAGAGAGAGAATAAGACACAGAATCAGAAGTAGGCTCCAGACTCTGAGCTGTCAGCACAGAGCCTGACGTGGGGCTTGAACTCACAAACTGTGAGATCATGACCCGAGCCCAAGTCAGATGCTTAACTGACTGAGCCACCCAGCTGCACCACCTCCCCCACCACAACTTTTTTTTAAATGATTACAGTGTGTGTAAAGTTAAAGCACTATTTTAATTGCACCTCTGGGCTTTTACCACAGTTAACATTGTGTGTGTATATATACTTCCCATTACATACACCACATACCCTGCCCCCTTCTTAAGTGGGATCATGCTATTTACTAGCTAGGTGCCCCTCCCACACACATTCTTAATAAATCACATACCTCTTTGCATTGTCTCAGTTTTGTTCTTATTAGACTATACTTGTTTTTGCCCTGATTAGACTTTTATTGAAGGAAACAGTGAGCTTTATAATGTGGCAGAACCAGAGCATCCTCTTCCCCAGTCAGATTCCAGTCTGTTAGACAGTGAACTTTAAATTCCTCCATGGTTGGATGGAAGGTATAGCATAACATACGTGTTGGTATGTTTGGGCCACTATCCTTTCTTCAAGTGCACCTTAAAATAGAACTTACATGTATATTACAGATTATCTTTTGTGTATTTTCTGTTTTTCGTGTTACAGCTTGGACAGCTTTTAGCAGCTACATGCAAAGAACTTCCAGGCCCTAAAGAAAGTAGACGGACTGCTAAAGACCTTTGGGAAGTTGTTGTTCAGATCTGTAGTGTATCCAGTCAACACAAACGAGGAAATGATGGCAGAGTTAGTTTAATAAAGCAGAGGGAATCTACATTAGGTATAATGTATCGGTACGTTTCTATCAGTTTATTTTTTGTACTCAGTTTGTACTGTTTCAAGAACATCTACCATTATCCTTGTATATCCTAAAGATTGACAGTGTAAGAGTTCTCCGGTGCTGATCTCTGATGGACTAACATGGCCACCTTTGGAAATACCTCTTATTTATATGTTATTTTAAGAGATTGTTAACCATTTAATATCTACTGGAGTTCAAAGTCGTTGATGTCTATGATTGCATAGTACTGAAGAAGTCATATGTGATTAAGACAGAAGAAATTGTATTAGGTTATTATGACAATAGAATGTTATACTCTTTCATACATGCAGAATTGGAGAGTTAGGTATAAACCTTCACCTATAATTTACTTTCTTTTTAATTTCTGATAGTAAATATGTACAAAATTTGTTTTTTGTAGGAGTGAACTGCTTTCTTTTATCAAAAAATTACGGGTAAGTTTCATTAAAAGTTATCTAATTCTCATTTTTGTAAAATATGACTGAAAATATTGAGTGCTTAAATGCTGGTTGTTTAAGTGCTCTCTCTGTATGATGTGCTCATTATCTTCAGTGATCATTTCTGAAGATGGGATGGTCTAAATGGAGAGGTTTATTTTGCATTTATCTTAACATGTGTTAGTGAATAATTAGGGTTTTTTTTTTTTAAGTTTGTTTTGAGAGAGACAGACTGCACGAGTGGGGGAGGGGCAGAGAGAGAGGGAGACAGAATCCCAAGCATGCTCTGCACTGTGAGAGCAGAGCCTGACACGGGGCTCAAACTCATGAAACACTAAGATCATGACCTGAGCTGAAACCAAGAGTCAGACGCTTGACTGAGGCACCCAGGTGCCCCAAAGGAGGTATTTTTTTAATTTTAAGGAAGTTTTCATAATAGGGCAGGATGTGTGAAGCCTAGCCTTAATTTTTGATGATAGGATTAATGTTACACTTATTTACTGACGTAACCTAGATTCCATCCTTTAAGTATTATTTTAAGGAATAAAAATTTGATTTTTTTAGAGCTAGCTGGAAGTACTAATTGGAAAGAGATGTATTTACTCAATTTCAAAAGTCATTTGAGGAGTTGAGCACCATAAACCAGTCACCTAAATATGCTAATTTTTGTGTAATTGTGTGCTGTGACTTCTTTCATGAGATTAAAAATAAAGTTGACCTGTAGTGTGCGCTTTATTTTTTTTTCTTTAACGTTTTTTTTAATTTATTTTTGAGACAGAGACACAGCATGAACGGGGGAGGGGCAGAGAGAGGGAGACACAGAATCAGAAGCAGGCTCCAGGCTCCTGAGCCATCAGCCCAGAGCCCGACGCGGGGCTCGAACTCACGGACCGTGAGATCGTGACCTGAGCCGAAGTCGGACGCCCAACCGACTGAGCCACCCAGGCGCCCCTGTAGTGTGCGCTTTAAACTAAAGCAGATGGTAGATTTCAAAAGTGAAAGAATCTTTTTTTAAATGTCTTTTTGAGAGAGGAGTGCGTGTGCATGCTGGCTAAGTGGGGGAGAGGCAGAGAGGGAGACAGAATCTGAAACAGGCTCTGTGCTGTCAGCACAGAGCCTGATACAGGGCTTGAACTTCTGAACCGTGAGATCAAGACCTGAGCTGAAGTTGGACTTTTAACTGACTGAACCACCCAGGCTCCCTAGAGTCTTTTGACAGAAAGTCTTTTGACTTTGTGGGGGGGGGCACCTGGAGGGGCTCAGTTGGTTAAGCATTTAACTTTGGCTCAGGTTCTGGAGCCTACTTCCAGATTCTGTGTCTCCCCCTCTCTCTGCCCCACCGCCGCTCACACTGTCTCTCTCAAAAATAAACATTAAAAAAAAAAAAAAAAAATCCTTGGTATCCCTGAGGTTGACAGGAGGAATGTTAAATATATATAATATTTAATGATTCTGTATTTTCTTTCTCATAGGAACCTTTGGTTTTGACTATTATTTTATCACTCTTTGTGAAACTTCACAATGTTCGGGTCAGTATTTCATAATTTCATTAAAAAAATCTTAAAAAGAAATTTCCTTTAAAAAAAAATCAACTTAAAAATCACTTTTTTTTTTTTTTTTTTTTTTTTTTTTTTTAGGAGGACATCGTGAACGATATTACAGCTGAACACATTTCTATTTGGCCATCCTCCATCCCGAAGTAAGAAGTAGTTTAGCTTGAATTTATTTTTTATGTATTTAGAGATCATCCTGATATAGATAATCTTGAATAATTTCACTAAAAGGCTGCAATCTATAAGGATTCTACAGCCAACTTCATTTCTCTGTTGCAGTAATTATTTCTTAAAAATGAATAAGGCATAACTCTAAGAGCTAAGGTACACCAGCCTTAAGTTGAACAAAAGATCCCTAAGTGGTCCTGATGACTTGTCAGTGGGTAGAGTTAGAGCATCGAGGCAAAAACGATCTTCTGTTAGGGTTCCTTCATCTTACCTCTTTTATAAATATCTATATGAAAAGGGCATCAATAAAAAAAGTTTATTTTGAGAGATAGTGTGCATGTGGGGGAGGGACAGAGAGCAGGGAGAATCCCAAGCAGGCTCTGTGCTGTCAGCACAGGTCAGTGTGGAGCCTGATGCAGGATTGGTGAATTGTGAGGTCATGACTTGAGCCAAAACCAGGAGTCGGCTGTTTAACCCAGGCGTCCCCAAAATGACTTCTTTATAATTATTCTTTGTAGGTCTCTTCTAACACTGTGACTGTCAGAGGGTCCCAACCCCTTTTAGTTACTAAGAAGTTCTTGGATACTTTAAGAAATATTCCCTCTTTCTTTCATCTCCTGAAAAGCACAGTAATATGGGGAGAAGAAAACGTTCTTTTTCTGGAAGAAGAAACCATTTACATATTTCTTTTCCTACACATAGCAACTTCTCATTCAAGAGTCCCATTTCTTCCCTCCTAAAAGTTACTTTTCCTATCCTCCCTACCCCCAATTTTTTTTTTTTTTTTACTTTGTGCCTGAAGGGCAGGACTAGGCCTTATTTTATTGCCCTTAGTGGCATCTTTGAAGAAGAAAAGATTTTAGTAGGTAGATAAGCAGGCAATAGAATGAGAGTAAATTTGCTTTCATCTTAATCCTAGAGATTGAAAGCAGTTGTGCATCTCCTATAGAGGCTTGGAAGGTCAAAAGTGAGTGAGTGACCTCATATTGAGGCTTGTTTCCCAAAGGATCACCATGCTTCAGAAGCAAATGTGCATCCTAAATGACATTGTAACTGCAGATTTCTTTTTAAGATTTTATTTTTAAGTAATCTCTACACCCATGATGGGGCTCAAATTTACAAATGAGAAGAGTCACGTGCTCTACTGACAGGGCCAGCCAGGTTCTCTGACTGCAGGTTTTTCTGTAATATTTAGTATGTTACATAGCAGTCCAAAAATCAGATAGAGATCCTTCTGCCTAACTGATGGTTGGTAGCATCTCTGGGGTGTTGCTTCTTTATCCCAATGGTTGATTTTCAGTGTGTGTTTATAAATGAGGCAAAAGAATAGTTTACCATAGAGGCTCTGAGCTAGATTGGTGGAGTTTGAGTCCCAGCCTCTTCTTCACTTACCTGGTATCAAACCCTGTATAAGTTGCTTTCTTTGCTAGTTTCCTCATTTATTAAATGGATATAAGAAGAGTATCTACCTCAGATTTGTGAGGATTAAATAAAATAATACGTTTCCAAGGTAGGTGTTTATAAGGACTGGCTTGTAATAGGCTTAACTGTTACCTTCGTGATAAAGTTACTTTAATGTAAGTTGACACAGAGAAAATGTGACTAAATGTTTGAAAAGAAAAAGTATTTCTCTTGAGCACGAGTTTTTATTAACTCTAAGAATAGTGTGAGAATGGTATGGATTGAGCATTACTATGTTAAGATCAGTTGTTTGATATGTAGATCGAATTCTTGTTAACATTTTATAAATTTCTATAAAATCACAAACCAATTTAACTCATTTAGCTGTAAATGAATAATTGAGTATTTGCTAATAATACCACAGTTCTGTTCCCACTACACTGGGAACATTGGTGAATTATGGTTAGATCTAACTCTGAGGCAACAGGAGGACTTTGTCCAAGTTCACCTTGTAAGCGACAGAGCTAGGACTTGAACCTTTTATGTGTCTGAATCCAGAGCCTACGTTCTCTACCTCTGTGCCTTACTGCTTCCGGGAGATAGGCACTGTGAGCTTTGTTTCTTGTGTGCTGGGCTGGCTTTTATCCTTACAGCTCCATCCTCTACTTTTGTATCACAGGACTTCCAGGTTTAACGAGGGTCACAGCGGCTGGCCCCGTTCCCTCCCCTCCTCTGCTTCTTTACAGGCACTTGAATATACTCAAGTGGTACCCTTGCCACAGGTAGCCCCCGACCCTGTGAGGGCCGAGTGAAGCCTCTAATCCAGGGGACTTTGTTATTCTCACTAGAAGTCATAAGGTGGACTCGAGGCTGCATAGTATTGTTAGTATTCAGGCCCTTTAAGAGTGACATTTGGGTGGAAAAAAGGAAACAAAAATCAGATTTGTTTTCAACTTCTTATAAAAAGTGAAGCTTATCACACTTCATACTTCCTGGACTCAGCTGTTATAGTTTTAATAAACTACTTTTACTAATAATTGGCATTATATTTATGGTCACTTAAATTTTGGCTAACTCTTTTTGTTTTTAATAAATGTGCATGGAATTTGAAGTTGCAAAATAGAGATTAATGTTCGTTGTCTTTTTTTTTTTTTTTTAAGCCTCCAGTCAGTGGACTTTGAAGCTGTGGCAATCACAGTGAAAGAGCTAGTTCGGTATGCCCTCAGTATAAGTCCAAACAACCATTCCTGGTTAATTATTCAGGCAGACATTTATTTTGGTAAGTGAGATGTATGGTTGTTTTGCATTTTGTTTTTGTAGCAGTTTTAGAAGTGAAAATAAATACATATTTTTCCTAATAGTTATTAAACTGGTCTTGTTTTTGATGTCTATTCTACCTAGATACATTGCTATATATTCATTTTCTGTATTGTGCCTTTGGTTCAGATACTTCGAATTTTTATGTTGACTACGTTTTTTTTTTTTAAGTTTATTTATTTTGAGAGAGTGTGTGTGTGTGAGTGGGGAAGGGGCAGGGCAGAGAGAGAGAGGGCAAGAGAGAATTCACGCAGGCTCCACACTCAGTGCAGAGCCCAACACGGGGCTTGTTTCCACGAACCATGAGATGATGACCTGAGCCAAAATAATCGAATGCTCCACCGACTGAGCCACCTAGGTGCCCCTGAAAATTGCCAATTTTAATGCTCATTTTCATCCTGATCCTCCAAAGAATTTGTTATCAAGATCTTAATATCTATGTTTAAAATAGATTTACTGATTCTAAACTACGTCAGAAAATTCAGGTATGTTTCTAGTATGGGCATTTGGGAAACAAATACCTCCAGTACTAAGTTTGACAAGAAGTCTGTGCTAAATTTTTGGCTCATCAGTTTTAGAAAGCAAGGAATATATTACTTCTTTTAAGGTAGTTTTAAAAAATGTGGTTTTTCTGTGTTGTCCCAGATAAGTGTTATCCCTAGCCCTGTGGTTTGAATCTGCTTTTGTCAACTCATGAAGTAATCATACCCTGCTCTTCACAAAAGAGTCCATGTTTGTCTTTCCGGCCGTTATGTCTAATGTTAGGTCATTCTCTATTATTTTCTGCTTCAGCAACAAACCAGTATTCGGCAGCTCTTCACTATTACCTACAGGCAGGAGCCGTGTGTTCTGATTTCTTCAATAAGGCTGTGCCTCCTGATGTTTATACAGACCAGGTAAGTTGTCTCGTGGGCTCTCTTTCTTGTCTACCTTTACATGTTCCTTTTTCCCAGGCCCCTTTTGGGTGAGCTGATTCATTTCCATATATGTGGTAAATTGAATGCTCTAGACCTGATTGCTCTCCATATTTCCAGTGCCCATAGATCATTGCTGCTTTGATTTCTCAAAACACCTAAAACTCAACCTGTCCAAAACTGATTTCAGCATTTTACTTTACAGTCTCCCTCCTGATGCCCTTTTCTCACATACGTGAAAACACACACACACACACACACACACACACACGCCAAAATACCAAACACCTTCTTCAGCCATTTAAGTTGACCAAGCCCAAATCCTCAGTATCCTCTTTTCTTTATGATGGCTCTCACTGAAATCCATTCAGCCTTTAAGACAGTGATTCTATCTCCTAAATCTCAAATTTATTTCATTTTCTTTTATACGTATCACTCTTTCCTCTGTTTTATGCCATCGGTGTCAGAATCTATTAAATGGTAGATTATAATACGTGGCTTTTAAGTTAGATCTTAAATATTTTAGTAATGTGTTATTTTTAATTAAAAATTCTATTTTTCAGCGCATTTTTAGATTCACAGCAAAATTGAGCAAAAAGCGGAGTTTTTTATACCTGCTGTTCCCACATACGCACAGTTTTCACCACTGTTGCCATTCCACATCAGAGCAGTGCATTGGTTACAACTGGTGTTAACTAGTTTTTGAAAATAATCAGGATTTGTTTTTGTAGGTAATAAAACGAATGATAAAATGCTGTTCTTTGCTGAATTGCCACACACAGGTTAGTTTATGATATGTTGGTTTATTTTCATGTATATTGGAATTTGCAGTAAATATAAAGCATTGGACTGGGAAATCGCCTTTATTTTCTTTACCATAATTGCTTAAGTTTACGGTGTTTAAGAATTTGGCATATTAAATTTTTTTTTTTTTTAGTTTTTTAATTTATTTTGAGAGAGAAGCCGTGTGAGTAGGGGAGGGGCAGAGAGAATCCCAAGCCGCCTCCACACTGTCAGCCCAGAGCCCAGTGTGGGGCTCAAATTTATGAAACCATGAGATCATGACCAGAGAGCCAAAACCAAGAGTCGGATGCTTAACCAACAGAGCCACCCAGGCACCCCTTAATTTTTTTTCTAGGAAATTTTAACTAAAATGAAAGTATGAATTAGAAAACATTGGTCTTAGAACCTTCTAAATGGAAAAGAAGCATTTTTAAGGTGTGTGGGTTTTTTTTTTTTAATATTTAAGAGTCGATATGCATGTGAGTCACTAGGGAAATACAAATCAGCACCACATGAGGTACCACTTCACACTTAATGGAATGGCTGTGATTGAAAGGCAGGCGCCTTGGTGGCTCAGTCACTTAAGTATCCAACTCTTGATCTCAGCTCACGTCATGATAATCATGGCTCGTGGGTTCAAGCCCCATGTCGCACTCTGTGCTGATGGCACAGAGCCGGCTTGGGATTCTGTCTCTCCCTCTGCCCCTCCCCCACTCGTGCAGCCACACTCTCTCTCTCTCTGAAGATAAACTTAAAAAAAATAGTAACCAGTATTGGTGAAGGTGTGGAGAAATTGTAACCTTCATACGTTGCTGGTAGGAATATAAAATGGCATGACCTGCCAAACGATTTGGCAGTTCCTCAAAAATTTAAGCATAAAATTACCATGTGACCTAGACCTAACAGTTCCATCCCTAGGTTTGTAACCAAGAAAATTGAAAACATGTCCACAGAAAAATTTGCACACGAATGTTCACAGTAGCGTTACTCATAATAGCCAAAAAGTTGAAATAACCCAGATGTCCATCAGTTGAGGAATGGATAAATAAAATTTGGTAGATCCTACGGTGGAATATTATTTAGCCAGAGAAACAAATGAAGTGCCGATACATGCTACAACAGGGGTGAATCTTGGAAGTATTAGGTTGAGTGAAAAAAAGCCAGATACACATGGCCTTGTTATGATTTCATGCATATGAAATGTCCAGAATAGGCAAATCTATAATCAGAATGTAGATTAGCAGTTGCCAGAGACTGAGGGTGGAGAAATGGACTAGCTGTGACAGGTCTGATTGCAGGTTCTGTATGTCCTTGAAAGGCATTATGTAATACTTTTGTTTCGCAGTTTTCCATTCCTTTTAGTTTTTTGAATGGGCTTTTAAAATGGACAAAGCTCTAAAAATTTATGATTTAGATCATTCATTTAAAACTTGGGCAGACAGGGGCACCTGGGTAGCTCAGTCGGTTAAGCATCTGATTTTGACTCAGGTCATGATCTCCTGGTGTGTGAGTTCGAGCCCTGTGTCGGGCTCTGTGCTGACGGCTCAGAGCGTGAAGCCTGCTTCAGATTCTGTGTCTCCCTTTCTCTTTGCTCCTTCCCCACTTGCAGTCTGTCTCTTTCCTCTCAAAAATAAACTTTAAAAAATTTTTTTAAATGGGCAGATGCGTATGTAAAGGTTTTTGTAATTAAAAATTAGATGGGATCCATAATTATGAGCTGATCTACTCAGTATGATCTGCCAGCCCTCTTTAGTGTGTTCTTGATGTAAGAATCATTAAAAATTTCCCTTCCCGGGGGCACCTGGCTGGCTCAGTCAAAAGAGCCAAACCCATGCTGGGTGTACAGATTACTAAGAGAAATAAACTTAAAAAAAAAAAAAAAAAAAAATAGGCCTCCCAAATCAGGAGAGTCCTTGTTGACACTGGTTACGTTAAATCATTTTCTTTGTTTATGTAGGTGGCAATCTTATGTCAGTTCCTCAGAGAAATTGACTACAAAACAGCCTTTAAATCATTGCAGGAACAAAACAGGTATGAATGATTTTTAAAATAAAATGAAGTTGAAATTTTTCTGCTTAATAAAGAGGAAGTAACTAAAATCTGTTTTTCAGTCATGATGCTATGGACTCCTACTATGACTACATATGGGACGTTACCATTTTGGAATACTTGACCTGTATCCTTCCATCAACATATGTGATATTAGGACAGTTCACTTCTGTAAATTAAAAAAGTACTGTAAATAAACAGTTGAGATTTTGTCATGGTACTTAATAATATCAGATTTATTCTTAACTGATTTGTTTAGATCTTCATCATAAAAGAGGAGAAACTGATAAAAGACAAATTGCGGTAAGTTATGCCTTTCTTCAGTAATACACTTAATTTCCCTGATTTTAAACCGTCGTTAAGATTTGGACCCCCCCACCCCCCCAAAAAAAGATTTTGTATGCCTAGTTACTGCCAGATTTTGGTTATCAGTGTTTGCTTTTTAACAGACCTATTTTCATCTAGAGCTTTATCTCTCTTTTATTTTAAAATATTGGATCACATCCTCTCTCTGCTCCAAACCTTTGAATGGTTTCCCATCTCCTATAATCTCAAAGTCTTTATAATAGCTTACAAGCCTGCATATGACCTCTAGCTGTCCATCCGACTTTCTTGCTAACTTTTGTTACGCTATTAGCCCTATTGTTCTTTGAACATGCTGAAAACATTCACCACCTGAAGGGCCTTTGAAATTTTATTTTCTATAAACATTCTTTAACTTCCCTCAGGTCTCCTGGAATGTCATCTTAGTCTTCCACTCAGGTCATGATCTCACAGTTCATGGGTTTGAGCCCCACGTTGGGCTCTGTGCTGACAGCTCAGAGTCTGGAACCTGCTTCAGATTCTGTGTCTCCCTCTGTCTCTCTGTCCCTCCCCTGCTCGTGCTCGCTTGCTCTCTCTCTCTCAAAAATAAATGTTTAAAAAGAAGAAATTAAAAAAAAAAAATGTCAGTGATCATTTCCTGAGCATCTTATAAAATAGCCATGTCTTTCTCTACCCTTTTTCCTCCAACACTCTTTTTCTCATTTCCCTTTTGAAAATGTCCTCCATTATACTTCTGATTTACATCTGACATACTATATATTTGCTAATTTATTGGCTGTTTCCCCACCAAAAACTTGGCTTTGTCATAGCTGATACCTAGAATGGTGCCTGGCACATTATAGATGCTCAGTAGTTATTGATAGATGAGTTATCTGTTTTTAAGTTTGACTTATAAGCCAAAGTATTCTAAAATTTTTTAGTGTTTATTTAGAGAGAGAGGGAGAGAAAGAATACCAAGCAGGCTCCACACTGTCAGCGCAGAGCCCAACACGGGGCTCAAACTCACAAACCGTAAGATCATGACCTGAGCCGAAATCAAGAGTCAGGTGCTTAACGGACTGAGCCACCCAGGCGCCCCAAAGCATTATAAATTTATGGCCATTTTTACTTGACTAATACTTGCTGCATCAGTATCACCACAGATAATTTTTCTTGTTGCTTTCGCTCATGCTAACAAAATTATGTGCTATTGTATATCTTTTAAAGCTTTCTGCATGGACTAAGTTGTATGGGCATTATTTGGAGGGGGAAAATAATAGTATGTTTTTTAAAAATCAAAAGGAAAAAGAACATGAAGCCAGCCTACTTGATTGGAGGCAAGTCATTCTCCATTTCCAGCTTATCCACAGCTGGTAGGCATACTGAAGTTGTCACGTCTCCAGTGCTATTTCCAGACCGTCTCTACTTGTATCATTTTAAGCCCTTTCTCCTTAAAAGTTTACACTTGTCTCTTTAGTAGGTCATCTAACCAAGCTACTGGTTATTCCTCCACATGCATCAAAATATACGTGATTATTTACCCAACATCCTTATCCATAGCTTTCCAAGTTTGATTGTTACCTTTACTTAGCATCAGCCACCCACACCCATAGCCGTGTCTTATTGTCAGAATTGTTCTACCTAAGATCCATCTGCCAGTAATTTATCCTTCTCTTACTTCCTGGCTCCCATGTTCCTCATGGTCAGTGAGATATTCAGGTTAATGACCAATTTTTCCCCAGTCTGTCAGCCCCTTCCCAGCTTCCCTTCCTTCCCTACTCACTTTGAATATGGCAAATACCTATGTGTACACTATCAAGAGGTGCGGATTCTGCTGGTCTGAGATAAGGTCTTGGAATCCAAATTTTAAGTTTCCCAGCCAGTTCTGATTATGACAAACCAGGTTTGGGAACCCCTGCTTATCTATGACTGACTGTCAAAACTACCCTTTGGTCAATATTTTCAGCATTTTGGGGCACCTGGCTGGCTCACTTGGAGTGTGCTAATCTTGGGGTCGTGGGTTCAAGCCCCACACTGGGTGTAGAGATTACTTAAATAAGTAAAATGTGAAAAAAAATGTATATTCAGCATCTTTGCATTTTTGTCTTTCATTTCACCTGGAAATATTCCAATCCTGAATCGGTTCAAAAATTTTGCTTTTTTCCCCGAGCCACTGAGTTTGGTTGGAAAAAATCCTGCCACCATATAAACTGTGGTGCCATTACCAAACCATGGTCTCAAAGCTTAGCTGGCTTCTTATCTCTTTTGTGTTATGGGCCAGCAGTCAGTGGTCTGCTTTCTTTTCAGGGACTATTTTAGACATTTCCTGTGTTCAGCCCCCTCTCCTTTCTCCCTATTCCGTACTTCCTTGCCTGTGTTTGGAATAGACCAGAAAAGACTATCAGCTCCTGTCCACATGGGAGTTGTAGTTTTGGGAATTGTGGCCTTATAAGTACCAGCTTCAAATCCCTCCTTAAAATTCTACCTCTGTGCTCATTGTTAAGTGTACTCTTAGTAGGAGGTTATGTTACTTTTTTTTTTTTTTTTTAAAGGAAATTTATTAAGGGAGGAAAGGGTATTTGGTTTTTTAAGTTACTTAAATTCAACTTAGTTAACATACAATGTAATATTATCTTCAGGTGTATAATGAACTCATCACAGTAAGTGCACTCCTTAATCCCCATCTTTTTTACCCATCCCTCACCCACCTTTCCTCTGGTAGCCATCCGTTTGCTATAATTAAGAGTCTGTGTCTTGGTTTGCCTCTCTCTTTTCCCTGTTTTCCCTCTGATCATTTGTTTTGTATCTTAAATTTCACATGTGAGGTATTTCGTATGGTATTTATCTTTGATTTATTTCACTAAGCATATTACTCTCTAGCTGCATCCACATCATTGCAAATGGCAAGATTTCATTCTTTATGGCTAATATTCCATTGTATTATACATATATATATACACACACACATGTATACATATACATATATGTATGTACACATATACATACACACACACACACATATGCACACATACCACATCATCTTTATCCATTCATCAGTCAATGGACACTGGGCTGTTTCCTTAATTGGGCTATTATAGATAATGCTGCTATAAACATAAACATAGAGGTACGTATATTTTTTCCCCCCAAATTTTTATTTGAATTCTAATTAACATACATGCAATATTGGTTTCAGGGGTAGAATTCAGTGATTCATCACTTACATACAACACCCAGCAAGGCTCTCCTTAATACCCATCACCCATCTAAGCCCACCTCCCACCCACCTCCCTCCAGCAAACCTTAGTTTGTTCTCTATTGTTAAGAGTCTCTTATGGTTGGGGTGCTTGGATGGCTTAGTTGGTTAAGCACCTGCCTCTTGATTTTGGCTCAAGTCATGATCTTGCAGCTCATGAGATTGAGCCCTACATCAGACTCTGCGTGGACAGTGTTGAGCCTGCTTGGGATTCTCTCTTTTGCTCTCTCTGCCCCTCCCCCCCTCAAAATAAACTTAAAAAAAAAAGAGAGTCTCTTATGGTTTCCCTTTTTTTTCTTCCCCTCCCTTATATTCATCTGTTTTTCTTAAATTCCACATATGAGTGAAATCCTGTTGCATTTTTCCTCTGATTTCACTTAGCATAATACAGTTTAGCTCTGTGTCGTTGCAAATAGCAAGATTTCATTCTTTTTGATGGCCGATTATTCCATTGTACGTATATATGTATATCTGTGTGTGTGTGTATGTATATATATGTATGTGTGTGTGTGCGTGCACGTGTATACACACACACAGACACCATTATCTTTGTCCATTAGTCAATGGACATTTGGGCCCTCTCCATAGTTTGACTATTGTTGGTAATGTTACTCCTTGATGAAGGCAAGTTTTTAGGCTTTTGATTCAACCTGTTCAGTGACCATTAATTAGTTGTCTCCTCTCCTGTATTGTCAGCCTCTCCCATAGCTTATAAACTATTTCATCCTTGACTGTACCTCTACTTCCCTTGTCCCTTCTCTGCCCAGTTCTGTGAAGCTCTCGACCCATTG
Source organism: Panthera leo (assembly GCF_018350215.1). Taxonomy (NCBI): domain Eukaryota; kingdom Metazoa; phylum Chordata; class Mammalia; order Carnivora; family Felidae; genus Panthera; species Panthera leo. The sequence continues at coordinate 41,479,654 of NC_056695.1, forward strand.
TAATTTGACTTCTGCTGTTATCACTCTTAACAGTTCTCTCAAGGATCACCAATATCAAAGTCTGTGGATGCTTTTCAGTCTTTATCCTGTTGACATCTCACTTCTTAAAATTCTTTATTCCTTTGGCTTCCCTGACATTATTTTCTCTCAATTTTTTTCACTGACTCTTCTGCCTTTTCTTCTGTCCTTTTCTTCATGAGCATCTCCCTCTGTCTCCCCCTTAATCTTGGTTTCCTCAGAGTTTAGTCCTTTGGTTATTTTCAGATTGCCCTACGTTCTCTCTAGGTAGTCTCATCCACTCATGGGTTTAACTACCCACAGTGTACATTATTTCTCTCAAATCTCTGGCTCCAATTCCAACTTCTGTCTTATACTTTGGATTTTTATAGCCAGTCATCTTTGTGTTATTTTATCTGTTGGAAATCATTCTTTAGTCATATACCCTATGACTAGGTTTTTCCACATGCACTCCTTCATGTTGAAACGGTGTTGACGGTTAGTCTTTGTTGTTTAAAGAAGTTATAATAGGGTTTCTTTTTAAAAAATACATGATTTATTTGAGAGAGAATCCCCATAGGCTCCACATTGTCAGTGTGGAGCCCCACATGGGGTTGGAACTCCTGAACTGTGAGATAATGACCTGACACCAGGAGTTGGATACTTAACCATCTGAGCAATCCAGGCACCCCTGGGCTTCTTTCTTTTTTAATCTAAAGGTAATTCTAAGATCCTAAAATACATTCTAACAAAATGCTCTTTGGCAGATTATACTATAGATTTTTAGTAGGCTGAGGTATTCTAATTATGAAAGAAATGAACCACTTATATAGGCTATCATAATGCTGAGCAACTACCTGTTTTTGCATATTAAAAAAGTAAAGCCTTTCCTGGAACATGAATTTTGATTTTTCAAACTATTTTGTAGGAGCGTTAATTAACTGTAAAAATGTGTTGGATGATATGTAGAGCTTATTTGCTGGTATTTTTAGTCAAATAAACTTACATGAATTAATGTTCCTGTAGATAGTCTTTTCTTATCCACAGGGGATATGTTGTAAGACCCAGGTGGATGCCTGAAACCATAGGGAGTACTGAACCCTATATATAGATATTTATGTAATAAATTATTAAAAATATTGTTACAAATGTTACAAATATTATTACAAATATCAAAATATTGTACTCCCTCTTCTTGGGATGATGTGAGGTGAATGATGTAGGCATTGCGGTAAAGCATTAGATTACTTTGGACTCTGAGACCTGTTAGGAGGAGGATCATCTTCTGGACCATGCTGGACTTCAGATAAGGGGGAACCTACTGTAATTCCATGAACAGTGGCTAGGCATTTGATCTTTAAGAGTGGCTCTGAGTCTGTCTTTGTTAATTTCTTCTACACCTCCCATCATTTACAGTTGACTTTGTTAGCATGTAGGTAGTTTTGTATTATGTATACTAGCAAGACTTTGTTTTTGACCACACCTGTAATAACATCACCTTTCTGTTTTGGAAGATCAAAGCCATCGGTCAGACAGAATTGAACGCAAGCAACCCAGAAGAAGTGTTACAGCTGGCAGCGCAGAGAAGGAAAAAAAAGTTTCTCCAAGCAATGGCAAAACTTTACTTTTAAACAGTTAGTTAAAAATTTTTAATTTTTATTTTTTAAACAATGGGCTAAAAATAAACAGTATTAGATTATATAATACATATTTACACATTTAGTGGTGTTTTCTTTTCAGACAAAATACTGAAACAATTTAAAAACAAAAACTGTACAGAAGACTTCATACCATAACCACAGCTTAAATTTATAATTTCTTCAAAAGAAGAGATTCATGTATCCAGTAAGAGAATAAACTAGCAATCTGGTATGCTTTGTTTTCTAACTAGACCCACTTTCGAGGTTGAAATTTCATTAAAAACAAACTAAAATATGTAGAAGTAGCTAGTCTATACACAGCAAGTTCTTACGTCAGGGTTTTGTTTTGTTTTTAATAAATAATCTAGGAGTCAGTATACATTTACTACTTTTTCTGCCTTATGAAAACAGAAGTTTAGGCCAAGTGTTAAGCTTTATCACTTTGTCCTTAACTCAGTGTAGGAATTTAAAAACGACCTTAACAGTTTTGCAAACATAAATAAAGTCTTAGTCACACTAAATTAAGAAAAAATCCTTAGGGATGTCTTGGAGTTAGTAAAGTGACTTTCTCATATAAATAGGTTGAAAGTATACTTTTTCACTTAAATTGTGATGTACAAAAAGTCATTATAAAGCAACCTCTGTGTCAAAGCCCAAAGTAGGAGCTACACATTTATCTTGTTTAAAATTTCTTTGGTATTCCCCCTGTTTAGACCACAGTTTAAACACCATGTTCATTTAAGCCTTACTGATTAAAAAATGTTATGGCAAGGCAGATGAAATAAAAAACAGATTAAAGTTCACCTTTTGTAAAAATTCAAGTTTTATAATAGCTTGCTACAGCAGCTGTAGATAAATTAGTCACCTTATTACAAAACTAAATCTTTGTAAACAAGTTTAAATTTTATTTTCAAAAACCAAATTGCACTAGTCAAGACAATATGAATTTTGAGAATCTAAAAACTAGATTCAAAGTATTGTATTACTCAATGTCGCCTTTAAGGTGGCACTTACCTAGTCTAAAACTCCAATGATAAAATTCTTAGTTTATCAAGGTAACACAGTAATACTGGATTAAAAAAAAAAAATTATGGCATAAAGCGTGGCTATCTTCTATCCAGTCACCTTGGGAATGAAGTCATCTTTGTAAACAAGTCCCGCTGTTTAAACAGCTAATGTAGGAATTTCTTCCTTAATGCCAATTTTAAGTGGTTTTTTAAAATCGAAGAATGGCAGTGAAACTTCTGAATTGGCTAGGACAGTCATAGCACTATTTTCCTGAAAACTTTAGTAGTTCAGTTCTAGGAAATTCTACCAATGGTCAATTCCAACTTGTTTGCTTAGTTAACCTTCGTTAGTATTTTCCTGGTGGTTTTTCAGTGCTCTTCGGTGGTGTCATAATGCCTCCACTGCACACTGGTGACAACTGTCCCCCCTTTTGAAAGGTGTTTACATAATTTACTTCATCCTATACATGTGAAGAAATCATGCAGAGATTAACAGGTAAGGTAAAGCACTGATAGAGTAAAACAAAGTCAAACCAGACTTGGATATTAATTTGAGACTACTTAGACCTCATGAAATGGTCTCTTTAGGTCTTTGCAAGCATGACTAGTCCTATTCTAGAGGTTGCAACAGTTTGAACTGAATATAGCTGTATTTTTAAAAAACTCTTACTTGGACTACTGGCATTAATCTTGAGACATTCTACAAATTTTGCTGTGACATCAGTGTGCCCATTAGAGCTTTCTATCTTGTATCACTGCCCTAAAGTATTTCTAGTATCCTTATTAGTTTCAGTAACTTACTAGATATAAAATGAAAAGCCCCACAAGAAACATACCAGCATAGCCAGATAATTTGTATGTGTCTGGATATTGTGTCTGTCTTCCATAGAAATCTTCTTAAAAATCTTCAGCTTCACAGGATTAGTACTTTTTACTACACTGGCAAAAGGCACCATCCAGTCTACACATTCAGAAATGTTGTCCCATTCCAAACCTAGATAAAGTTAGGAAAATGTGAAGGTTACAAGAGAAATTGTCAATATATTGGCTTGTCCTTCCGATTTTAAAGATAATTTGAGAGTGCTAATCTGCTTTAACTTCTTAGAATTGGATTTTGGCCTTCTAATAACTGTTCATAAGGTGACTTATTTTGTGGGAGAAAAAGACTTAGAGCTTCTTAACCCGTACCTTCTACATATGAAACTGAAGTTGTCAAAACCCAAAGAACTCTTAAAGCAGGGCAGTGACCAAGCTGACTGACTTCAAACGGATTTAAATTCCATTTGACCTTATTTTTTGTTTATGGATATATACCGAAGATGAGGAAGGACTTCTAACAAAAGAGAAGGTAATTGCTAACCTAATGTTTTCCATTAAAATTTTAAACTGTTTAATAGGAAGCTAAAGTTGATAAATTAATAGTCCCTTGTGAACATGTAAGAAGATAACAAAATATAGTGCCTTACCTGAGGCTTTCTTAACCACTTCAATAGAGGTAAAATGGCACAAGGCAGCGGCAGCCAGGATTCTGTACTGGAATTCTAATGAGTCGATGGCTAGAATACACAGATCTAGAAGCTAGCAAAGGAAAAAGCAAACGTACATGTAATTAGGAGAAAGGATGAGTAATCAATGTTGCTACTAAAGATCAGTCAGCTATAATTTTAGAGTACTTATGATGTGGACCCATGTGCCAAGAATTGCTAAAACTACAGGGATCCAAAGATAATTTCCTTCAGAGTGGTGGCTCAAGCCAGGAAGTGAATAGGCAAGGATTGTTATGATGCAGCATGGTGTGTAGCAGTAGGAAAGGCACCTAATCCAGAGTGGGGAAGACCTGTGCTGCTGAAATCTTAAAAGACACAGTAGCCACGAAGATTGGGAGGTAGAGAGTATTCTAGGTGTAGGGAATAGCATTTGCAAAGATAAATGAAATATTACTTTCCCTTGGGACCTCTAGTTCAGAACAAAGGAATTCCTTTCCTTCATTCCTTATTTTAAAAGGGAGAGGGGCGTAGGTAGAGAGGCACAGATTAGATCATAGATTAGCCTAGATTAGATCATAAAGGGTCTGTAAATTTAGTTCTGATTACTGAAATTATTGGAACATTTTAAATCAGGAAAGATACATTTTAAGAATGATCCTTTAGAAACATGTTCCCTTCTGTGTATCTGCTTTACTGTAATCTAAACAGTGAGATTATTTAAAAGGCAATATAATCTAGGTAATAAAGAGTATAGTAGAATTGTGTAAAAGGGCTAGATTTCAGAGGCTAAGGTAATACTGTCCATGGAATAAACAAATTATGTTTGCTCCCATTGTCCAGAAGGTAGAAACATGAGAAGAGTTAGAAATAAACAATGTAGAAATAGTAATTATTAGCTTATCAAATTTTTGTTCTCTATCAAAAGGGGATAGCTGCTTATGATACTTTAGGATGCTGGCAATTCTGACAGAAAAAATAAGCCCTCATTAGAAAGTTTTACAAAATGAACCAATTCTAATTCAGTTTTAGTTCATAAGGTGTTTACTAGATTTAAAATACAAATTAAATTTCAACCTAGGTTATTTATTTTTTTTTTCTTTTTTTTTTTTTTTTTTTTTAAACATTTTGTAAAGTTTTTTTTTTTTTTTTTTTTTTTTTTTTTTTTAACGTTTATTTATTTTTGAGACAGAGAGAGACAGAGCATGAACAGGGGAGGGGCAGAGAGAGAGGGAGACACAGAATCTGAAACAGGCTCCAGGCTCTGAGCTGTCAGCACAGAGCCTGACGCGGGGCTCGAACTCACGGACCATGAGATCATGACCTGAGCCGAAGTCGGATGCCCAACCGACCAAGCCACCCAGGCGCCCCTCAACCTAGGTTATTTAAAACCCAACCCAAAATACCACAGTTCCTTCAGTTTCTTATGTAAGCTTTTCATATTCTACATAGAATTCGAACATAGATTTTTCTCACTTATATATGGTAGTACAGCAACCTTTAAGATACATACGAGAAGCAAGCAGGAAAGAACATTTGCTATGTTGGCCTACAAAAGCATAATTTGAAATTAGATTTTTTAAAAATGTTATAACTAATCTTAATTCTAATGTATAAAATAGGTACAGTGTGTTCAAATATGAGGATAAGATTATCATACAGAATAATTTCCTATCATACTAAAGACAGCTGGCTGCTAAATACCAAAAAGAGGTATTTAACACTCTACTTTAAACCCCTAAAGAATGAAGAGTACTCATAATACATTTAAACTGAAAGTTTAAAGTCTGTTCTCTAGAATTATTAAGCAATGTAAATACTGGGAACAGAATTTTATGCATCAGCAGTTTTGTTCTAGTCAATTAAGGAGTGAATTTAATTCATTACGATTTTTGTTGTATAATTTATTTAAGACTGTAAATGCACTAAACAGTTACAATAAACATTAGCATATCTGCAGTGAAAATACCTGAGCTATTTGAATGAACTTTTCCTGAGAATACTGAGGTAGAAGAACTTTAGGAGCATCTTTAAGAGCATCAACTTGGAGGAAGAGATTTAGCCAGGAGATGACTGTTACAGGACAGAGTTCCCATTTTAAAGCCTGTTAATAGTATGAAAACACCTGTTAGTAAATGTAAGTATATATACACTGTAATATATAGCTAATTTACTAGTAGTCCTTTAAAAGCTTTCTGCTTTAGGCCTATTCTAGGAATTTTATTCTGACCCTTATTTTATTAAAAGTACTTATAGATACTTCAAAATGTAAAGCTGCTTATATTTTACAGTTTATTAATCTAGTTCCCTTTTTTATTCTCTATCTTAACTTAATAAGCTCATTGAGCCTAATATTCATTCCTTTTTTTCTCATTTCTTGCAGCCCCTGGTCTTCCAAATCTATTCTCTACTTTATTGAAACTGCCATTTTAAAATTATATTCAGTGAACAAAGCGAATTCCATTCAGATCTTCCAAAAACTGATCTAGACTTTTTTTTCCATGATCTTTAATGGCTCCGGTCAAAATGTAAAAGTTCAAAACAAAAAAGGCAAATCTTAATGTATCATATCTGTTCCTTCATGAAGCTTTGGGACTTTACCATTTACAAGCAGTCTAAAGTAATTAGGGGAGAACAAGAGAGTATTGCAGAGAATTCCGTCTTCTCTTTACATCCTCATACTGTGCTTCATGTCTGAATCTGAGTAAGTTTATTGTTAGAACAATATCAACATGCCAGCAAGATCCCATTCTAATAGAGCTATCAATATGAATGTTTACAGACTGTAAGCATAATTTAGAAGACATAAATTTGTAATTTACAACACAGTAAATGAAAGTCGTGTTTTCTTGTGTGTCCTGTATACAAAGTTATGATGTCCAAATTTAATAACATACTTTCTAGTAGCTAACACTCAGCCTTTACTCTAATTCAGAGCCTGATTAAACATCTTTTGGGTTTTTTCTCCACCATTTTGCTTAATAGTCCTTTTTGGCATATAGAAAGGAAAAAAGGCAGTGAAATAATTCTCATTCTCTGTTGGAAGAGGGGAAAATCAGAATATTTGAGTGTCACTGTTGGAATTCATTGATACATACACATGGTATGGTAATTATACTTTTCAAAGCATTTCCTTAATCACTTTTAAAGCAGTATATTCTCATTATAGAAAACTTGAAAGACACAGAAAAATGGTCTACAGCTTAAGTAAATTCTCCCCCCCACCCCCACTTATCCATACCATTGTCAATATATTGATGCATTATTAACCTCTTTGAACTGGATCTTAATGCTGAATGAAATCTGTTTTGACTACTTACAGTGTGTTCTTTGAGATTGAGTAGCTAACTGTTAAGTTACTAAAACTGCAACTAGAATCACTTAATACCTTTAATATAATAAGTTCCATTCTTAAGATATCCTCTTCACTGCAGGCACCATCAGTGACATAAGCAAACTCTTGGAGCTTAGGAGCATAGATTTCCTTTGAAATGGATTTTAAAAAAACATTAGGTGTAGTTGAGACCGAGATTAAAACAAAAAGAATTCTACAGAAACCACTTAACAGGCTTTGTTTTTAAGGACAGCTTCATAAAGTGATTTTAAATCTTAGTAATGATACGTTTCTCAGATGTAGGAGGTGAAATTAGCCAACTACATTGAAACTTATTTTCATAGGCTTGATCTTGAATTTCAGTTAATAAGCAACTAGAATATTAGGTCGGTCTGAACAGTCCAGAGAACAAATAGAATGATCAGAGTAGAAGAGAGGCCTGTTACAGATGAGAACAGGCTAAAAATCAAGATTTCAGTCTAGAAAGCTACCTGAAACACAGTTGAATTCCAGAGAAGGGTAGACTAAATATAAAATTATTCACCAAATTTGGCAGGATTGGGAGATAGCCCTTAAAGCTCAGAACAAAAATATCGAAGAAAAAAATAAATTCAAGGAAATTAAGGCATGTTTCACAGTCCTCCTCCTGCCCTCAAGATGATAAAGGTTTCAAAAATCTCAAAAGAAATTATGATAATCCAAAATACATTGTTTAAGAAAACCAGATGGAGATTGTGTGAAGGAAAACCTCAGGCCAGAAAAGAGTTGCTTTCTATCCTGGCACCGCCAGCAGACACAGATAGAGACCATTATTCTAACCCAGCAGAGCTATTTATTTCATTTGATTGGTCAGTTAGTTTTCAAAGACCATTCTATTGAATCCAAGTGCCATAATTATGTATTGGGACCACACTGGTATATTTTGTTTGGCAGAATGAGACATGGACTATTTGCCTACATTACATTTCCAGAATCTAAACCAGACACTTAGAATAGGCTCAGATACTACAAAAGGAAGTATATTTATCCCTCCATACAAATCAAGAATGTTCAAAAAATGTTTTAGGGGAAAAATAAATCCACTTATCTTAGAGTTCATATCCAAAGTTGTAGGGATTGATGTGATGTAAAAAGAGTTTAAGGTAAATCTATCTGTGGATAAACTTTGAGAACTTACCTCAAGTTTGGAAGCAATGAATAATGAGGTAATTCCAATGAGCTGAAGCATATTTTTATTTATATCCTTTTGTGTCAACATAAATCTGTCAAAAAAGTCTTGTGCGAGGTAAAATGTTTCTCTATGAAGTGTGTATACTTCACATACCTAGAGAAGGATCCAAATATTTACACCATCATTTGATGAATTTCTTCAAATTAGAAAGTTAGATCCTAACATACCAGTCTTTAGAATACTTTTTTTTTTTAAATGTTTATTTTAGTGGTGGGGGGGAGCGGGTAGGAGTGGAGTGGGAGGGTGGGTAGAGAGAGAATCCCAAGCAGGCTCTGTGTTGTCAGCGCCAGAGCCTGATGCAGGGCTCGAACTCACAAAGTGTGAAATCAGGACCTGAGCCAAAATCCAGAGTCAGAGGCTTAACGGACTGAGCCACCCAGGTGCCCCTGAAATTTTAAGCCCAACTTTGTTTTTTAGGATATCAAAGCTGAGATTGGGCAAGGGCGAGGAGGGAGACCAATGTTAACATGTACTAATAGGATAAAAAGAATCTATTACCATCCTCATTTACTAGTTTTATTGTTTTATTTTTTTGCCCCACATGGACTTTATTCCCAGATTCATTTACATTTTTACTGACTGTGAGCAAACTTTTCTATTAATTTCCTGTTTATTGCTGATAAATGGGTAAGTTCTCATGCTTAGTTTATATTTTTAATTCTAACAGCCCTAAATGATGGTCTTCACTGTTCTAGGCAGACCTTTAACAACAAAATAACCTTTCCCTTTAATATTTTTTTAACTTCTTTTTTCCATGTTTTACTGCATTGGCTAAGAATTTTTATAGACAAAAACTGGATGAACAACATTGGTGACATATAAAGTCTTGATCACATCCCTTGTTTCTGACTGTACTGGGAATTTCCCAAATGTTTCACTACTGTTCTTAATAATAAACAATGTCTGTCATTTCCACACTTATTATAGGCAAAGCTTTAAATTCTCAAAATAACTCCAGAAAGTGACCATTATCCCCATTTTGAGGATGAGAAAACAGGGATAGAAATACAGGAGGGTTTTGTTATTGTTTTTAATGTTCATTTATTTTGAGAAGGAGCACGTACGTGTACGAGCAGGGGAGGGGCAGAGAGAGGGATCCCAAGCAGGCTTCAGGCTGTCAGTGCAGAGCCCGATTCGGGGCTCAATCTCACAAACCGTGAGATCATGACCTGAGCTGAAGTTAGGAGTCAGATACATAACCAACTGAGTCACTCAGGAGCCCTGAAATACATGAGTTCTAATAATGTGTTTAGGAAATCTCTTAGTTTACTACATATTTTGAAATGAGGAATAGAAACTGAATTTCAAAAAATGTCTTTCACATCTATTGAGACTTGATGATTTTTCTCCTTTAAACTATTATGGTAACATTTAACCTATCTTTATGTTTCTAGACTGAAAAGATATACTAAGAAAAAGAATGTAATGCTCTACTCTGTTTATTCTACCCAGTTTTGCATATAATCCTATTTAAGGGAAAATAGCAATAAGTTTGGACAGTCCAATCCAATTCAGATTGGATAAAAAGTCAATGTAACAAAAAGGAAAAAAATTAAAAATCTGTATGATTGTGTTTAGGTTGCTTCCATGATCACTAGGTACTCCCAAAAGTCAAAACCCAACCACCTTCTTGTACCCATATGATTGAAATATAATCTTGTCTTCCAGTCAGAGTAAGAGATAAGATAACCTGACTGCAAAGAACACCATTTTATAGTCCTTTTTAAAAAACTTTTCTGATAGCTTCTGAGATTTACTCTCGCGTTGTTGCACCAAAAAGCCGAGTATTTCTCCCTTAGAATGCTTCATTTCTATCTTAAACACAGGGAGACTACAGAACAAATATCCAAGGGCTGGAGGAAAATAGGTTTGTTATCAACACAAGTAAATTCTTGGAATTATTATCCAAAGAATGGGAATGGGCTTAAACAAGAGAACGTTTTGGGCATAGATCTTTAGGGACTTCAAAATCACTGTAATTCCTTTAGATTAATGGTACAGTGTATTTCTGAAAGGAATAAAAGTATATAATAAAGGGAAACAATTGAGCATAGAGGGCTTGGTACTTCTGGATATTTAAAGCCTCCTTATTTAGGACTTAGAAATCAAGATCCCAAATCATAATTTGGATTCTGGTGATGCAGAAAAGGACTTCTGAGGGCCCTGAAGCTTAGTCCTGGTTCTTCACTTTGTATAGCAGAATGTAAAACCTTGTCAATTACATATTCTGTTCATCTTGATTATCCTCAGCACCTAGTGCCTGGTACACAGCAATACTAACAGGTACCAGGAATTCCTAATTGGGTTTGGGTTATATGGGATGTAGTGGCTGTGTTAGGATTTTACTCTCACAAAGTAGACATTTGCCATTTTGGTACCATCAACTACAGTAAGGACCCCCCAAAAATATTTGCTGCTGGCCATGAATAATATACCAAGGGCACCTGAAAAGCACATTTACATCTTAAATATTTTTCCATCCTACAGAGAGAAAGGTATTAATGGAACATACCTCTAAAAGCCAGTCTAGAAGTATTGACCTCATCTGTGGTTCCAGGTCAGAATGCAGAACTTCAAAATGTTTGTCATGAACATATCTAGTCTCTTTTTTTAGCATGTTTAGCCAAACATCATTTGAGCATCCCCAACTATGGAAAGGGGTAGAAAAGAATCACTATGTGACCTACATAATATACAACATAAATTTTCAGACACTGAAATCCAACTTCAATTAGAACTTGAAAGGAGCTCTTTAGAAACCAGTTCTTTAGCATGAAAAAACAGAGGCTTGAAATTATACAGCAAGAACTTAGACTAGACTTCAAGAGTACTTTCCCCAGAGCAACACTGAAATTTTAAATATTTAAGCATATAATCCCAGTAGAGACAAATCTCATCATCTCCAAACAGATCATCAATAGTAGAATCACCTAAAGTGGTGGAGGCTGGCAGAGTATAGTGAAGGGGAAGGTTGGCAAATTTAAATGTCTTAGTCCACTAATTTGCATATAGAGCCAAATAATACTACACTATGTGCTTTGTATAAGCTGTACCTCTTAGTCCTATTCATTAACTAAAAAACATATAGACCTTACTAAGCTTGGTAAGAAGTAAATACGGTTGATACACCAAATGAAAATGTTGTATGTTAAAATGCTTCCATCTTAATTTAGAAAAATCATTTAAACTCCATTTAAAAGGTGTTCAGCTCCTCTCCCCCACTCATGCTCAGTCTCGCTCCAAGCTCTCAAAATAAATGTTAAAAAAAGTTTTGGATTTTTTTAGTGGGGGAGGGGGCACCTGGGTGGCTCAGTTGGTTAAGTGACTGCGGCTCAGGTCATGATCTCACAGTTTGTGAGTTCGAGCCCCGCATCAGGCTCTGTGCTGACAGCTCAGAGCCAGGAGCCTGCTTCGAATTCTGTGTCTTCCCCCGTCTCTGCCTGCCCCTCCCCCATTTGTGCTCTGTCTTCTGTGTCTCAAAAATAAATGTTAAAAAAATTTTTTTAAAGGTGTTCAGCTCTTCTAATGAGGCTTGCGGTATTCAAAGAAACGAAAATAAATTTAAAAAATCAGTATTTTAAACACCCATATCCTTTGTGAACAGCAAAGTATTCTCAAAATAATACATGCATAAATATCAGAGCAATTTTTGTATGTTTTTATAGTGAAGGCAAAATAGGACTCAAAATAGTACAATATATTAAATTAGTACAACTTTAATTGACATTAAATTCAAAAAAATATTCTTACCTTAAATCAGGCAAAGGTGAAGGATTAATAAAAAGATTTTTAAATCTGTAATTTGTAAATCTGGAGAAGTCACTTGTTCCTATTTCTTTGTGGGGTGTTTCAATGATTATACAAGGACTGATCCCTCCAGATAATACAGGTGGCCAACAATTCTGTCATTAAAGAAGAATTTGTGCAATAGAAAATCACCTTTTTGTCTTGGATCTTTCATAAATAGAAGCTAATATCTCTAAACCGACTATAGTTCTTCCCAAACACCATCGTTAACATTGCTGATAATCTAGTTGACATTTTATAAATAAGCCATACAGCTCCTACTGATCTTCAAACAGTTTTAACAGGTGGGGTGTTTTAGAAAACAATATAATTCTGAAAATACAAGACATTCGGCATTGGGGGAGGAGAGGAATAAAAATTCATCTGTGGTCACATCACTTTCAAGATTAAAAAACTGAAGTTCTTCCCTTTTTACAATAGTAGCAAGGGCACCTTGTTTTATAAAAAGCTCCTCCCTCATCCCTACCCCCCAACCCTTTAAGCCTGCTCCCATACTTCAGAGTACTATAAGGCAAAACCTTAAAAATGGAATCAACCAAAGTCAATTAGTTTAATATTTAAAGGACCCTTTCCCCAACCAGTGCTGGTTTCAAAGAGAACCACGTCTCTAGTGTTCTCTGTACCACACACAGAATGGGTAGCAAGGGGCTGGGTGCCAGTCTGTCAGTGACTTCACATCCTATTTATGCCCAAAGGAGCAGCTATTAGGACCCTCCACTAGCCCGAGAGGGAACAAAGAGCAGTACATTGGACAGATTAGGCGGGCCCTGGTGCACCAGGCGATTCCAAGAGGGAGGGATTTACAAAGAGGAACCAGCTGCTTCAAGGCAAACTTACTCTGCAGCTGTAGTAGGATTTAGGCACATACAAACCACCTAAAGATCAGCACCTTCCTGCTGACCTCGGGTCATTCCGAGTAAGTGTCAGAGGTATCTTTCTGTTGCACAGCAATAACGCAATTCAATTTTTATTTGTCCTGCATTCGTTTCACCCAACCCCCCCCCCCCAGTCCAGTTCTGCATTACCCTAATCTCATACTGATGTCTCTTGGTGACCTCCTCTTTTCTTTTTTTGACATCCTGGAAAATAGAAAAGACCACTGTTAAACTAAAGTCCCAGCAAAGAAGTTCTCTCCTCCCTCTCCCCTTAACTCACCTGGGCTGTTTTTCTCTTCTTGGCCTGAATTATCTGGGCTTCTGGAGGGGAATCCGTCTGGCTGGGCTGGGGTTGCTGCTGCTGCTTAGCTTGTAAACGGCTACTACAGTGAATTTTTTAAAAGGAAGTTTTATAAGTCAAGAGTTTGAAACGCAGCAGCTAACTTTTAAACACATCTACAAGACAAATAATGTTACCTGCGTCTTGACATTCTCTTCTTTCAGGTGTGTGAAAGCTCTGGAGAGGAGAGAGGAAAAATGAGAGTCAAATATTTTGTCACCCATATTCTCCCAGGTGCCAGTCAGATGCTCATTCAGGGGTTACAGCTGAGTCCTTCAGGAGGTGGCCTGAGTCATTTCACCGTGCTGTCTTACGCACTACAATGGTTATTTCACGGGATTAATTTTGGACACATGCCTACGTCTCAACTGAACGTACAGTCGGGACGCGAGTGTCTTTGAGAATTTACAAAGCACCCCCAGCAAGGAGGGAGATCTCCCCCAAATGGGTCTTTTCTGCGCCCTCCGTCCTCTCTCCCATAACCCCTAGAGGGGCCTGGGCAGCGCCCCCACGTCCCCCCCCCCTTCCATCCTGGACAAGCAGCGGAGAGAGAGGGGGTTGTGGAGGCGAAACGCTGTGGAGAAGCCGGTTCCGCGCCAATTTGGAGAGCGGCGGTGGCGGGGAAGCAGGGGGAGGAGGGAACTGAGACTTGTGTCACGTCCTTCAGTCTCCGTTCCCTCCTTCCCAGCCCCACTGGGCCCTGCCTGTCGCTTGGAGGGGCACTGGGACCCCGACTCCAGATAAGGGGTGGGAGCGAAGGAAAGCGAGTTAAAGAAAGGGGAAAACTGGGCTGGTCGGGGAGGTTTTCTCTCCGGGAAGGGGACCCAGACCCCGATCCTCTATCGCGCGGTAGAGCTCCCCTAACGAGGGTGGGAGGGAGAAGCCCCTGCAATGAGGGTATTTTCCTTGGCCTCCCCTTCGGGCAGCCCTCCACCCCCGCCACTTCCCCGGCCCCCTGCCAAAGATCCTGACAGGAACGGAACGCGGGGAGCCATCCTCCCGACCCCCCAGCCGCCTAATTCTCAGCCTTCCCATATTTCCTCCCGCAGGCTCCCGCCCGCGGGAAGAATCGGCCCTGGGGGCTTTCTCTCCTCCCTCACTCCTCCCTACGCCCAGCAGCTCCTCACCGCTAGACCCGCTACCGCTCCTCTCTCAGCTGGCGCCGGCGCCAACCCAATATATAGGCCAGGCCGGGCCCGCCCCGCACGCATGCGCCTCAGACTGACACCTCCGGACTGCGCGCTCCCCTCTCCCGCGCGCCCGCCCCGCAGGCCCGCGCGCCGCGCCCTGCTCTCAGTCCGCGCCCGCCCACCCCGAGAGGCCAAGGGCCTGCTTGCCTAGGCCCTCAGTTCGCGTTCACCTGCTCTCCACTTCACCTGCCTGCGATGCCTGGCGGCGGGAGGGAGTCTCTCAGAGGGCCCTCCTCCAAGGTTCGGCTCCCCACCGCCCTGCTTCCGCGTCTCCCGCCAGTAGTTTCCAATTCCCTCCCGCCCTCAACTCCCGGATCCCTTCGGTGTCGGGCAGCGGCTCAATCCCGGCTTACGACCAGGTGGAGGCGACATGGGTGAGCACAGAGTAGCCAGGAAGTGGCCATCCTGTGGTGCTCTGTGGCTGTGCCGCTAAGTGTTCAAGGAACCCGGTTATTGCGGATGAGACGCCGGGACCAGGAGGACCCGCCCCTGAGGGAGGAGCGCCACTTTGGCTGCCGAACTGGCCAATGGGAGGCGAGGACGGCAGCACAACGTGGAGAGGCTGCAGAATGTAAACACAGCCGGGCGCACGGCTAGCCACGTGTGTCTCCGCGCCGCCCGTCGGGTCTGGGACCACCGGGGCCAGCCGTGGCGCCCCAGGACAGCCAAACTCAGGGATGTCTGTCTTGCACTTTGCTCCAGCCCGCCGACGGAAGAGGTTCGTATCAACCCTGTTTTCCCGCTCCCTGCTCCGCCAACCCGGTTGCCTCCCGGGGGTGGGTCTCTCTGCACTCCGCCGCCCTGCCTCTGCCAGGCGGATTCCCACTGCGAAGTCCCCGCGCGCAGGAAACGCTCGCGCTAGGCTTCACCCTCCCTTCCTGCCTACCGGACCTGCAGTTCCGGGGTTCCCCAAAAGTAAAATGTCTCTCAAGAGCAGGGCCGGGGGCGGGATTCCACCCCACAGCTCTCTGGGGTCTGACCGGGAAAACTGCCCCACCACGTGCCCGCCCGGGGCCCGCCCGGCCGGCCCCGCCCCGCCGCCGCCAGCGCGCCCTGCGGAGCCCGCGCGAGTTGCCCGCGCGGGAGGGAGCCGCCCGCCTCCGTACTATAATGGCAGGAGGCGGGCCCGACGCGTTTCGTTCTCTTCCCACCTACCCCCATGGCTAAACCTGGGGGAACCCTCGTTGCCCTTATTACCGCCCCGCTCCATCGCGACCCAAGACTGGACATCTCCCAGCAGGACATGCCGTTGATACTTCGCAAACAGGTTTTGCGGCGGGAGCAGTGGGGCGGGGACGCCTACGGGAACAAAGACCCCCGCGGTGGAGGAGCCGAGCGCAGGCTCCTTGGAACTCGCGGCAGCTCGGGCCGGACGCTGAGCGACCAGGTTGGGTGCTTTGCCCTGGCCCGGCGCGAGCCGCCGGGGTAGGGCCGGGGAGACCCAGGTGCCGAGGCTGGCGCTGCGGCGCGGCCCAGGCGGGAGCCCTTCCCGAGATGCACCAGGAGGCGGCGGCCGGGACCGACCCGGGACCCCTCCCGCACCCCCGCCCCGCGCCCTTTGTGCCGCTCCGCCTGTTCGGCGGAGCCTGGAAATAACGGCTGCTCTGCGGGGTTTTGGGCCCGCAAGGCCAACTCTTTTTCACGCTTTCCTTTTGGATTCTTACTCATGCGACAGCCTTGGGACCCCGGCAAAGTAATTCTTTTTCTCCCGTCTTTATGCCTGAGGAAATAGTAAGAGTCTTTCTTGCCTCAGGTGCCATAGAATTAGGAGAGGCCCAGAATCTTGTCAGTGCCCAGAAGCTTGATACCATTTATAATGCTTCTGATGGCGCTCTCGTTAGGGGAGGAGTTGCCTCCCTTTCGCACTCACCTCAAAACACTTTCGGTGTAAAGCTTAGAGATAGTAAGAAAGGGGAGGTCTTCCAACAAATGTGTTACCTTGACATAAGCAAAACTGGTGTGGCCTAAATGAATGAATTTGATAAAATGTACAGAAAACTAGGTACGTCGATTAATATTTGTAGGATTAACTTTGGTGTATGTATTGTATGCTCAGCACTGGGCTAATTAATATATTACCCGTAAACAAGACTGTAATTAGAAGTGTACTTTGGTAAGTGCCCTTGACTAGGAAGTGAATAGAGTACAGTCATAGTAAAGGAGAAATTAGAAGCCATCTCAAGACTGCTTTGTCTGGAAACCAACAGGGTGAATTCTGCCATGTTACAAGTACCTGACCAATAGTTAAGTGGGATTAAAAAGAAGGTGAGTTTACCTTTCAGATGGATCCAGATTCCAGCCCTGCTCTGTTGCAAGTTACTGAATTCCTCTGAGCATGGATTTTCTCTGGAAAAGATAGAAGGCACCCATTTCAAGGCTCTTTTTAAAGGTTACGTTTGATAATGTATTAGAGACCCTCTCTTGTGTATGTAACTGTCACAGAGCACATGCTCAGTGCTCTTTGCTCACCTGTCCACCTCCCTTACTCGTTTACACCTGTAGAAATTGAGTTTGAAGGATCCTGAATAACACAGAAAGCTGAATTATAAAATTGCTGTTTCCCAGAGTTTTGTTCATGTAGTTGTCCTTTTAGGTAGTTACTTTAGACATCGTCTTTTTTTTTTTTTTTTTTTTTTTTTTTTTTTTTTTTTTAGTTTTATTAATTAACTTAATCTCTACACTCAAGGGGGGCTTGAACTCAGGACCCAGAGATCAAGAGTCCCACACTCTTCTGACTGAGTCAGCCAGGCCCCATAGACATCATCTTTCAATATGTTATCTTTGTTTCATATTTTTTTTTTAATGTTTTTTATTTATTTTTGAGACAGAGAGAGACAGAGCATGAGCAGGGGAGGAGCAGAGAGAGAGGGAGACACAGAATCTGAAGCAGGCTCCAGGCTCTGAGCTGTCAGCACAGAGACCAACGCGGGGCTCGAACTTACAGAGTGTGAGATCATGACCTGAGCTGAAGTCGGAAGCCCAACCGACTGAGCCACCCAGGTGCCCCTCTTTGTTTCATATTTTTACACATTCCTTTAGCTCCCTCTTTTCCCACTGACCCTAGTTTTAAAATTCACTTTGAAGTGTATGAAATTCTTTCATACATACATGTAATAATTTTAGAAATTTGGGCATTTTCTGAAGTATTTTCCCCCATGGTTCATGCAAAGTTAAAATACCATAGTAAATAAAGTAGTGGCCTCTACAGTGCTTTCATTTTCAGGAAAAAACAGGGAGAAAACAAAGGTTTTTAGAAGCACAGGTTTAAAAAAATCAGGCCCAGCCCACTTATTTCTTGCTTCTATGCCTTTCTTTGCCGTACCTTCTGTGAAACCTTTCCAAATCCCTGCCTCTGTGCTCTTCAGTTCTGCTCACCTCACAGGACAATAATTACCTATGAAAATGTCTTTTATCTCCAACTAGTCCTTGAATTTTGTTTTGTTCATCTTTTTCTAGCAGCTACCCAGCAGTTCAGAGGCATACAAAGAGGACCTTGGTAAATACTGAATTGAGTTATGCATAGGATATCCCATTATAGAACTTTAATTCTCTAAGGCTAGAGTGATGGATGGTAGAATTGTTCCCAATGAATAATAAGGTTTTTAAAAAATTAATCAACTCTTTTTCAGAAGTTTTTAGATTCAGGGGCACCTGGGTGGCTTGGTGGGTTAAGTGTCTGACTTCATGATCTGGTATCTGTGAGAGTAGACAGAGAGAGCCTGGCTCTGTGAGAGCTGCCTTTGGCTACCTGCTAGAGGTCTGGGGGGAGAAGAGAGGCATCTTAAGGTGTGGAAGCTAGAGCCCTTTAAAGATGGTCGGTTCAGGCCTGCAAGATTTGTGATACTCCACAGTGCAGAGAAAGAACAGGGATAAACAGGGCAGTATTAGAAATCCAGAAGCTCTAGGCTGAGGTTGAACTTGGCAGGTGGATGCAGGGTGGATCAGCCTGCTCAGGGCCAGACACTGTTCCTGTTAACTACTGGGGACATGACAATTAAGAAATCGCCCCTATCTGTAAGAGCTCATATATCTACTGGGGTGGGGGACAGAATAAATGTGTAGCAAATAATTATCATTAAGCAATATAGAAAAGAAAAAAACGGAATATGACAGAGGAGACTATTAAGCTGTAGGAGGTAGGAAGTGATCTGGGAAGGACTCAGGAGGTGACATTTTATCCATTTCAGTAATTCAACAAACACTAGGACACAGTAGTGAAGCAAAAATTACTGCCCCCTTGGAGCTTAATTCTAGTTGTGTGTGTGTGTGTGTGTGTGTGTGTGTGTGTGTGGGCAGGGGTGGGGGAATAGAAAACAAACACGTAGCAGTAATAAGTAAGAAAAATAAAAACAGCATAAGGGATGTGATGTGAGTTGCTACATTAGATACAAGTTCAGTGAACACTTCTTGGTGTGACATTTGATCTGAGAACTGTGAAGTGAGAGAACCAGCCATGCAGGTAAGGAGGAAGAACATTCCAGGCAGGGGAACAGGAAGTCCAGGAGACCTTGGCTTATTTAATGGACAAGGAAGTGAGTATGGCTGGAATGTAGTGAGAGAGGGAGGAAAGGCAGCATTTTAAATGCTCCCATTTAAAAATGACCCATGGGACTGCTGTGTGGAGAAGAGATGCCAGCAGGGAGAGGAGTGAGTGGACTGGAGTGACCCAGGTGAGAGCTAGTGACAGCTTGGAACAGGCTAGGGTGGCAAGGTGATGAAAGGTGGTTGCATTCAGGATGTATATTGAAAGTATAGCAGAAAGGATGTAGTGATGGATTTGATGAATGGGACAGGGACAGCTCAAGAGTGAACAGCTAGCTGAGTGACTGTCATTTACTGGTGCTGGGCTGGGTAGATGAAGGGAGGAGCAGTTTTAGGGCAGGATGAAATTAGGAGTTGGTTTTGGACGGGTTAAATGTTAAAATTTTCCCCTGTATTTTATTATGAAATTTAAAAATATCCATTAAAGTTGAAAGGAATTTATAATGAATAGCCATATGCCCCCCACCTAAATCCCATCAATATTTTGCTGCGCTTACTTTATCACAGATTCTTTCCGTCTGTCCATACCTCTATCCATCCATTATTCCACCTTATTTTTTCATGCATTTCCAACAAAACTGGAGATATCAGTATACTTCCCCTCAAATACTTTAGTATGCATACATAGCATTAGCAGAATTCAATATTTGTTTAGTTTTTTGAGATAAAACTTACTGTCGATGAAAAGTACAAATGCTAACTATACATTCTTAATGGATACACTTGTGTTACACAAACTCCTGTCAAGTTATAAAACATTACCATCATCCCCCGGAAGCTTCCTTTCCCTGGCAATGCCCATTTCCACCTACCACCATTAGGGAGCCACTGTTGTGATTTTTTTCCACCATAGATTGGTTTTACTAGCTCTGTAATAGAACTTCATATTATATATAAATTGTATTATATGTGTATAAATACATACACATATGGAATCACACATATATATTAATTTTTTTTTAAAATTTGCATCCAAATTAGCATATAGTACAACAATGACTTCAGGAGTAGATTCCTTAGTTCCCCTTACCCATTTAGCCCATCCGCCCTCCCACGACTCCTCCAGCAACCCTCAGTTTGTTCTCCATATTTATGAGTCTCTTCTGTTTTGTCCCCGTTTTTATATTATTTTTGTTTCCCTTCCCTTATGCTCATCTGTTTTGTCTCTTAAAGTCCTCATATGAGTGAAGTCATATGATTTTTGTCTTTCTCTAATTTCACTTAGCATAATACCCTCCAGTTCCATCCACGTAGTTGCAAATGGCAAGATTTCATTCTTTTTGATTGCTGACTAATAGTCCATTGCATGTATGTACCACATCTTCTTTATCCATTCATCCATCGATGGACATTTGGGCTCTTTCCATACTTTGGCTATTGTTGATAGTGCTGCTATAAACATGGGGGTGCATGTGTCCCTTGGAAAAAGCACATCTGTATCCCTTGGGTAAATGCCTAGTAGTGCAATTGCTGGCTCGTAGGGTAGCTCTATTTTTAGTTTTTTGAGGAACCTCCATATTGTTTTCCAGAGTGGCCGCACTAGCTTGCATTCCCAACACACATATATATTCTTGTGTGACTCCTTTCATTTAACACGTTTTTGACTTTCATCCATGCTACTGCATATATCATTACTTTCTTTTTATTGCTGAGTAGTATTCCACTGTATCTATACACCAGTTTATTTTTTATTTTTTGGCTGTTACAAATAAAGGTGCTGTGAACATTCTTGTTGTGAACACTTTTTTGTGGACAAACATATTCATTCCTTTTGGGTATATACCTAAGATTGGAATTTTGGGGTCATAGAGTAGGTATATATTTTAGTTTTATTTAAAAAACAAAAATAGGGGCGCCTGGGTGGCGCAGTCGGTTAAGCCTCCGACTTCAGCCAGGTCACGATCTCGTGGTCCGTGAGTTCGAGCCCCGCGTCGGGCTCTGGGCTGATGGCTCGGAGCCTGGAGCCTGTTTCCGATTCTGTGTCTCCCTCTCTCTCTGCCCCTCCCCCGTTCATGCTCTGTCTCTCTCTGTCCCAAAAATAAATAAAAAACGTTGAAAAAAAAAATTAAAAAAAAAAATAAAAAACAAAAATAACGGGGTGCCTGAGTGACTCGGTTAAGCATCTGACTCTTGATTTCGGCTCAGGTCATGATCCCAGTGTCATGGGATCAAGTCCCATGCTTAAGATTCTCTTTCTCTCCCTCTGCCCCTCTCCTCTGCTCGTGCTTTCTCTCGAAATAAAATATGAAATAAATAAAATAACCAACTTGTGATGAGCACTGGTGTTGTATGTAACTGTTGAATCAATTCTACACCTGAAATATTACACAGTATGTTAACTAGCTGGAATTTAAATAAAAACTTGAAAAAAACAAAAACGAAACCTGTCAGACTTTTTTTGAAAGGTCCATCTACAAAAGAATGGGTAAATACATTGTGGTATAGTCCTATTATGGAATACTGTGTTGTAGTTAAAATGAAGTAGAACCACATGTATCAACAATGGATAAGTTTCAAAAATATAATGTTTGGGAAAAAAGTAAATTGTAACATTCGGTATGATACCATTTATATAAAGTTCAAAAGCATGTGAAACAAATATCACATATAGTTATTGGTACATACTTAGAATAGCATAAAAGCATATTTTGCAAAAATAATCATTGATTTTTACTATCCAAAGGTAATAGTACCTTGGGATGGGGCAGGAAGATGAACGGGATCATATCATACTTTCTGGTTCTCTGATTTCTAACTTTGTCTAAGGAGCTTCTCCTGAAGTATTTATCTCATTTACTCCTTCACCCCTGGCCTGTACTTCTGTACTAGTTAAGATTGGGCAGAATCAGGATTCAGGAAACAGGAGCTGCTCACTCAGCTTCTGAGCCCCCTCTGGTGGCAGCATGGTGCTGGAGGGGCCCCAGGAGGCCCCAGCGGGGCAGGTCCTGGCGGAGGCCGCCCCTGACCTGCCCGCTACCGCAGCCTCCAGATGACTTCCAGCCCTTCCTTCCCACCTACTTCCTAAACTTAGTTCTGTGATCTGGCCCAAGCTCTCCACCCAACCCCAAGTACAAACCCTCTTAAAACAGCTGTATCTTAAAATGTTTTGTTCCATTCGGGTTTTTTTTTTTTCTTCAGGGACTCTCAGTTTACATTTGTGCGATTTCCTTTGTCTTCTCTATCATGCCTTCTCTAATGATTTTATTTATTTCTATTTTATCTTCTTCACTTTTCTTGTTTTCCACAGTGTCCTTTAGCGTGATGCCTCTTCTCTCTTGTGTTTCTTGTAATGTGGTTTCTGAAACGTTGTGTTTTTCTTATTTTCTAAATCTACCAGTTCCTGTTTCAAGTCTTCCTGTTGTCTGTGGCCCTCTACTGCCCGACCATCCCTTCCTTGAGTTATTTCTGCCCCTCAGCTTCTTGCATGGCCACAGCCTGGTTACATGTTTTAAATGTTATAATAGGATATTGGTTAAATTTTTCTTCTGCTTTTTGGCAACATTTTTCTGATGAGTTTTCATAGTCTGCGGGAAAGTTTTGCTACTCCCTTTCAGATTTTTTTCTGACAGTACCTTTGTACAGATGTTTTTTCTTACGGTGCCTCTGACTGGATGTTGAGTTACAACTTTTTATCATTTATTTTTACATGCGTTGGATTTTTCAAAACCAGCGATTTGCAAGAGAATGCTGGTGCCTGGAGTGAGGAAGCCTTCCTCCACAGGCTGTCTTCGTTTCTCAGCTCAAGGGCTCCCTCCGGTGTTCCCACGGAGATGTCCACTTTCTTTACTACATGGTGCCTCTGTAGCTGGGCTTCCTCTTTATTTAGGATTCCAGCCTGGCTCAGGAGGCCTCCTACGACCGGCTCCTTCCCCTGATGGAGCCCCTGACAACGAGGGCCCTGCCCTTCCTGCCAGCACGCTCCTCACTCTTTCCTAACTTGCACCTGTGAGCCCTCCAGGCACTTGATTTTTTTCTTCCTCCTCTTTCCTTGTCCTGCTCACGGCAGTTCCCAGCCAGACTGGGTCCTCTCTTCCTGGGGTTGAATTTTCACTGTGGATTGCTGGGACCTGCACCACCCGGACCTCCATGCGGTTTCTGGTCTTCCCTGTGGCAGCTGGCAAACCACACATTGTAGTTCACTCTGCTGGTTCAGGGGTGACGCCACACACAATATGAAGTTTGGGACCTTTCTCATTTCCTCATTTCTCTGAAGATGTAAGTTTGTAGAGGAGTTTCACACCTTCATGCTTGTTGCTGAATGGTTTTCAGGAGAATTG
The DNA here is from genome assembly GCF_018350215.1 of Panthera leo. Lineage (NCBI taxonomy): Eukaryota > Metazoa > Chordata > Mammalia > Carnivora > Felidae > Panthera > Panthera leo. The sequence continues at coordinate 41,503,378 of NC_056695.1, forward strand.
CAAAGACTCTGAACAAAGCTGTCAACATGCCCCTGTCAGGCTGCTCTGGAGCCGATGGGCAAGCATTCAGAGCCCTCCACAGTCTGGTTGTCCTCCCAGCTCTCTGGTGTGACCACTGCTCCGGCCAAACTGGTCTACCTACCATCCCGGGAACTCATCATGCCAATTTCTTTCTCTGTGTTCCTGCTTTTTCCATGGCTGCAGTGTTCCCTTCAGGGGCCTCTGTGTGGTAGCTGTTGTTTTGGTGACTCAGCCAGCATGCATTTCTCCCTCTCCCTTTCTTCTGCTGTCAGAACCTACCCACCGTCCACCAACAGGGATAGGTGCACAATACGAGCTTATTAATCATGGTGTCCCTTCCGTGGGCAACAGTTGTTTCAGGGAGAGTTGAATGGTCCAAGCAGGGCCAGAGTCCCTCCCTGAATTTTCCTTCCCTGAGAGCCAGCTGATCTCTTGCTCGAAGAGTCTCTTGCTCCAAGGTCACTGTATCAAGCAGTGTTCATTTGGAGGAAAACCCTTCGGCAGTATGAAAGGCTGTGGTGACAGTAGACCAGAGAGAGAGAGTTTCCTTAAGTCCTGGATCCACTCTGAGGTTCCTAATAACATAAACCAGTCTATTACAGTCTATTACAGGTTAGCATAAGAAACTGAGTCAGTTTTATCACGTGCAACTGAAAGCACCTTTGTTTCCTATCATCCTGGTGCTTTTACCTATTTTAACACACAACACACTGTTTAGTAATTATAATTGCATGGTTATTGTATTTGTCCGTATCCCCCACTGTAAGCCCTTTATTACAGGACCCACACTTGTTCACCATTGGGTGCCCAGTACCTAGCATTGTGCCTGGCCAGCATTTGGCAGTCAATAGATATTCAACTGAAATTACATTTCTGCCTTTCTTAATTCCTCCCATCACTCAAAGTCTTAGAGTCCAAGTCATTTGTGGAGCCTTCCATATCAAGTGAGAGAATCCATGTAAAATGTCCAGCACTGTGTGCAGCACTGATGTGTGAGCAAGCTCTCATCAGAGCTGCATCCTTCTTGCCCCTTCTTGACTCTTCCTTGAGTCGGAAGTGATATCTCCCTCCTTTATCTCATTTAATCCAGTGCTTATACCAGAGTTATTTGCATTTTTCTTTTAAATTTTCAAATATTATAAATGCCAAGAAGCAAGGACCTGGCACAGTGCCTCATACTAAAGAATCTCCAGTTGTAGAATATCCAGCTGAATGCATAATGATCAATACTTTAGAGGTGACATAGAAGCTGGTGGTCTGTTATTAGCTATGGGAGTCCTCATGTTAAGTGAGCCATGGGGTAGATCCAGAGGAACCTGAAAAAAGGGGAAAGCTGAATCATACATTTGCAGAATGTATGGATGAATGCTGTTTAAAAATCTAATTAAGCTGTGACAACTGACCATGGCTGAAAAATAGCTGTGATTATTCCCTATCCCCAATATCTCACTACTTGGTAAAGACTGTTAACTTGTCCAAACTGAATACTTGGAATTAGAAATGAGGCACAAGGGAAGTGTAAGTCAGAGTTCGTAATGCCTTCAGTTCTGATAAGGGGAAACTGAATGTTGCCAAGAGGCTGGAAGCTCTGGGTCCAGAACTAGGTTTCCTACCTCTCACAATTGGCCTCATACCTTTCTTTGGCTGTATCTTCCATATGTGGTTAGTATAGTCTGACCGGTTAAATCTTCTGATAGAATGTAAACTCCAAAAGGCCAGGGACTTGGTCTGTGTTGTTCAGTGTTCAGTCTCCCAATACCTGAAACAGTGTCCGATCACTATGGGGCCATAGGAGGAACTCTGTTGAATTCGTCTCTCTACTGGAGACATTTACTGGCTATATACTGGATACAGCTTTTTTACCTTTTATGTACCTTGCTGAAATATTTATGTGCACAGATTGCCTTATCTGATCCAGATGTTAAAAGAATTTTCACATCCAAGTCCCGTGATGTCAGTGAATTCCAGTATCTTATTCACTAAGGTAACTCTAGTGCCCCAAACACTCTGTCAGTATTTATGGAATGAATGATTTGGAATGAATGATTTAAGTATTTGTTGAGTGAAGCTTAAATTGAGCAAAGAAACGGAAGTGAGTGGCTCAGATTTAGTAAGAACACTATACTACATTTGTCTGAACAGTGTTAGAGTTTACAAATGCTCTCATAAATACCCCTTCATTTGAGTCTTGCAACAGTCCTTGAAGCTTTATTTGGTAAGTTTTATAGATGAGCAAAAAGGCTCAGAGGAATCAAAGGGATTGTCTAAGATGGCATAGCTTGCAGGTTGGAACTGAACCCAAGACTTGACTCCAGGTTTTCTGATCGTTCTGCTTTTTCATGGAGACCAATAGAAGGTGAGACAAGGGTAATAGAAAACAACGTTTTATAATTGGAACTGTAGAATCTTGGAAATGGAAGTGGCCTTGTACATCAACATTTCCGAACTCCTCCCTCATTTTTCAAAATAGGAAAGTAAGATTCAGAGAGGTCCTGTGATGTATCCAAAGGGACACCTCCAGCTGAAGAAGGAATTACACCTTAGCTGGCTCCTCCCCTTACTGCCTCTGGTTTGTCCTCAGGTTTCACTCTCAGCTGGAGAGAATGGATGGAGCTTGCAGGAGGCCAAGCTGCCCTCTGCTTCCCTGCATCAGAGCCCCTGGAAGCCTCTGGAACTCCAGCCCCTCTGGAAGCCTCCAGCTCTGACAGGAGTGTGGCCCTGGCTGAAGGTTCTTCTGTCTCCCTCTTTCTGTCATTTCTTTTTCCTTCTTTCTTAATTACCTTGCAGGTGAAGGGTGAGAATTGTGGAAGAGGCATCTAGCCAAGGTTCCCTGCTCCCTCCCCTGGTTTTGATAAAGGTTGCCGAGAGTTAGTAAAAGTAACCTCATTTCACTCTCCATTTATTTACTGGCTTTGAACTGTTCACAACTCAGAACCTAGTTTTGTTTTTCTTTCTTTCTCTGATGCCCTCTGCTGTAGACCCTGCATACTGAGGGTTTGCGTTGCCTGGAATCTAACGGAATCTTGCCTCTGTCCAGTAGGAGTGAGTTTACCAGGCCTTAGAGAAGATAATTCCATTGATTGGCCTTGTACGTCACTCTTTATGAGTGAGAACCTGACAAACAAGAGCACAAGCCTCAATCTTACCAGTAATCAGAGAAATGCAATGAAATGCCATTTTTCAACCATCCAATAGGCCAAAAAAAAAAAAAAAAAAGATAATATTTTGTGCTGGCAAGAGGGTGAGAAAATGAACACTCAGATATTGCTGCTGTAAACATGAATTGCTGTATCTTTTGGGAATGCAGCCTACTATCTATTAAAAAAAAATACAGAGATTACATTCAGCAGTGTTATTTTTGTTCATTCATCCTGTGGAAATCAATGTTCCAGTTTGTAAGGTCATGTGTTCAAGAAAGTTTACCACAGCATTATTTATAATGGCAAAAGCCTAAACACAATTTGAATTTCTGTCAGGAAGTGTGGTTTATCTGTAGTACAGAATATGTAGTGCAATTATTTTTTAAAAACGGAATTAGGCTTCCTTGTGTGGACTAAGAAAGCTGTGTTATCATGTGAGTATAGTAATAGTTGCAGACTAATATTAATGAAATGGTCTTACATTTTGGGGAAAATAAATCTTCATACGTGTGTCTACATGATTACATGAGTATGGAGAAAGAAGTGACAGGATACCATCTCAGCTAGACTTGTTACAACAAACATGCATTGATACTGTGATTTTTTTTTTTTTTAAATAAAGTGAAAAAATGTGAGAGAATGAGTTTGAGAGATAGAAACTAGATTATAACCCATCTGTCTATCCCTTACTACTTGTGAGAGGTTTGGTCAATTACCTAACCTCAGTCCTCATCTGTAAAAAGGGAATAATATCTACCTCAGTGTGTTTGATTAAAGGACGTATACAAAGCATGTCTCATATTGTAATCCTTCTGTTTCTTTTTCCTTCTACACGAGCAGTTTGGAGTAGAATATTAGAACACGCATAAAATGTGTTGGCAATGTTACCAGGCTGTATTATCCCAATGTTCTCAACTTGACATGGGCTTACCAAAGAGGTGGATTAGTGCTTCTCTGGGAAAAAATATCCAGGTGATAATCTCTCTTTCCCTCCTTAATCCTTACAGAAACAAAATAAGAGTAATGCATGATGTTGCCTTGGCCCTCTGGGGGTTATTTACCTGGAACCTCAGTCAGTAACCCAGGTGAGAAGTAGGAAGGGGTGAAGGCCTCTGAATAGCCAAAACAGATGTTCTAAAGTTCAAGGTCTTACTGGATCATTTATTCTTATTTTAGACAACCCCAATAAGCTTTTCCAGCCCTAACACATTAGTGAGGACGCTATGACAGGCAGCACCCTGACAGCAGCCAGGAGGGACAGCTGGTCTGAGCCCAGGGGTGCCTGGAAGATGCAAGGACTGTGCAAGCTGGATGGTCTGGAGCCAGGCCCTGTTTTCACAATGCATAACTTATCTTCATGGTGGTGATGCTGAGTTATTAGGGAGAAATTAATTCATGCTTAACATAATATTTTTAAAATTCTTCATTTACTTAAATAATCTCTATACCCACCATGGGGCTCAAACTCATGACCCAGTGATCAAGAGTTGCATGCTCTTCCTGCTGAGCCAGCCAGGTGCTCCTCATCCTTTATATGATCTTATAAATGCCCTAATTAGAGTATAATGCAGTCCAGAAGTATTACCACCAGAGATGATTAAACTTTTTCAGCTTTGCTGCTTAAAAGGTAAGTTTTGGGGGTGTCTGGGTGGCTCAGTTGGTTGAGTGTCCGACTTCAGCTCAGGTCATGATCTCATGGTTTGTGGGTTCGAGCCCCACATTGGTCTCTGTGCTGACAACTCAGGGCCTGGAACCCACTTGTGCTCTGTCTCTCCCTGTCTCTCAAAAATAAATAAATGTAAAAAAATAAAATAAAAAGTAAGTTTTGGTTTCCTATTAGTGACAGAATATAACAGAGGTCTTTATACTGTGAGGGCAAGATAGAAAGCTGCATAGTCAAGAGTGACATTAGAGAGAGGTAAGAGAGGCATTAGAGATTGTTCAAAAAGGATATTGACCTGGAATAATGGAATGATTTCCTACAAATGAGTTATTTGCTTTTTTGCTAAAATAAGGTCCACAATCTATAATCCAAAATCCTTGGGACCTGGGGGGTTTTGGAACTCAAAATTTTTCAGATCTCTTGAAAGGTAGCATGTATATAACATTGTATGTTATATAATAGCCCCAGCAGGGTTTAACTCAGCAAATCATAATCAAACATACTAGTACTTCTACAGTGAAACATCCATTAGGACAAATAGTATGTAGTTTATTTAAATAATAATAAACCACTAAATGAAACAGTGGGATAAAAATAGATTGTAAATACTCTAATGTTATTTTTTTAAAATTGTTTAATGTCTATTCATTTTTTAGAGAGAGAGAGAGAGACTGAGCATAAGTGGAGGAGAAACAGAGCACACAGAATCCAAAGCAGGCTCCAGGCTCTGAGCTGTCAGCACAGAGCCCGACGTGGGGCTGAAACTCACGAACCGCAAGATTGTGACCTGAGCTGAAGTTGGGTGCTTAACCGACTGAGCCACTCAGGCGCTCCTAATACTCTTATTTCTAAGAAAACATTTTATAAGTCTTTTAAATATGCCAGTTCAGATTCAGCTAAATATGCCTGTACATGTGCAAACCATGAACATCTATTACCTCTGGTTGCCTGAGCATCCAGAGAGGAACCTCAGTGCCTATTGCTGGCAGCAGGCTAAAAGGAGCTGGGTTACCGATGACATCAGGAGCTGGATCAAGGGAAGCACTCTAATAGGGGCTTCTTTAAAGACTTCTCCCCATGTCAGATGGTTAATTAATTTAGATTTCCATTTAAGCAGTTCCTCATTAATTACAAAAACCAACATAAACTCACGTTCATTGATAAATGTGCATGGTTCAAGGCCAACTACTGATACACCACACATTTTCACCATATCATTTAGGTATTTTTTCCCACCTGTTTACAATTTCATGTTCATCACCATTATCCTCATGATTACCTGTATTTAACATTTTTTTAGTGTTTATTTTTGAGAGAGAGGGGGACAGAGGATCTGAAGCGGGCTCTGCACTGACAGCAGTGAGCCCAATGTGGGGTTCAAACTCACGATCCGCGCGATCATGACCCGAGCCAAAGTCTGATGGTTTACCGACTAAGCCACCCAGGCGCCCATGATCATCTACATTTAAAACCGTTTCACACACCCATAAGGTTGGCTACCATTAAAAAAACAGGTATTGGTGACGATGTAGAGAAATCCGAGCCCTTGTGCACTGTTGGTGGGAATGTTAAAATGATGTAGTTACTGTGGAAAATAGGATGACATTTTCTCAGAAGACAGAATCACCACATAGTCAACAGTTCCATACAGTCAGATTTCTGGGTACTCAGAAGAATTAAAAGCAGGGTCTCGGATATATATGCACCCATTTTCATAGCAGCATTATTCACAATATCTTAAATATGGAAGCAACCCAAGTGTCCACTGACGAATGGATAAGCGAAATGTAGAACATACAATGGAATGTTAATTAGCCTTAAAAAAGAAGGAAGTCTTGCAATATGCTACCACATGGATGAGACTTGGGGACACTATGCAAAGTGAAACAGGCTAGTCACAATAAAGATAAATACTGTATGATTCCGCTTATAGAAGGTACTTCAAGTAGTCAAAATAAAAAACAGAAATTTTAATAGTGGTTGCCGGGGGTGGGGGGGTGGGGGGGGAAGAATAGGGAGTTACTGTTTCTAGGTGTAGAGTTTCCGTTTTACAAGATGAAAAGAGTAATGGGGAAGCTTAGTGGCAAAGGTTGCACAACAATGTGAACGTACTTAATACCAATGAACTGTGCACTCAGAAATGGTTTAGATGGTAAATATTACATGCATTTTTTTAATGTTTTCTTTACTTTTTGAGAGAGTGTGAGCAGGGGAAGGGAAAAGAGAAAGGGACAGAAGATCCAAAGCAGGCTCTGCACGGACAGCAGAGAGCTCGATGTGGGGCTTGAACTCCCAAACTGTGAGATCATGACCTGAGCTGAAGTCGGACACTCAACAGACTGAGCCACCCAGGCACTCCAATTTTATGTGTATTTTGCCACAATTATAAAAACCTTTGTGCACACAAAATCTTCAAAAACACTTCAGCAATTTTCTCACTCAAGACGTACAACAGGAGGACCGTTCGCAATGAGGAACATTCTTTGATGTCAGCCTAATACTTTTAGCTGAGCTGACAAACTTTTGGCATAAGATGGTCTTCTCATTAGTGATATGAAATCCTTCAAAGTTTTTATAGATTTGGTTTCAAACATCACCCTAAGCCAAAGTCCATGCCAAGCATTTTCAAAAATAAATTTCTATTTTTGAAGTAATCTTAGATTTACAGACAAGTTGCAAAGACAGCACAGAGTCCCGTGTGTTTGGGACCCATCTTCTGCTAACATTAAATAACCATGGCACATTTGTCAAACTAAGAAATTAGGGGTGCCTGGCTAGCTCTGTCAGAAGAGCTTGCCACTCTTAAGTTTGGTGTTGTGAGTTTGAGCCCCATATTGGGTGTACTTAAAAATAAAATATTTAAAAAAAAATAAAAATAAAGTTTACTCAGATTCACTAGTTAACATTTTTTAAAAAGCTAAGAAATTAATAATGGCACAGTACAATTTACTAACGTCCACATTTTATCAGATTTCACCAGTTTTCCGCTAATGGCTTTTTTTTTTTTTTTTTTTTTCCTGTTCTGGGATCCCGTCCAGGACATTTCACTACGTTTAATCATCGTGTCTCCTTTGCCTCATCAAGTCTATGGCACTTTCTCAGTCTATCCTTGTTTTCCACAACCTTGAAACTTTTGAGGAGTGCTGGTCACATATTTTATAAAATGTCCCTCGATTTGAGTCTGTCTGTTTTTATGTTTCTCATAATCAGTGTGTGGTTATGCATCACATCAATGCCAAGCATTAAAAGAATTTTTTTTGATATTTATTTTTGAGAGAGACAGAGTGTGAGTGGGCGAGGGGCAGAGAGAGAGGGAGACACAAAATCCGAAGCGGGCTCCAGGCTACTAGGTGTCAACATAGAGCCAGACATAGGGCTCAAACTCACGAACTGCGAGATCATGACCTGAGACGAAGTCAGATGCCCAACTGACTCAGCCACCCAGGAGCCCCATCAATGCCAAGCATTTAAAAAAAAAAATTATTTTTTTTTTACTGTTTATTTTTGAGCAAGAGAGAGAGAGAGAGACGGAGCATGAGTGGGGGAGGGGAAGAGAGAGTGAGGGAGATGCAGAATCTGAAACAAGCTTCAGGGTCTGAGCTGTCAGCACAGAGTCCGACACCAAGCTTGAACTTGGGAATAACAAGATCATGACCTGAGCCAAAGTCGGATGCCTAACTGACTGAGCCACCCAGGTGCCCCTAGCATTTTTAATAGTAATTTATCAACATCATTCCAAGCTTTAGTTAACTGTATTAATGGCATCCCGAAGGCAGGAATGCCCCAGCCCCAGGAAGTCTTTTTATTTCTTTTTTCAAGATTTTATTTCTAGGTAATCTCTACACCCAACATGGGGCTTGAACTCACAACCCCAAGATTAAGAGTCACACGCCTCCACCCACTAGCCAGCCAGGCACCCCTTCCAAGAAGTCTTTGACTCCGAGGCCCTTATTAACTGCAGCAAGCAAGCACCTAAGACAGTTTTAATGTTTTAGGTGCTTTTGCTTCATCACAGAGGATACGATTGCACATCGGCATCACGAGAAGTTATGGCGGTTGTGGGGAGTACCTCTGTAGGAACAGTAAAACCTCACAGGCCTTCCTGACCAGCCTGCCTTCAGGAAGTCCCACTCCTGCCATACAGTCATTATTGACCAGTGGGAGGATTTCTCTGGTTACCGTGTTTTGTTTGCATAGAAAAACCCAGGGAAATTACATACACCTTTTGAATAGTTTGCCTGTTGCTCTTTCTCATTCACTGGTCACCCACCAGTGTTACTGAGGTTTTTCCAGGAATGCAGCTTCGGGAAAGAGCTGTTTCATCAGCATTGTCCGTTTTCTCAAGAAAAATGTTTCACTCAGATAGGATTTCATCAGATTCATTAATATAATTTTCCGATGCTTCCTGATCATTAGAAGCTTCTCCCAGCTGATCTGCAGATTTTACACAACGATGCCTCTTCGAGTTCTGTAGCTACCTTGATGAATGTTCAGATGCACCTTCAAGGTGCAGTTCCTCAGGATGTGTTCTAGCTGTATTCTAGTTACATATTCACTTTCACTCAAGCAAAACGTGGTCAAGATCTTAAATTCTGGGGGGGCAGCTGGCTGGCTCACTTGTTAGAGCACGTGGCTCTTGATCTCAGGGTTGTGAGTTCGAGCCCCACATTGGGGGTAGAGATTACTTTTAAAAAATCTTAAATTTTTGTCCTATGCAGTGTTTTCTTATTTTTATTGATTCTTGTTCATCCATCAGTATAAAACTTAGCTTCTGTTTCTTCAGCTCATATGTAGTAATGACTCTAGTCCATAATCTTTAGTAAAATGCCTCACAAACACATCAGGATCAAGCTTCTGTAATAACTTCACTCTCTGTGCTATTGTGAATGAGAGGTGCTTCTTTTCTTCTTTTTGTCTTCTCACTATTACCAGAAAGGTGTCTTTGACTCTGATGTTTCATGGTTACCAAAGAACAACAACAAAAAAAAGGCAACAGAATACCAGCACTCAGCAGATATTTTGAGAGGGATGTTGTGACAGCTGAGTCTTTGGTCAGTTCAAGCCTGTTTTGCTGCAAAATAAGTTTTGGTGCCAAACTTATGGGATAACTTTTGGTTTTAAGGGCTTTTCAGATCAGAATTTCAGATAAGGAATTGGGGGCCTAATTTTTTTGCAGAGAATTTTTTATGCAGTGGAAGAAATATCAGTTTCCTGATATATTAAGAAATGCTTCCTGAGCACTGAGGACAGGGACTCCTAATTTTTTTAACCAGAGACCCCTTTAGTCTTGGAACAATGTATACATAATGGTCAAAGGTTCTGACTGCTGTGGATAACCAGCCTAATCACACTGAAAGGTTGTCATTTATAGGAAGAAACATTTTGACTGGCATACCAACTCAGGTTATACAGAAAATATATTGGCTTTATATTGTAGTTTAAATTTTTTTAATGTTTATTTATTTTTGAGAGACAGACAGAGTGTGAGTGGGGGAGGGGTAGAGACAGAGGGAGACACAGAATCCGAAGCAGCTCCAGGCTCTGAGCTGTCAGCACAGAGCCCGACGCAGGGCTCGCACTCACGAACCGTGAGATCATGACCTGAGCCAAAGTCGGATGCTTAACCGACTGAGCCACCCAGGTGCCCCTGTATTATAGTTTAAATATATATTGAACATAACACACATTCCTTTTTACTAATCTTGCCGGAAGTCCGAGGGTGTTAGGCTGCAAACTTCCACATATGTGTCAGGCTCTGCACTCAGAAATAAACGTATGGCCCTTACTGGTGCCTGGGTGGCTCAGTCAGTTAAGCGTCTGACTCTTGATTTCAGCTCAGGTCATGATCTTATGGTTCATGGGATCGAGCCCCCCATCGAGCTCTGTGCTGGTGGCATGGAGCCTGCTTGGGATTCCTTCTCGCCGTCTCTCTCTGCCCCTCCCCTACTCTCTCTTTCTAGATAGATAGATAGATCTCTCTCTGAAAATAAATAAACATTAAAAAAAAAAAAAAAGGAAAGAAATGTATGGCCCTTAACAGTACAAAAGTGAGTAACATGAGAACTCACACATACAAAGGTGAGTCATAGGTGTCCATGGTTCAGGACTTACAATTTAGAATGAGACCTGAATAGAACCCAGATCATGTCATCATAGGGCAAAAAGCAAGTAGAGATAAAAGGGGACCTTGAGAGCAGTGAGTGATGAAGAGTTTGCCCAGAAGAAGCAGGGAAGACCTGTCGGAAGTGACGCCAGTACTAGACCTTGTAGGATAAGGGGGATGTGGGGGATCCCCCTCCCCTGACACCTGTCAGTAATACATCTAATTCAGCTGCAATAAAGACAGTTTCCCATTCTGCCTTGCAGCGAGGGGAGGCCACTGACTGAATTTGAGTTAGTGCAATGTAAGCAGAAATGGGGTATATAACTTAGGCAGTGAGGCATGAAAGTGTGGCTGGTCTGAAGGTCACAAAATAGCAGAGGGAAGTAGCAAGATCGGTATAAAAAAAGAGCAGAAATAAAGCCTTGTGCAATTTCTTAGAGCCTGATGCAATGCTTTTCTCTCTGTGATTTCTCAATAGCAATTCAACACTGAATCTGAGGTGGTCCTAACACAACAAACAACACAGAGGCAAGCCAGACCCTTGTCCCGTGAGATCAGTACCACTTAACAACTAGAAACTTCCTTAATAGAACCATTGTCCACTAGTCCACCCGCCCAAGGGGAGGGCCAGTGCCCTGCCTCATAAATGGCCCAGTCCCTTTTCTATCCCACTATCATCCTGTCGGCCACTTAGGTTTTACTTAGTATTTACATGTAAAAGAATTACTACAGAATAGGCCCAATTTCAGCTTACTCTACCTATTAAACAAGAACAGCCACAAAGAATGGACGCAGAAGACAGATCACTGGACAGTGTAGTATCAGCTTATAAATTCCTGTGGTAAAACTTAACCCCACTACAATAATCTAAGGATTGCAATCCTCTGGTGCCTACCTTTTCCAGAGTATCCCGTATGAGAGCGGCAGAGGCATTTACCAACATCTTTGCATTAGCCGCACATCCTCTGGTACTTTAACACCCTTCCTGGAACACCCTTCCTGGAACTTCAGCTACAGCAGAGGCGTTGCTATGGTATACAACAGGAACCCACATCTCCCAGTTTCCAGATTAGTGTATTTTCCTCCAATATAACAACTGAGAGAAGTAAAAGTAAGCTCTGTCAAAATTTGACAATGAAATGTATAATGCTTTTGGTCTGAAATGGATTATTTTTGTGTAATGACAAGATGGTTGAATTATAAGTATATTGACAATGGCACCCTGCCCCCAAACTGGCTCTAAAATAGAAAATGCAAAAGGGTTGTCTGGGTAGCTTAGTTGGCTGAGTGTCTGATTCTTGACTTCAGCTCTGGTCATGATCCCAGGGTCATGGGATCGAGCCCTGCATCAGGCTTCACACTGGGTGTGGGGCCTGCTTGGGATTCTCTCTCTGCCCCTCTCCCTGCTCATGCGCTCTCTCTCTCTGAAAAATAATAACAAATAAGAAAAAAGAAAATGCAAGGATAAAAAGGAAAAGAAAATCCAAAAAAAAGTAAATAAATAAGGAAAAGAAAATGCAACCACAAAGAATCTCTAAGAAAAAATTTAATGTATCAACACTATAGAGATTTTAGAAAACATCAATAAGTGTAAAAATTCTACTTAAAAAGTAGGGCAAAAATTCAGTTGCAACATAAAAGTAGGTCATCCACTCTTTGTCAAATCTTCCCCTAAATTTTATAACCTCATGTGTTAATAGCTTACCAATCCAATTTTATAGCAAGGGTATAAGAAATAATTCTTAAGTTTATTCACTTTCCTTTAAGAATGTACATCAATTTTGGGGTGCCTGGGTGGCTCAGTCGGTTAGGCGTCCAGTTTCGGCTCGGGTCATGATGTCTCAGTTCCTTAAGTTTGAGCCCTGTGTCAGGCTCTGTGCTGAAAGCTCAGAGCCTGGAGCCTGCTTCGGATTCGGTGTCTCCCTCTCTGTTCCTCCCCTGCTTGCACCCTGTTTCTCTCTCTCTCTCTCAAACATAAATAAATATTAAAAAAAAAAAAAAAAAAAGAATATACATCAATCTTGTTCTCATGTTTGCTACTTAAGTACAAGGTATCAATAGCAGCCTCTGTGTGCTAATAGCAATCCCCTTACCCCCGAGAATTTCTGCAGCACTCTGGGGCTGCAAATGGACATTCTCTAGCACACGTTGTTGCCAAACGCTTTCTTTGTCAAATGTTTTAGGATCAGCAAAGCTGTCTCTTTGTTTCTTTTCAGTTGTTTTTTAGTTGCAAGGCTTTCTAACTTGCTCTGGATTACTGGATAAATATCTGTAATCTTTCTTTTCCCCCCCTCAGAAAAAATATTGCCTGATCTGTAAAACTCAAGAACTTCTAAGCATGTTGGACTCCCCTCCTGATCACTGCCATCAACACGATCCAGGCTCATCTGGGAGAAGCCACTCTTCTTCGTGCTCCCTGGGGCCCAGGCTTGGTTTGAAGCAGGTAACCCTGGCCTGGGCCTCCCAGGATTTCCGAGGCAGTGGTGACAGGGTAGGTCCTGGGAGGCTGGCTGAGAAAGAAGTTGTCCGGGGAAGCCACCACAACAGACTCTATTAGTGTTATTTTAGAGGCTTTGTTTATCACAGATAAAGCCTGGTCAGCTCTTTAATTACCAATCCATTTTTCACCTTTGTAAACTTCTCTAGAGGCTATTTTTAGCCTATGAGATAGCTGTATAAAATATCACTTCATTGATTTCTGTATGATGATTTACTCTTGAATATAGTTTTCGAATGTTTCTTTGACACGAATAATTTTATTCCTGTAATTCATTGTTCAGAGCACCCCACATGGAGGTTGGTAGAGTGTATCCTTTTTCTGTCCCCAGGCCTGCCCGAACTAAAAAGCCTCCTTTTCCTATCCTCTTCACCCCCACCTCTATTACACATAGTTCTGTCCTCACAGGACCCGCAACACCCTCCTCTCCAACGCAGACTCCACATTTTGCCCCAGGGAGGTGTTCAGTAAATGCCGAGCAACTGATAACATCCATCTCCCTTTTCATTCCTTATATTTGGGTAGGAGATTAATTTTAATTTAGTTAAACATTAAATGTTATGCAAAACCACCAGGCCAGGGTGTATTGAAGCAACTTTAGGACATATTCTCTTCAGGTAAATCATTCAACATCAAAACAACAACAACAACAACAACAACAACAACAACAAAAAGTTCAAAGTTTTATTCCTCTTATAGGAAACAAACCCCTCACTTCTTGTAGGAATCCCTTTGGTTCCTATCCCTTTGAATACGTAGTTTTTAGCTTATAGAACTTGAAAATAAAATATCACCCCACTAGATGCACCAGCATAATCATTTGAATAAAAGCATTTAAAAATACCCATCACTTTCCTCCTTATCAAATGTACCCCATAATTACTGATTGTTACTTATTCTCAAGTAAGAAATCAAGTACTTGGGAATGTCATTTGTTTGGTGTAGTCGCCATGATTTGCTCTATCCTTTTCAGAGAGACCAGGCATTCATATCTTTGAGCCCACCCACTGCTTTTGTCTATACTTAGTCCATCCCAGCGGCAGAGAGGCTCCTGTAAGACCTTTCAAGAGTGATGTCCCCTCTTCCCAATCCACCAGGCCCCCCGACCGGTGCGGAACAGTACTAGGTCTCCCACAGGCCAGTGTTCTGCTTCTGCAGACATCCTGAGTTCCAGATGGTTTGTATTATCTGAGTTCATTATCCACAATCAACACTATAAACCAGTCAAGTTAGCAACAAAGTCTAAAATACAGCAGTGAATTTAAAAATAAAATATAGTAGAGAAACACTCAGAAATCTACACTTGGAGCAATATATTAGGACCAAAATTTCTAAATAAAATGGAGCTGGTTCAGGAAGTATCCATGGAGATGATAGATATATAGATAGATATTTTTTTAATATACAATCTCTTATAGCCTTACTCACTTTGGCAGGTCACACTCCAAGTTTAGAGGAGGTAGCCAAGCAAGAAGGAAGAATCTTAATAGTCCCAGTTTCAAATGAAAACGTGAGTTAAGGTCATGCTGAGGATCTGCTAAATGCAAGACACTGGCGATGCTCCAGTGAGTGACCACCACCTGTGGCCAAGCTCCAAGAACCCCTAAGTGAAGCAGGATTACATGTGTTCGGAGAGATCAGCGTGCTGCCCAGAGAAGGGCCTCATTGCATCGGGTCTCATTGCATCTAAGATACCACGAATTGTAAGAAAGCCCATTTTATGTGTCACTAAGAAAGAACAAACAGTCACTTGTGCTATGGCATGCCACTGACTGTGGGACACGTGTGGATATCACAGGTGTTAAAGTGAGAATCAATGTGCATCTTAAAAGTGGTGGAACATGGAAGTTTCCACAACAAGGGGAATGGAAGGAAAGAAATGTAGACGATTCAGAGGGAATAGAATACCTAGCAGGAAAAACAGATTTTTTTTTTAATTTTTTTTTTTTAACATTTATTTATTTTTGAGACAGAGAGAGACAGAGCATGAACAGGGGAGGGGCAGAGAGAGAGGGAGACACAGAATCGGAAACAGGCTCCAGGCTCTGAGCTGTCAGCACAGAGCTGGACGCGGAGCTCGAACTCACGGACCGCGAGATCGTGACCTGAGCTGAAGTCCGACGCTTAACCGACCGAGCCACCCAGGCGCCCCGAAAAACAGATTTTTAAAAAACTCTTTTTTTTTTAATGTTTATTTTGAGAATGAGAGAGAGGGAGCAGAGGAGGGGGAGAGAGAGAGAGGGAGAGAGAGACTCCTAAGCAGGCTCCCTGTTAGGGCAGAGCCTGACTCGGGGCTCAAAGTCACGAACCATGAAATCAGGACCTGAGACGGAATCAAGAGTCTGACGCTTAGCCAACCGAGCCACGCAGGCGCCCCAGGAGAAGCAGATTTAAACAAGAGCAGCAGATAAAAATTTTGGACCACATAACACCAGATGTTAGGACATTGCAAGTCAAATTTAGTGAGCTCCAAGCACCCCTTCTACTGGCTTGCGAGAGAGCCCCTTGTGTCCCTCTCCCAGGATCAGGCAAGAATGCCAGCAGATGGTACAATAAAAGGGGGGGGGGGGCAGCTGGAGCTGGATCCCACTGTGGCTGCCGTCACTGCCAGGCAGCCCCACGTTGCAGGAGCTCCAGTGCCCTTCCAGAGCTCTGCCTCCCAGCTCTCAGCCCCTTGCCCTCAGAGAGCTGTTGCCTCAAGGGCTGGGTTTTACACTGAACAGCCTCTGCCAGCAACCCACAGCAACCCCCCATGTGGGGTACCACACTCAGCGGGGGGCTGAACCTCCATAAACAAAGGTCTTTCACTCCTGTCCCTGCTCATGGTATCAGCCACGCTCCTGGGCTCCCAGCACTCACCTCTACCCATTCTCTAGGGCATACCCAGCTTAACCCTGGTCAGTGAGGCTGAACTAAAAGCTCTTTGATTGCTCTACTAGGAGCCAAGAGGGCATAAAGAAAACCCAACCCAAATCAGTTTAAGCAAAAAGAGAAATCTTACTCACCTACACAATAGTCCAAAGGTAGAGCTTGATCAAGGCAGTAGGGTATATTACCAAGCAGGGCCGTCTCTCCTTCCCTTCTTCACTTCCTCCACACGGGCTCTGCTCCCAAGAGCCTCCCCGTTTCTGGGCTGAGAGCATGGTTGTAGTTCTAGGTTCACGTGTTCCTTGACTGAAGTCAGGTGGAAATGGGCCTCAGACTCTCTCTCTCTGCAGGCTCAGAAAGAATCTCAAATGCATCTCATTAGCTTTGGGTAGCTCACAATCCTATCCATGGGCTCACCGCTGTGGCCAAGGGGAGTGCATTTCTGCCAGGCCAGGCCTCATTCATACACTTACTCCCAGATCTGGGAACGTTCAGGCCATCTGTAACTAATGTGGATCATGGCAGGAGAATAGAGGATCCCTAGCTGAAAATAGGGATGCTACCATCAGAAGGAAAATGGTTGAGAATTTCCACAAAACAACCCATCTCTGCTTCACTCGATGTTTTCCCTAGTAGACATATTCTTCCTCTTGGTAACATCCTCCAGTGGTGTGATGGTGGCTGCAGTAAGAGAAGGGTGCCACAGGAGCCCACGCAGGCTTCTCCCTTGCCTTTGTCAGAGAGAAGACACAATCATCTGCTGAGAGATCAGGACAGCTTTGGGTTTGAGTGGTCTCTCAAAGTGTGTTCCCCGGACCCACAGCAGCAGCCACACCTAGGAACTTGCTAGAAATACACATACTGGGGCCCCAACCCAGAATTACTGATTACACACTTTGGAGGTGGGACCCCGTGATCTGTGTTTGAACGAGCTCTCTAGGTCATCTTTTTTTCCCTCCAAGTTTTTATTTAAATTCCAGTTAACATACAGTGTAGTATTAGTTTCAGGTGTAGATTTTTTTTTAATTTTTTAAATTTATTTTTTATTATTTTTTTAATGTTTTATTTTTATTTTTGAGACAGGGAGAGACAGAGCATGAACAGGGGAGGGTCAGAGAGAGGGAGTCACAGAATCCAAAACAAGCTCCAGGCTCTGAGCTGTCAGCACAGAGCCCGACATGGGGCTCGAACTCACAGACCGTGAGATCATGACCTGAGCCGAAGTCGGACGCCCAACCGACTGAGCCACCCAGGCGCCCCTGTAGAATTTTTTAAAATAATTTTTTAAGTTTATTTAATCTCTACACTCAACATCGGGCTCGCACTCACGACGCATGCTCTTCCGACTGAGCCAGCTAGGTGCCTGTCAGGTGTAGAATTTAGTGATTCACCCCTTATATATAACACCTGGTGCTCATCACAGCAAGCACACTCCTTAATCCCCACCCACCACTTATTTAGCTCATCCCCTGCCCCTACCTCCCCTCGGGTAACCATCACTTTGTTTTCTATAGTTAAGTCTTCTTCGGTTTTCCACTCTTTACCCCCACCATGTTCGTTTCTTTTGTTTCTTAAATTTCACACGTGAGTGAAATAATATGGTATTTGTCTTTCTCTTGACTGACTTATTTTGCCTATCATTAGACTCTCTAGCTCCACCACATTGTTGCAAATGGCAAGATTTCATTCCTTTTTATGGCTGAGTAATATTCCATTGTATATATATACCACGTCTTCTTTATCCATTCATCAGTCCATGGACACTGGGGCTGTTTCCATAATTTGGCTATTGTAGATAATGCTACTATAAACACAGAGGTGCATGTATCCCTTCAAATTCGTATTTTTGTATCCTTTGGGTAAATACCTAGTAGTGCAATTGCTGGATCATAGGGTAGTTCTATTTTTAATATTTTTTTAATGTTTATTTATTTTTGAGACAGAGAGAGACAGAGCATGAATGGGCGAGGGGCAGAGAGAGAGGGAGACACAGAATCCGAAGCAGGCTCCAGGCTCCGAACTGTCAGCACAGAGCCCGACTCGGGGCTCGAACTCACAGACCGTGAGATCATGACCTGAGCCGAAGTCGGACGCTCAACTGACTGAGCCACCCAGGCGCCCCTATTTTTAATTTTTTGAGGAGGCTTTATACTGTTTTCCAGAGTGCCTGAAGAGCCCTCCTGTAATTCTGATGTTCACTCAAATTTCAGAACTGTTTGGTTAGAGCTTTGCTACTCAAAATGTGGCCCATGAACTCACAGCATGGACATCACTTGGGATCTTATTAGAAATGCAGCATCTCTGGGCGCTTGGGTGGCTCAGTCGGTTAGGTGTCTGACTTTGGCTCTGGTCAAGATCTCATTGTTCATGAGTTCCAGCCCCACGTCTGACTCTGTGCTAACAGCTCAGAGTTTGAAGCCTGCTTCTGATTCTGTGTGTCTCTCTCTCTGGCTCTCTCTCGTTCAGGCTTTGTCTCTCTCTCAAAAATAAATAAGCATTAAAAAAAAAAAAAAGAAATGCAGCATCTCTGGCCCCACCCTAGACCTACTGGATCTGAACCTGCATCCTTACTAAGATTGCCCAGATGGTTCGTTTGCACATTAAAGTTTGATAGCATTGGACTTGGGGGCTCGAAGAGAGTAGAGAAAGGGAAGTGCATAGAGTTGATCAGAGGCATGCAGAATGGCCAAAGAATGGCACTTGAGCTTGTATACCCTAAGTATCCCATGGTCCTGCTCCCCACAATTGTGTGATTTTGTACAGTAGCTCTTGAGCAGCTCGATCATAGGAACAAAGTCCTAGACTGAGGTTGACATGAAGTCATGTCATGAAGTCTTGACATGAAGTCATGTCATGAAGTCATGACATGAAGTCATGTTGGAAAGATAAGAGATTCAGTTGAGCATGTAGTTGTGGGAATGGCCAAATGGTGCAGAAAGAGGTGTAGGCTGAATGGGGGGATGGTGGCCACAGAGAAAGTGGGTGGGAGCCTGAATATTTCTAGTAACTTGAAGCAAGTAAAGTGGGAGAAACAGCTACATGGAGGAGTAGTGGTACTGGGTTGACTGACGAAGGATCTGCCCCCATGTTCTCTGGGTCACTGGCAGTTGGCTTTCTTTGTGGCTGTAGAATTCATAGCAGCTGTCTCTTTCAAAACCAGCAGCAAACTGCTTCAAGTCCGTGACCCCTAGAGTCTCTTTCAAAGAGTTTGCCTGATTGGTCAGTCCCATCGAGGAGAATCTCTTTTTTGATCTTGAAGTCCACTGATTAAGGCTGTGATTACATCTGCAAAATCCCTACCTTTGCCATAGAATGTAACCTAATCTAGGAGCAACATCCCCTTTGTCATATTCTATTGGTGGGAAGCAACAGGTTCAGCCCTCACTGAAAGGGAAGGGATTGGTTGTAGAAGCTGTAACTTACACAGGTCGTCTTAGGTGGGTGTATACCACAGACTGTGAGAAACCCGGCTCTCATTTTCTATCACACATTCACTGTTCAGTCCTGGTATACACATAAAATAATGACATAATTGCTATGTCTCACTGCTATGTCTGTGAGAAATAGATCTACTAATTAGAGCAGGTTATTTGTGCAGTTTTGTCCCAGCTTTGCATACCTGGTCAAAATACTGACTTCCTGTTGCTTAGTTCTCCCCCACCCCTTTCCTTTCAGTGTGGTTATGTACTCATTTCTAATAGGTTCAATTGCCCTTGCTTCACCTTTGGGGTTCTTCCTCTCCTCCAAACACCCTGGTTGATTTTCATTTTTTATTGGGAGGTATTGGAAGCATTTCTATGGTGTTTTGTTTTTTTTTTTTTTTTTTTTTTTTTTGCATTTCTATGGTTCTAAAAGCTGAAGTTGTACAAACGGGGATGCTCAGAGAAATGAGGCACTCCCTCATCCCCAGAGACCTGATCCACCTCCTCCCTTGTGTCCAACTCTTTTTTTACCCATCCTCTGTAGGTGACCAGTCTCTTTAGCTTCTGGCTTATTCTTCCAATATTCCGCACAAATAGATATGTGTGTGTTTTCTAACATTCTTTCTTACATGAAGGGTAACTTACTATATTCTTTTGCACTTTGCTTTTTTTTTTTTTTCATTTAAAAGTCTCAGAAATCAATCCAAATCAGTTCATAGAGGTTATCCTCATTTTTTTTGGATTGATATGCATAGACCTCCATTGTGTGGATGTGTCATAATTTTTCCTTCTATTTTTAGCACTTGATATTTATTTATTTATTTATTTATTTATCTATCTATGTACAAGTTAGTTAATATACAGTGTAGTCTTGACTTCAGGAGTAGAACCCAGTGATTCATCTCTTACATACGATACCCAGTGCTCATCCTGAAAAGTGCACTCCTTAATGCCCATCATTCATTTAACCCATCCCTCCACACACCTCCCCTCCACCAACCCCTCAGTCTGTTCCCTGTATTTAAGAGTCTCTTATGGTTTGCCCCGTCTCTGTTTTTGTCTTATTTTTCCATTCCTTCCCCTATATTTATCTGTTGAGTTTCTCAAATTCCACATACAAATGGAATCATAGGATAACTGTCTTTCTCTGACTTATTTTGCTTAGCATAATACCCAATTCCATCCACGTGTTGCAAATGGCAAGATTTCATTCTTTTTCATTGCCAGGTAGTATTCCATTGCATATATGTGTCACATCTTCTTAATCCATTCATCAGTTGATGGACATTTGGGCTCTTTCCATAATTTGGCTATTGTTGATAGTGCTGCTATAAACATTGAGGTACATGTGCCCCTTCGAATCAGCATTTTTGTATCCTTTGGATAAATTCCTCGTAGCGCAATTGCTGAGTCATAGGGTAGTTCTATTTTTAATTTTTTGAGGAACCTTCATACTGTTTTCCAGAGTGGCTGCACCAGTTTGCATTCCCACCAATAGTGCAAAAGGGTTCCCCTTTCTCCACATCCTCTCCAACATCTGTTGTTTCCTGAGTTAATTTTAGCCATTCTGACTGTTGTGAGGTGGTAGCTCATTGTCGTTTTGATTTGTATTTCCCTGATGAGTGATGTTGAGCATCTTTTTATTGTCTGTTTGCCATCTGGATGTCTTCTTGGGAAAAGTGTCTATTCATGTCTTTTGCCCATTTCTCCACTAGATTATTTGTTTTGGGGTGTTGAGCTTGGTAAGTTCTTTATAGATTTTGGATACTAACCCTTTATCTGATAGGTCATTTATGAATATCTTCTCCCATTCTGTCGGTTGCCTTTTAGTTTTGTTGATTGTTTCCTTTTCTGCTCTTTTTGTCTTGATGAGGTCCCAATAGCTCATTTTTGCTTTCATTTCCTTTGCCTCTGGAGACATGTCAGGTAAGAGGTTGCTGCCTGTTTTCTCCTCTAGGATTTTGATGGTTTCCTGCCTCACATTTAGGTCTTTTCTTCCATTTTGAATTTATTTTTGTGTATGATGTAAGAAAGCGGTCCAGTTTCATTCTTCTGCACGCTGCTGTCCAGTTCTCTCAGAACCTTGCTAAAGAGACCTTTTTCCATTGGATATTCTTTCTTGCTTTGTTGAAGAGAGTTGGCCATATATTTGTGGGTCCATTTCTGGGTTCTCTATTCTATTCCATTGATCTTTGTGCCTATTTTGGTGCCAGTATCACAATGTTCTGATTACAGCTTTATAATACAGATTAAAGTCCAGGATTGTGATGCTTCCAGCTTTGGTTTTCTTTTTCAGCATTACTTTGGCTATTTGGGGTCCTTTGTGTTTCCACACAATTTTTAGGATTGTTTGTTCTAGCTCCGTGAAGAATGCTAGGGTTTTTTTTTTTTTTTTGATAGGGATTGCATTGAATGTGTAGATTGGTTTGGATAGTATTGACATTGTAACAATATTTTTTCTTCCAATCCATGAACATGGAATATTTTTCCATTTCTTTGTGTCTTCTTCAATTTCTTTCATAAGATTTCTATAGTTTTCAGTGTACAGACCTTTTACCTCTTTGGTTAGGTTTATTCCTAGGTGTTGATGATTTTTGGTGTGCCATAATATTTTCAATCATTCTCCCCTGTATAAGGATATAGGTGGTTTTCGAGATGCTGCATTCACAGACAATGCTGAAATGAATAACCTTCTGGTAAGTACAAAGGAACTAGATAATCTTTTTTATTTTTTAATGTTTATTTTGCGAGAGAGAGAGAGGGAGGGGGAGAGGCAGAGAAGGAGAGAGAAAATCCCAGGCAGGCTCTGCGCCGTCAGCATAGAGCCCGACTTGGGGCTCCATCTCATGATCATGACCTGAGCCAAAATCAAGAGTCAGATGCTTAAACGACTGAACCACCCAGGCACCCCAGGAGCTAGATAATCTTAAGCCACATGTAGTCACTGCCTTTGAGATGTGATGGAGCTGCTAGATACCTCAGTCGCTCCTTTACCTTGTTAAGTAGGCCTGGCAAACACTTCTCAGCAATGACTACTCACCTGCTGTTCCAGGGTTGGGTCTTTCATTTCAAGATGCTCTTTCCACCTTTGGGGTGACCCCTCTTCATTCCCAGTCGCAATCTTTACCTCTCAGCTCAGAGTCTCAGAAACGATAAAAATCTGTCTTGACACAGGCTAGTTCTAGAATGAAGAGCTTCCCCAAGGATTCATTAACATGGGAGATATTCTTTGGGTTGTCTGAATGTTTACTGGCCTACTTAAACTAGAGCTCCACAATAAGGGTATTAATGGACACCAGGAACGTTCATATTGCCCTAAAATGTTTGCATAAGCTTGTGTCTGTATTTAACTGGGAAAGAGCCATTGAGAATTCGCCAACCTAGCTTTACAAAGGCTAAGAACTAGTGTATTAAATTCTGTATTAAATTCTCTATTTGGGGACACCTGGGTGGCTCAGTCAGTTGAACATCTGACTCCAGCTCAGGTCATGATCTCACGGTTTGTGGGTTTGAGCCCTGTGTGGGGCTCTATGCTGACAGTTTGGAGCCTGGAGCCTGCTTTGGATTCTGTGTCTCGCTCGCTCTCTGCCCCTCCCCTGCTCACGCTCTGTCTCTCTCTCTCAAAATAAATGAACATTAAAAAAAAATTTTTTTTAATCTGTTTTTTTTTTTTTTTAAACACAGATTGGTCGGAAGGAAAGGTACTGGCTGGAAGTCATTCTCAAATTCATGTTCACTTAAATGTTCATGCATTTCAGGTGAAAAATTTTAACATACTAATTTTATACAAGTTTCAAAAACAGTATTTAAAGTGAATAGTAAACATATATTCTGGGCAAGTAAAACTAAACAGCAAGTAATTTCATTCAGTTGTATCTAGTTTTAAGGCTGATGACCATAAAGATAAAATAAGAGAATCAGACGAATGTGAAGTTAAAGAACATTTTATTTACTGACAGATTAAAAACCACAACTCCAAGTAGTGCAAAACGCACCACTGAACTCAATTACAAAGAACTGGTGTTAATACACAATGTTTAAGCAATGCTACACTTATTTTTGGCAAAGTGCTGTATTGTTTAGTCTGTGTATAAAACTGACCATCTATGAACCAATCAGTATAAAAAATTCTATAAAAACAAATTTAGACAGTGGCTCAAGAAAACAAGCTGCCATTTATGCATAGATGATGTACAGTATATAATCTAACCAAATGTCCCTTTTGAGTTTTCAAGTTGAAAAAAATCTGTGTTTAGGAATACATCAAGAAGGCACATAGTACAATCTACAATACTCTTCAGTCTCTATAACTGATGCCCTGTCTTTGAAAAGCAAATGTGTTCACAATTTTACTTGAGACAAAAAAACCAAGCCACTCAAAAAAGTAATAACAACACACAATTATTGATTAAAATTCCAAACTTCTGGAGGAAAATGCAACCAAAAAGCAAGCAAAAACCACTCATACACATCAAGCTTAGATACACACACATCTAGCTCCCCAAGTACTGATTTGGTTTTTAGAAGTCCATCTAGAAAACAAATACTAAAACTTCAGGCAAATACAGAGCAAAATGGGGCATTTAACAATTATACAATTAAAAAAATATGTTGTAAGGAAAATTCTAAACGATATATAAAACATCCACTGAAGCTGCCTTCCTTTGAATAGTAACCTCTCCTCCCCCATAAAGGATACTGTTGCAAAGAGAAAGAAATATCCTTATCTGTATGCTTTCCGGTCCCTCTTTCTCCACCCCAAACCACTGTAACTGGTGTCGTATTTCAAGTGAAATTGGTACGTGGCAAGGCTGACACCACTGAATTAGGTAGGTTTCCTAAATAAAGCATTTCATATAAAATTTTCAGCATTAAAATAAGTAGATAAGGATGCCATTGATAATGCATCAACATGGCTGACAGTGAAGCCATCCATGAGAACAGCCCAACTTTTAAAAGAATTTAGCCAGCATGAATGGGCCTTATAAAATGAAGATAGTTTTAAGGTAACATTACAAACATGCTAGTGTCTCCAGTACAAGGAGCAGTCTCTTAACTGATTCTAAAAACAAAGACACTTGGAAACTCTTAAACTTTCTCCACTAACCTATTTAAACTTCAATGTTTATCTTCTAGTTGGAGTCCTTCATTTTTTTGTTTGTTTGTTTACAATTCAAAGAAAAACAGGATAAGAAAGACACTCTTTTTTGTTCTTTTTTTCTCAAGATATAGAAAGACAATATATTTCCTTGAAGAAGAGGATAGCGAAAACACTTACATTCAATGAAGATGTAAAGATAACAAACCACTGTACTACACAGATTTGAGAAGGAAAAACAACAGGCGATGCTGAGCGCCCTCTCAAGTTTTCAGTAAACTGTGTTCTCACTAGAATCAAAGCACTGATAAAACAGAGAAGGTATGTAAACAGGAACAGCCTGCATGGGAACTGGGAAAATGTACAGGAAATTAATGTAGAAACAGCTCGCTGGAGTAGAAAGTCAAACATCCAATCACTGTGAACCTTTCTGTAAAAAAAATCCCCCACCTGCCCGGCCATATAAATGCATTGCCACAGAAGATAAATAATGCAGGGTTAATCTTCAGCTCACAGTGCAATACATAATTAGCGGAGAAAGAAAAAGTAACAAACATAGAATACACATTATAAAATGTTTTATTAATGAAAACACAAACTTTGAGAAACACGGTGCGTTATAAAAACTAAGGGACTCATCCATGAAGCACTGCTTGTGCACCACACATTCCAGACTTTTTCCAAGTAACGTTCTATATATTATCAGTTTAGAAGTAGAGCACTAAATTCGGAGGGGTCTTATTTCTCACTGCTTGAATTTTTAAGAAATATGCACTGAAGCACATTTATGTAAACCACTAATATTTACAAGAGCAAAAATAATAATTAACTTATAATAAATTGCATTTTGGCCATGTTTCAAGGAATACTTAACAGGTCAACATCATCCTGGTACCACACGTAGTAGATGCCAAACAAACCCCTAATGACCAAGAACTTCAAATGAATTACGTAACCACTTTCTTCCATTCTAACATGTGCCAATTTAAGACAGAAAACTTAGATACTGATACAAAAACCACAGTATGATATGACAGATGGCATGATAACCCTAAAAAAAATCCCAAGCCTGAAAGTATTTGTTTTCCAGGTATAAACCATAAAAAACTAGGTCCAGAGAAGGCCAGAAAAAAAGTCAATAACTGACAGAGATGTAGATGTATTTCAGGTATCAGGAAATTTGAAAAATAATAGTAAAAAAAAAAAAAAAATCCTAGCTATGTTATACACAAATCTGTTCATGCTGCCAAACAAATTCTCATGGCTGAACTTCTGTAGCTTGTGAGGTACTAACAACTTGCATGTAATATATGAAAAAAGAGACCCCCATATAGTCAGAGGCTTACATCCAGAAAACATTTAGCTGGTATATTTTCAAGTTACCAACATATGGCCCTAGAGACAGACACGATGTAAAACATACACACCTTCATGAAAACTCTACCTCACCTCTCAACTCTCGTAAACACAAATAGTAACAAAATAACTTCTAGCTCAGTTTGACAAAACTTTACAGACTTGGCCCCTAGTTAGAAAACAAATAAATAAAGGGGTGGTTCAAATGGAAAGGGAATAAGGAAAGCAGGCAGTCTAAACTCTTGTTCTAAAGAGACATTCCTGGCACTTCGTCACAGCCAGTGGAAGAACCACCTACCGCCACCATCTGACGATGCTGTGTGACGTCTTCCGCCTCCAAACTTCCCAGCCCTGGTCAGAAAAGAGCTCAGCTCTTCACTTGAAAAAGTCTCCCATAGTTCCCTGCATCCAGCTGCTACAGGGTTATTAGAAAATATAATACTTCACATAACTATATGCTGCTTTTTCCCTTGAAAACCTTGTATAGACATGTATTTACTTAATTAGGGTTGCAGAGGCATTGGAAAAATAAGCTCTTTGACCACAAAGGTGATACTACTGTTTGTCAGTAGAATGTGCTTTGGATTGTCTATGTTTAGTTTAGTTTGAGAGGAAATTGGTGAATGTGGATGGCTCAGCAAAACCCATCACAATCGCTAAAAAAATAAAGTGACCGGCTAGAGGTAAGATAGATTTTCTCTAAATGATAAATAACTGGCCTCCATGTGACTCGAGCCCTGAACCCTGGCCTCATTAGCACCAACACTCTGAAGAACAGTTGTGGCCCCACCCCCACCATCAGGTTCAGTAGAGAGGCCCCTGGGATTTCACACAAGGTTCAGTCCTGGACAGCCCACTTCCATCAGTACACAGTGCGCACAACGACCGTGAGGGAGGTAAATACTACTACTCCCCCATAGGTGGAGGAAACAGAGGCCAAAGTGGTTAAAGATTCTGCCTGAAGCCCGAGTTAGGGAAAAAAAAAAAAAGAGAACTCAAGGAAGCCAACCCGTCACTCTTCATCTAGATGCTAGGAAAAGTTGTCACCAGGAATTCCTTCTCAGCCTCGCTTGCCACCCAGCAGGGCAGGCTCCACAGCAGATGATCCGTCACCGTATCAGAAATACAAAGCCTACCTCTTTTTCCTTGGACAGTTATAAATAAGAAGTCACTAAAGTGCCTGGACAGGTACTTCTGAATTTACAGCTGATGTGAAGTGCCAAGTGGGCAGAGCCGGCAGGAAAGAATCCACACAAGTCAAATGGTGGACTAATGGGGTAGGTGGAGACATACATTTTCCCAAACACAATTTCACAGATCTGACGGATCCCCTCTGCATGTGAGACAGCGCTTCTGTCCCACGATCCTTGTAATGTCTCTGTACCACGTCACACAGTCACATCGGAATTACTGAAAGCACTGTTCACTAACACTTAATGTACCTGAATTCCAAAATGAACTGTATGGCTAATCTGGAAAAAAAAAAAAAAAACAAAACAAACCTGTACACACAGAAATATATCAAGTTTTCTTTCAAGAGAAAGTTCAGCCATAATTCCATTATATCCATGGCAACTATCACCTGTTAATGCTCATGTTAGTGTGTAAAAATGTATTCGCTATATACACAAAAGATTATCAAGTACTGGTCAATAAAGTGTATGGCTGACCCTGAGAATAAATTTTTGCTTACTCGAAATATTGATTAATACAAAATAAAATGAAATTGAAAGATGCCTATCCTCATACTTGGGAAGAAATGTCTTTAGAATGCTAACTCATATACACCTTAACAGATTTAAAGACATCCCAAAACACCAAACACTGTAACTGTATTGATATGTTTCCAAAAATATTCTGAAAAAATTTACAAAAAAGTAAATGTTAAAAGCAAGGCATTATGTGATACACAGCATGTAAATCTGGTTTTCAAGATAGTGTCTAAACACATTGATAAAACTATGTGATTGGTCATCAGTTGGCTGAAACAGCATCTTCATTGTCCGTACACATACATCCACACACATATGCACAAACCAAGAGAAACCAATCAACCTTGAAATTCTTAGTAATTGTACTGACGTGGGCAGGGCTGATGGACGGCCCAGCCACTGTGCTTGACTTGCCTAGAGTGGCAGTCCCTGGTAAGATTTTGGCGACGAAGGCTATTTCTGTTTAAAGACTGTCTTTCACTATGTTCTTTTATCCACTGGGAAGGGCGAAAGCTCTTGGGTTGTTCCAGAAAAGCTGTATGAGCAGCAAGAGCTGCAACATAGCAGTGAATGTGCTGCCCCATCTCATCCTGAGCTTCCACTCTGAAACAGAAAAACACGAGGATGCATTCAGTAACAGAGTACGTTATTCATGAACTTGAAGAAGTTACTTAGTGATTCAATTTGCCACACTGATTTGTGGTTGAAAGAGATCTTACTGTCTGATGGCTGACAGACAAGTTTATATTTTGTAACCACAATGACTGATAATGTTAGAAAGGAGAAACCACCTTTTCACAGAAATATGCCATATAATCCACAGCGGGGGTTGGGGGGGATTAAGTAGACTGTCTTTTAAAAAGTGCTTTACATTTTGAATGAATTTCAATTATGCAGCATTAGATAAGTTTTTCTGTGAGGAGAACTAACATTTACTGCATATCTGTATTTGCAAATATAATGTATTTAATTCTCGACATAATCTTAAAAGGAAAACATATTAATTCTCAAATTTTACTGATCAGGAAGCTGAGGCTCAACAACGATAAAGTCACAACTACTACCTCATACAACCAAGATTCTAATACAGGTCTTACTCCAAAGACTGTTATGAAGCAGGTTGACACTGGTGAACTATGCTAACTGCACCTTCACACGTTTTCTGTCTCTAAGTAACGGTTCCAGGAAATAAGCTGCAGGTCTCTATGTAATAGAAACATGCATAGAAAATTCTACTCATTTAACATTTTTATAGATAAAAAGCTACCTGCTTACTATAAAATTTATATCACAACAGGGCACAGTTTGGAATGGCATTTGCATAGAAATGTTACAAAGACCTGAGGAGAACATATCTTAAAATCCGGCTACAAACCATGTGGTTATTATCTGTCTTATATATTAAAAGCTAATTTAATAGGATAGATGTAAACTAAATTAACACATAACATGAAGAGTTTTAAGAGTTTTAGGGTTATTTTACACAACATGGGCAGTTATAAATTGTGGCTATAATCACTAGAGGAAAATGCTATTATTTTTTAAAGATTTTTAAAAAAATAGTAGAATTAAAGGGAATCACATTAAGAAACTAATAGAAAGAAGTTAATACAAAGAGAGCAGTTTTTAAAAGGTGGGCATTTTGAGTTCTTAACCTTCCTGTTCAGACTGATAACACATATCACACAGTCTCAAAGGGAATATACTTACTCTGTGCCAGTGAGTCTTATAAGCAGCTTTTCCTGGCCCTACAAATGTTAAATGGTGAACTATTAAATCACTAGTAAGATTTAAAATGCTACTTAATTTTACTGTTAGGACATGGTGCATTTTCTATATTAAAACTGGCTTACTATGGGTCATTAAAGGCACATGTATTACTTGAGATTATGATAGCACATAAACCTTCATAAACAATACTTATAAAGGTCAAAATGCAATAAAACACACACTCTGAAGCCCATCTACAGTAATTATGAAGCACCTTATTCTTACATGCTTTATGTAATGCTTTATGGTAATATTCCCAAGGATAGACAGGATGGAAGCAATCTAACTTCTGAAAGACATGATTTGTTTCCTGCTCAGAAAATACAGATATTTACTACATAGCCATCCTAATGTTGGTAACACCTGATCTATCTTGATTTAGTGGGCTTTTGTAAATAAGAATTTGAAATCCAGAAATAAAGATGTTAAAAACATTTAGTTTTTATAAAACTAAGATAGTTTGCAGTACTTTCCTATGTTCAGAAAGAATTCATATGAAGTTAAGGGTATTCTTTTGATCCTATATATATGGAAAAGCACATATTTGTTTAACTTTCTTACATGTTATACCAAAACATATAACAAGATATAAAAACAAACAAGATACAGACAATGAGCATAATGACTGCATCAAAACCTCAAACACATAACCAGACGCAGCACATGGTCTTGGACTGGATGCTTGTCTGGGCAAAACTAGGTGAAATATTCTGGGCTCTGGTGCAGAAAACAGAGTATAGTTTGGGTAGTAGATGAAATGAAATTTTACTGGGAAAAAAAAGGTGGAGACCATTGCCTAAAGAAGCAGATTACACAACTATATACAAGTATATACAACTTGATCCCTTTAGGTTAAAAATGTGTGTGTGTGTGTGTGTGTGTGCACGCGTGTACAAACTTGTGGGCATATAGAGAAAAAACCACCTGGAAGGATACACTCTAGGGTGTTAACAGCATCCATCTCTAGGTAGTACAAGTGTCTTTTTAAATTTTTTAATTTTTACATATTTGCATTTTCTAACTTCCTGCAATGCATATGTACTGCTTCTGTAATAATGTTATTTATAAAGTGCTGTATATACATACACACATGCTTTAAACACTGAGAAGTAAGTACACAAATCCCAGTAAGTTTATAGTGACTATTAATCATGGGAAACTCTTGAGTCCAATTCCACAGAGGTGAGATCAGAACCAGGTGGGAAGGATTTCTAAGAAGTGAAGAAATTAATTTGAATAGACTATATGGCAATTTAATCAATACCATGTCTAAAAAATCTCATTTTAAATTTTTGTTGAAATGCCTGAGACACTGATCTCTTGATAAACTTACAGCATTGAACAAAGTGCCAGTTAAAGTAACATTTCCCATCAAAGATCTTACCCAGTACAAAGCCTGGGTAACTATATAAGCAAATTATTTTTCAATTTGGTAAAGGATATGTTTATCCTCATAGAAGATGACGAGATTATCTACAATATTAAGACTTATGAGTGCAGCAAACTCTGGTAAAGTTAAATTAATGAGCTGCCCGGGTTTTGTTTATTATCTGGCAAACAGGAAATAGTAGAAAATATATACAATGATCCAGTTAGTCAAGGTAGAGCCTGGACAATCTAAAAAGAGGCCCTTTGGACTACAGGACTAACTACAGGAACATTCTGAGCTGCTCCAAAGATTCCAATTCACCTGTAGCCTTAACAGGTATTTAGAGAATTAAGTCGGTACCAACATCACCAAAACATCGTAATACCACAGGCACAGCTCACTACCATGCATCATGACTAGCCAGAATTCGAGCTGATTAACAAGGCCATAGACTTTATTTTAGCAGGTGGGAGCAATCTTGAAAATGCTCGCTGGATAAAGGTATTTCTGTAAGTTTGCTTGGGAACATGTCAATCTTTATTGACAAGGTACTCTCTCCCTGAACCTTTCCAAGCCCTCAACCCATCTGCCATTCAAACAGAGCCTTTCAGACCCCTTGAACTCCACACAACAAAAAAGTATTGTTTGGGTATGAAGCCTTTCCTCCGTAAGACAGAAAACTCATACTTGAGATCTGCCAGGTTTTTGAGGTTAAGTGACATTTGATGCAACCCAGTTAAGACCACTTGGAAGAAAATAAGAGTTTTATTTTAAGATATACTATTCTTGTTGAATTTGATACACCAAATAACTCAGTGTATAAAGTGCCAGAGTTATATTCTAAGACACTTAGCAGAAATGCTAGTCTTTTCTTTCTGGTCACCAGCAGAGTACGGGTGTGTGTGTGCGTGTGTGTGTGTGTGTGTGTGTGTGTGTGTATAATGTTTATTTATTTTTGAGAGACAGAGACAGAGAGTGGAGGGGTGGGGGCAGAGAGAGAAGGAGACACAGAATCTGAAGGAGGCTCCAGGCTCTGAGCTGTCAGCACAGAGCCCGACACGGGGCTCGAACTCACAGACCGTGAGATCATGACCTGAGCCGAAGTCGGCCGGCCACTTAACTGACTGAGCCACCCAGCCGCCCCAACCAGCAGAGTACTATAAATGCAACAGTTCTGCATTATATAATTGGGGCTGTATTCTAATGAATTTTTTTGAAAATGTAAAATGAACACTTTTTTTTATACCATCTACTACCTTGTGCACTATAGACATGCCTTCATAAATCTCTAATATTACTCTGCATCTTCTAAAAAATTAGCTTCAAGTTGTAGTAGAAACAAATAAAATGCATGCCGAACAGACTGCCCATGGACAGAATAAAATACAGTTGGCCCCTGAGCAACTCAGGGGTTAGGGGCACCAGCCCCTGTGCAGTTCAAAATCTATGTACAACTTTGGACTCCCCAAAAACTTAACTGCGAATAGCCTACTGCTGACTGGGAAGCTTACCAATAACATTAACGGCCAATTAACACATATTTTGCATGTTATATGTATTACCTGCTGTGTGCTTACAATAAAGTAAGCCAGAGAAAAGAAAATGTTAAGAAAACCATAAGGAACAGAAAATACATTTACAGTACTGTACTGTGTTCATAAAAAAAAAAAAAAAGAAAAAAGAAAAAAAGAAAAACAACTCTGTGTATAAGTACACCCATGCGGTTCAAACCCACGTTGTACAAGGGTCAGCTGCACTTACAACGTACCTGGGGCTACTTGGGTTATGAAATTCATCAGCCCCACAGCTGGCCTCACTGACAGCAGGGCAGGAGTTATGCACAGCATAGACAGACATGCTGGGATGTTCGATGAGAAGGTTTTCCATAGGACTGGTTTCCACCTTGAGAGTGGTTAATCCACCTGCAGTAAAACATGGGGGAGGGGTGATAAACCAGCTCTCCTCCATTGGACAGGACTCAAATTGGAGGAAGCAGGAATCGCTTGTATCAGCCAAGCACTCAAGAGATGCAGGTAAACAGGAAAAGACTGAAGGGTGCTCAGTAGGTGACTCTTCACTGATGTCTTCTTCTTCATCTTCTGCTGCTGAGAAACCAGTGCAAGTGTCTACATCACAGTCCACATACGTTGGTGAAGTCCCACGGGAGGATGGGCATCACAATGACAGCAGATTGAGAGCACAGAAAAAGAAGAGATGATACTGTTAGCTGATGTTCACATTTCTCCTTTCATTTAGGTCAGACACAAAAGCATCTACATTCACTCAATGATTATAAAAGAACTTCTGAGCACCTAGTGTGTGTGTATGTGTGGTGTATCACTGCATCAGATGTATTACGGTGGCTTTGCAGGAGACGATTTTTCTATCCTGCTAAAGTAAACATGATGAGCAATGTGGGTTACAAGGATTTCCTATTAAAGTGCATCTGATCTGAGCAGGGTATGAGAGTTGCAAAACTGGAAGATCTGACGTCAATCAACTTCACTGACTGATTATCTGGCACAGGATGTTTCCTGCAATTATTTTAGACAAATTCTTGCTTATTTACTTTAAAGGCTTAAAAACCTTCAAAGTTACTGGTTTACTTCTGCAAAAACTCAGATGCAAGAGTTTCCATTTTTGCTGTGATGATTAACTGCTGAGAATACCTTACCTATGAAGTCAACAAGAATCCATTCATCATCTTCTTTCTCACTAAATTCTGGTTCTTGATTGGAAGAAGTATTGACTTCGCCCACAAACATTTTATTCAGTCTCTGGAACATCGTTAAGGCAAGATTGAGACTTTGGCGGGATGTCTTTATAGCTGAGATTTCAAAACACTGTCTTCAGTCAGCCTGATGGCACGACAGGAGATTAAAGTGCACGAGGTGCTTATTCAACTTAGGTGGGAAGCAAGAAGAATCATTATCCCTAAAATAAAACAGGAAAAGAAGGTTATTTCAAATCAGTATATATTTATATAATATGTGTGTGTGGTTTTAAAAGCATGTGCCCACACACACACGTGCACACCCCTCTAGAAGAAAGCTCATGCCTTAGTCTACAGTTACAGCCGTTCCCTTCCAGCAGGCATCAAACACAAGAAATGCAGTACCTTTCATCTATAAACCATTATGAATTGAGTTCTCAATGCAACCTGTGAACATCTTACATGTGAAATGAAAGGCTCTTTTCCACATCTGTGCTTTTATAAGGGATCAATCTGAATTATGTATTTCAAGGTGACATACTCCTTTCCCGTAAGAAGAGAAAAACTAGATACTAACGGTCTTGCTATATGATATTCAACTGCCCCGAAGCTGCCAAAGGAAGGCTGCAGCAGGGCCAGATGTCTGCCATGTTTCCCTGGCTCATTTTCTCTTCTGTTCTGTTCTTCTACAGGGCTGCAAGCAGACCCAATTCCATTTAAAATCAGTAGGTACAGCATGATTTGGCCTTCAAAACAATTTCTACAGCTGGCACAGGGAAATTTATGCCATAGAAAACTGAGGACGACAGCAACTAGAACTGGAAACCATTCACCGCGTGGTGGCAAGCAGGAAGGTGTTGTAGTCAGTGTGCCTGGGTTCAAATGCCGTCTCTGCTGCTTTTGCTCTGCGCGAGTTAGGAAGTTACACTACTTCAGCTGGCAATAGTTCTACCTCATGGAGTTCTGTGAGTTCTAAATGAGGAACTCCAGGCTTGTCTGATCTTATTCCAGAAATCCAGATTTATATATCCATTTCTCCCTGGTTACTTGATAGGCATATCAATCCTAACACATACCAAAGAGAACTTTTAATTATTTCCCCACAAACTTACACTGTCCTTCTTTCTCTTCTCAGCAAGGAGAAGCAGCAGCACCCAGCGGTTACCCTTGACTCCTTCCACTCCCTACCCAACCCCTCAACCAAATTCTCACCAAGTCCTGTTGACTCTAGCTGAGCATGTGCCTCAAATCTGCCCACTTCTTGCCACCACTTTTATCCTAGTTGAAACCAATCTGGTGTCCCTTTGGACTTTGCCAATCACCACCTCCTAGATGGTCTCCCTGACCCCACTCTTGTGAAATGAGATAATGCAGGCAACCTACTTAGCAAGGCACTTGGCACAAATTCTCAGTCAGTGTCAACTATTATTCTACAAATATTTACTGAGTACGTATCATGCATCAAGCAGAGTGCTAAGCACAGGGGAAGACAGGTAATGTGATGAATGCCATGGAAAAAGTACTGAGTGTTCCTCAGATCTACACAGGTAGACGTCAGGAAGGATTCCTGCAGTAAATTACTTTGATCTGGAGTGGTTGAGAAGATCAAGAATGGAGGAAGGGGGAGAAGGAACACCGGAAACCTGCAGATGAGTGAGAATGTGGCAGCTTCTGTATGGCTGAAGATCCAGATGGACAGGTGTGAGAGCGCGCTAGGGGTGCTAAGAAGGAAACAGATCCTGTAGGACCATGTAAGCCAGAAATGAAAAGTCAAGGATGACCCAGGTTTATGGCTTGGCCAACTGGGGAGATGGCAGGACCATTTAGTGGAAGAGGCATACTGCAGAAGGCATAGGCTGGGCATCTTGGACAAGCTGAATTTGGGCATCTGCAAGTCATGAACCTGGAGATGTCTAGTAGACTGCTAGATATAGGGCTCTGGAGTTCAAGGGCATGGTCTCAGCTGGGGGCACTGATTTGGGAGTTGTCAACAAAAGGGAGTGACAGAAACCATGAGTAGATGAGACCATCCAGGGATAGTGAAAAGCATCTTCCTAAATGATACTCTTTCTCACCAGCATCAGCCTTGAATCTAACTTCAGACTCTTGACATTTCACTTTCTTTTATTTATTTATTTATTTATTTATTTTGAGAGAGAGAGAGAGAGACAGAAGGCGAGCACACACGCAAGCATGTGTATGCACACGAGTGGGGGAGGGGCAGAGAGCAAGGAGACAGAATCTTAAGCAGGCTCCACTCTCAGTACAGAGCCTGATGCGGGGCTTGATATCACGACTCTGAAATCATGACCTGAGCCAAAATCAAGAGCTGGATGCTCAAGCAAAGGAGCCACCCGGGCGCCACGACCCTTCTTCACTTTCAAACAATCATCATTTTTAGCAGTACATGTAGTTACAATCTGTATTTGATGAGATTCTTGGTTGAATTCTTTATGTGCAAATGGGAGTGCTACAACTGTTTGGCATGCTACTACGAATGTGTAATACTACGAGTGTGTGTTCAAATAAATGACATCTGAGCACTGTTGTGGTCACAATCCATCATCATCAGCCATTAATTATTAAAAGAGAGTCAACAGGAAATGTTACTTGCATAACCAGTCTTCCTGAAAGCCTTCTGGAAAGCAGCAGGGCCAAACCATGAAGGCTGGAGCTCTAGTACAGAATTCAAATTCAGCTTTATGTTCCATGTAAAAGAAATTAGGAGAAAAGTGGGCTTGTGTAGTTTGCTGGACCTACTACTGTGGTGTAGGTGATGAGCTACCACAAGTTCTGACATAAGTAAAGGTTTTGAGCACGTAAGTGAGGAGGGAAAAAAAGATACTTAAAAAATCCCCCCTTATCTTAAATTACAAAGGCATACATTGGTCCCAAGTACAATTCTGTGTCTGCTGAAATAGTTGAGAGAATAATCCCAATTCTCCAGAGTATAGGGCTGACTGCAGGCCCTGCATCAGCTAGGAAGGCAGAGCTGCTGGGCAGGAAGCAGAGCACCTCACAAGAAAACCCCTGCTCATCCTGAGTGAGCACCGTGTTCCCCCAAGAGCGATGTCACATCAGGGTAACTTAACAGGGCCCAGGCCAGTTAGTTAGGTGGCAGCGAGAAGGCAGAGAACAATGCTGGGGCCACGGTGGTCGGGCAGCTAGC
The DNA here is from genome assembly GCF_018350215.1 of Panthera leo. Lineage (NCBI taxonomy): Eukaryota > Metazoa > Chordata > Mammalia > Carnivora > Felidae > Panthera > Panthera leo. The sequence continues at coordinate 41,540,279 of NC_056695.1, forward strand.
TGCAGGTTCCTGACTGCAAACTGCGCTCCTCTAGCTCCAGCTCCAAACCCATGTGATGGAAGCCAGCTTACGCCTGGAACATATACAATTCTGCCACAGGAAAGGTGTCTCTGGAGGAACTTTCCACAGGGCAGCACAAGTCAATTTTCTTTTGGTTTCCTGAAGTCAGTGGCTGCCTTAAGATATCCCCTATTTCCTGCAAGAGCAACCATCCGTGGGTGGGCAGAGTATTCAGGAGCCCAGCCAGGCAAGGGAAGAGCTCATTCTCATCTGTCCTGAGTCAGAGCTGGTATTTACATGACACACCTTTTGAAGCCTGCGGGCAGGACACAGAGTCGTCTTAGGGAAGGAGTGCTGGCCTGGGCCCCAGCAGTAGGGGGTTCTGGCTTTCCCTCTACCACAGGTGGCTCAGACTAAACAATTTAGCCCTCCTGAGCCTCAGTCTTACCACTGGAAAAATGGATCACATCTTTACTCTCTCCACAGACTCTAGCACAATGAAGAAGTGGGGTTGGGCTAACTATGCAAAGTTCCTTTACCCTGCTTTCTGTAGGTGTCACAAAGGAAAAGGAGCTGTCGGGAGAGACCCCAACATGCTAGAACGGTTCGTGAGGTGGCTGCAAGGCACCCTGGGTGGATGAACACTTGAAATATGACTTGTATGACCAAAAAACTGAATTTCAAATTTTATTTAATTTTAACCCATTTAAAATTCAAATTTGGAAGTTGACAATTGAGCTATTCTTGGAAAAAATTCAAGTATGTTCAGAACAATTGATTAAGCATGTCCAATGAAATTTTTACATGTGAATTAAGATGTGATATAGGTTAAAATATATACCAGAGTATATTTAAATTTTTTTTTAATCTTTATTTTTGAGAGACAGACAGAGTGTGAGCAGGGGAGGAGCAGAGAGAGAGGGAAACACAGAATCAGAAGCAGACTCCAGGCTCTGAGCTGTCAGCACAGAGCCCTATGCGGGGCTCGAACTCACGGACCATGAGATCATGACCTGAGCTGAAGTTGGACACTCAACTGACTGAGCCACCCAGGCGCCCCTACCAGAGTATATTTTAAAGACTTAATACCCCCTCAAAAAGAATGTAAGATAGCTCAATAATTTAAACAGGGTGCCTAGGTGGCTCAGCCAACTCTTGTTTTTTGACTCAGGTTCTCACAGTTTGTGAGTTGAAGCCCCACATAGGCTCTGCACAGATAGCATGGAGCCTGCTTGGGATTCTCTCTTTCCCCCCTCTCTCTGCCCCTCCCCCTCCCTCTACTCTCAAAATAAAGAAATATTTTAAAAAATTCAAACATACATGTAATTCACATTACATATTATACTGGACAATGCAGTTCTAGAAAAATCTCTCCAGAATCTTGAGAGCCTATCCTGCTGACGACCCAGGGACCGTCCCTCTCCAGTCTCTGCTATTCTTCACCTTGGCTCCTGCCCAGGAATGGAGGCTCTTGATGGGCCTGGTTCTATGTGAAGCCGTAAGTCAAAGCAGAACTTCAGACTTCACTCCTCACTACATGTCATAGACTTTTTAAAAAATTTTAAGTTTTTAAAAGGTAAACCCCCAACATGGGGCTCAAATTCATCCTGAGATCTAGTTGGATGCTCTACTGGACTGAGCCAGCCAGTCACCCCTGTTGTGGACTTGTTGATATTTACAACTCTAGGGCAATGGATAAAACTAAAATGAGAATTCCAGAGAAAGAAGTTGTCCTAAGAGGACAAATTTACAAATAAAATTCTGGAATTCAGCAAAGAGGGAGGGGCAAAGAAGACTGGTAAGGTAGTACTGCTGTTTGAGGCATGTGCAAGCTTTCCACACGATAACTAACCAACCTCAGCCAACCTGCCAGGGCAGTTTCATCCCAGTGGAGAAAAGAAACAAAGTATCTGGGCACCAGCATTTTAAGAAGGCAGCTTTGTCCCTGTCTCACTCACTCACTTACTCACTCACACTCACTCTCTCTCTCTCTTTCTCTCTCTCTCACACACACACACACACGTCTTTTTCCTTATAAAATTAACTACATTATAGGAAGTTTGGAAAATAAATAAGGAAAACAATTATTCCACTGCCTTGTTACAATCACTGTTGGTGTATTATGCATTTCCTTCTAGCTTCTTCTACACATAAGGTTTCTTTTTACCATAAAGTCTAGTGAAGGCACAATGCTGTTTCCTGCTTTGTTACTTAACATTTTATCATTAATGTTTTTCATATTATTACATGAGTTAGAAATGCTCAGTGGGCAGAAAGGTGGTTTAATACCTTTAAGTTTAATACTTAAGAGGAAGAGCATTCTAGTTCGAGAACTCAGAAAAGGCGTTGCTAGTCTAGAAGAGCTTGTTAGTATAATTTATCTTATTTTTGAGACAGGCAAACAACCAACAGGTAGTGTGGCTCTGGAGTTACCCTGCTGTGTATGAAATCTTGGCTACGCTACTTGCAACTTGTATGAAGTTAAGATATTTAGTAACCTTTTGGTGCCTCAGTTTTTTCATCCCTAAAATGGAGAAGATAGTGCCATGTGAGGATTAAGTGTGTATCCCTTAGAATAGAGCCTGCCACATAGCAGGCAGCCAGTAAGTATTAACTCAGAATATGAAATATAACTTGGAATATTTAACTCCATTCCATGCCAGCTGTGTGACTGTAAGCCATTTAGCACCTTTGGGTCAGAATGCCTTTATCTACAAAATGTTTATATAATAATTACAGCTACAATCTACTGAATACTTGTGATATATAACAGTGAGTTGAGGTACTTATTTGTCACATTTTACTAATAAGGAAACTAGGCTCAGAAATTAAGTAACTTGCTTGAGAGTGATAGAGTTGGTCAGGTGTGGAGCCAGCAATAGAGCATAAGTCTGTGTGGTTCCAAGTGTCTTGCTTTTCCCTGCACATCATTTTGCTCAGGCTCCTTCCAGCCTCAACTCGGGCTCTATGAATTTCAGAGAACAGTGCTTTTCAGTTGGTTTTGGCTGCCAGTAGGCGGCTCCAAAAACAACATTTTTAAATTAAAAAAAAAAAAAAACCCACAACTTTGATGATCTAACTTCGAACTATGTGTACAGTTGTGGCTTCTTGACAGTTTCGAAATATCAGGTGGCTGAACTAACACGTCTTCACTGAAAAGCAGCCTCAAAATGATTTTTCTCTTTATATCCCACCCTCCCTATTTTAGAAAAATAAATACGCTCGTTCAATTTAAAATTGATTTTAAACTGCAGAAAAACCAAGCCAAGAAAGCTGCCCTTGCTTGCTCCACTCCTACTCCGCCTATTCAACTGGTCATGGGGAGCTTTTCCTCTCAGGGACCCACCACTGTCTGCCCTGAAGGCTGAATGCCAGTGGACAAAGACAGCAATAAGCGGTAACTCCTAGCCTGTTAACCTCAAATTTTGAAAGTAGGACCATTCCCAAGAGAAACAGGAGGGAACAATTGAGTGAGCAAGCAAGCATTCACAGAAAAGAACAAAAGATGGGATGAAAAAACAAAAGAGACCTTGGTCATATAAATTAATGAGGTCTTGGTTCCAGATAGGAGCTCTTAAAAATTATGCTGCACATTCAGAATGATAGTGGCTGTGACTTAAAAATCAAAAGCTTCCCGGGGATTTTCACATCTGCAATGAAAAATGTATTTCAATTACCACGCAAATGATTTCAGGATCTGGGGGTACCTCATTATTAGGACTGTTCAATGACCCTATGGGTCACTTTCTCCTCCCCTTTTCGGAAACTACTCTGCATTCAGAAAAGGCTCTTTTAGCAACAAATGCCCAAGTTCTTGGAAGTTACAGATGGAAAGGGGCTCTTCCTTAACCCACTCTAATTTGGAACTGGCACAGAAGATGACGAAAGACGTAATTGCGAAATACAATACAAAATGAGGCATGCCCACATATAAATTCATCTGCAACTTTGAAAGAGAAAACACCGTTTCCTTTTAATTGGCTGTGTGGCCTCGAGTAAAATAACTTAATCTCTCTGGGCCTCGGGTTTCCTATCCACAAGATAATAAAGTCTACTTCAGAGGGTCTCTGCGAGGAGCAACGGAGATAATGCACGTAAAGCCCTCGATGTCGTATCTGGCACAGAGTAAGGTCCCAATCTGCGTCAGCGACCAAAACGATTAGGATTTTACTCCTGACGGGCAAATACAGTGTCCTTTCCACAGGTGCAATCTCCTATAGTGATGTGTAAGATCAGGCAGGGTCAGGGGACATGCGGCGGACAGGCGGACACCTGGGACACTCAAGCGCTGGTCGCCGGGCAAGAAAGGGGGGTTCCCCGGCGCCGCAGGACCCTTGGTGCTACCGGGAGCGAGCCGGTGTCGCGAGGGCTGGCGGAGGAGGCGAGGAGCGCAGGGCCGCGGGGCCGGCGGAGCGGGGCGCCGAGGTCGCTCCTCCCGCAGCCCCCGACGCCAGTCCAACGGCCGAGTGCTGGAGCAGGAGGAGGAGGAGGAGGAGGAGGAGGAGTAAGGGGAGGAGGAGGTCCCGCCGCGGCCAAGAAAACAGGCCAAGCTCGCAGGAGGAGACAGAAACTGAACACCCACCCGCCGCCCAGCGCCGGGCTCGTCCGCCTCCGCCCGCACCCGGGGCCTCGGGCCGGCCGCCGCCAGGGGAGGAGGCGGGAGGCGCGGAGGGTGCCCGGCCCGAGGCCCGCGGGACGGCGGGAGAGAGCGGCCCGGGGCGCCGGCCCCGCCCGCACTTACGTGGGCCCCACCGGCAGCGGGGACCGGCGGCGAGGGAAGCGGGCGCGCCGCTCGGAGGGGACCGGCGCGCACGGGCGCGGGGCTCTGCTGAGGTAGCTGCGGCTCCCCGGCCAGCGGGCGCAGAGCGCGGGGCGCGGGGCGCGGGGCAGGTCCGGCGGTCGTGGTGCTGAGCTGCTGGCCGCCGGCCGCCCGTCTCGCTCCTTTTGTTGTTGTGCAGCGCTCGGAACAGCTGATCGGCCGCTGCGCCCGCCCGTCGGGCCCGCCCGCCCGGCCGCCCCGCCCCGGGGCCGCGCCAGGCCCGATCCCACCAATCGGCGGCGCGGGGGGCCCGGGGCCGCCCTGCGAGAGGTTGTCACTAACGCACGTGACCTGGCGCCGAGCCGGGCGACGCTCTCAAGTTAGAAACAAGCCCGGGCAACAAAAGCCGAGGGGCGAGAAGAGGGGCGAGCGGAAGGGAGGGCGAGAAGGGTGTGAGAGGGTGGGTGCCGGCACTGGGGCCACTGGGAGGGGAGGGGAGGCCAGGCGGGCCTGGGGGCGAACAGAAATGGGAACCCGCGGGAGTGTGAGGAGAACGGGAAAGGTGAGAGGAAGAGCCCGACCCCAGTGGCCCGTCTGCCCCAGTAAGGGGGCAGGGGCCAAGGGGTTGGGGCACTGAGGGACACAGCAGTTTTTGCTGTGAGCAGAAAAAAAAAAGAAAAAAAAGGCGTTGAGAGTGATGGAGGCCAGAGACCCCAAGAGGCCTGTTCAGGCCAATATAGGGGTAAAGCCTTAGACATGGCTCTGTAAAGGCAGCTCCAGGCCCGCTTCTTGGGCTTCTTGGGAAGGAAAGTCTGGTTCTAGGTACAGGGGATGCTGGCCCCCTTAGCCTCCTTTTTGAGCCAGGCCCCAGCACCCTGTGGTGACTGACACTGGGAGCTGACCGTACTTGCCTGCAGGCTCAGGATTCAACCTGCAGGCAGGCGGAGCAGAAGAGGCCATGAGACCAAACCTGAAGTCAGTGAGGTCAGTGATCTGGCCGGGCTTCTGCTCCAGCAGACTTGAAGAACCCTGGAGGGAGGGGAGCGTGGAGAGCTGCTTCTTCCCTAGGCTCTGCATCCAAGCTCGAGAGTGACCCACGGAAGCTCTGACCTCTTACTGTTGTCATACCTGCATACCGTTGGCATTCACATGGGGCCTACCTGCTCACCGGTTATTTATAGTGAGAAGAGAATGAAAGGGTGAGCCAACAGATGCTTTCCAAATCAAAGTTCTGTATGCAGATGGATGGATTAACTGTGTCTGGCAGAGACAAGGGAGTCATGTTGATGCATCTCTTCTCTCCTGGTTCCTGTTTGGACTGAGATGCAATTCTCTGACCCAGGGCGAAATTTATAGCAACTGCTCACAGATATAATCATACAGTGTCTGAAGGGCTCTCACCATTCTGACTCTCACAAGAATCCTGGTTTTAAAGGATGTAACTCAAAGTTCAGGGGATTTTCTGATACCCAGAAGTAATAACAAAAATAAGGTGGCCATTTGAACTTTCCTCAGGAGGTAGACTGAGGCTGTAACTTGGATTGGACAATCTCATGGAATTGAGTGTGCTTTAGATTTTAGGTTTTGGCAAATCAGGCTCACCCCAATATTTTCTAATATCATTGCTATCTTTGGAGCTCCATAAACTCTTGCTCCTTCTTAGGAATCCATGAAGAGACCATCTTCCCATTCAGAATAAAGGCACGATAATTCTAAAGGTCTAATTCGTAATTTGAGACCTACCTTTTCCAATCTGATAAGGTTTATCACTGTTAAAGGCAAAATGTGAAAGCATACAATACTTTGTTATGATGGAGAAAACAATGTGAGGTAGATGATGCTTCCAAAGAGGGTCACAATAATATTTCTTGCATCATGAAGTGGAGACTGTTTTTCTTCCCCTTGAATCTGGGCTGGACCTGTGACTGCCTTGACCAATAGAATGTGGCAGACATAATGTTTCTAGCATGTCTAAGACCAGACACTAAGCAAACCTGACAACCTCTGCTTTGCATTCTGGGGAAAGCCTGCTACCGCATAAGAAGAGAACACCATGCTGCAAGGAAACCCAAGCATATAGTTATGTAGAGAGGCCACATGGAAAGAGAGACATGCCTGGCCAGCCCCTAGATTATTTAGCTCATGGTACCTGAGATACCAGACATAGGGGTGAAAAAGCCCTCTAGGAAGTTCCAACTCCAGCAGACGCCACAGGGAACAACGATGAGCCATCCTCACTGAGCCCTGTCAAACTGCAGAATCACAAACAAATAAATGACTGTTGTTTTAAGGCACTAAATGTTGGCATGGTTTTACAAGCAGCAATAGATAACCAAAACGCAAAGCTAAACAATAGGAAGGCCCCTGGCAGACAGATCAACCTTCTCTAAACTCCACAAAGTAGAATTTGGGGGATAAAAAAAAACTTCTTATCTCAGGGGTCATTTGCTTTCTGTTTACCCTCTCACTGATTTGTAATCTCCCCACCCAGTGCTTGTTTATCCCAGTAGCGTACCAAGGGGGTGAGAGAGGGGGTGTGGGAGAAGTCTGCCCCTATGAGGGAGAAGTATTCTATCCCTGTGCATTGTTTGGAACTGTTGGAGCATGAAAATAATAAAAAGCAAACTGATTTTTACTTAGTTTTATTATTGTTTGAAAATTTTCTACAGACAAGCACACACACAGAAATTTTCTGCTTACTGTCTGCACCGGGAGTGGATTGCTCCCACTGACTCCCTCCTCGGGTATGCCACTGGTTTACATAGATGCATGCGGTCAGACCCAGGAGTAATGTCATCTCCACAACATAGAGCTGTCTGAATACAACCAAACTGTCAAATCACACAGCTGCACACCAGCTTCTCGTCTGTCTGCTGACAAAGACCCAGCCAGGTTCCCTGCCTGGGCAGACCCAGTGAATCCAACCATCCTTTAATAGGCAGGATAATTCTCAGCAGGTTGCTATAGTATCCTCATCCAGGCTGACTCCCTGCTGTGGGGGTGACCCTTTCCCCATCTGTCAGAGTCCTCCTGTCTGTTTTCCATGGAGCTCAATACACTCCCTTATCTACCCTAACAAAAGGGATTCAACCTCAAGTTTTGTTGTGAAGGACCACAGGGCAGGGCCACATTTATGCCAACATCCAGAAACAATACAGTTAATGCCCCTGCCTCCTGCTTACAAAGGCAGGCTGTGGCCATTGCCCTGCCAGTTGCTTCAAGGCTGCTAAAGAATGTTGCTTCCTATCAAGCCACAGATGGAGAACCCCACTGGGTGGCTACTCAGGGCAAGCTCAGAACAATAAAGCAACAAGTCGCCCAGTCTATACTGAGGAGGGTCTGAAAGTGAAGTCCGCTCAGGCAATTTACAATCGGTCCATCAGCAAATGCAGCCTGTTGGGCTTGTATCGTCCATCCAGCATGCTGTCAAGTGTCTGGGAAAGACAGAAGAGTTTTTGTTTAATTGCATTTTAGAAGAGCAATCACTTGGAATTCCAGTGAAATCTGTTCTAAGAGAAGAAAAGAAAGGGTCTCTCATGGTCTCCAGAAAGCCTGAAACAGAAGGAAGCCAGAGGTTTGGTGCTCTACTTTCTGAAATAAAAAAACAGAAAACAAATCTAACTGGGATGCCCTTACCATCTCAGGAAGAAGTCAGAAATGATACCAGGGCCATAGGTGTTAACAGCTTTCCCAGCCCCTGGAACCTTATAACTCTTGCATATTCGTTTTTTTTTTTTTTTAACCCTATATCCTACCTATGTTCACATGGTGATTAGAAACAAAATCCTCAAAATGAAAAGAGCCTGTGTTCTGGCTGAGGCACCAGAAAGGAGAAGGGAGGTGGGCCTAGCCCATTCAGCAGCCAGTATTTGGGGAGAAGAGCCCTTGGGGCTGTGGTGGCATAGGCTGGATTATGAGTGATCGATGACAGTCTCCCAGACACACAGTGCTCTCTCCAGTTCCTCTAAAGTCCTGAATTTAAAGGCTTCTTAGTTTTTAGGTGAATGCACAAATAAGTACTCAATTATTTTAAACTGTATTAAAACTTAGCTGCAGAGCAGAAAGGGAATCATCCTTATGATGATTATCCTTAATCACATCCTTAATACATATGGCCTGGATACATGATACAGAATGTCCCTGTATACACCATCCCAGCCCTAGGGAGCCGCAAAGCCCTAGGGACCAGTTACGTGGGGTAGACCCAACCGGGTGAAAGGGCAGTTGCAGTGGCTACCTGTGTGAGTGCAGGTCAGGTCTTCTACAACTCCTGCTGCCAAAGCTAACTCGTCACTCACATGCCTACTTCTGGGTCACTGCCCAACTGTTGCCATGTGCCAGAGGCAGCCCCGGGTGGGGTCTGTAGCCATGAATTGCTCTATTATGGGGACAGCTTGAGTAGAATGTGTCTTTCTGCTCTTCTTAAAAGGATGATGCAGATAATATGATTGGTACTTACATAAGCTGTACACCACTTACATGGTCTTCCTATTTAAGGAAACTTGTTTTTGGGTTATTCTTTTTGCTGGAATTAACTACCTTAAATATCTACTACATTTTGCAAGATTAATTTACGTTCTTAAATGTCCAGATTGTTCATGGCTTTGGCAAAAGACCTAAGCATGTTGATAATCTGAGGCAGGAGGGTTTTTGGTTTCTGTTCTTTTGGGGCCTCTTCTGCTTTAGTCCTCTTGGTAGGAGTAGCCATTTCTTTCCCTTTGTAGCTCAGGAAGAGGGAACACATAAATATATAGACCTGTAGTGGTTAAGCCCCATCCACCCATTCATTCAGGTCTATTGTATTCACAGAATCCATTCATGCCTCCAATAATTATTTAATGAGCACCTAGTTTATGCCAGGCACCAGAGACTCAGTAGTGAACAAAACAAACTCTCAGCCATCAAGAAGAAGTTTCCACCTAGTGGAAGAGAAACAATAAGCAAGTAAATATATAATGCAATGAGTGCTGCAAAGAAAAACAAAGCTGGGTAAAGGGTTAGAGAGGCTGGTGGGGACATAGGATGGTCAGGCAGGCGTCTTTGATGAGGTAGCACTTGAGCAGCCAGAACAGGAGGGCAGACATGAGGGGAAAGGGTAGCCTAGGCAGCCAGAAGAGCCACTGCAAAGGCTGGAGGCAGAAGAGTTTTTGTGCTCGAGGAATAGCACTGTTCTTGAATGAAACAGTGTCAACTGAGAATTGGGTGTGATCTGGTATCTGTTGGTTACCTGAGCAGACCCACAGACCTATGAGAACTTTAAATTCCTTTGCAGTCTTTTGGGTTTCTGCAACACTTCCAGAAAGGCACATAGGTCCCTAGGAAGTAACTTTTCATGTTTACCATAGCATGGAACTAAATTTCAGAGCCTGGAGAACAGGAGTCATGGAATGGGCCTCAGGTAATCAATTACATTGCATGCTGGGAAGGCAAAACCACTTTGGAGCATGTGGTAAGCAAGAGGAGGAAACTGGGGGGTTCCTGCTCCGTATGGGGACATTACTTACCTTCTGAGTCCCTCAGTGTCCTCAACTGGAAGAGCAGGAAAATAATACCAACTTGGAGAGACAATGAAATCAGTAAAGTGTCTGGGACATTAGGTGTTCGATAAATATTTGTTTTCACCAGCACACAGACCTTTTCCTAAGGACTTTATTGTAAGGGTTTTGTTTCTAATCACCTTGTGGAAATGGGATTTTTTTTTAAAGGAAAAATCTAAAGCTTAAAAGCTTTAATAGCTTCTCAGAACTTGAGCCTAAAAAAACCCAACAAGGTTAAGGACAAAATGCTCTCATCTTCTTTAATAAGTCTATACAAGCAAGCCACAGAGGTCTAGACCCATGTTTGAATTTGTCCCTACTTAACCTGCATTTTGTATTATCTGAACGTTTAAAGCCACAGTTTGGAAAATAAGCCCTTCCCCAACACACACCGATACCCCTGAGTTACTTTACCTGCTCAAACACAAGTGCAACTGAAACCAATCAAGCCTGGAGGCCATACCGTCCATAATTAAGAATAGCATTTAAAGTGAGAAGCAGCTGTTTCTAATGGTTAAGAGTACTAGTTTTGGAATCAGACCTTAGTGCAAGCTCTATGACCTTGGATTTGACCTCTCTTAGCCTTAGTTTTTCATTTGCAAGTGGAGATAAGATTGTCTCTACCAGGTGGTCCTGAGGATTAAATGAGATCATGCATATAAAGCATTTAATATAATGCTTGACACTATAGTATGAGGTTATTAAAATGTTATAAGGGTAACCTGAGAGTACTGAGTTCTACAACCTTTAGGAGAGTGATATGTGAGACAGTGGGTCGAGAAGGTGAATTTTGAGCCAAGCCCTGAATGATGTAAAGGAGTAAGTAAGCTCTGTGAGGCTCTATCCAGTGACTAGTAGTAGAGGCAGAAGGAAGAGTAAGTGTGTGCATAGAGGGCCAGCAGTGTGGCTGGAGGGTGGTGAGGGAGGAGGGCAGTGGAAGATGAGGTCAGAAAGGTCATGAGGAAACGTGCAAGCAGGGATGAGAAGTTTGGATTTCATTCTAAATGTGATGGGCCATTAGAGTTTCAGACATGTTGAGTTTGAGATGCTCTTTGGAAATCTAGGGGGAAATCTTGTGGGCAATTGCATATTTGAGTGCAGAGCTAAAGGCACAGGTAGGGGCTGGTAACATAAATGTGTGACTTACCAGCTTTTAAATAATATTTAAAGCCACAGAATTGGATGGAATGACCAGAGAGAGGATCTAAACAGAGAAGAGGGCTGAGGCCTGGGCCTAGGGCTCTGATATTTAGAAGAAAGAAGGATAAGGAATATTAGCGGAGAAGACTGAGAAGTAGCAGCTGATTAGGTGAGAGAAAAACTAGAGTGAGGTAACCTGGAATCTAAGTGCCAAAAATGCCTTTAGAAAGGAAATTGGGACTGAGTGTGGAGAAGTCAAATATGATTAAGGACAGTCAAATGGTCTCTGGCTCCAGCAAGATGGTGGTCAGTGGTGCTAAGAGTATCAATTTGCTATGGCTACCATAACAGAGTGCTGCAGAAGGGTGACTTAAACACCAGGCATTTATTTTCTCACGGTTCTGGAAGCTGGAAGTCCGAGATCACGGTGTCGAAGGATTGGTTTCTCCTGAGGCCTCTTTCCGTGACTTGCAGATGGCTGCCTTCTCCCTGTGTCCTTGCATGGACTTCCTTCTGTGTTGTCTGCGTCCTAGTTTCTTCTGGTAAATATGGCAGATTGGGATTGGTCCCAATCAGACTGTCTTGGTTTAACCTAAACCTCTTTAAAGGCCTTGTCTACAAATATAATCACCTTCTGAGGTGCTGAGGGCTAGGGCTTCCACATATTAATTTTGGGGCTGGGGGGGGGGGGGTCACACACAATTCAGCCTGTACACTAAGCAATTCTTTTTTTTTTTTAAATTCTTTTATATAATAGAATGAGCAGGGTAGGGAGGCAGAGGGAGAGAGAATCTTTTTTTAAAAGTTTATTTGAGAGAGAGAGAAGGAGAGAGGGAGGGAGAGAGAGGGAGAGAAAGAATCCCAAGTAGGCTCTGTGCTGTGAGCACAGAGCCTGACGTGGGGCTCAGTCTCACGAACCACTTCATGACCTGAGCCGAAATTAAGAGTGGGACACTTAAGGGACTGAGCCACCCAGCTGCCCTGAGAGAGAGAGAGAGAGAGAGAGAGAGAGAGAGAGAATCTTAATCAGGCTGCACTCTCACACGGAGCCTGATCCAGGGCTGGATCCCACCACTCTCGGGATCGTGACCTGAGCCAAAATCAAGAGTCAGACAGTCAACCAACCGAGCCACCCAGGTGCCCCTAAGCAATTCTTTTTTAGGAATTTTGTTGTGAAGGAGAACAGAACAAAGGATTAAGGTGGAACTAAAGACATTCTCTCCAAATGGGGAGACAGGGAGGTTTTGTATTTATTTTGGATTTTTACTACGGGAGAAGTTCCAGTCACTGGTATTGCTGGTGAGAACGGCACGATAGAGAATCTGAGACTGTGGCTGCAGGAGAGAGGGGGTTATTTCAGAAGAAAGTTCTTGAATACCAGAGAAGGGATGGGATCAAAAGGTGTTAAATGACTTATCCAGGTCACTAACTTGTGATCTTAACCCCAAAACATACTGTCCCACTGACTACATTTCAATACCTGTTCTTGGGAGCAGCAATAACCAGAACAATCCCCTAGGAAGGAAGGAGAGTAACACAACAAACGAAACGTGTTCATATATGGAATTATAGCTGTCCTGGCCACCTATTACCACTTGCAGGGGTGAGGGAGGTTGTGAGGGGTTCACAGAAGGGGAAGGAGGAGAAACGGGTGAGGCTCTATTTGACTGATTGATGAAAGAAAACACCCTCAGGAAGTCCAGTCCCCAAAGTGGTTGAATATTTCTGATCTGTGCCCTGGAATTGGCCTATTTATCTGGACTAAGCTTGGCTTCAGGTCACCACCAGTTTCAGACAGTTACATCATCAGCTTTCCGTATGCAGATTGCTACCCTCTTTCACCAGAGCCAAGAAGCATGTGGCTTTGTGATTTTGCTTCTACAAACTCTCTTATCATAGCACTTGCATGCTGGAGCCCAGATGTTAAACAAATCAATCAGTAAATAAACCTTGGCCTCACATTTTGTACGGACAAATTTAACACATACACACACACACACACACACACACACACACACACACACACAACACACAGTGTCTCTTAGCGGCTGCATAGCCTCCCAGTCACAGGATCTCCGCCTGTAAACACTTCATTCTCTTTTGCTACATTCCCTCCCTCCTTCCTTCCTTCCTTCTTTCCTTCCTTCCTTTCCTTTCTCTTTCTTTTTTTTCTTTCTTCCTTTCTTTCTTTCCTTTTCTTTCTCTCTTCTTTCTTTCTTTCTTTCTTTTCTTCTTTATTGAGCTACAACTCACCTGTTACAGAATACACCCATTTGTAGTGTACAAGTCCTTGTCTTTCAGTGTATGTTTTTTGTTTTGTCAACACTTCATTCTTGACACTGTGGTTTTCACTTCAGCGGACAGGTCAATCTCCCGCTGTTGGGATGGCTCTGCTATTTCAGTCACAGCAATAACCCAACCTAAGGAGTTTATCTGAAGGCAAATGTCACTCTGTGACTTCCCTGGGGCCTGGTGAGCAGCTGATGAACCATCCCAATTCACGGATGAAATACAGTGTTGGTTGCATGGGCGACTGTTGTGGAATGAATAAACAGACTGTTGTGGAACTGAATGAGCAGGTTTTCCTACAGTGAGGGACGGACAATCTACTTGGTGCTCAATGGCATCTCAGTATTTTTTATTTATTTATTTATTTTTAATTTTTTTTTTTTAACGTTTATTTATTTTTGAGACAGAGAGAGACAGAGCATGAATGGGGGAGGGTCAGAGAGAGAGGGAGACACAGAATCCGAAACAGGCTCCAGGCTCTGAGCAGTCAGCACAGAGCCTGACGCGGGGCTTGAACTCACGGACCACGAGATCATGACCTGAGCGGAAGTCGGACGCTTAACTGACTGAGCCACCCAGGCGCCCTGGCATCTCAGTATTTTTAATCCAAATGGTAGAACACCAAATCCCTTACATTTGTCTCATATCTTCTTACCAACCCTTTCCCTTAAATACTCCATCTCATTATCCTCCAAAGTGTTTGTTTTGAAACCACGAATGTCCTCTTTCCTCTCATGGAAACCACCTGTAGCAGCAACAACTGGGGCTGATGCAAACATTTGTTTTTGATAACAGTGTATTTTGAACGTCTGTGGTTTCAATTTCTATTTTCGTCCTTTACTGTCGTAATTTTTTTTATCTCTTCATACTTTGTACAGATAGTTTTGCTTTTCCCAGGCTTTTCTACTCTGCTGAATACATCAGTTACATAAACTGAACTCAGAACTTCTAAATTTCCAAAATCAGTACCATTGTCCCATGACTTAATTTTTCAGTATGTTTTCATCTGCAATATTTATTTTATTTTTTAAATTTTTTTATTTTTTTAATTTTTTTTATTTTGAGAGAGAGAGAGAGGGGAGGGGCACGAGCAGGGGAGGGGCAGAGAGAGAGGGAGAGAGAGAATCTCAAACAGGTTCTGTACCATCAGTGCAGAGCCTGATGCCGGGCTCCAGCTCACAGACCATGAGATCATGACCTGAGTCGAAATCAAGAATCAGATGTTTAACTGACAGAACCACCCAGGTGCCCCTCATCTGCAATATTTAAATTGGTCTTCACAACAATTCAGTGAATAAAGTTGGGACAACCTTTATTATTCCCATTTTATAGATCAGAAAACTGTGGTCTCCTGGCTGGCCTGTAGCAAAAATTATATTTAAAAAATGGGTGAGGCACCTGGGTGGCTCAGTCGTTAAGTGTCTGACTTCGGCTCAGGTCATGATCTGACAGTTTGTGAGTTTGAGCTCCAAATCAAGCTCTCTGCTGTCAGCATGGAGCCTGCGTCTTTGGATCCTCTGTCCCTCTGTCTTCGCCCCTCCCCTGCTCGCTTGCTCTCTCTCTAAAATAAATAAACATTAACAAGAAAAAAAGGGCGATTTCAATTCCAGTCTAGGACTGTTTCCTTACCATACAACTGGCCATAATATAGGACTAGGGTTCTCCAACTTCAGCTGAATCGGAATCATTCAGAGGCTCATTACAGCACAGAATGCTGGGCTCCACCTCCAGCATTTGTGATTCCATAGGCCTGGGGTTGGGCCCAAGGATGTTCTCATTCACACCCCTGCTCCTCCACTTTCTCCCTTGCCTACCCCTCCCTTCTCAGCTTTCCTTGCAGCTTGGGGTGGTCATGTGACATAGTTCTGGACAATAAGATATAAGCAGAAGTTTTCTGAGAAAACCTGTGTTTTCCTGATGTGAAGGGTTATACTTGGCTCTTCACCCTTCCTAATTCTTCCTGCTTAGAACTGATATGTGATGCTCAGAGGTACAGTAGTCATCTTAGGACCAACACATTAAAACCAGCAGGATAGGGATACTGGGTGGCTCAGTCAGTTAAGTGTCTGACTCTTGATTTTGGCTCAGGTCATGATGTCACAGTTTGTGAGTTTGAGCCCTGAGTCAGGCTCTGTGCTCTGTGCTGAGAACACTGAGCCTTCTTGAGATTCTCTCTCTCCCTCTCTCTGCCCCTCCCCTGCTCTCTCTCTCTCTCTTTCAAAATAAATAAATAAACTTAAAAAAAAACAACCCAGCAGGATAGAAAGATATGAAGAAGCTTTGTGTCTGACAGTTCTGAGTTGCTTACCTATAGACTTGTTTCTGTGTGAGAAAAATAAATCTCTATTTAGGCCACTGTAGTCAGGTTCTCTGTTACTTGCAGCCCGATGCATCCCTACCCAATACAGAGGAACGGGATAGAATGGTGCATGAGAGTCTAGGGGACCGCATGAGAAATGATGTTTAACAAGCATTTGTGAGGCCTTGTTCTTTAGCTGACACTGTGCCAGGTGAATGAGACATGGTTCCTATCCCCAAAGTGTTCATACTCCAGGTGAAAAAGCCACAGGGTAAATACATGAATAATAATACATTGTGACAAGCACAGAGGTATGAGCAAGATGCTGTGAAACCCAGAGAAGGAACCCTGCCTAGGGAGGTCAGGGGAGGCTCCCAGGAGGTGACATTTGAGCAAAGCCCTGAAGGATAAGTAAAGTTCTGCCAGGTAGAGAAGAGAAAAAAAGCTTTCTACAAAGCATAAGAGACTCTTAAAAACTGAGAACAAACTGAGGGTTGATGGGGGGTGGGAGGGAGGGAAGGGTGGGTGATGGGTATTGAGGAGGGCACCTTTTGGGATGAGCACTGGGTGTTGTATGGAAACCAATTTGACAATAAATTTCATGTATCGAAAAAAAAAAAAAAGATACAGATAAAAAAAAAAAAAAAAAAAGCTTTCTGGGCTTGTGTCCCTTCTCACCCCTATCCTTCAGGGCCAGAGGCTGGCCTAGCTGGGTGGGGGCATGCTGGAACAAGCTGCTGGCAGAGTCAATAGCTCTGCAGGAAGCTCAAAGTCCAAAGAACCAGGAGGGAAGTTGTGAGGGTTGGCAAAACCCCCTGACAGCAGGTCTAGGGAGCCAGAAATCTGGGGCAGAAAGACAAGAGCAAGAGATCACAGGGCAAGTGGGGAGGGGCAGGGCAGGAGCCCAAGAAGATGGGTCAAGGCTTGCTTCTCAAGGAAGTAAGAAATTCTGAGCACTAAATACCCCATTTCATTTCTTATCATTCAGCTTCATTTCAGCCCCAGGCCCTATCTTATTAGGCTTGTATGAAATTAATCTTAGTCCTTCCTGGGGCTTCCCCCCACACCCACAGCTGTGCTAAAATCCTGGTGTGCTATTCAGCCTGCAGGGCTGTTCAGTCCCCTGCACCACTGTCTCAATGACACAAAACCCTGGCTGTAGAATCTCTTCTCCTTGGTGTATCATGGGTAATCCCACCAAGTGCCTGCTATACCTTTTGGTGCATCTAGAAAGCAGGGCACAGGTTCCCTGATGCTGGTGGGTCCCAGAGACCTCTTTCCTCTCCCCAGGCCCAGGCATCTCATCTTGGTTTTAGGGAAATACCTCCCTCTGGCCCTGCTTCCTCCAGGGGCACACTCTCACCTATTCAGCTCAGTGGGCTTAGGGCTTGGGAAATGCAAGCCAGGAGGGCAGTGTCTCCAGGCCAACTCTGCTGTCCACCTGCCTAACCTCCCCTGAGACTAAGAACAGATTCTTTTAGAATGGGTGGAGGAAAAGGGGGAAGTGCAGGGAGTAACGTTTTAAACTTTCGAACTGTTATTGGGCCACCTATTGATGGTGACCGTGTGGTTTAAAGGATCAAGGGTGGAACATACACATCCCAAAAGCTGTGAAGACAGAGTCAGGAAATGGCCTAATATGTCTGGAGAATGGTGAGTTCCTGGGGAGAGAGGAGCAAGAAGCTGAATGGGATGCGATGGGACAGCCTCGGATGACCGTTCCTTGAATCTGGATTTTATTCTGTAGGCAACAAAATTCAGGAAAGGTCCATAAGCTATGCAGAGACAAGATCCTGTTTTGTTTTGTGTTTTGTTTCCCAAAGGGACAATTCTGATAGAAAGGTGGAAGATTACGTTGTGAAGAGCCTATGGTTGGCCATAGAAAGAAGCCAGGTAGGGGCGCCTGGGTGGCTCAGTCAGTTGGGCAGCCGACTTCGGCTCAGGTCATGATCTCGCGGTCCATGAGTTCGAGCCCTGCGTCGGGCTCTGTGCTGACAGCTCAGAGCCTGGAGCCTGTTTCAGATTCTGTGTCTCCTTCTCTCTGACCCTCCCCCCGTTCATGCTCTGTCTCTCTCTGTCTCAAAAAAATAAATAAACGTTAAAAAAATTAAAAAAAAAAAAAAAGAAAAGAAAGAAGCCAGGTAAGGGCTGGTAAGAGTAACACTGGAGATAGAAGAGCACGATCACAGTTGTAGGATAAAATCAACAGAATCTGGTCACTGATTGGCTATGAGGGAAGGATGGGGACCGACAGAAGCTGAAGAAGATTCTGAGATTTCTATCTTGGGAGACTGGGTAGTTGGTGAAGACATGTACCTGAAGGTAAGAAGAAGAGAATGGACATGGGTAGGGGGTGGAGATGGGTGACAGGAAGGAGAGAATTAAAGGTATTTAGGGCTGGTTATATGACAAGCACTGTTTTACATATATTTGTTTCAAAAAAACCCTATGAAGTAGTATTACTATGTTCATTTCACAGGTAAGAAAGCTAAGGCTCCGAGATGCCGTTGCTCACTCCAGGTTACTCCGAGTTGTGGAGTCAGGATTGGAAAAGATATCTACCTGAACCACAATCCATGCGATCCCCCCAATGCTTCTAAAGTGCTATCCAGTTGCGATATCAGGAGTCACTTGTGACTCTGGGTCTGGAGTCTGGAAAACTGGCAGGAGGCACAGGCATCAGTTTGGGAGTCTTTATTACATAGAAGTCATGGAGATTCTTGAAGTCATGGGAGCAGATGAGGTCAGCTAGGAAAGGTGTGTGCATGAAAAGAGAAGACAAGGACACATTCTGGGGAAGTTCATATTTAAGGGTTATGCCAGCTATGCTATAGAGAACAGAAAAAACAAGATTAGGATTTGTATTTCTCTCATCACAGAAGTTCTGAGGTGGGGTTCTCAGGGTTAGTATGTTGGCTTCATTAGAGACATAGGCCCTCTCTTTTCTTCCACCATATTTAGTGTGTGTGTGTTTCATCCTCAAATTTGTTTCAATCATAAAATGGCCACATCAGATCCCACCATCACATTTCAGGCAGCAGGAGAGCGGAAGAGGACAGCCAAGTGAGCCTCTTTTAAGAATGTCTTTCCAAGAGCCTAAATGTCCATCAACTGATGAATGGATAAAGAAATTGTGGTTTATATACACAATGGAATACTACGTGGCAATGGGAAAGAATGAAATACGGCCTTTTGTAGCAACGTGGATGGAACTGGAGAGTGTGATGCTAAGTGAAATAAGCCATACAGAGAAAGACAGATACCATATGGTTTCACTCTTATGTGGATCCTGAGAAACTTAACAGAAACCCATGGGGGAGGAGAAGGAAAAAAAAAAAAAAAAAGAGGTTAGAGTGGGAGAGAGCCAAAGCATAAGAGACTGTTAAAAACTGAGAACAAACTGAGGGTTGATGGGGGGTGGGAGGGAGGGGAGGGTGGGGGATGGGTATTGAGGAGGGCACCTTTTGGGATGAGCACTGGGTGTTGTATGGAAACCAATTTGACAATAAATTTCATATATTGGAAAAAAAAAAAAAAAAAAAAAAAGAATGTCTTTCCAGAAGACCCACCCCGTAATTTTTGCTTACACTAGCCAGAACTCAGTCACATGCCCTATCCTCAAAGGAGGCTGGGAAATGTAGTTCTTTAGCTAGGCCCCTTATTCCTTTAACCAAAACACGTTCTCTTGATAGAGAAGAAGGGAGAATGGAAACTGCATACACAACTGTAATCTCTGCCATTAAGGGGGTAGGCAGAGGAAAGAAAAAAATAAAGAATATTTGGGGCAGGGGAGAGAATGATGCTATAAAAACTGTAATAGTTAGGATGCTTTTCATTTCAAAGAATTGAGAACTCAGCCCAAGCTAGTTTAAACTTTGCTCAAGTAACCAAAAAATTTCCCAGGTAGGCCAGGTGTGTTCCCTGGGTCTCTGACTCTGCGAATGTATTTTCTTGGCTCTGCCCCCTCTGTATTGGCCTTGCATTCAGGATGGCTTAACAAATGGTAATTAAATGGCTGAAGTAGTTTCTGGTACTCACATAGGCATACCTCACTGTCCTGAGCAAAACAGACCGTCTTCCCAGCACAACTGAAACTCATTCATTCATTCAGAAAAATCCTAAGTAACTACTGTGTGCCTTTTCTAGATGTCGGGGATAATGTGAATAAAACAAATAGTAATCCTGCTCCGTTGGACCTTGTTTAGTCAGCTACTGCTGTGTGACACATTTCTCCAAAACCCAGGGCTTAAAACAAACATTTATTATTATTATATAAATAATAATATTTATTATCATTATGTTTCTGTGGATCAGGAATTTGGGCATGACTTGGGGACTCTGGGTGCCTCTGACTTGAAGTCTCACATAAGGCTGTAGTCATCTCAAGGTCTGCTAGAAGAGGATCTATTTCCCAGCTCACTCAATGTAGTTGTTAGCTTCATGTCTTCCTGGCTGTTGGCCAGAGACATCAACTCATTGCAATGTGGGCCTTTCCAATGGGCTAGAGGTCAAGTAAGAAGCAGGATAGCAGTTAGTCTTTTGTAACTTAATCTTAGAAGTGATGTCCAATCACTTTTTCCACATTCTGTTTGTTTTGAAATAAGTGACTAAGTTCAGCTCACACTCAAGGGGAGGGGATTATCTAAGGGCAGGAATACTGGGAGGTCAGGATCATGGGAAACCACTTTAAGGTTTCTACCATAGAGCTATATTCTAGTCAGTGGAGAGAGACAATAAACAATATATACATCATATGTAAGTGACAACAAGCGCTATGGAGAAAAATAAAGCAGAGTAAAGGAAGGCCTCTTTCATGAGATGACATTTGAGTAGAGACTGAAGCAGACGAGGCAGCAAGGGAATCTGTGGAAGAGCATTTCAGGTAGAGTGCAGAACAGGTGCAAACCTCCTGAGACAGGAGCATGCTTGGTTATCTTGACTGAATCATACAACCAACTTGGCTGGAGCAGAGTAAGCAAGGGAGAAAATAATCAAAAAGGTGAGGTGGGAGACAGATTATGTGCTGACTTACGGGATGTGGTAAAGACTTTATTGGAAGGTTCCAAGCCGTGGTGTGACACCTTTTAAAAGGCTGTGGTATGGGGAACAGATGGTGAAAGGACCAAGAGGGAAAGCAGGAAGACCAGTTGAGATTCTACTGCAGTAGCCTAGGTGACAGATCTTGGATTGGGTGGAAGTGAAAAGTGACTGGATTCCAGATACATTTGATAAGATTTTCTAATAGACTGGAGATTTAGGGTATGACAGAGTGGAGTCAAAGATAACTCCAAAGTTTTTAGTGTATCTATAAGGTTGAAGTTGCCTTTTGCTGGGATAGGGAGGACAAGTCTAGGAGAGTAAATCAAAGATTTGACTTTGGTCTTGTGGCCACGTGTGAAGTTTGAGATGCCTGTTATATATCCTAGTAGAGATGGTGCAGAGGAAGTTGGGAGTATGGAGTTGAGGGGTGAGGTCCCAGTCGGCAATGGAAATTTGGGAGTCACCAGCATGGAGTTGGCATTTATAGCCAAGGACTAAATGAGATTAATCACCTGGGGAATAAGACTTAATGAACAAGAGGAGACATCTCTCAGAACCTTTGGAAATGGGAGGATTAGGAGGATTAGGAGGATAAGGAGGGTCTGGTGAAGGGGACTGAGAAGGAGCAGCCCATGAGAAACAGCAGATGATGCTAGGGAGGTAAAATCAACAGGGTCCACCTTGGAGGTCACGGGGAGAGGTGCTCTCCACCTTCCAGATGCTTCCAGGTCACGTGGGAGCCGTAAGATTTCCAAGGTCGTAGAAGATCATTGGTGAGTTTACAGAGAACACCTTGTAAAGAGTCCTAGACTCAACAGCTGGATGATGGTGAATTTTGGAAAATAGTGGAGTTTAAAAAAGCAACCTGGGTATGAGCTTCTCTTTCAAGAATTTCTTCTTTTTTTAAAGTTTATTTATGTATATTGAGATAGAGATAGATAGAGCGGGGGAGGGACAGAAAGAGGGGGAGGGAGAGAATCCCAACCAGGTTCTGCACTGTTAGCATGGAGCCCGACATGGGGCTCAAACCCATGAACCATGAGATCATGACCTGAGCCAAAATCAAGAGTTTGATGCTCATCTGACAGACCCACCCATATGACCCTCTTTCAAGAATTTCAATGTGAGAAACAATAGAAGTACAGGGGAAAAGCACTTATTAAGTTATACAAAGTAGAAAATCTCTATATCAATAAACAAACACTATAGCATTAAAACCCAGGCCACAGAAAGAGGGAAATTGTTTTCAGAAAATATGATAAGGTTTAGAATCTTTAAAATGGAAAAAAAACTTGGGGCACTTGGGTGGTTCAGTCGGTTGAGTGGCCAGCTCTTGATTTCGGCTCAGGTCATGATCTCACGGTTCATGAGATCGAGTACTGCATCAGGCTTTGTGCTGCTGGCACTGAGCCTGCTTGGGATTCTCTCTCTTCTTCTCTCTCTGCCCCTCCCCCGCCATTCGTGTTCTCTCTGTCTCTGTGTCTCTTAAAATAAACTAATCAACTTAAAAAAATTTTTTTAAATGGAAAAAAACTCATGCAAATCGATAAGAAGAACATTAAGACCCTAACAGGCAAATGGACAAAGGACACAAACAGACAATTCACAAAGGAGGAACTATAGCTAGTAAACAAAGATAGAGAAAAATGTCTGGCACCATTAGCAAGGAAAGAAATACAGACTGAAACCACAAGATGACGTGTTTTAAACTATCAAATTAGCAAAAGCTGTTTATTCCCTTTAACCCGGCAATTCCAGTTTAGAGAATCCTAAGAAACTAAGCCACACTGCAGATGAAAGAGCTGGCCACAGTTTTATTTACAACAGTAAGAGGAAATAATCCAAATGCTAAACACCAAAAAAATGGCTTAGAAAATTTTGGTACATTCACACAAATGTTAGTATTAATCACATGCACACCACATGCACACACACAAAAAAAATGGGAAGAATTTATGGTAACACAGTATCTTAGTGCATTTCGGTTGCTGTAAGAAAATACCAGAGACTAGGTTGTTTAAAAAAATTTTTTAACGTTTATTTATTTTTGAGAGAGAGAGAGACAGAGCATGAGCAAGGGAGGGGCAGAGAGAGAGAGGGAGACACAGAATCTGAAGCAGGCTCCAGGCTCTGAGCTGTCAGCACAGAACCTGATGTGGGGCTCGAACTCACGAATCGAACCGCAAGATCATGACCTGAGCCAAAGCTGGATGCAAGTTGGACGCATAACTGACTGAGCCACCCAGGCGCCCCAAGACTAGGTTGTTTATAAACAATGGAAATTTATTTCTCACAGTTCTGGAGCCTGGAAGTCCAAGATCAGGGTGCCAGCATGGTCGGGTAAGGGTCCTCTTCAGGTCGCACACTTGTGATATCTTCACATTGTAAAAGAGGGAAGCAAGCTGTCTGAGGATTCTTTTATAAGAACACTAATCCCGTTTATGAAGGCTCCACCCTCATGGCCTACTGACCAAAGGCCCCACCTCCTAATACTACCACCTAGAGCATCAAGTTTTCAACACGTAAATCTGGGGTGGGAGGCCCAATTATTCAGATGATAGCACACAGGAAAATGCCTGTATCACATTAATTGAAAGCAAAAAGTAGGATTGCAAATTGTACATACTTTATATTCTCACCCCTGGGAAAAACATTTATAGAAGAAAGGAGACCTATCAAAATGTTCCCGCCAGGTCTCTCGGGAAGACTGGCTACCTTTCTTTCTTTGTTGTCCTCTGTGCTGGCTTCCACGTGTCAAGTCCTGGGATTACAAAGATAATTCAGAAATTTCTGCCCTTGAGGAGTCTGCATCTAACTAAAACTTAAAAAACAAACAAACTGTTCTTTGGGAGTAAATAATAAAGTCTCAAAAGGTATGAACATTAATTGGGATCCCAAAATATCAGAGCAAAAATGAGCCACCAAGTGAACACCAGCCACACAGCTGGGCCTTCGGGGGCCCTGCCTAGACCTGCAGCCCTAGGGTCCAAGTGATCGGGTGCTGGGTGGGCAGTCGTAGCTGTCAGTTGAGTTCTTCTTGGAGCCCCCAGCGCTGGAGTTGAGGTGGCCCTGACCCCCAAAGGACTGAGAGTCAAGGAATAGCTAATGGAATTGGAGGATAGAGCTGAAGCTTCCAAACAATACGTGTTATCTAATTTCCTGTAACAGGTTTGGCGCAACCTTGCCTCCACAGGCCTTTGCTTAAAAGCACTTGGGCAATAACGTATGGGTCATTGTTGTCCTTTCCTTTCCTCTGCGGTTGCTTCTCTATCCTACTGATTTGGCAAAGACTGGCTTTGGAGGTTCTTGCTGTGATGTCAGGGTCAGGCTGGTGGGAATGCTTCTGTTTTCGGGGTTCTCGTGGATAAAGAGCACAGACAGCCATAACTTCTATTTCTCTAGTCCTTTATGTGTATTTCACATATGTTTTTTAAAATTCTGACTCACCTGAAAATTGAAGAATGATGTTGTTAGTTGTGAAACCAACCAGCTATTATTTATTTTCTGGCAAGTGTCACCTCAACCTTCCTTCCCTCACGTATCAAATTGCAGCCATTTGACAAATGCTAAATAAGAAAAATAGTGGCTCTGATAGCATCAGGGAGAAAGCTCTCCTGGAAAGCTGTTTTCTGAAAAGATGAAAGAGGTTATTTTTCAAAATGATTAAGTGATTTTTAGTCAATAGCATGCAAGACAGATTTAGAGAACAGAGATGTGATCTTTAAAATTGGTCATAAAGGTCAAGCTAAAGGAAAATGAGCTTCTAATTACAAAAATAAGTACATTTAAAAAATTCAATTCTCAAGAGGAATTCTCAGGAATTGCCATTGTAATTAGGATTGCACCGTTTAAAGACAAACTGGGTTCAAATTCTGGCTTTGCCACTACTAGCTGTGTGACCTTGATTGAGCAAGCTACTTAATTTCTCTGTGTCATCGTTTTTTCCTCTTCTGTGAAATGGGGACAATTATAGGACCTACCTTATAAAGTTGCTATGAGAACTAAATGGGTTAGCATTGATTTTTTTTTAATGTTTATTTATTTATTTTGTGAGAGAGAAAAAGAGTGTGCACTCACACAAGAGGGAGAGGAAGAGGGAGAATCCCAAACAGGCTCCAGGCTTTCAGCACCGAGTCTGATATGGGGCTTGATCTCACAAACTATGAGATCATCACCTGAGCTGAAATCAAGAGTTGGGTGCTCAACCGACTGAGCCACCCAGGTGCCCCAAATGGATTAGTATTCTTAAACAGCTCTGAGCAGCACCTGGTATATGATACCTGCTATATATGTTTCTTGTTAAACAAAAATATTAATAAAATAAAAGTGCTGATTTTTTCTTGCTATCACTTGTTAATAAGGCAATCATCAGAAGTAAAAACTAGCATGTAAAATAGTTCTGTGACAAAATATTGGAGTATTCATTTATGTTTCCTCTTTCTCTAGGCATCCTTCTCTCCCCCTTTCAAGCAGGGAGCCAGGCTCGCTCATGCCTGTGGCTTGAGGGATTCTTGCGGGCTGGGAAGTCCATGGGCGCCTGAACCCAGTAGCTCTTCCATTCTTTAAGGAAAGCCTAAGCCCAGTGAAGTGACAGGTGATGCTGAGTGTCCCTGGAGAGGTGGAGGTGAGTGAGGAATGTGGGTGCAGGAAGACATTTCCTGGAGGAGCCCTATGAGCTAGCATGCCCCTGCAGAGCCCCAAGTGGTGGCATCCCCTCAGAGGGATGGCTGTGCTGTGCTGCAAGGAAGGCACACCCTTCCTCCCATGCCTCGTGGCCCAGATAACCTTTTCAACAAATGTTGCTAGAACAATTAGAAATCACAGACCAAAACCAAAAAAGAAACCCCCAAATCTTGGCCTATGTCTCACACCTTACACAAAAATTAACTCATGGACTTAAATGTGAAACTACAACACTTTCAGAAAAGAACATAAGGAGAAAAATCTCAGAATCTAGGATTCTCTGACTTGCACCAAAAGTATAATCTGTAAAGGGAAAAATGGTTAAACCAAACTTCATCAAAATTACAAACTTGCTCTGAGAAAGACCCTGTTAAAAGAATAAAAAGAGAAGCTACAAACCAGGAGCAAATATTTGCAAATCACATATTCCACAAAGGACCAGTATCTAGAATATAAAAGAACTCTCAAGACTCAACAATAAAAAGTAAATCATATTATAAAATGGGTAAAATGAAGAAACACTTCACCAAAGAGGAATACAGATGGCAAAGAAACACATGAAAAGATGTTCACCATCATTAGCCATTATGGAAATGCAAATTAAAGCCACAGTGAAATATTGGGGCACCTGGGTGGCTCAGTGGGTTAAACATCCAACTTCGGCTCAGGTCATGATCTTGCAGTCCGTGGGTTTGAGCCCCGCATCGGGCTCTGTGCTGACAGCTCAGAGCCTGGAGCTTGCTTCGGATTCTGTGTCTCCCTCTCTCTGTCCCTCCCCTGCTTGTGCTTTGTCTCTCTTTCTCAAAAATAAATAAGCATTAAAAAAAAATTAAAAAAAAAAACCCAGTGAAATATTATGTACACCTATCAGAATGGCTAAACAAACAAACAAAAGTAGTGACAATAACAAATTCTGATGAGGATGCAGAGAAACTGGGCCACTCATACATTGCTGGTAGGAATGTAAAATGGCACAACGACTCTGAAAACTAGTTTGGCCATTTCTTTTAAAACTAAACATGTAACTATCACATGACTCAGCAATTGCACTCCCAAGCATTTAGAGAAATGAAGACTCATATTCACACAGAAACCCACACATGAATGTTTACAGGAGCTTTATTTGTAATAGCCCAGACGTCTTTCAATGTGTGAATGTTTAAACAAACTATGGTGCATGGAAAACTACTCAGTAGCAAAAGGGAACAAACTATTGATAAAAGCAATGTCCTGGGGCACCTGGGTGCCTGGGTGGCTCAGTGAGTTAAGCGTCCAACTTCATTCAGCTCAGGTCACGATCTCATGGTTTGTGAGTTTGAGCTCTGCGTCGGGCTCTCTGCTGTCAGCACAGAACCTGCTTTGGATCCTCTGTCTCCTTTTCTCTCTGCCCCTCCACTCTCTCCTGCTCTCTTTTTCTCTCTCAAAAATAAGCACTTAGAAAAATTAAGAAAATAAATAGAATCAATGACCTGGATGAATCTCCAGAGAATTATGATGAGTGAAAAAAAGCTAACTCCCAAAGTTACATACTGTATCATTCCATTTATACATTCTTGAAATGACAAGAATGAAATTACGGACAAGAAGAACACATTAGAGGTTGCTGGGGGTCCTCTGCTGGGGCCAGAGGTGGGTGTGGCTATGAAAAAAGCAGCAAGAGGGATCCTTGCAGCAATGAAAATGTTCTGTATCTTGACTCTTTCAAAGTCAATATCCCAGTTCTGATCCTGTACTAGAGTTTTGAAAGATGCTATACCATTGGGGGAAACCGGTAAAGGATACCGGAGATCTCTCTGTATTACTTCTTATAACTGCATATGAATCTACAGTTATCTCAAAATAAGAAGTTTAATTAAAAAATCTTTGCAAGGAGTGTCTTGATATACTTCCAAATAGAAGTCTCATACAGATTAATATTTTATCAGCAAGATCCCAGCCCAAGATCCTTCAGAGGCAAGTTTATCGGTGGATGGAACTATCTTTTTCAGAGGGTCTTTGTAGACTGAAAGTGCTAATGGTCCCTCCCAAACTAAATTCACTCCCTTTATTGTGGATAAAATGAAATCCAGTGTATATAAAAACATCTGGAGAAAGTTGTATAAATCCAGATATTTTTACACCCCTAAAAATAGATATCCATAAGGCATTATAACTATGTGAAACATATGTGCATAGCAAGAGCACATGCTTATAAATAGTTTGGAGAATATTATAGATCTCACCTGTGTGTTTCAGCTCTCAGGTCCTAGAGAGAGAACAGCTTCCAGTTAGTAACTGAGACTTGGTTGTAGGGATTCCTTCAGAAGGGCAGAATGACTGACCATCTGTTGAGTACCTCCCCTGTGCTAGGGGCTTTACATTATCCAGTTTAATCTCTAGCCCTATGCTAGGAGGTGGGCGATATTATCACCGGAACAGGTACTGAGTCTCTGAATGCCTCAGTGAAGACATTTGCCTCAAGCATTGACCTGAAATTGAAACCCAAGGCATTCAAGGTCCCAAACGAGTAAGTGGCAGCCAGGAAGTCAAACCCAGGTTTGTTTCCAAAACTCTAGCTCCTCACTGCTGTCTTTCTGGCCTTCCAAATTTACTGTGTGGGGTGCTTGCCAGCCCCACCTGTGTCATGCAAATACTAAATTGTCCGTAGGATAGAGCAAGCCTTTCTCTCCCTGCCCTGATGCTGCTGGGGCCAGCAGAGACAGAGATGGGGGATGGGTGGGATGGAGGGTCCCCTTTCATCCACATGCTGCAGGTGGCTTTCTTGAGTCTATTTTCCCCGTTAAAGCTGTCCTAATTGATCATTTTTGCCAGATTTTATCTTCCTAGGAGGGAGGTGTGGGAGGAGAAAAGAGCAGATGAAGGCACAGTGAGATGTCTACTGAACTATTCCTTCGTTCAAGGCTTCCCCATTTGTACCCTCATTGAAAGTTCCAGGTGTGCCTCCCAGGTCCTGAGTTTGAATCCCACCAAGGCTCAGGCAAAGGGGAGCCAAGGCAGTTAGAAAGAGCACACTTTCACAGAATTCCTGTGACCTGCAGCTGCTGGTCTCCCAGAAACTTTTTTGTTGCTCGTGTTTGCTAGACTTTTATATGGTGCTCTTTTGACTGTATTTACAGGATCTAAGATTGGGAATAGAGAAAGAGAGGGAGGGAGGGCTTGGGGGAGGAAAGAGGCAGAACGAATGCTGGGACATGGCTCATCTGAAGGGACTGCCTTCAGGTCATTTCCAGTCAGATATTCAGGTTATTAATTTTTTCTGTCTACAATTTTATTTTATTTTCTTTTCAGCATCATTAGCTGATTCTTTCTTAGGATCATGTGTTGTTGTTTTATAGCCTTCTGTTTTCTTTTTTTAATGTTGAGTTTTGAGAGAGAGAGAGAGAGGGATAGAACACAAGTGGGGGAGGGGCTGAGAGAGAGGGAGACAGAGGATCTAAAGCGGGCTCTGTGCTGAGAACAGACAGCCCAATGAGGGGCTTGAACTCACAAACCACGAGATCATGACCTGAGCCCAAGTTGGACGCTTAACCGACTGAGCCACCCAGGCGCCCTAAGCCTTCTGTTTTCATTTCATGAATGTGATTCCCTACTGGATAGCTGAAACCAACCTTTCCTGCACACTGGATTCACCTGGAAACTTTAAAAATACTGATGCTTGAGTCCCAAGAAATTCTGACTTAACTGGGGGTTAGTGAAGTCTAGGGAGCAGTTAAATGTGGTCTGGGGAGCAGTAGGTATCTTGATCTGCAAAAGCTCCCGGGCTATTCCAGAATGGAGACTGAGAATTGTGTCTCTGAGGATCTGAAATCCCTAATTTTCACATCCTCATTGTTCTGGTATCTGTGTTTTCTCAGGTGCAAGGTCCTCCTTTTGTGGAGGTTTCTGTCTCTTTTGGATGGTGCTGGCCTTTTTCAGAGGCTGGGTGAGCTCACCTGCTACCTGGACTGTATCTCTGCCTCCACCCTGAGTCCGCTGTGGTCTGGCTATGTTAATGCCCATGTGGAGGCTCTGGGATGGGGGTGCCTCAGCTCCTCACATGGTTTCCCATCTCCCCTTCCTTAAGGAAGCCATTATGGAGAGGGGCCTTTCTTACTTCCAGGAGTGGCTATATTGTTTTTACTTTTCTCCCTCCGTTCCTTCCTTCCTTTTCGTATCTTTAAAATTTCTTCTCAAGGTCTTATAAGGAGGTAGAGATTTCAGCATGAGTTTAGGTCACATTCTTAAAACCTGATGATTTTACTTTTTAACTTTACACACTTCTGTGTTATTTGAATTTTCCCCCCACAAACATATTACTTTTGTAATAATCTTTTGAAATATATTTTTAAAATATTTATTTATGTATTTTGAGAAAGAGAGAGGGAGAGAGCTTGGGCAAGCATGGGGGTGGGGGGCAGAGAGAGAGGGAGAGAGAGAGAGTCCCGAGCAGGCCCTGCTGCTGTCAGCTCAGAGCCCAACATGGGGCTCGATCCCATGAACTGTGAGATCATGACCTGAGCCAAAATCAAGAGTCGGACACTCAACCGACCGAGCCACCTTAAAATATTAGGTGCTCCTTAAAATATTTTTATAAAAAGGTGCTCCTTAAAATATTTTTATAAAAATTTATTACACTCATAAAGTCTATGTAATAATCTGGAAAGATGTTCATGATATAATGCTAAGGAGAAAAGTAGAAATATGTGTAGGAGGATGACAATAATGTAAAACAAGGCAGTGACAAAAACCAAACTTTATCCATGAAAAACAGACTGGGATGAAATACATATATGAATATAAATATAAATATAAATATAAATATAAATAATTTATATATATTATATATATAAATAATTATTATTATAAATAATAATTTATATTTATATTTATATTTATATATATTTTATAATGCTGGGGAAGTCGAACTACTCATGTTGAAGGAGTTTAGTCCACTGCAGAAATTGCCCATGTTAAGAAATGGTTTGTGAGAGATACCCAAGCTCAAAGAAGCTGACTGGGGTACCTGAGGAAGGTGTGCCTGTGGTTATTGTCAGAAGAAAACTAACACTGTCACCTGATACCTTAACTGTATTGGGCATGAAGCCATAGTTTAGTTGATCTTTGTTTACCTCTATTCCCATTTTTTTCAGCAAGAGTGCCTTTTATTGGTTTGGGCATCCATCCTTCCATAGCCCATGAAGTGTCTGGGGCTCCACCTTTGCCTCAAGAGGAATAGCACATGATCTAAGCCCACGCCAATCAGCATTTCACATTCCTCTTGCCTCATGATTGGTTCAAAGGTGAGCAAGTAATTTAAGCGAGTTAAATTGAAGCCACTGTAAAGAGGCTCCTTTTTTTTCATGTTGTACTTGGACCTTGTGGCTGCAGCAACTGTAGCTGTAGCCATCTTGCTTCCACGTGGAGCCTGAGAATTACACAGTACATGGAAAGCAGCAAACCACTTGAACCCCAATCTGGCCATGGTGAGGCCAGGTCTTCTGCAACTTAGATTTTCAGTAAGCCAGGTGAGTTGGGCTCTTAGATGCTTATAATCAAGATAGTTTTACAAACTGTGCTTATGGAGATTTGTTTAAAAATTTTTTTTAACATTTATTTATTTTTGAGACAGTGAGAGACCGAGCATGAACGGGGGAGGGTCAGAGAGAGAGGGAGACACAGAATCCGAAACAGGCTCCAGGCTCTGAGCTGTCAGCACAGAGCCCGACGCAGGGCTCGAACTCATGGACCTTGAGATCATGACCTGAGCTGAAGTCAGACGCTTAACCGACTGAGCCACCCAGGCACCCCTATGGAGATTTGTTTTAAAAGGAAGACTAGAAAATAAGAATTGTTACCTTTTATTCAGTGCTTTCTTAAGAGAGTTGATAAGAGCTCTGTTTCTTGACCTCCACCCCTATTGGTTGGACAGATGTATCCCTCCCATGCAGAAACAGTCATTTGTTTGCTTAACCTAGCATGATGAAAATATTGCCGCATGGCATCCCACTCCTATTTCTGATTCCAGATTTACCCAACTATCTTCCGACCTGTGATTTAGTCCCTTGACTGGGTTGATATTCAGGTAGGTACCCTCCCGTTGTCCATGAACATACTAGCATTGCATGTGCTTGGTCAGCCTCCTATGAATTTGGTTAAGCAAGTAGTTGCTAGAGTTTGCATAAACTGGAAACCTTGAGATTCTGGCTGCAAAGCTGAGAAGAGTCCCAACTCACCGGTGACCCACAGTAATACAGAGGAGCCAACCAACTTAAGACTCATTATATCTCTAACTTTAACAGGCTCATTCACATAAAGAGAAGATTCATAAAGGCAGAGTGTGAACGTTCAGTATTGTGGTTCTGACAACACTAGTCGGCTCCGGGACACAGCACACCTGGATTTCCTGGCACTGCTTTCAGTATAATCTTGGGCAGGTCACCATCTCCCTCAGCCTCTGTTTTGAAGCCTCTGTCTTCTCCTACTATAAAGTGGAGATAATAATTTTCTCATGGGGTTGTTGCAAGAACTAAGTAGAAGAATATACATGAAGCTTGAGCACAATAAAAGCTACTTAGCAGCGGATTTTACAGGAAGCTAATGAATCTTCATAGTCTGCAGGCCAGGCAGTCTGCATCCAAAGGGTGTCCAGGGCCCAGGGTTTATTCATTCCACCTGGTTCCCTGAACTTAGCTGGGCTGAAGAATCACCAGAAGGTTCTTATTAAAGTGGAAATTCCATGGCTCACCTCAGAGCTACCAAATTAGGCTCTCTAGAGGAAGGACTTGGGACTCTATTCTTGCTATTCTTCCCAAATGAATTTGGTGAGTAGGTAGATAATTGCTCTTCAACTTGTGGCCTCTGGTATAGTAAGAGTTCAATACAAGTTGGCTAAGATTGTAATAATTATTTTTATTACAATAGAGACCTCAATCTTGGGTTTCACAGAGGAGGCAGAATTTAAACTAAGCCGTGGAGAACAGACAGAACTTTGTAAAAAGGGAACAAGGGAGGAAGCTCTGCTGTGTATATCTTCTACAAAAAAATGTGATAAAATGCAACCTCTGTAGTTCCTTTTATATGAACTGAAAGACACATTTACTGAGATCACATAAAGAGTAAAGTTGTTATCTCACCTAAAAGAATTTTGGTTAATTTTGCCTTTGGTTAACTATTGTTGCCAAAATTTGGTGTCAGCTGAGTCAAAGGTCTTTTCTTTTTTTCTTTTCTTTTCTTTTTTCTTTTCTTTTCTTTTCCTTTTCTTTTCTTTCCTTCTTTCTCTCCCTTTTCTTTCTTCTTTCTTTCTTTCTTTCTTTCTTTCTTTCTTTCTTTCTTTCTTTCTCCCTTCTCCTCTTCCCTTCCCTTATATGAAAGCTCTCTAGCTTACTTAAGCAAATGTGAAACCATCGCACTTGGAACCCACCTGACAAAGACCCAACACGGCCACAGAAGTAACTAATCAAAAGAAAAAAGTACATATCAACAATAAAGAACATTTTAAAAATGTTTATTTTGAGAGAGAGAGCATGCAAGACAGGGAGGATGAGCAGGGGAGGGGCAGAGAGAGAGAGAGAGGGAGAGAGGGAGAGAGAATCCCAAGCAGACTCCTCGCTGTCAGCACAGAGCCTGACATGGGGCTCGATCTTACAAACCATGCGATCATGACCTGAGCTGAAGTCGGACACTTAACTGACTGAGCCACCCAAGTGCCCCTCAACAGTGAAGAACTTTAACATCATTGACGAGCTGGCACATGTTCATACTCTGCATTGGCACTTTTTTCCCAAAAGTAAATGGAAGAATAAAGCTTCATGACTCATTGAATCTGGGGAAGGAAAGAAGAAAACCCTACCAAAAAGACTGCAGATTTTGTGTCTGAATTGAGTGGAAACTAATTTCCCATGTGTAATATTTGAATATCTACTATACTTTCTACTAAATACATAACCATAAGCTTCAAAGGTTCTGAAACATGGAGAACCAATTAGTTTTTAATTGTATGGAAATTCTAAACATACACAAATGTAGAGTAGTGTAATGAATTCCCGTGCACCTACCATCCAACTTCAACAACTATTAACATGTTACTAATTTTGAGAAGCAGGTTAAAAATCGATAAAGACCAGTGCTTATAAGTTAAAGAATTTGAAAGGGTGAAAACAGTCACTCCAATAATTTGGGAGAGGAAAACAACTGCTTTTAGGTCAACTTCCTAAATAATTTGGGCAAGAAATATTTTTATAGTTAAAGCACAGTGTAAAACAGAAAAAGACAATGTTAAGCTTTTAGGGTGGCTCCTTTGTGCAATATCACTTCACTCAAATCCCCTCAAATACTATAATATGAAGAGAAACTTGTTTTCTATTAAATTTCCTTCTTCAGCTCAGAGGGCAAAACAGTTCAATTCAATCCACCAGAATTGTTGAGCCTTTGTAGACCCTGTGCTAGACCTTGTGTCGGGGAATTTCCTCATGCTATGGGAGACCAGAGGAGAGAGTTGCAAAGAATGACCAATTATTTGGAAGGCTTTACTGAGACAGTGGTGTTTGAGTGGCATCTTCAAGAGTGGACTCTATGTCTAAAAGCAGATGGGGAAGGAGACAGAAGCCCAGGCTGAGGGAACTGAATGTGCAAAAGATGGGAGGCAGAAAGGCATAGGGTGAATTTGAGGGTGTGGTACATTACAGACTTTGTGATGAAAAGACCATTTAAGAACTGGAATAATCTTAAAGGTGACATCATGGAGTAAAGCATTGGTTATGTCTGCTGATAGACCTGACTGGTCACCTACTACCTTGGCTGACAGTGCTGGTTGCCAACCCAAGAGCCATTCCCATCGTGTTTTCCTTGCTGGTAGAGCTGCCTCCCTCTCTAAAGGCTAAAAATTAAACAGCCTCTCTTGCAGCTAGGGGATGGCCACGTGATCCAACTCTGGCAAAAGAAACCTGAAAGGAAATCTGCAGGTGGACTTCTGGAAAGAGTTTTCTCCCTAATAAAAAAAAAAAGACTCTAAAGCAAAAACTTCTTTTTGCCTTTGAACACAGTTACATGACACTGAGTTTTAAAGCTATGGCAGACATCTTGTGTCCAGAAGGCACAAGTTCAGGATGAACGCCAAGGTGGTAAGGATGGCAGAGGAGGAAGATGGAAAGTGACTCAGACCTCAAAGACATCATTATGTTACTCTACATGTGCCACCCTATGTTTGGAACTCTATGTTGTATGAAATAATATATTTTCCTTATTGTTTAAGCCATTTTGATTTGCTTCGCCCCTGAGTTAACATCAGCCCAGAAGACAGAAAAGAAGTCACTCTCCTACTTAGATTATTTCTCCTTATTACAGCCTTTTCTTACTTTTAAGATTTGTTTAGAATATACGAGTATATGTAGACAGCAAGAACAATTCTTCTGTAGTTTTGAAAAACCTCGTACCAAGCCAAATCATGCATGACAAATAAAAGGGCTTATGGGAAGAACAGAGTTAAGAACAGGCACTCAAAATCTTATGAAGTTTGTAAGCAGAGCCCTAATAAAAATAACCATCCTAATAAATATCCTGGCACACTTCACTCTCCATTCGCATTTGCAACCAAACACATGGTCTTTCTTTGCAGCCTGTATCCTGGCACCCCTGTTTCCTCCTTAGAGATGAGGGTCCTTAAAGGCATTTGCTTCCAAAACAGATGCTCATCACCATAATTAAAAATACAATCTAGTTTTCTTGGGGCTCAATTGGTTAGGCGTCCAACTCTTGATTTCAGCTCAGGTCAAGATGTTGGGGTTTGTGGGTTCAAGGCCCGTGCTGGGCTCTGCGCTGACTGCACAGAACCTGCTGGGGATTCTCTCTCTCCCTCTCTCTGTTCCTCCTCTGCTTGCTCGTTCTTTCTCTCTCAAAATAAATTTAAAAACTTATAAAAAATACAATCTAACTTCCTTGAATCACTTTATTTAAACATAAGAAGGGTCTTCATAATTTGCCATCTGCACTGCCAACTTCCCCAGACGGCTTCAGGTAGTGGAAAATGCAGAGGTTCTTGAAGCCACAAAACCAGCCCCTATATCCACTCAAGGAAGGCGCTGATGTGGGATTTTCAGCTCTTTCCTTGGGGTCCTCAAATATGATGAACACTTCCTCTTTGTGAGAAGGTCTGCCCTGATCATTTCAAAATACTAACATACTGGAAAAGTTGTGTATGAACCAACTGCATTTCTGTGTCATGTTGATATTCACCTGTCACATGTGAGCCAGTATCATTAAAAGAACACCTGTGTGGTTAAAATGGTAAATCTTATGTATATTTTACCACAATTAAGAAAAGATGCTGGGGGCGCCTGGTGGCTTAGTTGGTTAAGCATCTGGCTCAGGTTCATGGGATCAAGCCCCGTGCCAAGCTCTTTGCTGACAGAAAGACGTCTGCTTGGGATTTTGTCTTGGCCTCTCTCTTTGCCCTTCTGCTTGCATGCATGCACACTCTCTCTCTCAAAAAACAAAAAAAAAGACTAACTGGGCACATGAAACAGACAAATTGAGGACTGGAAAGAGCTCTCATTTATGTGGTGGTGTCTCTCAACATTTACTTTGTTAATCGTTAAAGCTGACAAACTAAAAAAAAAAAAAGGAACTCCATTGTGAACAGATGGTGCTCCTAACACTCCTGTACCCATCACTCAGCTTCAGAAATTAAACTCCTGATACCATTGAGTTCCTTTGCCTTTCCCTGAAAGCACTGCTTCTTTGTCACCTAGGGGTAACAACTATCCAGGATGGTGTTTACATTCTGATGTATTTCTTTACTGTATTTCTAAATTTGTATATATCCCTGGGGACATATAGTTTTGAAATTTTAAGCCAATGTAATCATACTATATGCAGTATTCTTCAACTTGTACTGGTTATTCTCGGTTTGTTCGCCCTTACAGATGAACAAGCAAATCAGAGATGCATTCTTCCTAGTACTGTATTAATATGCCTTGATGTTTTGCTCCTAGTCTCTTTCAGAAATTATGGTAGGACATTGTGAGATAATAAAAACTATACACTGATCTCTGCTCTTGGTTCCTGACACAGGGCTCCTGAAATCCTTGTAATTTCCTGGGTGATAGGAGTGTCTTTTATTCTAAGAAGGCAACCCTGGGTGCCTCCAGGTTGAGGGCTAGTCACCAGAAACACCGAGCCATGATTAGAAGTTTGGAATTTTCAGCTCTGCTCCCCTCCCCCATTCTTTTGAAAAGGGAGAAGGGCTGAAAACGGAGTTAATGACTCATCATGCCTACGGTGATGAAGCCTCCAAAAAAATGCCAATAGTACTGGGGGTGGGGGTGGGGTTCAGAGAGGTTCCAGGCTGGTGAACACATCCATCCTGGGAGGATGATTTTGTACCACAACTCCATGGAGACAAAAGTTCCTGTGCACAGGATCCTCCCAGATCTTGCCTTATGTATCTCTTTATCTGGCTGTTCATCTGTATACTTTATCACATCCCTCAATAAACTGGTAAATGTAAGTGTTTCCCTGAGTTCTGTGAGCTGCTCTAGCAAATTAACCAACCCCAAGGAGGGGGGTCACTGGAACCTCCTATCAATAGTCAGTAGTTCAGAAGCACAGGTAATAACCTGGGCTTAACAACTGGCATCTGAAATGAGGGTGTGTTTCTGGCTAGATAGTGTCAGGATTGAGTCAAATTGTAAGACATCCAGCTGGTGCTGGAGACTTGCTTGTTGTTGTGGGAGAACCCCTCCCCCCACATTTGGTGACCAGAAGTGTCAGAAGTGAAGTGTTTTGTGTGAGTAGTAAAAGAAACACTCAGGAGACAGACTGAACTGAGGGTTTCCCCCCTCCCACAACAGGAGGGAAAGACCAGGTTTTTCATTTTAGACATACACTCACTCCTCTCCCTTGGAGCTTCCTGCCCTGAAGGAGGTCTGCTGTCCAAGAGTGCTGATTTGTGGGACTCATTATGTCTCCAGCCACGCCAGGACAGAGCAAACCATTAGAATAGGAGGTGCACTGGCATTAGAATATGTTTAGAATTAGTTCTTAGCACACAAATATTCATAAGAGGAACAGCAGTCACTATTGACTGGAATAGTTCCCGGCTGGCAGATGTACCCAGATTTAAGCTGGCTAGCTAACTGAGTCCTGGAATAGGAAACCCCAAGAGACGAAGGCCGGAGACAGAGGGGAAATGAGAGATGAACTGCAAAAAACTCACTGGGGTTGAAACATCAATTTGGTATTCTGCACAGTAAATTCTGACATTTTCTTGTTTATATCAGCCTCCTTCTCTTAGCCTGGCTTACTACGCTGGTATTTAATTGTGATGTTTCTGAGTTAATTTATTCAACGTTATTAGCCTTGCTACATGCTATAGACTGGATATTTGTGTCCCCCCCAAATTCATATGTTGAAATCCTAATCCCTAATATGATGGCTTTTGGAGATGGTGCCTTTGGAATGTGATTAGGTCATGAAGATGAAACCCTCACGAATGGGATCAGTGCCCTTACAAAAGAGACCCCAGAGAGCTCTCTTGCCCTATCATCTGCTGTCTGAGGACACAGTGAGAAGATGGCCGTCTACGAACCAGGGAGTGAGTCCTCACCAGACACTGAATCTGTCGGCACCTTGATCTTGGACTTCTCTGACTCCAGAACAGTGAGAAATTTCTGTTGTTTATATACCACCCAGTCTATGATGTTCTTTATAGCAGCCTGAACAGATTTTCACAGTGTTGTGATTAATGTATTGAGACTGTTTTCCTAGTAGGTCCAGGTTAGAATCTATGCACTGTTTCACTTGCATATACAGTATATTGATTTTTATATCATAGAGCGTTGGTTGACAGTTTACACAAGACTCACCACATTACTATATGTTACAGTAAAGTTATCTGGAGAGAATACAAAAAATGATTTTGGCTTACCATTAGAGAAACCATTTGTAAAACTCATGTAAAGCTTATCAAGGAGTCTGGATTGGTTTTGTTTTACACTATATGGGATGAAGAAATGTCAGTGGAGCTCATTAAGGCCAGATGCTCTGGCCAGCTACTGAAAAACAGAAGCTGGCTACTCTTGGAATTTGATCTAAAGCTGGACAGATTTGCTTTGTTATAGGGTCTAAAGTTGTTTTCTTTTAAAATTGAATAAAACCTCCATATACAGAAATAATTATTATAATGTAGTAGCCTCCACTACAATATCTCCCCACCAAGTGCCTCATCTAAGTGTATAAAATTATTGGGTAGACAAGAGTAATTGGGATGAATTTCTTAACATTTGCGTATGTGGCCTGTGGATTCTGGAGCCTGTGCCTTGGCAACTGAAGTTGAATGATGATGGCTGTTGACCTCTGATGTACTTCTTTTTAATCAGGAACTTTTTTTTCTCAGTCTTAGCTCTCACGGGCCCATTCTAATGACCTATGGCTTGTTCACAGACAACAACATAAAAGAGAGACATAGAATCAGAGAAAGGGACAGGGGCAAGAGTGAGAACTATGTTCGGCAAAGGACCATTTTTTTATTGACTTTTCTTTTTTCCCTGGAAATTGGGAAAAACCTGTAAAAGGCAATAGCAAATAGTGAGGAGGCTGCTGAGGTGATGGTCCTAGAATCTATGTTGCATTTCTTAGCTGCATTCCCTATTGCACAATCTGATTGATAAATGTTTTAGATAGAAATGAACGTGTACTTTTAAGTTATGGGACCTAGTGGATTTTCTGGGATGAGCACTGGATTGGGAGCCAGGAAACCTGGCTTTGAACGATCCAGCCAATTATCTGCATTAGTTTCTTCACATATAAAATGAAATACTCCAAAGTATAAAATGAAGTGAAATACACCATCTATTAATTAATGGATAAATAAAATATGAAATATCAACATAATGGAATATCATTCAGCCATAAAAGGGAATAAAGTACTGACACATGCTACAACATGCATGGGCCATGAAAACATGATGCTAGGTGAGAGAAGCAAGACACAAAAGGTCATATTTTATGATTCCTTTTTAAGAATATGTAGAATAGACAAATCCATACAGATAGGAAGCAGATTAGAGGTTGCAAGGGGTTAAGGACAGGAGGAAATGGGGTGTGATTATTTAATGGGTACAGGAGTTCTGGAATAATGAAAGTTTTGAAACTACAGAGAGGTGTTGTTTATACAATACTGTGAAAACCCCAAATGTTACTGACTTTATTATTTTTTTAAATGTTTTTATTTATTTTTGAGAGAGACAGAGCATGAGCAGGGAAGGGGCAGAGAGAGAGGGAGACACAGAATCTGAAGCAGGCTCCAGGCTCTGAGCTGTCAGCACAGAGCCTGACGCGGGGCTTGAACTCACAGACTATGAGATCATGACCTGAGCTGAAGTCGGACGCTTAACCGACTGAGCCACCCAGGCACCCCTAAATGTTACTGACTTTAAAGTGTACTAAATGTACACTTTAAAATGGCTAATGATGAGGCGCCTGGGTGGCTCAGTTGGTTAAAGTGTCCAACTTGGGCTCAGGTCATAATCTCACAATTCAGATTTGAGCCCTGCATAGGGGTTTCTGCTTTCAGCACAGAGCCTGCTTCTCCCTCTCTCTGCCCCTCCCCGGCTTGTTCTCTCTCTCAAAAATAAATAAACATTACAAAAATAAAAGCCACTGAATTGCATGCTTTAAATGTTAAGTTGTATGGTATGTGAATTATGTCTCAATAAGGCTGTTATTTAAAGAAAGGAAGGAAGGAAGGAAGGAAGGAAGGAAGGAAGGAAGGAAGGAAGAAAGAAAGAAAGAAAAAAAGAAAGAAAGAAAGAAATTTCCACCCAGCTCAAATATGTGGTGAGGCTCAAATGAGTTGTTTTCCAAATAAGAAAGGTATTTTAAACTATATAATGCTGATTATTTTTAGACTTCACTACTTCCTTCAGCTGGAAGCTGATAGGCTAAGGGCTCTCCAGTGACAACTGGCACTCGTGCAGATTGAGAGACAGAGCTCTGGCTCTGAAGCCTGAAGATCAGGTGAGAGGGAGCAGTTTGAAGTTTGGGAGCGGTGAGGGAGAGAACTACAGCTGGACCATAAGCTCCTTGAGGTCAGAGATTGCTTCTCTGTCTTGTTCTGTTGCAAGCGCAGTGCTTAATACGACGTCTGGCTCAATACATACGAATGAATGAGAAAATGAGCAATGAATGAGTAAGTAGTGAAATTAATGAACCGAGGGTCCCTGAATGAAAACAGTGAGACACTGCCCAGCCAATAAACCATTTCACCAGCCAACACATTCAGATTTTTGCTTTGATGCTGACAGTGGATGGGGGGGGGGTGGGGGGGATCTGGGTGTCATACTTAATCCATTACCAAGGGAGTGCTAAGTCTCTTTCAAGTGTTGCAGATCACAGTGGTTCTTATTTCCCCTTAAGACCACAAAGAAGGAAAGTTTTACCCTACATTGACTTTAGCAGTGTCATAGCTAAGATTGCTTCATCTTCTATTAGTTGTCATGAGCCAAGGAGAGTCTGGTCTCCAGAACAAAAGCACCACAAGGTGTGGTCTAGTCATGCTGGGAGTACCAAAGGCCCGTGGGTCAAGCCCGGATGTCAGCTTTGCTGCAAGACAAAGGCAAAGTATTCATAAGGTAGTTTGGAACTAGGGCAACAATTTTGTGTGGTCCTTGCATTGTAAGTCACTGCAGTGGGGACAGGAGTCACCTCAGGAAGAAGCGACTACTCTATTATTCCATCTTTATCAGAGAACTGAGACATGGAGAACCCTCCACTTTCTACTATGGGTTCTGAAGGTTCCCCTCTTTTTCACTAAACTTGAAAAAAAAATCCTTGCCATTCAGAGAGTTCTAATTAGAACCCCTCTGAAGGACCACTCAGGTCTTACACATAAATAACAACCATGAATATGTAACCAATGGACTTCAGGATGTGAACTACTCAGAGTAAGAGCTACTTCATTCAAGGCTTGGATATTTCCATTTAGAAAAGGATTCTGGCCTAAGAGAGATTTCCTTATGACATGGAAAAAAGGACACAATTAGTTAAGAAAAGATCTAGAACACTCAGTATAACTTAACTGGGAGCCAAAACCTTCTTGTCGTTGGATGAACTCCAGATTTTTCCATTTATGCTCAGACAGTAAGTCCTTTCTACCCAGAAGACTTGTAGCAGTGATAGCAGAAGTCTTAACCAGGAAGGGACTTTTCTTCACCTTTTATTTCCCTTCCTTTATCTCCAGGCTTTCTTGGACCACATGTACAGGAGCTAAACAGCACAAATGCAAAACTTCAA
The DNA here is from genome assembly GCF_018350215.1 of Panthera leo. Classification (NCBI taxonomy): domain Eukaryota; kingdom Metazoa; phylum Chordata; class Mammalia; order Carnivora; family Felidae; genus Panthera; species Panthera leo. The sequence continues at coordinate 41,582,292 of NC_056695.1, forward strand.
AAGCTTCAAAAAAATTATTTGCCTAAGGGAACCGTATATACCACATAAAGTAGATCATCTTTCCATCCCCTCCTCCACTTATTGCTTCCAAACCAGACATCTAAAAAGCCAGGAAGCCAACAAAGGAACAAATAAACAAACACAAACCACCAGTAAGACCAGCCCCTCTAATAAAAAAACATCTCCCAATCTCTAGCCCCTTGTATTTGCATAAACATGTTAAAATATGTTTGGCTATTACTTTTGATTATTCTGCCTTTGATGTCATTTATTTTAGATCATAAATCTGAAGACCAGGGGCCTGTGTTTATTTGGGGAACAGTTTGAACGATGTTACAGCATGGACTTTGGAGCCAGGCAGAGCTAGACTGGAATCAGGCTCCTTGTTTACCAGCTGCCTAAACTGATAAACAGGACAAGTGACTTAGTTTTTCTAATCTTCATCTGTAAAATGGGGATAATAATACTTGCCTTAGATTTGTTATAAGGATCTAATAACATTGTATATAAATGGGAAAATAATCTAGGATGATCCTCTGTCTCTATCTACACCCTCCTCTCCAGGTAACCAATTCTATTTGCTTCTTATCCCTTTGGAGTTTATTTATGCAAATATAAGCAAATTTAAAAATACATATATTATTTGTATACTTATAAATGTATTCTTCTTTTGCCTACTTACTTACATAAAAGGAGCATACAACTGTTCTGTATCTTATTTTTTTCATTTAATCTATCTTGGAAATCTTTCCATATCAGTACAAGAAGAGCTTCCTCATTTTTTTTTTAAACAGCAGGATAAGATTCCATTGTGTGTCTGTAGCACAGTTTATTTAACTGTCCCTTATTGGAAGACACTTGGATTATTTCCGACTTCCTATCATAAAGCTGTAGTGAATATCCTTGTACATAGTGCCATTTTGTATGTGTGTGTGTAAAGGATTTATGCATTTGTAATGTTTTTTAAACAATTTTATTAAAGTGTAGTTAACTGCATTTATAATTTTGGTTTTTCTTTTATTGCCAAATCGCCCTCCAATGGGGTTCTTCCATTTTGCACTCCCCAGCAACGTATAAGAATGTGCACTAAACTCCTGGAAGTCTGTACTTCCAAAAGGTAGGGGTAGAGGGCCCAGAGAGGACTTCATTTTCTTTCTTTAAAAATTATATGGGAGAGGGGTGCCTGGGTTGCTCAGTTAAATATTCAGGCTCTACACTTGGTGTGGAGTCAGCTTAAGATTCTCTCTCTCTCTCTTTCTCTCTCTCCCTCTACCCCTCCCTAGCTCATGTGCCTGCATGTGCACTCTCTCTCAAAAAAAAATAAAAAATAAATTAAAATGATTATATGTTAAGAAAAAATTTACATGTAGATATATCCTTAATGTAAAACATATCAAGCAGTAGAAATATATGGTAAAAATGTAAAATTCTCCTTGGTGAATTTCTTCCCTGCCACCCGTCTCAGCCCCTCTCACGCTGCAAACTATTTGGTGTGTCAATTACCAATTTTCAAATCCAATGGCCATTTCTCAGCCCTCATCCTTCTTGAGATTTCCAAAGATCTCTTGCCAAGATTCTCTTTTTCTTTGGCTTCTGTGACACAAACATTCTTCTAGTTCCCTCATATTTCTCTGATCCTTTACCATTTTCTCTGGCTTCTCTTTCTTCTCTTGCCTTGAAAAACAGGCTTAATAACACGTAATATTTATTTAATGCCAATGATGCACAAGAACAACAGAATTCCAGACCACAAGGAACATAAGGTCTTGGAGGGTGTGGCAGATTGTCGGATAAGCTATAGCCGCAACAATTCTTCCGGTCTAAGTGCACTAGTCTGCTGGGCCTACTGTAACAAAATACCACAGATCAGGGGGCTTAAACAGAAATTTATTTTCTCACAGTTCTGGAGGCCAGAAGTCCAAGATCAAGGGTTGGTTTCTTCTGAGGCCCCTCTCCTTGGCTTGTAGATGGCTGTCTTCATGTTCACATGGCATTTGTCCTTCTATGTGTATCTGTGTCCTAATCCCCTCCTCTTACAAAGACAACAATTATATTGGGTGGTGCTCACCTTACTGGAAAGGACAGCAAAATGACCTTGGTAAGGAGCGTGCTAGTTGGTATGAACTGATCCTGCTGTGCTCCCCCAAATTCGTATGTTGAAATCCTAACCCCCAGAACCTCAGTATGTAACTGTATTTGGAGACAGGGTCTTTAAAGGGGTAATTAAGTTAAAATGAGGTTTTCAGGGTGGGCCCTAATCTAATATGACTGGTGTCCTTATAAGGGAAGGAGGTTAGGACACTGGCACACACAAAGGGAAGATGATGGGAAACACAGGTAGGAAAAGATGGCCACCCACACACCAAAGAGAGGGGCTTCGGAAGAAGCCAAGCCCACTGACACCCTGATCTTGGACTGCTGGCTGCAGAGCTGTGAGCAAATAAACATCCGTTGTGTAAGCCACCTGGTCTGGGGTACTTTGTTATGGAAGCCATAGCAAATGAATATAGAGGATCATGCCATTTGCTTTGCAATAAGTCTGGAAGATAACTTGTTTCAGAAAAGAATGTGCGTTTGAGAACATTAATCCGAAAAGGCCCATCTCAGGGCTCCCCATGTGGAGTCCATCCTCCATGCTGAGGAGAGGAACCAGATGCAGCACGAGGGAGCAAGTTCCCTGCTGCTTTTGCACACAGCTCTGGGGCAGGCCCTGACCTGGGGCCAGGGTCACCCCTGCCAGGATTTCAGCAGGCACTTCAACAAAACAGAAAGAGAGAGGGAGGGAGGGAGGAAATGGAAAGGACAGGTTTGTAATGTAATGTAAAAGGGAAAACTATCTTTCCTTCCACAACAGGTATGCTTGGAACACCTCAATGATACTCCTAAAGTAGGATGTATTTTGACTCAGAATCCTTTCAGTGACTTTAACAGAGGATGTTTTGCTAGGTTTTAAGAAGTATGCAGATCTCCACAGTCGTTCTTGTTATAACATGTAGAGTAGCTGGCTCTCAATTAGTTGTTTTATTAAAAGGATTCACAGGGTTACCTATTATTAGTGTATATTATTTTTCTCAATGCTTCAGACACTTGGGCATTTACTTTACTGTTGTCATAGAAACCCAGATCTGTAATAAGCAGCTCTTTTAATTCTCATAATTAGCCTTATATAAAGGAATATTTTAATGAGGTGAAGAATTTGGAGAGCCCCATCAGAGGAATGCAGGAAGAAGAACCCTATTCTCCAAATGCTTACAAAATTAGCTTAGATTCTCCTTTGTTACCATTGCCTTCTTTGACAATTGCTGAGTGTTCATTAGTCAGGCTTTCCTAAGGACCTGTGGTTTTCCATAAAGGTTGGAGGTTTGCTTATTTCTGGGCAACTGCAATTCCATCCACCCCAGTCTCCCCCTTACACCCAGGCTGTCCTGGTTAGACGGAGAGGCAACTTCTCCTTTTTGCTGTAAATCAGAAAAAGTCTAGGTTTATCTTTAAGTGTCACAGACGATACAGGCTTTTTTTTTTTTTTTTTAAATCAGTCGAGAAAAAATAATTATGCCTTTCTACATGTGGGATATTTGGAAGCCATGAATCTTGTCTTTTTTTTTTTAATCTTGTCTTTCTTATATTCACTGCTTATAAAAGTATTTTGGGGGAATATTTATTAATTAATTTTCATGACAGGTAACCCATGCACACAGCACAAAAATCAAGAGGCAGAGAGTGAAATAGTGTCCTTTCTATGCCTGTCCCCAGGTGGCAACCACTGTTACTTAGTTTCCTTTATATTCTTCCAAAGCTACTCTCTGCCACCAAATACACACACACACACACACACACACACACACACACACACACACACACTGGCAGCATGTTATCCACACTGTATGGCATCTTGCTTTTTCACTTTCTGCTGAAAAATTTGGATGCTCCAGTTTGGATGTTATTCTATTTTTTTTTTTTTTAATTTTTTTTTAACGTTTATTTTATTTTTGAGACATTTATTTTATTTTGAGAGAGACAGAGCATGAACGGGGGAGGGGCAGAGAGAGAGGGAGACACAGAATCAGAAACAGGCTCCGGGCTCTGAGCCATCAGCCCAGAGCCTGACGCGGGGCTCGAACTCACGGACCGTGAGATCGTGACCTGAGCTGAAGTCAGACGCTTAACCGACTGAGCCACCCAGGCGCCCCGATGTTATTCTATTTTATTACATAAAGAACTGCTTTGTTCTTTATAAAGGCTTTGCCCTGTAATTATTTGACAGTCATGTACTGAGTGCTACAGCCATTGTGTGGGGCCCTGGCATATGAGGTAAGGACCATGAAGTCCCCATTCTCAGGAACCCACACTAGTAGAAGAGGTGACTACCTGTCTAGTGAGCAGCACTGTGATGAATCAGGTGGAAGGGGAGGGGGAAACACCTGGTAGGGAGTCTGGCTCTGCTCAGAAGGATCACAGGGGTTCACAGGGGAGAGGTTTCAGCTGCATCTTGAAGAGAAAGCCAGGGGCCCACAGGTAGACAAGGAGGGCAAGTACGTTTCAGGTAAAGGAAACAAGAAGTACCAGGTCCTCTAGAGCAGAAACTGGCATGACATTTTAGGGAACTGAAAGTGGTTTGTTATGGCTGGGGAGCAGGGTGTGTGTATAAATGAGACCAGACCAGTGGCTCTCCAACTTTTTGACTGCAACCCAGAGTTAAGAAATACATTTTACATCACCACACAGCATGTGCAAAACGGAAACAAAATTTCATGAAACAATATCCTCATTAAATGTACTGTTTTTTTTTCCTACTGAATTCTATTCTTTTTTTTTTTTTTTAATGCCAGCTGTGATTCACTGCACTAATTTCACAAACCACTAATAGACACTATCTGCAAGTTGGGAAACTATGGACTATAGTGTCTAAAGACTCTGATTGTTGACTAAACAGCCTTTCCCTAATTTATATGACTGTGAACACTTTTTAAATTAGAATAGAATGACAAGAGTAAAGAAGCTTATTTGGAAATTTATTTGGCACCTACAGCATCTTAGACATTGTGCTATGTGCTAGAGGTACGGGTCAAGGCAAAATAACATGGTCTCTACCCTCACAGAACCAAAATTTGGTCTCACAGATGAATTATGTGCTACAATAACTTAAAAATGTGCATTTTAGTGTAACAGTAAAACATGTCTATTATAAAGAAAAATTCCAACTATGTAATAGTTGGAATAGTTAATCCCCTCTTCTTACAAGAAAAAAAAATCCTTAGGTGTGATATTGCCACTGTGACTATAAAATGTCATATTTTGAGATGTATAATGAAGTATTTTGGGGTGAAATGACATTTAATGTCTAGGATTCACTTTAAAATATCCTAGCCAAACCAAGAGGGAGATAGGAAACAAGAAGGCAAAATATGATGCTTATTGGAGTTAGGTGAAAGATTCATGGGGGATTTTTTGGGGGGGGTTATTTATTTATTTTGAGAGAGATAGAGTACAAGCAGGGGAGGGGCAGAGACAGAGAGAGAGAGAGAATCTCAAGCAGGCTGTCAGCGCAGAGCCTGAAGCGGGGGCTCAAAGCCGCAAAGGTAAGATCATGACCTGAGCTGAAATCAAGAATCAGAGGCTTAACTGAGCCACTCAGGTGCCCATGGAGGATTACTATACTTGACTTTTGTGTATGGAGGGAAATTTTCACAATAGAACCTATAAAAAAAGAAAAATATGACATGATGTAGAATGTGGTTTATAACTCAGGTTTGGTGTTTTATACTAAATGCTAATATGTGTTCATTTTTCTTTTTATTTAGATATAAGTAAATTTTTCAGTAAATATAAGTAAATGCACCAAAGGGATGATGGAGTCCCAACAAACCATTCAAAGCACTAAGCTCTTCCTTCACAAAGTGCCCAAGAAGCTTCTTCTAAAGAGCAAGCTTGTGTCTACAGAGCACAAAGTAAAGCAAAATCATATAATCATCTGATGACAGGGAGTAGGGTGCACAATTCAGATAATTCAGTCTTTCCATGTATATTCTGACCTGAATTGTTCAGTTTGGCTGTTTCAAAACTTACAGTGCTTTAATAATTGTACATTCTTGGGGTGCCTGGGTGACTCAGTTAAGCGTCAGGCTCTTGATTTTGATCTTAGGATTCGTGAGTTTAAGCCCCACATCAGGTTCTGCGCTGACAGGGCAGAGACTGCTTGGGATTCTCTCTCCCCTGTCTCTCTCTCCCTACCCTGTTTGCTCTCTCTCTCAAAATAGATAAATAAACTTAAAATTTTTTTTAAAAAAGAAAAAAAAATCCTCTGACCTTTTTGTGCATAAAGTTTCTGTATTTATTTCACTAGGGTAGAAGGACTAAATTTCCGGTTGGTTGAATCTCTGACCCATTGGGAACTGTTTTGGGGGAGTGTGACTTAGTTTCCCAGAGTTTGATCACCCTTCTATGATGGTTAATTTTATCAACTTGATTTGGCTAAGGGAGACCCAGACAGCTGGTAAAACATTATTTCTGAGTGTGCCTGTGAGGGTGTCTCTGGAAGAGATTAGCATTTGAACCAGTAGACTGAGTAAAGAAGGTCACCCTTGCCAATGAGGTGGGGATCCTCCAGTCTACACTGAGGGTGTAGAGGAAGAAGAATGGAATAAGGCAGAGAAAGAATAAATTTGCTCTCTCAACTTGAGCTGAGACATTTCTCTTCCTGCCCCTCAGATATTGGTGCTCCCGGTTGTTGGATTTCTGCCTCACCAGGGACCAACACCATCATTCCCCCCTATCCCCAGCCCCCATTCTCAGGCCTTTGGACTCAGACAGAACTATATTGCCAGCTTTCCTGGCTCTCCAGCTTGCAGATCAGGCTCCATAATCACAGGAGCCAATTCCTAGGATAAATATCCTCCTAATATCCTACTGCACAAGGCATTCCTGGTTCCGTTTCTCTGGAGAACTCTTGACTAATACGCCTATCTTGAACAATAGGTCCAATCAAATTTCTGATCAAATGCAGAAAAGTTGAGGCCCTGAGCCTCTGGTGCTTCACCCTGGTAATGCCACTTTGTGATGACACCCTGCTGAGCAGCCAGCCGGCTGGTCTCTCCAGATCTTAACTGCAACACGGAGAGCTTTCAGGTGACTGAGGACACTGAACAATGTTCTTACTGCTGAGGTGACATAATCACTTTGGGCATATTTGTCAGATGCCTTTTGCCTGATTCTCCCAAGGCTATCCAGAGATTAGACTAAGATTCCAAGATTCTGGCATAGACTTCTGCTTCAATTTGGCTGTCCAGCTGGACTCTTAAACCTCTGAAGGAGCTGAAGAGAAAACTGTGAGGAAGTTGGATATGATCACACCTGAGGGAGGTTTGATTTAAGTTGCTCACCATTCATCCAACAGATATTTCCTTCCCAGAGTGTCTGCAGATTGAAAGCTTCAGGGTGGTGGTGCATGGGGGCCACAGAGTTGAATGAAGTTCCGCCAGCATATTTAAGATAGAGCCGGAATAGTTGGAACAATGTAAACTTCATCAGTGTTCTCTGGAGAAGCAGGGCATTAAATTAAATTAATCAATTAAGTTATTTAATTTTTTAAAATATAATTTATTGTCAAATTGGCTTACATACAACACCCAGTGCTCATCCCAACAAGTGCCCTCTCAATGCCCATCACCCATTTTCCCCTCTCCCCCACTCCCCCATCCACCCTCAGTTTGTTCTCTGTATTTATGAGTCTCTTGTGGTTTGCCTTCCTCCCTCTCTGTTTGTAACTATGTTTTCCCCTTCCCTTCCCCCATGGTCTTCTGTTAAGTTTCTCAAGATCCACATATGAGTGAAAACATGATATGTGTCCTTTTCTGACTGACTTATTTCACTCAGCATAATACCTTTCAGTTCCATCTATGTTGCTGCAAATGGCATGATTTCATTCTTTCTCATTGCCAAGTAGTATTCCATTGTATATATAAACCTCATCTTTATCCATTCATCAATTGATGGACATTTAGGCTCTTTCCATAATTTGGTTATTGTTGAAAGTGTTGCTATAAATATTGGGGTACATGTGCCCCTGTGAATCAGCACTCCTGTAGCCCTTGGGTAAATTCCTAGTAGTGCTATTGTTGGGTCATAGGGTAGTTCTATTTTTAATCTCTTGAGGAACCTCCACACTGTTTTCCAGAGCAGCTGCACCAGTCTGCATTCCCACCAACAGTGCAAGAGGGTTCCCCTTTCTCCACATCCTCGCCAGCATCTGTTGTTTCCTGAGTTGTTAATTTTAGCCACTCTGACTGGTGTGAGGTGGCATCTCCGTGTGGCTTTGATTTGTATTTTGAAGCAGGGCATTTTATAGCAATTGTGTTTATCTAGGGTTACACATATACGGGGAATCAGATTAACTTACTTGTATTTAATTGGAAAGAAATTTGGAGACAGTGAAAAGAGGATTTACTGACTCCTATGGTTGCTAGTGTATATTTGTGGAAATGCCGTGTTTGACTTTATTTGTGAGTGGTTTTATATTTCCAGTATACTTGGTTCCTGATCTACTTATAAAATGTTTCTGAGCCTGTTCTGCATTCTTCTAACACTTCGTGATAAAAATATCTTTTGCTCTCAGTCTAGAGCTTTGTTTCTCCGGAAGGATATATGTTACTTTCTTTCTTCTCTATTCATTTTCTATTCAGGCCAAGGCAATTCCCATTATTTGTTGAACATGTGCTGCGAGCACCTCAGAGCAGAAACTGAGTCTCACTGTCTCTCTTTTTCCCTCTGTGCACATGGGAGAGCAATGAAGAAGAGTTAACTTTTATTGAGCACTTACTACACAGACTTAAGCCCTGCATCCAGTGTATTTATTATCTGGTAGGGAGAGATGGCCAAGAATGCAAACAGCCAAAATAAGAAGCAAAGTCTATAACAGGCCACTAGGAGTCACAGAGTTCTGAGAAGGAGCCTATTTGGTCTGAAGGTTTAGTAAAATTTTTATAGATGGATATGAAATTGAATTGGGCCTGGAATGATTGTTAGGATTTCAATGTTTCTTTCACATTATTGGTCACCCTTTAAGCAAGGTGCTGGGATTCAAAGTCTATGTCTAGCTGAGGACTTAGAGTCTAGCAGAGGAGACAACATATATACTCATTGAGACTCTTTTGGGAGCAAGTAAACAAAACCAGCTCATGCAGGCTTAAGCAAAAAAGGCACTTGAATGGCTGGTACAATTGTGAGTTCCAGGAAAGAAGGTGACATCAGGTGGCATCAGTCAAATAATGTGATCCCTGCCTGGGTTTCCGTCCCCCCCGGCCCCCCATTTCAATTGGCTTCCTTTATGTGGAAGTGGTTAGAAGTCAAGGTGTGGAAACTGGCCACAGACAACTTCTGGATGACATCATCTCAGCTAGTAGACCTAAGAGAGAGAGATCTTTTCACTTTCCACATATATGATCCTGAGAAAAGATGCTGATTGGCCTGGTTTGGGTCATGTGCCCATAACTATAGCCTGATGGTCCTGGAGCCGCACTGGGATTCATGCCAGATCCAGATGAGTGAAGGAAGGGCAATTATCTAACTGCACGGTGGATCTGTTGCCGAAAAAAGTGAGGGGCCATGGTAGAAGGGATGTTGGGTAGATGAGTACAGCAGATACCCTCGACAAATGTAAACAAAAAAGTTAGAATAAAATGTGGCAAGGGCTGTAATAGACATGTGCATTAAGTACCATAAGAATGCTGATAAAGGAGTGTGATTTATGTCATGGAGAGGACATTCCTGAGGGAGTAAAATACATAAGCAGTGGACAGAGGTAAGAAAGCAATGGAGAACTTATAGTCCAATTTGGTTCACTATTGGGTAGGTCTACCAAGAGGAACAGAAGGGACAGAAGATGATGGGGAAGGTTTTGGGAATACGTCTGAAGTGGGACACATTTGGACCCCACTGGGAAAGGCTTTTAATGCGAGCTCAGTCTTTACTTAAGTTGGTGGATTCAAAGGGAGGGACGTGATTGAAATTGTACTTCAGAAATGCTCCCCTGATAAGTGTGGGTGGCATACGGTAATGCTCTCCACTTCCTAACCCCTCACCCTGCTGGCCACTCCTCCCCCACCTTCAGAGCCCCGGGCCCCCTGGTAACTCCCCATGGCTTCTGCCTCTTCAGCCTTCAACTCTCCTGCACCTTCAATTTTGTACCATCTGGGGAAACCCTAACTCAGAGCAGGCCCCTCCTTCCATGCTCTCTCCAAACCTGACGCCGTTAGCTGAGCAGTGCTGGAGAAAGTCACCCATGACCAGCCCTTAGCACTGCAAGACAAACCACCTTCACTCCTCATTCCCTTTCCCACATGCTGACTTCAAACCTTCTCCACTCTTTTCAACTTCTCTCCTTCAGTCTCACCCCCCTGCTGCCCCCAGCTGGTGGATCTCACCTTCTACTTCACAGGAGAACTGAATGAATCCCCAATCGCCCTCATCTCTCCTTCTCTTCCTTTTGCTTTTAGGGGCAGTTCCTCTTCCTGTCTCAGCCCAGCCACTGCACCCATGCTTTGGACTCTGCTGCTCTGCCTCAAGCAAGTTGCCCTTAGACGATCCCTTCATTCTTCTGTGACCCCTCTTTTCAATCGGTATCTTCCCCATCAACATCAAACATATTCAATTCTCTCATCTTATCAAACTTCTTGACTGACTTAGCTACAACCACCCACATTTCCTCCTCTTTTACTTACTCCTCAACCCACCCTGTCTGACTTCTACTACCATATTTCCATTGATCAGTTCTTGCTAAGGGGATCAGTTCACTTATTCACCTTTAACATTCTTAATTAACTACGTTCTCCTTTGATAAACTTTCTTTTCCTTGACTCCATGAGGCCACACTCTCTTGCTATCTTCCAAACTCTCTAGTCATTATTATTTTTTTGTGGCAAAACATACATAAAACTTGTGTTTTTAACCATTTTTAAATATACAATTCCGTGTCATTAACAACATTCACCATGTTGTGCAACCATCACCACTATCTCTTTCCAAAACTTTATCACCCTGAACAGAAACTCTGTTCCCATTAATACATAGCTTCCTGTCTCTCCCTTCCCCAAACCCTGCTAGCTCCTATGAACTCGCCTATTTTAGATACCTCATGTAGGGGCGCCTGGGTGGCTCAGTCGGTTAAGCGGCTGACTTCGGCTCAGGTCATGATCTCGCGGTCCGTGAGTTCAAGCCCCGTGTTGGGCTCTGTGCTGACAGCTCAGAGCCTGGAGCCTGTTTCAGATTCTGTGTCTCCCTCTCTCTGACCCTCCCCTGTTCATGCTCTGTCTCTCCCTGTCTCAAAAATAAATAAAACGTTAAAAAAAATTAAAAAAAATAGATACCTCATGTAAGTGGAATCATATAATTTGTCCTTTTGTGTTTGGCTTATTTCACCTATAATGTTCCCAAGGCCCATCCATTTTTAGCACGTAAGAACTTCCTTTCTTTTTATGACTGAATAACATTCCACTGTATAGGTATACTACATCTGTTGATATACCTTTTGGCTTTTGTAAATAATGCTACAATGAACATTGGCATACAAGTATCTGTTTGAGTCCTTGTTTTCAATTAATTTGGACATATACCTAAGAGTGAAATTGCTGGGTCATATGGTAATTATATGTTTAGCTTTTTGAGGAAACCCCATACTGTATTCCACAGTGGCTATGCCATTTTCTGATCCCACCAGCAATATATGAGGGGTCCAATTTCTCCACATCCTCACCAACACATTATTTTACATTCTATAAATTATAGTCATTATATTAGTTTGCTCAGTCTGCCATAACAGAATGACACATATAGGTGCCTTAAACAACATACATTTCTTTTCTCGCAGTTCTCAAGGCTAGAGGTCCAAGATCAAGATGCCAGTAGGGTTGGTTTCTGATTAGGTCTCTCTTCCTGGCTTGCAGACAGCAACTTCTCACTGTGTCCTCACATGGCTTTTTTTCTGTGCATATGCAAGTAGAGAGAAGGTGTCCCTTTCTCTTCTTATAAGGACATCACTGCTATTGGATTAGGGCCTCACTCTTAGTACTTCATTTAACTTGAATTACCTCCTTACAGGCCCATCTCCAAATACTGTAACATTGGGGGTTAGGGCTCCAACATACAATTTGGGTGGGGAAACACAAATCAGTCCCTAACAGTCATCCTAATAGGTGTGAGGTAATATTTCATTGTGGTTTTCTCTAGACATTTTTTTTTTTTATCTCCTTTGATGATTCAACTTCTTTGATGAATCTCGTTTTAATGTTGTAGGTGTCAAGACTTGTCAAGACTTGTCCAGAAGCCCTCTCCTCTTCTCATCCCATACTCTCTCTCTAGGCCATTTTGTTTTCCCTTATGATTTCAGTTACATGCCAATGAGTCCTAATTTTAAAATGGAGGGGCGCCTGTGTGGCTCAGTGTGTTGAGCATCTGACTCAATTTTGGCTCAAGTCATGATCCCAGGGTCTTGGGATCGAGCCCCTACATTCATTTCTACACTGAGCATGGAGCCTGGTTGAGATTCTCTCTCTCTCTCTCTCTCTGCCCCTCCTCACCACTGGTGTGGTCTCTCTCTCAAATTAAAAAGAAGAGGAAGAGGAAGAGGAAGAGGAAGAGGAAGAGGAAGAAGAAGAAGAAGAAGAAGAAGAAGAAGAAGAAGAAGAAGAAGAAGAACAACAACAACAACAACAACAACAACAACAACAACAACAACAACTCTCTTCTGAATTCCAGACTTCTATTATCAACTCTATTCAATATTGGGATGCTTTATGTGTTGTCTATGTGTAAATAAACTTTTGTAGTGCTTACTATGTGCCAGGTACCATTTTAAGTGCTTTAGGTTCAGCTCATTTTCTCCTCATGACAACCGTATGAGAAAGGTCATATTATTCCTAGTTACAGGTGAGGGGCCTGTGGCTAACAGATTTACATTAATGTGAGTGTGCTCCCGTAGCTGGTAAGGAGCACAGCCTAGCTTCAAACCCAGGCAGATGGCTTCATAGTCCATGCTTAACTACCTTGTGATGCTGTTTCTCAAATAGCCCCTTAAACTCAGCTCGTCCAGTGTCAACGTTCTGATTTTCCTTCCTGTATTAGTTTCCTAGAGCTACTATCACAAAGTACCACCAACTGGGTCGCTTAAAAAAACAGAGATTTGTTGTCTCCCAGTTTTGCAGGCTACAAGTCTGAGGTCTAGGTGTTGGCAGGGCTGACTCCTGCTGAGGGCAATGAGGAATATTCTGTGTCATGCCTCTCTCCTGGCCTCTGGTAGCACAGGTATGCCTTGAACTATAGATGGTGTTCTCCCTGTGTCTCACATGGTCTTCTCTCTGTGCTTGTCTCTTTCTAAAATCCAGTCCCCCCTTTCAAAAGGTTATTTATTTTCAGAGAAAGAGAGAGAGAGAGAGCGAGCAGGGGAGGAACAGGAAGAGAGGGAGACAGAGAGAATCTCAAGCAGGCTCTGTGCTCTGTGTAGAGCCTGACACAGGGCTTGATCTCAAGACCATGAGATTGTGACCTGAGCCAAAATCAAGAGCTGGACGCTTAACTGACTGAGCCACCTAGGCGCTCCCCAAATTCTCCTTTTAGTAAGGACAGCAGTCATTTTGGATTAGGACCCACACTAATGTTAACTTGGTTACCTCTGTAAAGACCCTATTTCCAAATAAGGTCACATGCTGAGATACTGGCAGTTAAGATTTTAACATACGTTTTCTGAGAGGACACAGTTCAACCGATAACAATCCCCAAACCTGGCCTACCATGTTTTCCTAGCTCAGTGAATACCTTAATCATTTGTTCAAGTCAGAAACCTAGGAGTCATCCTGGCACTTCACTCTCCTTCCCCCCCCGGCCCCACCATGTCCAATGCACTGCCAAGTTCCGTTATGGCTCCTAAGTCACTCTTCGTATCTTCACTGCCCTCCATCTCCATTGCCACCATGATAGGTCGTGCTCTCATTCTCTCTCACCTGGACTTCCACAATAGCCTAAAAGTGGTTTCTACCCACCCTCCAATTCAATCTCTATGTTGTAGCCAGAGTGATCTTCCAAACCAGTTCTGGCATCTGACTGTATCCACCCATCCTCATTCCCTTCCTGAATTAAAATGCTTTGTTGGCTTCCCACTTGCTGTTAGGATATAAACCAAAATCCTTAACCTGGCCCATGAAGCCTCCCATGATCTGCCCTGGCTGCCCTCCCTAGCTCCACGCAGGCCACAATTCCCCTTCCTGTGCTTCTCTTTGTTTCTGGAGGAGCCTGGCTCCCTCCCACCACTGGCACTTCACCCTTCCATCTTCTGTGTTTAAATGCTCTCTCCAGCCCTTTCTCTCCTCTTTCTAATCTCCTTGATCTCTCAGCTCCTGTCCTTTTCTCTGGGAAACCTTCCCTGGCTCTCAAAGTTGGTTCAGTTTCCTTTATTATACTCTCTTATTGACCTGTGTTCCTTTTCTTCACCGCTTTTCCTTCTGTTTGAATTAGGCTCATTCTCAGTGGCCTTCACCAAACTGTCAGCTCCATGAAGAAAAGACCTGTTCTGTTCACTACTGTAGGCACTGCGCCTGTCGTGGACTACACACATTCAGTACGTATTTGCTGAGCAAATGAATATATAGAGAGCTGCTTATTCTTCATTTGCCCTTACCCAATCCATTCCCTACTTCTCTGTACAGGGAGGCTGACCCTTGCAGATTGCAGACCTGATTCTGTTTGGCCGTCTGGCTTGTGAGTTGGAGCAGAGCATGGCTCCAATAGATCACAATGGCAGAAGAAGAGAGACGTTTCCCAGCTGCTTCCTTTCATGGTTGTAGCTCCTAAGGGGCAGGCAGCTCTGGAATATTTTGGCCCTAGGCATGGTTGTAGTTTCCCACTGCTACTAGTTTCTGGATGTCTCCGTATTGCTTAAAAGAATTCTTTACCTTGCCCACAACTCTGTGAGTAGATCTCCCGTGACCTGGCTAATAACACAGAAAGACCAGTTAAAAGACTACTGTCCAGGCAGTGAGGGCCTGTACCAGATACTCAGAAGAGAAATATGGGGAGAGGTATATGATAAATGAATCCTATACAGTTTAGTAACTGATTCCATGTATGAACTGCATGCTCTCTGGAGCCAGGAATTGTATTTCATTCATTCTTTAACCCCAATGCCTAGCTCTTAGTACATGCTCAATAAATAGTGGTGGAATGATTGTTTGGAAGGGTCAACAAAGGTTTAAGCCTGTGTGATTTCCCTTAAAGAAAGGGGAAATCAAGTCAACTTACAAGCAGTAAAGTAACAGTAAGAATGACACAGAAAGATACTGTGGAAATAGAATCATTTTTAGGGTCAGATGGATCTAAAGCCCAATTTTCCCACCCAACCTTGGGCAAATGACTTGACATCTCTTTTTGAGGTCAGTTTCCTACTTTGTAAAATGCGAGTAAAACTCTCCAACTCATAGAGCTGCTATGAGGAATACTTGAGATTATATATTCAGAGCATACACCCACCCTGAGTGAGACCCTCACCAAGCTGGACATCTTGAGGTGTGACACAGAGACCCAAAGACATCAGGGACATTCAGAGGGTTTCTCTTGAAGTATATTTCAGGTCACCATGAAACAAACCATAAGTTGTGGCTGTTATGCTCCTTCCTGGAATACCACTGCAGATTTTAAAATCTTCCTCAACCTGCCCGCTGTGGAATCCTAGAAAGTTACAGCTTGTGCCATTGTTCCTCAGTAGCTTGCATTTTAGCTCTCAGAACTCTGGGCTCTTCAGAGTGGGGCTGACGCTATGAGCCTTCCTCCTTTTATTGTGCTTTTACCTTAGGCACTTGTGTTAACACCAGTGGGAATACATTAACTCTGTAGCAGAGATGGAATTCAGACTCAAACCTTCCTTTCACCTTTGGTGCCCTTTATATCTTTTTCTCCTCTATTCTTCTCTGAATTCCCTTGGTCAAACCAATGCTATGGGTCTCAAAGATATAATTTCCCAACTGGACAGCTGCCTTCATATTTTAGTCTATTAAGAGGTCTCAAAATGGTTGTTTCTATTACTCTGTACTGAATTTGCTGAAAGAACCATAAATGCTTCCCCAGGAGACAATGCAGTTATGGGGATTGGGCAAACAAGAAGTTCCCTTTCAGAATATTTGTAATTCAGATAATGACCTCTGTTGACCTGCTGCCCAGGATTAACCTTCCCTTCTAAGTCATGACAGTTGACTTTCTTATCATTCTAGTTGTCACTCCTTTCTCCTTTAAGACATCTCTGTAAGACCTGTCTTTCAAAGCACCTCTGTCAAGTTTTATTTCAGCATTCCAAGCCTCAGGTGTCCAAGAACACTGGTTCATCATGCAGGCTACTCTGGTTGAATATTCATAGCTTCACACACGTGCTATTTCTGTAAGTTTACCAAAGCAAGTTAGTGACTTCATGCAGAGAAAGTATGTTTTAAGGTGCAGATATTATGTATCTGAAATATGTATTAACATGTGGAAATAGTAAGATTGAAATACCCCTTAAAATTCACAAAATCCAATATAGAGGCAAAAAAAAAAAAAAAACCAATAAAAAAATGTTGCAATGAGTTTTCATTTGAAGCATACAATTCATTCTTTCCTGTAACCTCCTTTTCTGGATTTTTTAGTCTATAGTTTCTTAGGTTTATATGAAAATACTCGTTTAAAAAAAAAAAGAAAATACTCTTACTACCTCATGGAAATATTTGCATTCTAACCAAATAATTTCAGAACTTTTCAAAGGCTGAAGATCCGTTGTCTCCATTATTTTTGAGGTTCCTAGTATAGTACATTTTTTTAAATGAGGTTTGAAAATTACTGTGTTTTGAATGTTTACATTTTTAATAATCAATGCCTTTAATACAAAAAAAATTACAATACAAAACAGTTGTGCTAGTCAGAAGAAAATTTAAAGATTTAATTTTTAGAAGCTACTTTATTAAGTTTGTTTGTTTGTTTTTGAGAGAGAGAGAGCAAGCGCATGAGGGGCTAAGAGAGTAGAGAGAGAGAATCCCAAGCAGGGTCCAGGCCAATTCAGGGCTTGATCTCATGAACCATGAGATCATGACCTGAGCTGAAATCAAGAATCAGACGCTTAACTGACTGAGACACGCAGGCACCCCAAGATTTACTTTTTAAAATCTATAGTACACTAAAGGTGATATAGTTTAGTCAGGGATCTCAATTTTAAATTTGGATGAGGCTGTCTTATTTCAATCCCATCAGCATATTTTTGTGTAATCTCTTTTGGAGGTAATGTCAAAAGCCTAAATGCAAGCCCCTTTATAAATGTAAGGACTGGGCCAGATAGCTTTCCAGCTCTGTGCCCGCTTCTTCTCCTCTTCCTTTCCCTCACCATAAACTGAGAATATTTAATCAATAATGGGGAAAGTACATTATTATTTAGTAATACATAGCGAATTAAAGATGATGATCATCAGGTCTTATCCATTACCAGTTGTGTAAAGAAAAACCTTGAATAATCCTAGCTTGGGAAGTGTAACAAAGGGCAAATTCTAAGACCAGTTTCTCCCCCAGATGCTGAAGCCTAGGCTTTTCTTTCTTTCTTTCTTTCTTTCTTTCTTTCTTTCTTTCTTTCTTTCTTTTATTGAGAGAGAGGGGGAGCAAGTGAGTGAGGGCGGTGGGGTGGGGGAGGTGGGTAGAGAGAGAGAGAATCCCACAAGGGGCAGAGAGAGAGGGAGAGAGAAGTGGGGCTCACCCAAAGCAGGGCGCGTGTTCACCCGATGCGGGCCTTGAACTCACAAACTGTGAGATCAGGACTTGAGCCAAAGTCAGATGCTTAACTGGGTGAGCCACCCAGGTACCCAAAGCTTAGGCTTTTCTTAGCTAACTTTTATAGTATTGGTTTGATAAATCTTGTTTAGATCACAAGCTCCTTACGAGGAACTCTATCCTGAGCTGTTACTAAAAACGGTAATTAATGTTATTGGGTAGTTCCCATTTAAACTGTTCAAGATTTTTTTTAAAGTTTATTTTTATTTATTTTGGGAGAGAGAAAGACAGCAGTCACACGTGCAAGAGAGCTGGAGGGAGGCAGAGAGAGAATCCCAAGCAGGCTCTGCACTGTCAGCCCAAAGCCTGATTCAGGGCTCCATCTCATGAACTGGGAGATCATGACTTGAGCTGAGATCAAGAGTTGGCCACTTAACTGACTGAGCCACCCAGGCACCACTCAACTGTTTAAGATTTAAACAATTGTCCATTTATGATATGGGCTCACTAACACTTACACATACATATTATAAATGTGGAAATATTCTGAACTCTGTGCTTGTGAACACAGATGCCATCACTGTTAGCCAACATATAATACATACATACAAGGACACATAAGTAAATACTGTTCACTCAAATGACTGCCTTTGATTTGGAAACACTCTGTCTCAATTTTAGTAGCATAGGAAAGACACTCAACCATCTGTGTGTAATTTGTAGCTGAAATTACCCTTTCCTGTAGATGAGTTGGCTGTTTCATGGTATAGTTGGAAAACTATAGAAACCAGGTATAGTTGGACTTAGATCCTTAGCCATCTTGTCCAGGGAACTACTGGGTCAGTATGGCATGGGAGAGAGAGGGTGGGTGGTGCAGGAGAGACCCTCAAAGCAGCAGCAGAGAAAGGTCTAGGGACCAGAGTCATCCTAAGAGGCTAAGAAATCTCACTGTAACCTCATCTGCTCCAGGCCAGCTGGGGCAGAAAGTGGATAAATGAAGGTCAAGCAGCCTGGGTCTGAAGTTGAGCTTCTCCTTTTTGTAAAGGAGAAAGAGCCAAGTGGAGATGTAATTTCAGCAGAGATCACACAACAGGGTAGAGAACGGAGTGTTTAGAGAATAAAAGGAATTGATATGTATTATTTCTCTATTACACACCCAGAAAAATCATTTTGAGTGTCAACTTCCCCTTAAACATATTTAAAAGCTTATTAAACAAGTAATAACTATTTACTAATGTTATTTTAAAACATTTTATGCATTTTTAAAGTAATTTTTCTTCTTAACAAAGAATGCTTCTCCCCACAAAACACACTGTATTGCATTAATATGACTGCAAATTCCCCAGCACATAGAATAGACCAGAAAGGCGAAGTGGTCTTATGCATTGCTTTTCTGAAAAAGAAAACAGAATTGTCCTGTTTTTGTTTTTAATGTTTATTTCTTTCTGAGAGAGAGAAAGAGAGAGAGGGGGAGAGAAAGAGCAGGGGAGGGGCGGTGAGAGAGGGAGACACAGAATCCAAAGCAGGCTCTAAGCTCTGAGTTGTTAGCAGAGAGCCAAATACGGGGCTCGAACTCACGGACTGTGAGATCATGACCTGAACTGAAGTTGGGACACTTAACTGACTGAGCCACCAGGCGCCCCTGGAATTGTCTTTTTAAGAAATACAATTGGGGGGGGGGGCCTGGGTGGCTCAGTCAGTTAAGAGTCCAGTTTCAGTTCAGGTCACGATCTCAGGGTTTGTGGGTTCGAGCCCCATATCAGGCTCTATCTATGCTGACAGCTCAGAGCCTACTTGGGATTCTCTCTTTCTCCTTCTTTCTCTGCCCCTCCCCTACTCACACTTTCTCTTTCAAAATAAATAAATAAACTTAAAAAAAAGGAAATACAATTGGTAAGTTGAAAACAATGAAAAGGAAAATATATCCATTAGAAAAAAGAGACCCTAATGATTGAACTTCTTGTTCTCCTTTAATAAATGTTAGTTTCTCTAGGTGGGTGTTACCACCTAGAATGACAGTAATCCTGAATAATGCAAACACAGGTATAATTATTTGGAACATCAACTGTTTTAACTAAGATGGCTGCAAAGTTGTTTTGTGTTGTTTGTTGTCTGTTTTTGTAACTGGAGATCTAGATTATAATTTTCAAGGGCTCTATGGATAAATGCTCCAATGTAAAGTGAGGGACTTTAATTGGAACACACTTTAAGATCTTTTCTTATTCTAAAACTAGGATTCTACTTTCATAAAATTTAGAAAGTTTTGTAGCAATATTTGTAGGTAATTTCCCCCCAGAATTTCTTTCATTTCTCTTTGACAACAAAAAAATGAAAAGGAATATGCTCCTGAGGGAATCTGCGACTGTTTGCTCAGACAAAATCAGCCATCATTCAAGGTTACACAGTGATTGTGTGGTAGAGAACAGATTGGCAATTACTTGGTTTTAAATTCTGAACTTGAAATTAAAATGAGAAAAAGTTCCATTAAGTGTCTTAAAAACCCCCACTGGTGTGAGTCCATCTATAGTTGCAAATGAGGGTCTTTAGCTGTGCCAAGTGGGCTCTCCAGGGAGCAGGTGCTGAGATGGAGAAGGGGTGGAAAAGGCTTCTGGAGGAGTAAAAGGTGAAGACAAAGGGGAGGCAAGCCAGCTTGGGCAGGGGGAGCCCTCCAACCCAGGCCAACTTGACAAAGGCTTTGCCAAAATCAGAGATGCTCAAAGCACAACTTACATGGTAAAGAGCCCTTTATCTGGCGAAAAGATCTAGCTCTTGTACAGGGCTTGCCTCAGGCATTGCTGGGGACTTCCCTGGGAAGAGCAGAACCCCTCCATACCCCCCTCCAAAAACAAAAACCAAAAAACACCAAAAGAACAAAAAAACCTACAGCAGATCCTGAAGGAGGTATAAGCTGGAGGCTATCAGTCAACCTATGCTGCTCCCAGCTGGTGGGAAGGTGGGGGTAGAGAGGGATACCAGTGCCCTGTGCTGGGTGAGCCTCCCCTCACTCTCAAACCCCTCAAATCTCACCCATTTCCCTGACCAGCATCTTCTCCCTTACCCTAGAAGTCTAGTTTCTTCTCACTTTTTAAAAAATTTTTGTTTAATGTTTATTCGAGGGACAAAGAGCTTGTGGGAGAAGGGCAGAAAGAGAGACACACACAGAATCTAAAGCAGGCTGCAGGCTCCCGAGCTGTCAGCACAGAGCCCCACGCAGGGCTCAAACCCACAAACCATGAGATCACGACCTGACCTGAAGTTGGATGCTCAACCGACTTAGCCGCCCAGGCGCCACTCTTCTCACATTTTTATCCACAGAGCAGTTAGTACGATAAAAATAATTCTTCTTTCCTGGTGAGAGGAGTCAACTTTTATATTCAAAGAGTTCTACCTACTACCTGGTCTTTCCCCTGGCTATAAATATGAAATATAAAGCTGCTCCCTTAATACGAGAAAGTGGTTGTGGCAAATTCTTGCTCTAAATAGGACTTTCTCCTTTATTTTTTTTAAATGTTTGTTTTTGAGAGAGAGGCAGGGGAGGGGCAGGGAGGGAGGGAGACAGAGAATCTGAAACAGGCTCCAGGCTCTGAGCTGTCAGCACAGAGCCCGATGCGGGACTTCAACTCACAAATTGTGAGATCATGACCTGAGCCAAAGTCAGATGCTCAACTGACTGAGCCACCCAAGCACCCCAGGATTTTGTCCTTCTTCTATTATTATTATTATTTTTACCAGTTATTTATTCTTGAGAGACAGAAAGAGACAGAGCACAAGGGGGGCGGGAGGGGCAGAGCAAGAGGGAGACACAGAATCTGAAGCAGGCTCCAGGCTCAGAGCTGTCAGCACAGAGCCTGATGCGGGGCTTGAACCCACAAACCACGAGATCATGACATGAGCTGAAGTTGGATACTTAACTGACTGAGCCACCAAGGTGCCCCTCTCCTTCTTATTATAAACACAAACAACTAAGGATGCCCAAAACAGGGAGTGACATTTGGGAGCAAAAGCTGACAGGTTTACTGCCCTGGATACACTCCCCGCCCTTCTGACTTCTTGCCTTCTCAGCTTTGGGGTTTAATGGTTTACCTACACCAGAGACTGATTTAGGGTAGGAGTGGTAGAAGCTGAAGAATCATTTTCTTAAATATTCACAACTAAATCCCTAAAACAGCATTTTGAGGAATCTGACTACATCCCTTGCCTCTACTTGCCATTTGATAAATGTTGATTGTGCTATTTAATTAATTCTGTAGAGAACAGGAATTTTACTCCATAAATTCAAAAGTACAAGAAATAGCATATTCGTGATTTTTTAAAAACCAAATGGGCACCCCTGTGTCTTTCCTGTATTGAAATTTGGGAGTTTTATTGATATGTATAATTTTGAGGGATTCTT
Source organism: Panthera leo (assembly GCF_018350215.1). Lineage (NCBI taxonomy): Eukaryota > Metazoa > Chordata > Mammalia > Carnivora > Felidae > Panthera > Panthera leo. The sequence goes on from NC_056695.1 coordinate 41,604,445, forward strand.
TTATAGGATAGATTCTTAAACATGGGATTTTTAGGACAGAAGGTCAATATATTTCAAATCTGAACATACAGTTCCATATACTGCCCCACACTCAGAAGTATGAAAGTTCCTGATTATCTACACCCTCACCAGCCTGGAAGTTATCAATCTTTTCAACTTTTGCCAAGCAGATGGGCAAAAATTCAATTTTGTTATTATTTTAATTTGCGTTTCCCTGGCTACTGGTAATAGTGAGCAACTTTTTTAAAAGTCTATTTATTGAGAGAGAGAGAGAGAGAGAGAGAGAGAGAGAGAGAATCCTAGGCAAGTTCTGCACTGCCAGCACAGAGCCTGATGTGGGGTTTAAACCATGAGCTGTGAGATCGTGACCTGAGCCGAAATCAAGAATCAGAGGCCCAACCAAATGAGCCCCCCGGGGATCCCCCAGGATGGAGCAGCTTGTAATGTCTCTACGGCACCTGCACTTCCTTTGGTCCACTGGCTCATTTGTCTTCTTACTGATTTATAAAAGCCTTATGTAAGTAAGGGCTCTTAACTCTCTTTTGTGTAGTGTGCGACAAATATTTTCTTTTACCACTTGTCTTTTGACTGTCTATGGGCTAGCAAAGACAGAACCTCCTGCCCCTCAGCTCACAGTCCAAAGGGGGCATCAGATGAAAGATGGATAATAATAAGACCAATTGATAAAGGTATATACAGATAATACATCACAATAAATGCCACAGGGGGCACTCCTAATATCTTCAGCAGGCAAAACTTGTTTTCATGTTAAAAAAATGCTTTTTAATGTGTAATGAACACAAGGTAACTCCATTGATGGCCACTGGCATACTTTTGTCATGAAGTCAGGCATAAAGATCACTACTTTAAGATTTTGCAAGAACTTGACCACTTTTAACCTCATTCAACTTCTACCACTTGTCACATGTCCTCTCTCAACCTGCCACCCCCAAATTCCATTCTTCCTCCAAGTGTTTCTATCCAGTCTTCTATTTTCAAAGTAATGGTATTTGTTAGTTTGTGATAGAGATTTTGGATAGATCTCCAGTGAGTCTTAGACTCTGAATATGCACATCAAAGAAACTGGAGAAGCCTTAGTGTCTTCAAATACTTGACTTTGCAAAGAGAAGTTTCAGACTTTAATATTTTTAAATTGGAGAATCTATTTTCTTGTTTAGTATTCACTTGTTTACCAAATATTAGATTGCATACCTTCTATATGCTTAGGCACTGTTTTAAATAGTGTGGATGTAACATTATATCCACATGTTCATGGAATTTACATCTTAGTTGGGTGAGAGAGAGACATTAAATGATAAAAATAGGGGCACCTGGGTGGCTCAGTTGGTTAAGTGTCTGACTCTTGATCTCAGCTCAGGTCATGGTCTCATGGTTCGTGGGATTGAGCCCTGTGTTGGGTTCTGCACTGACAGCATAGAGCCTGCTTGGGATTTTGTCTCTCCTTCTCTCTGTCCCTCCCTCACTCTCTTTCAAAATCAATAAATAAACTTAAAAAATGGTAACATAGGGGCGCCTGGGTGGCTCAGTCGGTTAAGCGTCCGACTTCAGCTCAGGTCACGATCTCGCGGTCCGTGAGTTCGAGCCCCGCGTTGGGCTCTGTGCTGACTGCTTAGAGCCTGGAGCCTGTTTCAGATTCTGTGTCTCCCTCTCTCTCTGACCTTCCCTCGTTCATGCTCTGTCTCTCTCTGTCTCAAAAATAAATAAACGTTAAAAAAAATTAAAAAAAAAAAGGTAACATAAGTTTATGTCAATGGTGATACATACTATAAAGAAGAATAAGACAAGATAAGAAGAGTGGTATGAGTTGAACTGTGTCCCCCCAAAATATGCTGATCTCGCAGTACCTGTGAATGTGACCTTATTTGCAAATCGGATCTTTGCAGATGATCAAGTCATGATAAGGCCATTAGTGCGGGCCCTAATCCAATAACAAGCGTCCTTATGAAAGGGGAAATTTGACACAGAGAGACATGTACACAGGGGGAACACGGCGTGAAGATGAAGGCACAGATCTGGATTATGCTTCTACAAGCCAAGGAACATCAAAGATTGCCAGCAAACCACCAGAAGCTAGGAGTGGGACATGGAATAGGTTCTCCCTCATGGTCTTCAGAAGAAACTGACTCTGGGGTACCTGGGTGGCTCAGTCAGGTAAGTGACTGACTTTAGCACAGGTCATGATCTTGCAGTCCATGAGTTCGAGCCCCATGTCAGGCTCTGTGTTGACAGCTCAGAGCCTGGAGCCTGCTTCGGATTTTGTGTCTCCCTCTCTCTCTGCCCCTCCCTGGTTCATGCTCTGTCTCTCTCTCTCTCTCTCTAAAAAATGAATAAACATTTTTAAAAAATTAAAAAAAAAAAGAACAAACTGACTCTATCAACACTTTAAACTCAGACTTCTAGCTTCCAGAACTGTGACACAATAAATTTCTATTGTATAAAACTTTTAGATTGTATTTTGTTATGACTGCCCTAGGACACTAATACCAAGAGGGATATTCAGATTTTAGATGGGGTGATGAGGGAAGTTTCCATATGAAAAGAGAACAGAATACAGTCAAGAAGATAACTGGGAGAAGCATAGACCAGACAGAGGGAAGAACAGGTGCAAATACTCTCTGGTGGGAGCACATGAGTGGCAAGTGTAAGGATCACCAAGGTCAGGTTTCCTGATGCATTGTGAGCAAAGGGAAGGAAAGGGGGCGGTTAGAGATAAGGTCAGACCACATAGGGACCAACTGGCCATGTGTGGACAGTCGTCTTCTTCCCTGGGAAAGAAGAGAAGCCGTTAGAGGGCTGTGGGCAGAAAAATGCCATCATCATTGTCAAAAGCAGCACATTGAGTTTTTTGTTAAGGAGAAAACAAATTCCAAGTTCCTGATTTATGGTTTCGCTTATGCATCAGTTTTAGCCAGGACTCCTGGGGTTGCAAGTGACACAGAATCAACTCAAACTCTCCTAAGCAATGGAGGGAAGTTATTAGCTCATATAACCAAAAAGCTCATGAGTAATTTAGGCAGAGCTGTGGATAAAACCTGTATCATCAATAATCTGTCTCCTTTTCTACTTCTTTCAATTCTCCTTTCCTCTGTGTTGACTTTATTTGCAGGTAGGCTTTTATTATTATGTGGCAAAAGAACCGCTAGAGGCTCTAGACTTTCATGCTTCTTAGTATTAGAAATCTCAGGAGAGATTCTTTCTCTCCTACCATTCAAACAACCCCTCAAAGAGTGCCGTTGGCTTCCTTGGGTCATGGGCCTTGTCCTACAATAATCAGTGGTGGTTTCTAGAGATAGTTCTCTGACTAGCCTAAATCACATGTCCACTTCTGTGGCAAGGAAGCAGACCCACAGATTGTACTATCTAGGTAGATGAGGTGCATTTACCAAAAGAAAGAGTTACGTCAGGGCCACAAAGTTGTACAGCTTCAGAACTCTTATTCCTGTTCGAGTCTGTATGAATGGGACTCACTGCAGCATACAATCCCTGAGAGAGCATACATGGTGGTCCCTGGTTCTCTAACCTAAGGAATGGGGAAAGGAAGCTGTACATGCAAAAATAACAGGCGTCCCCTGTTAGATGTAGAAGGCAGAAGTCATGAGCATCCACTGATGTAGTCCATACAGGTCAACATTCCAGGAAGAGAGCAGGATGGAGAGGAGAAAGAACAGATCTGACTGGAAAGGTCAAAAGATATTTTGCCAGAAGTCTCTACAGGATTTCTACCAACCTCCAGGTATTTAGCTGGTATTGTGCTACCTAGATTGATCCCGTTCTTCTTGACCATATTTCATAATTCATAGATGCTGGATATGTATTAAAATATGCCAAAGTGCCTATCTGCTGATTCATGGGATACCCTGACAACTAGACAAGTTGTGTCAATTCCTGCTTTTCTAGTTTCAGAGTTATTTGCTGCTTTATTCCCCCTCCCCAGTCAACTCCTAAAAATGTACAGTCCAATTATACATACTTGGAACAACTCCCTAATTAAGTAATGAGATCCTTAAAGAAAGGCACTTCTGTCATACTGCTATCGCCTCTACTACTCATCTTGGTTTTTAAAAATCTAGAAATTTTGAAATATGAAAAACACCATGGAGAAAAAGATAATGTGTATCCATATATCCACCACCCTGATTTAGAAAATGTTAATATTTTGGGGCGTCTGGGTGGCTCAGTCGGCTGGGTGTCCGACTTCAGCTCAGGTCATGATCTTGCGGTCGGTGGGTTCGAGCCCCGTGTTGGGCTCTGTGCTGGTGGCTCGGAGCCTGGAGCCTGCTTTACATTCTGTGTTTCCCTCTCTCTCTGCTCCTCTCCCTCTCGCACTCTGTCTCTCTCTGTCTCTCAAAAATGAATAAATGTCAAAAAAAATTTAAATAATTTAATATTGTGACATTTGTTAAATAAAATACCACAGATAGAGTGTAAGCCTTCTTGTCTCTTCTCATTACCTCCTACTCATTCATTCATTAATGCCGTCATTCATTACTTTCATTTTAAAAAGATTTATTGAGGATGCCTGGGTGGCCCAGATGGTTGAGCATCTGACTCCAGCTCATAGGTCAGGTCATAGTCTCACGGTTTGTGAGTTCAAGTCTCACATCGGGCTTGCTGCTGTCAGCGTGGAGCCTGCTTTGGATCCTCTGTCCACCCACCCCGCACCTCTTCCACTCTCACTCTCTCTCTCAAAAATAAACATTTTAAAAAATAAAATAAATAAAATAAAAAGATTTATTGAACAACTATATACTATGTTATAACACCATGGGATAAAAACAAATAAGATTGAGACTTACTTCCTTTCCTCAAGGTTCTCCCAATCTAGTAATGATATCCCCCAAATGATTGATAGTCTATTTTTAGTAGGTAGGTGTGAACATATAAAAGGGGGATGGACTAAAGAAATGACAGCTTCTGCATTGAAAAATTGACAATATAAGACCACAGTGGAAACCAAAGAGTGAGATGGATAAAATTCCAATTGCATTAACATAGTGACCACTTTGCTTCGTTTCTGATAGAATTGTATGGTAAATGCCCTTTTAGCAAATGAAAAACCTGCCACCAAATAGTTATTTGACACTGGTCAATTTTTATTACAGTTTTTGGTGCCTAGTCCATACTGAGCATAGAGACAGTATTAAAAGCTCAAAAAAAAAAAAATCAATAGATAACTTTCAGGCCTAAAATTGTATAATTTTATACATTTTAAAAATTGTAATTGAAGAGAAAGAACTAAATACACTACACTGAAAAGCATAATACATTCAAATTCTTCTTATTCATAATTGACAATAAGTTCTCTAAAATCAGGTAACTGTAAGGCTTGCCTATTAAATGAGTAGTGGAAACTTTTCACAAGGGAAACTACTCTTTCAAGCTTGAATTTCTTCATATTCTGCCATTCTGCTGGGTCTGGTTTGCCTGGGTCTGCAATCGGGAAGACTGCAAGCCTATGTAGTGTCTTGGTGCAAATTAGGAAGTACCCCTTCTGGGCTCAGACAGCCCTGCCAGCTAGTGCCTCTGTGTGAAAAACTAGGCTCCCTTTCCGCAGAGACAGCCCCAAAGCAGCCCACACCAGCCCCACTCACCACCTTGGCCCAGCATGTTTGTGCACTGCACACTTTGTACAACCAGGTGCCTTGTTTCCAGTGCCAAAAGACATGGCTTTCAGCACACTACACCAAACACCTCCCAAGGCCGGGCACTTGGCCAGGCACTGGAAATAAAAGGGGGAGTAAGACAGAGTCTACCTTTGGTGTCTGGGAAGAGGGCCAAATAAACAGATCACCACAATAAGACCTAGTACAGTGATCAAGGAGAAACATAAACAGGATCACAAATGAAGGAACCACTCATTCTTCTTGGATGGGGCTGTGGTCATGGAAAACTCAGAAAGGAAGAGGCTTCTGCATTGGGGTTCATAGAATGAGTAGACGTTCATGAGGTGGGAAAAGAGCATTAGGACACTGATGACAAGGATAAGATTGAGAGTCTCTTCCTGCACCCCTGCTTTCTCAGGAAAGCACAGGGCTGCAGCTTTATCACTTTGACCTAGATTTTGGGTCCCACCATTTATGTTGGGTTTGTCTATGTCTCTTTTTGTCACTGAAGTGATCCAGACAAGCTTAGCAGTGAGGCTTGTATAAACAGTGTAAAAAACAGTGTTCATTTGCCAGGACTGTCCCTCCACATAGTTCTCTTGGGAGTCTGCAGAGGCAGGAGGTGGCTGGTCAAAGGCCAGGGATTTGGGAACATGGCCAAATGGCCTCCTTGAAGATATAGCACACAAGGACATTCCAGGAAGAGGGAGCAGTATAATACCACAGTATTTTGTTTGCCAGATGGAAATATCCTAGTGACAAACATATTTAATTTGGCTGCAGGTGTGACCCATGATTATGCAATAGAATTGTGGATCAGCTAGAATGTAATTTTTCAAAGACGTAGACTGCTCATTTCCCTAGAAGGATCAGTTACTTTTGCCCAGAAAAGCTGTTCTAAGACCACAGACTACATTTCTAACTCTAATGAACCTTTCCCCCTGTTGGCCTGTGCTACTGGTTGCTAGAAGAATCAGGAGGAAGCATGTGTAGAGCATAGCTCCACAGAAGCCACTGTGACTCTCAGAAAAACAACTAGATGTGTGTCCTTCTGGCAGGAAGTTAGAGAGGGCTTCTCTGGGTCATTAAGGGAGAGTGGTCATATGCAGTCATCAGACTGATTGTATAGGGTGGGGGCATCAGAGGCCATCACCTTTATTTCTTCCCCTATGGTAGGGACTCTGATGTTGCTGTGATGTACTAAAACGACAGTGTCCCCTGAACCTGTTTGTGGAGTTCAAGGAGGACTAGAAGCTTCACTGAGCACTGTTCTGCACAATAAGGATATCAACAACAAACCTGCTGACTGTGTTTTTACTGATTAGTTCCAAACTAGCTATTCCAGGCCACACACTCATAAACTAGGTTCTCCTTTGATGACCCCTGTGTTGAAATAAAAGGAGGTGGTGAGTTTTGCAGCACCAGTCCTCAGGAACTGCCTGAGAGCCCTCATTGCAACAATCTGATAACAGCAGAGAGCACTGAGAAATACCTCCCCGCCCATGTTTTCGATCCTCCAGTGCTCCAAACATTCTTTCTGAGGCTCTCACTGACTAGGGAATGGAAAACCTTAGCCCATATTAGTACCTAGGTAAGAGTCATCAATGAGAACAAGAGACAAACTCAAAAACACTTTGTAAACAAAAGAACATTCCTACTAAGTAGCCAGGCACATTAAAATATGGCATGTTAAAAAAAAATAATAACCAGACCAAGGATATGTTGGCCTGTATTTAAGGACCCTGCAGGGGCGCCTGGGTGGCTCAGTCGGTTAAGCGTCCGACTTCAGCCCGGGTCACGATCTCACGGTCCGTGAGTTCGAGCCCCGCGTCGGGCTCTGGGCTGATGGCTCAGAGCCTGGAGCCTGCTTCCGATTCTGTGTCTCCCTCTCTCTCTGTCCCTCCCCCGTTCATGCTGTGTCTCTCTCTGTCTCAAAAATAAATAAACGTTAAAAAAAAATTAAAAAAAAAAAAAAAAAAAAAAAAAAAAAAGGACCCTGCAAAAGGGGATCACATGTCAATGAATATCACTGAGAAAGTATCATAAAGACTTCACATTCTTCAGCTTAGGAATGTGAAAAAGATAACCCCATTCCAACAGTTGCATATGCCAAAACTACAGGAACCATCATTTATTTCTCTCCTCTCCACTACTTTTCCCCATCAGTCTGTCAGCAAGTCAATCTCCAAATTATATATTGATCTGTCCATTTCTTTTTATGTCCTCTACCATCATCCCAGTCCAAGCCACAATAATCTCTTGCCCAGACAACCTCAATATCCCACCTACTGGTTTTTCTATACTCACTTTGGCTCCCCTCTACTTCTGATTTCAGTATGGGAACGTCTTTCTGAGCATAAACTAATGGAAGAAATTAAGAAAGTAAGAATTATATACATTTGACAACAAAGAAAGCTTAAAATCTTGAATGTTAAAAAACATCACCACACAAAGCCCTTAGCAGAAGTGAGAGGGTTGGGGCAAAGAAAAAAATTACTTTTTACTATATTATCACTTATTACTATACTTACTATATTATTTCTGTATTATTTAATTCATTCAGTGAGTATGTATTTTAAAACTTCTTTTTTTTTAATGTTTATTCATTTTGAGAGAGAGAGAGAGAGACAGTGCGAGCAGGGAAGGGGCAGGAAGAGAGGGAGACAGAATCTGAAGTAGGCTCCAGGCTCTGAGCTGTCAGCACAGAGTCCAACGCAGGACTCAAACCCATGAATGGCGAGATCATGACCTGAGCAGAAGCTGGACGCTCAACCGACTGAGCCACCCAGACACCCCTCAGTGAGTATGTGTTTTAAAATAAAAAAAAAAAATTGACACAAAAACCATATTATAAACAACAAAAAATAAAGTGTTAACGTAGTTGACACAAATATAAGACTTAATAGATTTGAGAGCCTTAATATATAAAAGCTCATACAGATCAAAAAGAAAAACATTAAGACCATCAGCATTAAAATGGGTAAGGAGGGGCGCCTGGGTGGCGCAGTCGGTTAAGCGTCCGACTTCAGCCAGGTCACGATCTCGCGGCCCGTGAGTTCGAGCCCCGCGTCAGGCTCTGGGCTGATGGCTCGGAGCCTGGAGCCTGTTTCCGATTCTGTGTCTCCCTCTCTCTCTGCCCCTCCCCCGTTCATGCTCTGTCTCTCTCTGTCCCAAAAATAAATAAAAAAACGTTGAAAAAAAAAAAATTAAAAAAAAAAATAAATAAAATAAAATGGGTAAGGAAAAAAAATTATACTTTGAAATAAACTACTAGGTTTTTAACAAAAAAAACAATGAGTAAGGATGTTGACAATAAATCACTAGAAATCAAATATAAATACGTAGTAAACAAAAAATGTCCTATTTCACTGATGATTAAATAAATGAAAAATAAAAGTGAGATATCACTTTTGACATGTTAACATAGGAAGAGTGTTAAAAAATTTAATAGATCTGGGGCACCTGGGTGGCTCAGTTGGTTGAGCGTCCGACTTCAATTCAGATCACGATCTCATGGTTCATGAGTTCAAGTTCTGCATCTGGCTCAAGTGCTGTCAGTGCAGACCCCACTTGGGATCCTCTGTCCCCACTCTCCCCTGTGCCCCTCCCCTGTCTCTCTCTCTCAAAAACAAATAAAAATAAACAAATTAAATAAAATAAAGTTCACAGCTCTGTATTAAAGTTCTTAAAAAGAATTAATAAATCTATGACTTTCATCCACATTTTGTGGGAAGACATAATTTCTTTGGTAAGAATCGTGACAATGCCAGACGTCTCAAAAGTTCACAGCATTTGACTAGTGATTTTACTTTTAGGAATTTATCACAAGGTAATAATCACAGATATGCACAGAGATTCAACTACAGTGGTTCATCTAAGAATTATTTATAAAATCAAAAATTGGGGAAAACATAAGGATCAAATAACAAGAGCACAGTTAAGTCAATGGTGTTATCAGTAAGATAAGTAATAACATTGTCATCAAAAATGTTTATGAAGGCTCAATATAATAAAAATACCTATTTTTGTAAGTTAGATATAAATTTAACATAACTAAAAAAATAACTTTAGAATTTTTTTAATAGAAAAACTGATCCTAAAATTCAAATAGAAAAATAAATAAGAATGGCCAGGAAAATACTGGCAAGGGAAAAAAAGCAATGAGAAAGAACCAGTATTACCAGATATATATGAAAACATATTTTAAACTTGCAATAGGTAAGAGAGTACAGTGCTAGAATACTAATAGACAAATGGAACAGTATACACAGAAAACACATACATTAGTTCATTCCATGAAAGAGGAAGCATCTCAAGTCAAAGGGGGAAAAGGTGGACTGATGAATAAATGATGAACTAGATAGAAAGAAAAAAGTTGGATCCATGCTTTGCAACATTTATTTCCTCCAAAACAAACAAACAAAAAGCCAAGAAAGAAAAAAAACCAGAAGTTAAAAGTATAGAAGTACTAGAAGAAAACAAACAATAATTAAAAAAAATTTAATGGGAAGGTCTTTATAATGATGATTCAAAATCCAGAAGCATTGAAAGTAAGTATTGATAAAGTCTGACTAAATACAAATATATTACAAAATTTCTACATGGGAAGATTTTACAGGAAAAGTCAAAGCCACAACAAACTGGGAAAAAAAGTTGTGATCTATGTCCCAGACATAGGACTAATCTCCCTCATGTACACAGAGCTCCTACAAAGCAATACAGAAGGCCTGTAACCTATAGAAAAGTGAGCAAAGCTTATGAAAAGACAGTCTACAGGAAATGATATAAGAGTAATTCTAAAACTATGAAAAAATGCTCATCTTCCCTCTGAATAATAGAAATGTAAATTAAAATTATACTGAAATACTACTTTTTAACTTATCCAATTGGCAAAAATGCCAAAACTTTTGAGAGAACTGGGTTCTCTCACATCTAGTAGGAGTGCAAAATGCCATAAACCTTATCAAGGGAACTTAGCAGCATCTATCAAAAACACAATTTTGACCCAGAAATTGTACTTCTGGGAATTTATTTATACATTAGCATACAAAAGTAATGTACAAAGCTAATAATTTCAGTGCCAGTTGTCACAGGAAATGAATAGAAAAAAAAACAAGTGTTTCCCACTAGAAGACCGGTTAAATTAACCAGTATGTACCTATAAAAAATTGGTGAAACTCACTATGACCTTCTATGGAAATACCTATAAGAGAAATTATGCTAATGTCATAATGTGAACAATATACTATCTTTTATATGAAAAGGTGGGGAGAGAGTAGAATCTATGTTCATATTTGTATATATGTATGTAAATAAAGGAAATGACTGTATTAGTATTCATGGCCATATAATGAATTATCCTAAACCTTAATGGGCTAAAACAACTGATATTTAATACCTCAGGGTTTCTGAGGGCCAAGGATCAGGAAGCCGCTTTGCCGGGTGGCTCTGGGGAGCTGTGGCACAGGGTCTCTCATGCAGTTGCAGTGAAGTTGTCAGGGTTGCAGTTCATCCGAAGGGGCTGGAACATCCACTTTTAATTTTCTTTTTTTAATGTTTAATTTTTGACAGAGAGAGAGAGAGAGACAGCGCGCATGAGTGGGGGAGGGGCAGAGAGAGAGACACACACACACACACACACAGAATCTGAAGCAGGTTACAGGCTCCAGGCTCCACACTGTCAGCACGGAACCCGTCACTGGGCTTGAACTCACAAACTTCGAGATCATGCCCTGAGCCAAAGTCGGACGCTTAAGCTACTGAGCCACCCAGGTGCCCCAAAACTAAACAGATGCTTCAATACAGAGAACAAACTGGTGGTTGCCAGAGGAGAGGTTGGTGGGGGTAATGAGTGAAATATATAAAGGGGATTAAGAGGTACAAACTTCTGTATAAAATAAATGAATATAGAGATGAAAAGTACAGCACAGGAAATATAATCAGTAATATTGTAATAACGTTGTATGGTGACAGATGACGACTATACTTACCGTGCTGGGCACTGAGTAATGTACAGAGTTGTTGAATCACTATATTGTAGAACTGAACTAATATAACACTGTATGTTAACTGTGCTTAAAAAAAAAAAACAAAAACAAAACCCAACCAGCTCAGCTTCAAGGGGGTGGGGAATAGACCACCTCCGATGAGAGTAGCTGCAAAAAAATCTGTGGCCATATTTAACACAGGAATATATTACTTATTCCAAAAGAATAAAAATGTTCATAAGTAAATCTTAATGATATGGGAAAATGCATGTTATACTGTGATAAGCAGAGAGCAAAACTGTACACAACTTATGATTTATATCTCTACCACCATTGTCTCCTGGCTTCCCTGCTGCCTCCCTGACTACTCTATTTTTAGCATTTTTTCCTGTCTCCACTAGAGATAATGGCTCAACTCAAAATGCTTAAATAGTAAGGAATATGGATTCTTTCACATAACAGAAAGTTAGGAGGAAGGCAGCTCCAATGGCCGAAAATGCATCTACTGCTAATGTCAGCAGGGCTCCAGGGCCAGGTCAGCATTTCAGCTAGATGCTCCACGCTAGTTTCCCTCATGGCTGCATGATGGCTGCTTCAGTCACGAGCATCACATTCAAAACTGACAACATCCAGAGGAAGAAGAGGTATTTGTCTTCCTTGTGTCTCTCTGACCCCTCATCTCTTCATTTTGAAAAATTTTAAATGTACAGAAAAGTTGGGAGTGGTACAATGGCGACCCATATACACTCTACCTAGATTCAACAACTGATGACATTTGCCACACGGCACAATTGCTTAGCCTCCCACCTTCACTCTTTTTCCTGTATCATTTGACAGTAAGTTGCAGACATCATGACACTGTACACCTACATGATTCAGCCTGTATTTCCTAAGAATATATATGTCTCCTGAAGATCCACAACAACAGCATACTTAAGACAAATTAACAGTAACTCCCTAATATCACTTAATATACAGTCTATGTTCAAATTTCCTCATTAGTCCCTAAAATATATTTTATAGCTTATCTTTTTCAAACCAGAATCCAATCAAGTTGCATACACTGCATTTGGTTTTATATTTCTTTGGTCTTTTTTTTTTTTTAAGTTTATTTATTTTTGAGAGAGAGAGAGAGACAGAGAGAGAGAGACAGAGTGCAAGCAGGTTAGGGGCAGAGAGAGGGGGAGACACAGAATCTGAAGCAGGCTCCAGGCTCTCAGCTGTCAGCACAGAGCTCGATGCGGGGCTCGAACCCACAAACAGTGAGATCATGGCCTAGGCTGAAGTCGGACACTTAACTGACTGAGCTGCCCAGGTGCCGTGATATTTCTTTGGTCTTTTTAAATTTAAAACATTCCCCCAATTCATTTCTCATGACATTGTGTTTTTCTTTTGAATTATTCTGATATATTTCCTCATGATGCCATTTATCTTGTTCCTCTTATCTTTATATATCTTGTGAACTTCAAAATTATATTTAGAAGCTTAATTAGATTTCTGTTAAACCTTTTTGGCAATAATATTTCATAAGTGAAATTGTATATTGTACCTTTATTACTGAGGCAAATTTCTCAGAAGCCCCACAGTAGACTTTTTCTTCAGTGTCATTGACCAGAGCAGGGAAACATGCACTGGCCTGGACCAATCACTGGTGATGGGAGTGGAAATACCACGCTTAGGTTCTTTTGTAAGATGTACGTCTGTGGGCTGAGGATGGTACCTGGCTCTTCTAAGGGAGGAAGGGGAATACATGTACAAAAAGGGTTCTGCCAGGTGGAGGAAGCAGGAAGCATCCTTTCTCTGACCCCTTCTGTGCATCAGCAAGTTCCGCTGGTGCTACCTTCACCACATGATATTCACCCACTTTTCTCCATCTCCACTGCCACACCTGTCCACGTCCCCAACAACACTGGCCCAGGCTCCAAGCAGAAGCTCCTAACCAGTCCTCCTGCTTCCAGTCTATTCTCCAAATACGCACCAGAGCTGTCTTCTAAAATCTGAGTTTTTGGATTAGGCCAAACCCCTGCTTTAATCCCTCCAGGGCCTTCCTCGTGCACTTAAAATCCTCAATTCTCAACTTGGCCTACAAAAGATCACAGCACCAAGGTTCCTGCTTACCTCTCCATTTTCACGTGGTCCACCCTCCTGCACATTTGGTAAATGCCAGCTGCAAGGCTTTCACTCTTTGAATGCGCCGGACCCTTTACTGATTCGGGGCTTGTGCACATGCAGTATTCTTTTGTGGAACACTACCCCCACCTCCATGCACACACACACTCTTCGCCTGGTAGCAGAATGCAGTAGTTGTTACGGGCTCGAATTGTGTTTCCCCCAAATTCATATGTTGAAGTCCTAACGAACCTCCAGTACCTCAGAATGTAACTGTTATTTAGAGATAAAGTTTTCAAAGACACAATTAAAGTAAAATAAGGTCATTAGGGTGGGCCCTAATCCAATGACTGGTGTCCTTATAAAAGATAATATGAGGACACAGATATAGAGGGAAGAGCATGTGAAAACACAGGGAGAAAGTGACCATCTGCAAGTCAAGGAGAGAAGCCTCAGAAGAAATCAACCCTGCTGACACTTTGATCTTGGACATCTAGCCTCTAGAATTGTAAGAAAATAAACTTCTGTTGTTTAAGCCACCTGGTCTATGGTACTTCATTACAGCTGCCCTAGCAAACTAACACAGCAGGTAAGCAGGTAGACTGGAGCAACCTTCCCAGATGTAAATCCTGACTCTGCCAAATACTAGCTGTGTAATTTTGGGCAACTTACTTAACATTTTCATGTTTTGGTTTCCTTTTCCATAAAATGGGGATGACAACAATAGCACCAACACAGTGGCAGCCATCCAGTCTTCCCTAGACTGAGGGGTTTCCCGGGATACAGGACTTTCAGGGCTAAAACCTGAACAGTCCCCCTGAACTGAGCATGGTTGTTGTGAGACGGAATTAGTATGGGCAGCACACTAGAAGAATGCCCAGCACGTGGTAAGCACTCAATAAGTAACAGGTTTGGCACTATTATTATTATTATTATTTATCATATTTCATATCTCTGTTTAACTGCACTTTCTCAGAGATACTTTTCCTGACTCCATAATCTGGATTAGGACTCGCTATTAAATTTTTTCATAGTATAAAGTTCATTTTTTTTTTCGTTAGTGGTACCCCAATATCCATTCTCCTCATTTTCAGTAATAATAGGACCCGTGATTTCTAACTGGGCACATGGCTGCCTGGAATAAAAACTACTTCCCAGCTTCCCTTGTAGAAAACTAAATTCTGACTAATGCGATATGAGCAGATGTGACACATGCAGATTCTGGCTTGTACCCTTAAAGCAGGAGATTCTTAACCCAAGGAAGTTGTGCACGGAATTCATGGAGTCGGTGAACTGGAATGGGAAAAAAATTACATCTGTGTTTTCATGAATGGCTAATGGAAATTTAGCATTTGCTTCAATTAGGAATACAGGCAACGAAGCATAAAAGTATTAGCAGTAACTATGATCTTGTCACCAAATGAAATCACAGATGTTTTCATATCACATAATAGTTTTGTAAATATCTAATATATCATGTTCATCACCACTATGAAATTTGAAATTAGACTCACTGCAACTCTTATTAGTTAATGCTTAATGAAGCACATGCATTGCTATATGCCATGGCATAGAAATGACTTCTTTAAAAAATTTTTTTTTTAACATTTATTTATTATTGAGAGACAGAGAGAGTGAGCAGGGGAGGGGTAGAGACAGGGGGGAGACACAGAATCTAAAGTAGGCTCCAGGCTCTGAGCTGTCAGCACAGAGCCCGACGCGGGGCTCGAACTCATGATCTGTGAGATCATGACCTGAGCCGAAGTCAGTCACCTAACCAACTGAGCCACCCGGGCGCCCCAGAAATGACTTCTTATTTATTTAATTTATTTAATTTGAGACAGAGACAGCAAACGCTTCCTCTCAGAGGGAGAGGGAAAGAGAGAGAGAGAATCTTAGGCAGGTTCCACACTCAGCACGGGGCATGGCATGGGGTTCGACCCCACAACCTGAGCTGAAATCAAGAGTCAGATGCTCAACCAAATGAGCCCCACTCCCCCCCCCCCCCGCCAAACCAAATGACTACTCTCTTAAAGAGAAGGGCATCTTGCCCCTTCTGCTTTCACTCTTGCTGCTGGCTGCCATGTGGAACTAACAGTGGGCCATCCTGGACGTACAGGTGAAGGCTCCACTCCTCAGATGGTAGAATGAGCAGACTGCAAGAGCCTGGGGCTCAGCGATCTTGGAATCTCCAGGCAACCTGAGACTGCTTGCACCCAAACTGCCAGAGGACTCAATGTCTACTTTGTCTGCAGCACTGTTATTTTGTGTCTTAATTTGAGCAGCTGAACTCATAACCTCATTAACACAATAGCAGTTATCACATTTTGTAATTATATATTTATTTGTGATGACTTTTTGTGTAAATGTCTTTACTACTAAAGAATAAAGCTCGGGGCGCCTAGGTGGCTCAGTTGATTGGGTGTCCGACTTCGGCTCAGGTCATGATCTCGCGGTCCGTGAGTTCGAGCCCCGCGTCGGGCTCTGTGCTGACAGCTCAGAGCCTGGAGCCTGTTTCAGATTCTGTGTCTCCCTCTCTCTCTGACCCTCCCCCGTTCATGCTCTGTCTCTCTCTGTCTCAAAAATAAACGTTAAAAAAAAATTAAAAAAAAAAAAAGAATAAAGCTCTTTGAAGACATGGAACATGTCTATTTGCTTACCCTAGAATCCTGGTTCCTGGTACAGTGTAGGAACATAATAGACTTTCAATAAATGCTTTAGAATGAATGAAATAATAGCATAATAAATGTTTATGACCATGTTTGGCTATTCAAATATTATAGAGGCAATATATAAAAACAAGCAAAAAGCCTATGCACAGAGAAAAGGTTAGATCTAATACCAAAATGTAAACAGTAACTGTTTGAATTATTGGTTTTAGCATGATTTTTCCCCCTACATTTGCCTATATTTTCCATATTTCCTTTAATCATATATATGTATAGCATTAAAGAATATGTGTGTGTGTATAATTAAAGAATATAAAATATATACATATATATCATTAAAAGAAGTCTAAAATATATAGGCAAATGTGTATATGTATGTATATGTATACTATATATATTATATATACATAAATATATATATATAGTGTGTGTATGTGTGTGTGTGTGTGTGTGTGTATATATATATATATATATATATATATATATATATATATGATGAAAAACATGTAACAAAACAAAATGGACCAAAAAGTCGGTTGATCCCTGAGGGCCTTGGAGAAGGAGGAGAAAGTGTGTGGAGTATTTTTCTCCTGGGAGATTTAACCAGCTGTGGTCTGGTGTAGACCTTCTCAGACCATTTAGATGCTCAAGGTGTCATGTAAAAGCCAAAATGCCAGACTGACTTTTAACAGAAGGAATGAAACTCACTTCTTGGCAGAGGCCATGAAAAAAATGAGAGGGGGAGAAATATTATGGGACAATAAGGCATAGCTCTTTAAAATATAGCAATCAACCACAGGACAATCTTTATTGAGCTAAAGCTTGGAAAGAAATGTTATTATATTTCATCCATAATTACACAGATGGAACACCTCACCATGGAGAGTTATATATTCAGAAAGGATATAGTGAGCAACTGTCACAGCCAAAGGCCAAGTTAACAAATTGTGCCTCTATGGTTATTTACTTATAAAAGTCAATTTTGGAGTTAAGCACTGAGGTTTTGCCTTGATTGCAATCTTGACTGAATGAAAGTGTATGCCTATTTCAAATATATTCGTTTTGATATCAAGTAATTAGACTAAGGAAATATTTTATGTGCTCATAACTCTAAAAAATTAATTTCAACGGGCACCTGGGTGGCTCAGTTCATTGAGCGTCTGACTCTTGGTTTTGGCTTAGGTCATGATCTCATGGATTTGTGGGTTTGAACCCTCCATTGGGCTCTGCTCTGACAGCGCAGAGCCTGCTTGAGATTTTCTGTCTCCCTCTCTCTCTGCCCCTCTCCTGCTTGCTCTCTCTCTCTCAAAAGAAACTTAAAAAAAAACATTAATTTCAAGATTAGCAAATAACAGATGTTCTTATAAATGTTAGTTGGTGACAGTGTGTTATCCACAGCATAATTTTAAAAGTCCTTAATTTTTCCTCTACTTCCATTAATTGGAATTCTGCCTTAAAGTTTATGTATCTATAGGCTCATAACACTTTTAGTATGCATGACTTTGATTTGCATTAATTTGTGATTACTAGAAATGGTATTTTTCAATACAGATTGATTGGCCTGGAAGTGAGAAAACTAAATATGTCCATCAGACAGATATGAAACTGGGTAATGGAAATAAAATAGAAGATAAGTTAATAATAGCTAATGGTAGCTGTTAAAGAATAGTTTTTAACAAAACTGTAGAAACATGACTCTCATACAGCTATAAAATGAAGACATGTCAAAAATTTCATTTAAAGAGTGCCTCTTGATCTTAGGGTTGTAAGTTTGAGCCCTATGTTGGGTGTAGAGATTACTTAACAAATAAAATATTAAAAAAATTTTTCATTTAACTCATTAGTTAGTGTGGGAACCAGTAAGACGTTGCAATCAATTCAAAGAAATAATCAAAGTACCAGACTATATGGGCAGTCAGGAATGCTTAAGTAAATCTGCTTAACACATACGAAACTGGTCAATATCCATAGAATAATAACCAACTGAAACTCCTATGAACATAATTTGTATGTTTATGGACAAGAATAATGTGCACTGTTGTCAATATTCTGTAACTTAGAGAAATGTAAAATAGCTCAAAGATGATGAAAGGCACCAAGAACTCTTAGACTCAAATAACCTGAACAATGTCTAGCTTACCATTGGGACACAATCGTTTTGCTCCTTTTAAACTCTTTTGTTTTTTAATTTTTAAATTATATTTTAGAGAGAGAGAGAGTGTGGGAGCTGGGGAAAGGGGCAGAGGGAGAGAGAATCCCAAGCAGGCTCCAAGCTCAGCATGGAGTCTGATGCAGGGTTCGATCCCACGACCCTGGGATCATGACCTGAGCTGAAATCAAGAATTGGCCACTCAACCAGATGAGTCACCCAGGTGCCCCTAAAAAGTCTTTCTTAATGTTTTCCGTACATAGCTGACTTGTGTTGAGTGCTATTTACGGGCGAGACACTGCCTAGGTGCCTTAAATACATCAGCTCATTTAATTTGTACAAGAACCTTATGAAGTAGGTTTTATTATTATTTCCATTTCGTAGGGCAAGTATCTGAGGCACAAGAAAAGGTAAATCTGTCACCAAAGGTCGCAGAGATAGTAGGAAGTGGGACCAGGATCTGAATCCAGGTTTTGTATCAGCTACAAAACCAAGTATGTGAGTATGTAAAGGAAGAGAAATTGATGGACCTGATCAGTCACATTACATTAGATATAGAAGAGGGAAGACAGAAGGATGACTCCACAGTACTTCCCCTGGTTGTGAGAAGGGAATTACTGTCCAGTTAAATAAAGAAACTAAAAAGGGGAGTTAGTGGACTTTGAAGTCATGGCAAGATGTCCAGATGGAAAATTCCAGCTGGGCAGGAGATCAGAACTAGAGATGTAGATGCATGATTTTTTTTTTCTTTTACATATCAGGCTTAAATTGTGGTATCAAAAACACTAATAGTGTGTGTCTGTCAGAGCTAAAGAGAGAGAAGAGAACATTATGAAGGAGGGACTGAGGTCCTGCATAGGCTGCAGAGGCAGTCTTGGCAGTAAAACCAAAGCAGGGTTAATTGGAGAGAGTTGGTAGGACCATGCATACACTCCTTTGGGTTTAAGGAGAAACATTAAACTGGAGTCACAAATGCAAATAGGGTTGAGGCTGAAAAGTAAATAGAGGGCATATATCACGGAAGGGCTTTATCCAATGAGTAGTAAAGGCTGTCAAGCAAGCAAGGATCATGATCGGATGTACACTTTTTTTTTTTTTATGTTATGTTTATTTATTTTTGAGAGAGCGAGATAGAGTGAGAGCAGGGGAGGGGCAGAGAGAGGGAGACAAAAATCCGAAGCAGGCTCCAGGCTCTTAGCTGTCAGCACAGAGCCCAACGTTGGGGCTCGAACTCAGGGCGGTGAGATCATGATCTGAGCTGAAGTCGGACGCTCAACCGACTGAGTCACCCAGGCACCCCCGGATGTACACTTTAGAAAGAACCAGCCTGGCTACTGCATGAATAGACCAGGCAAATCTGGGAGGCAGGAGGTATCACTGGGATCCAGAGGTAGGCAGAGATGGATGGCTTGGACCAGGTCAGGTCATGGCAACTAGACCCAGCTTTAATATTTGAGAGACTGCGGGTAAGAGTACCAAAGGAGGCTCACATACTATGTGAATACTGAAAAGTTATAAATTAAGCTAGTAAACTGTCAAATAAAATATTCTCTATCCTCCTACCTTGATAAATACATCTTCAGAAGGACCCGGAAGGAAGGAGGAGAGACAGCGTGGGGTCCGCCGATTTCGGCGGGGCTTTTCTGGAACCCACAAAGCAGAAGAGCGCGGCGGCGACGACCCAGATGCAGAGGAGCACAGCGACACCTGGCTCCCTTCCGAGCGGCGTCCCCAGGCCGTCAGCCCGCCGCTGAAAAGTGGGCGGGTGGACCTGAGGAGGCGTGGCGGGGTCGGAGGGCACGCGACGTCGGTGTCATGGCGGCCTCCGTGCTGGGTTCCACCTGCGGCCCGCTGCGGCTCGGCGTTACCGGCCTGTGCCGCCGCCGGCCGCCCCGGGGCCTGTGGGCTCGTGCGCGGCGGCTCCCGGGGCTCGCGGGGTCCGGGCGGAGCGTGGCCGCGGCCAGCGGATCGGGCGCCTCGGGCACCGACCAATATTGCATGGAGCTGCTGCGGTGAGCGAGCCCGGCCTGCGCTGGCAGGTGGTCCGGGAGTGGCCCGGAGGGACCCGGGTGGGCGCGGCGGGACTCGGGGCTGGCCGGGGCGAGCCGGTTGGCGGGGACTGAGGCCAACGGAATTTTCGCGCAGGCCACGAAATCGTGGCAAAACTTCTCGTCTGTCACCTTGACTGAACCTTAATTTTTACCTAAACCTACTGCATGCACAGCTTTGTAAAAATTTGACGGACGACTAGTAATTTTTACCTGAGTTCTTCTGTGTCAGGCACTATGCAAACTACAAGTAGTTTACTTAATCTTCTTTACAGATTGTGATGCACAAATGTAGACCTACCGTTTAGGGTTATGAGGATTAACGCGTTTAGAACAGTGCCTGGCACAAAGCAAGGGCACAGTTAGTACAGTATAAGCCATTATTATCTTATTTAATGGATGAAGATACGAAGGTTTAGAGAGATAAGGGAATTTACCAGAGGTTGAGTAGAATAGTATCATAAAGTTAGGGCCTAATGACAATTTTGTTCAGCCTTGATAACACCGGAAGGACTTGGCGCATGGCAGTCGCTGTTAATCATGCGCGGAATCATTAGAAGAATCAGGTCACCAGGTGACCTAGTGAGTCTGGGCAGGGGCCAGTTTTGGAATTATGCCTGACTGCAAAGATCAATGGCTTAGCCTCTGGTGCCCTTCTGCCGCCTTTGACTTATAACCTTGGTGAAAGGCTCAAAAAAGTACCTCGTCTGAAGAACTTCTGGGAAATGCTAGAATAATTAAGCTACCTTAGATTTGACTGGACTAGTAAATCCAAATTTTTTATATTCAATTTTAGCAAAATGTAGCATAACAACAGAATTCTCCTGCATTTCAGCATTTTGTTTTGTTTTTAATCACTTTTTAAAATAATGTTTCTGCCCTATTTGTGGATTACTTACAGGGGAAACAAGATAACAATAGTGGAAATCAGAGCAATAAGCCAAAATTCCTAAAAAGTTACACACATTTTTATATATTTTAAAGTATAATTTTTTGATAAACACAAGTTATCAAAATGTATACCGCCCATATCCACTTACTTGTTCAGGGCAATTTTTGACACCAGGAGCGTCCTAACTTCTCTATCCAGAGGTGAATAATCACTCTTCCTAATTTCTTATGTATTACTATATTGAAGTAATAGTATCATCACTATGTTATAGTATATGTATATATAGTTATTATACTATTCTTTTAGTAATAGTTTATGGGTATCACATGACAGTTTTCTCAAATATGTATTCACAAATGGGCAGATACTTAGTCTGTCTATGTAGATATTTGAGTGGAATGGAACCTTCTGACTAGTGATTTATTAAAAAGCCTGGATTTCACAGGCATACTTCATCTGCATTTATTAATCCTAGGTTCATCATTTGGGAAAGTTGCATTAAAATTCAGCTATTTGCTCTTTTGTAAATTTCTACTCCTATGTTATAGCCTGGTTATGAGGGTTAAATGCGATGATGTATGTAAAAATGCTGCACATAACAAACGTACAATAGTAGTTTCATTCAAAAACAAAATGAAACTTGAAAGGAAGACTGCACTTTCTGGCTTCAGATTGTCCATTAATCTTTGAAAAATTTGGCCTCTGAAATTATTCATGCAAGGTTGTTTTGGACATGTATCTTATGCAAGGCTTCCAAATATTGGAAAAGATACCAGGCCAGAAATTCGGGTTAGCCATCCAGAGCTCTGCTAGGAATCTAGGTTCCTGGGAATATATCAAACCTAATTTACACAGGCATCTTGGGGCTTGTTTCTGAGGAACCCCAAGGCTGCCTCAGGCTTTGGAATTAGTGCTATAAAGGGGTAAAGAGATGTTAGTGAAGATGTCTGACAGTGCACCTGTTTTCCATCCTATCTCCACCTCATTGGAGAACCACTTTTTTGTGCTTCAGTGGCACAGGTCCGTGGAAATAGCACAGCAGTCCTGACAGCAGATATGCTTATTTATCATATGTCTGTCTCTCCCTACCAGACTGAGGTCTATACCTATCTTCAGTGTCTAGACAGTGCTGGTGCATAGCGGGCCCTGAATAAATGTTGCAATTAGTGAATGAATGAAACGCCCTATTGCTGTATAAAACCGTCATAGTGTGGCATTTCTATCTGAAAGAGTTCAATAATTAGACCTTGGTTGGCTACTTAAGATATCCTTGTATACCAGTAATCAGTATTTATAACACTGATCCTGAGTGATGAAAAAATGGTTAAGTAATCAGTATATCTTACTCAATATAAAGAAGTTGGTAATATTGTTAGAAAAATGTCCAACCAAAATTAAACACACACACACACACACACACACAACACAGAACACAACAACTTTACAGAGAAACCCTTATTTGTGTAGAGTATCTTATTTCCCAAAGGTTGTTACCATACTAGTATATCTTCATTTTTCATTTCCCTGTAAGAAACCTGATGTACTTCACATATTGATTATTTTTAGGAGATATGAAACAGGCCTCATTTTGGAAATCAAGCCTCATTTTGGAAATTAGGAAATAGACGTGGCAGATATCACTTCTGTCAGCTAATTGGATAGAAATTAAGATTGTAATCTTGATTGCTATTCAGTGTTTTCTCTCTGTTTCATATTAATTTCCGAACACTTTTGACGTTCAGAGACTTTTAATATTAAAATTTAATTTTAAAACATATCTATATGTATTTAAAAGTATAAATTAGGGGCGCCTGGGTGGCTCAGTCAGTCGAGTGTCCGACTTCAGCTCAGGTCATGATCTTGCAGTGTGTGAGTTCAAGCTCCACATCAGGCTTGCTACTCTCAGTGCTTAGCCTGCTTTGGATCTTCTGTCCCCACCTCTCTCTGTCCCTACCCCACTTGTGCCCTCTCTTTCAAAAAGAAATAAAACATTAAAAAAATTAAAGTATAGAGAGCTGTTTTGCCCACACTGTCCATTTTGTAGCTGAAACCACTCATGGTGAGATTTTTTAGTAGAGCTGTTTTGTGATAGCAGGGTCACTTGTTGTGATCCGTTCCTTTTGTTTAGGTGGAAGTTGGAGGAAATTGTGAAGGGTGTGGCTAGAAGAGGTTTAAATTCTGTTAGGAAGATAACAAAAAGTGAACCAGTTGAAATCTGGGAGTAGTCTAAATTTCAGCATCTAAACTCCATGGAATCAAGTTGGACCTAACTTTATTTAGTTTACTGTTTTATAGGAAATAATGTTATAATAAAGTTCCAGTGTATTATAGTGAAAGTAGCCTTGTCAATAGGCAGTCATCCTATGATGTATATATAATAAGGACTATGCTGTTTTAAACTTTTTATTTTGAAGTAATTTCATTACTTTTTTAAAAAATTTATTTATTTTGAGAAAGAGGGAGAGAGAGTGGGGGAGGGGCAGAGAGAGGGAGAGAGAGAATCCCAAGCAAGTCCCGTGCTGTCAGCGCAGAGCACCATCCCTCTCTGAGCTTGATCCCATGAAGGCGAGAGCGTGACCTGAGCTGAAATCAAGAGTCAGACACTCAACTGATGGGAGCCACCCAGGCGCCCCTGAAGTAATTTCAAATTGACATAGAAATTACAGAAATAGTACACAGAGATCCAGTATACTGTTCATCCAAATTACCTCATTGTTAACATTCTGAACATTTCAGAATAAGGTGTGGACATGATGTCCCATTACCTCCCCTTAATATGTGTCTTCCTTCCTTCCTTCCTTCCTTCCTTCTTCCCTCCCTCCCTTCCTTTCTTTTTCTTTCTTTCTTTTTTTAAGTTTATTTATTTTGAGAGAGAGAGAGAGCCAGAGCATGAATGGGGGAGGGGCAGAGAGAGAGGGAGAGAGAGAATCCCAAGCAGGTTCTGCTCTGTTAGCACAGAGCTTGACGTGGGGCTCAAACTGACGAACTGTGAGATCATGACCTGAGCCCATAAAATGCTTAACCAGATGCTTAACCGACTGAGCCACACAGGTGCCCCTAGTGTGTATTTCTTAACCCAGGGTTCCTCTCCCATATAACTATAGTACAATCAACAAAATCAGGATATTAAAATTGATCCAATTTACTGTCAAATCCACAGACTCCATTCAAATTTTGCTGATTATTCAATTATTTCTTTCATATATCTAGGATCATATGCTACATTTAGTTGTCAAATCCCTTTACTCTTTTCTAGGCTGAAACAATTTCTCAGTCTTTCCTTATCTTTCATGAGTGTGACATTGTTTTGAAGAGAGCAGGCCAGTTACTGTGTAGAATCTCTCTCAGTTTGGGTTTATTTAATGTTTCCTTATGTTTTATACCTTTTTGGCAGGAATATTACAGGAATATGCTGTGCTTTTCTCACTATCATTTCAGGAAGCACATGATGTTGATTACCCTATTTCTGTGGTGTGAACCTTTTATTACTTGGTTGAGAAGGTATCTTCTGGGTTTCTGCCTTGTAAATTTAGTTGATGAGAATATTAGTGTATATTGGGCTCGGAGATTACACTGTGTCTCTATGTGAATATGGATAGTTAGCATTTACCTACATGTATCTGTCTACTTTCTCTTGTTTAAAAAAAAGGAAAAAAAGGGGGCAACTGGGTGGCTCAGTCGGTGAAGCGTTGGACTTCGGCTCAGGTCATGATCTTGTGGTTCATGGGTTGGAGCCCCGCATTGGGCTCTGTGCTGACAGCTCAGAGCCTGGAGCCTGTTTCAGATCCTGTGTCTCCCTCTCTGTGTGCTCCTCCCCCACTCATACTCTGTCTCTCAAAATATCAATAAAAATTAAAAAAAAAAAAATAAAGAAAAAAAACTTTAAAAATGGGGTTATAGAAGGTCAGCAAAGGGTGGGTTTGAGATTTTGGGTGGGTTTAAGTGGGCATTTTGGCAACATGGCTTCTCCTTTGGCATGTTTAACTATGATGTTTAACACATCCTTGCAGTTGAAGACACTTTTATTTTTATTTTTTATTTTCTTTTTAAGATTTATTTATTTTTGAGAGACAGAGAGACAGAGCACAAATGGGAGAGGGGCAGAGAGAGAGGGAGACACAGAAGCCAAAGCAGGCTCCAGGCTCTGAGCTGTCAGCACAGAGCTGACACGGGGCTCAAACTCACAGACTGTGAGGTCATGACCTGAGCCGAAGTCGGATGCTTAACCGACTGAGCCACCCAGGTGCCCCTGAAGACACTTTTAAAATACAATTCTCTCCTAATGATGCCTTGAGCCCTGCCACTCGATGGGAGAATCAGCAGAACCTGTAGGATCTTATTTGGAATTGACATTCTCTATTGTCATTTTGTTCCTGTTTATTTTTAAATTTTCTTTTTTTTCACTGGAAAGGAATGATGATGTTCAGTTTTAAAAGGTAAAAGTGTACAAGTTGCTTTGTTACAATACAACTAAATGTGTACACAAAGGAAAAGAAAGAATGTTAATTAGTAATAAGTGTTTTGTGAGGAGATACTTCACAGCATATGTAAATATTCTATCAAACTTTTACCCATTTAACATTTTAAGACCTTTATTGATGATTTTTGTCTGACTCAATTACTTTGTTATCAAATGAGGACTTAAAAAATATTTCATCATGTCTTCTAGACTTATCAGTTGGCATTGTATGGTTGTCGGGTTTTTCCCTTCCCTTCCTATTCATTCATACATTTATTTATATTGGTATGGGCTTATGGTGTTCTATTACAATGTTACTATCATTTTTTTGATGCTCAGATTGACTCAGACTTGGCGAATGGGAACTTTGTCAGGCCAGTTTCTTTTTCTTTCTAATTATTTTTAAAATTAATTAAAACATTTTTTTTTTTTATTTTTGAGAGAGAGAGAGAGAGACCATGAGCGGGATGGGGGAGAGGGGCAGAGGGAGACAGAGAATCTCAAGCAGGCCCCATGTTTACTGCAGAGCCGGATGGATGCAGGGCTTGATCCTATGACCCTGGGATTATAACATGAGCCAAAATCAAGAGTTGGACGCTCAACCGACTGAGCCACACAGGTGCCCCTGTCAGGCCAGTTTCTTTGTTGTTTTGACAAGTCCCTCTACTCTGAACGTTTCATTACTTTCTGCTCAAGATGTCTCTGGCCTATCTGGTATTTTTCCTGCCCCAGCCCTGGACTTAGTCATTCCTCCAATGAGCCCTCGTTTCTTTCAGTAGAGAATGGTATTTAGAAACCAAAGGTCGGGGCGCCTGGGTGGTGCAGTCGGTTAAGCATCCGACTTCAGCCGGGTCACGATCTCGCGGTCCGTGAGTTCGAGCCCCGCGTCAGGCTCTGGGCTGATGGCTCGGAGCCTGGAGCCTGTTTCAGATTCTGTGTCTCCCTCTCTCTCTGCCCCTCCCCCGTTCATGCTCTGTCTCTCTCTGTCCCAAAAATAAATAAAAAACGTTGAAAAAAAAAAAAATTTAGAAACCAAAGGTCTAGGTGTTAGGTGTGTTCATTGATACTGGGGGCTTAGGAGATATCATTGCTTCCATGTTCTCTCAGCAGATGCTGCTAGGAAACATAAATATACACACACACCCACACTCCTATATTATTTTCTGTTTTTGTGTCTTATCTGTGTCTTTATCTATGTATTAAAGAGGTGCCTGGGTCGTTCAGTTGGTTAAGTGTCTGACTCTTGATTTTGGCTCAGGTCATGATCTCATGGTTCGTGAAACTGAGCCCCTTTTTGGGCTCTGTCCTGCCCATGTGGAGCCTGCTTGGTATTCTCTCTCTCCCTCTCTCTCTGCCCCTCCCCTGCATGTGTGCACTCTTTCTCTCAAAATAAATAAACTTAAAACAAACAAACAAACAAACAAACAGTGAGTTCATACCATTACTTGCTGGGATTACTTTCTTGAGTAGTCCACCTCAGTAGCTCATTTGAATTCTTACCAAAACCACAGTGACTTGGAGACAATTAAAATTATAAGTACTATAGGGGCACCTGGGTAGCTCAGTTGGTTGGGCATCTGGCTTCAGCTCAGGTCATGATCTCCCAGTTTGTGAGTTTGAGCCCCGTGTCAGTCTCTGTGCTAACAGCTCAGAGCCTGGAGCCTGTTTCAGATTATGTGTCTCCTTCTCTCTCTGCTCCTCTCCCACTCGTGCTCTGTCTCTCTCACTCTCTTTCAAAAATAAATAACACATTAAAATTTTAAAAAATTATAAGTACTACATAAGTAAAAATAATAGAGATTATTTCTTTTTACCTGGTCTGGGATTGGGGGCAGATACATTTTTGTAATTATAAAGAAATAAGTAAGAGATTTCAGGCCTATTTTTTTTTAAATTTTTTTAACGTTTTTATTTATTTTTGAGACAGAGAGAGACAGAGCATGAACGGGTGAGGGTCAGAGAGAGAGGGAGACACAGAATCTGAAACAGGCTCCAGGGTCGGAGCGGTCAGCATAGAGCCCGATGTGGGGCTCGAACTCACAAACTGTGAGATCGTGACCTGAGCCAAAGCCGGACTAATTCTGGTCAGCGTTTTTTTTGTGTGTACAGTTTAGAACGTGAAAAGTAAGGGTCTTTTTTTTTGCCTATTTGTTATAGGAAACGAGACTACGAAGGCTATTTGTGCTCCCTGCTGCTCCCTGCAGACTCCAGAAGCTCTGCCTTTGCACTGAGGGCCTTCAATGTGGAACTGGCTCAGGCTGGTATTAAATACCTTCAAAAATTATTTGCAAAAATGGTGAAAATATTTAATGCTGAACAATAAAGAAATATATTTATAATTTATATGCTGGATGTGTTTAAGGTCTCCGCTGGTGATTTCTTTGTCCTTCTTCTAGTTAGGCTTATCAATTAAATTCCAAAAATAAACCAGCTAACAAACTTAACGATTCTGGAACTACCATTCTGGAATTTTAATTTCTTTTATCTAAGGTTATTATAAAACTATGCAATTAACATTTATGTTTGTCTGTTAGTTGAGTAGGTTAATCACAGTCTCACTGTTTATAGCAGTTTTCAAAGCACTTTTTAAATGACGTTTTAGCTTTAACGTGAAGTAGGCAATAGAAGTAATTATAGCAAACCCAGGTCTTAGATCATGCTAACTCGCTTTTGTCTAAAAAATTACAAAGGAAGGAAAGAGCCTTCTTCTTCTTAGAATGAAAGATCATGGGCTGACGTAACATGAATTGGAGGATGGAAATGTGGGAGTTGAAGTGGTGTGGCTTTGGTCTTCTCAGTAAATTAGATGGAGGGCTCAGACATTAAGAGTGAGGGAGCAGGGGAGGGTTTGAAATCTCAAAGAAAGTGCAAATTTTGGCAGGGCTTCTCCAGTGGATAGGATAGGAAGTGAGCTAGGAAGGAGTGAAAGGATGTGAGTAGAGCACTGAGGCACAACTGAGGTGAGACACTGAATCTGCACACAGTCTGATAGATTCTGGCTGTATTTTTGTTGGTGTCTTTCTAGATGTCATGAGTCCATTTTTTTTTTTTTTTTACCTCATCCTTTTTCAGGCATAAACAACATCTGCATCTTCAGCACAGTGTAGCAGTAAAGAGTCCCCATTGTGATCTTCCATTATCGCTTTACAGTGATTACAGTTCCATTTTTAATGAACAAACCATTAGGGTTCTCCCTGAATTGTCTGTCACCTTGTAGGAGTGTTTTGCTGCTGCTTTACACACACAGTCTTGTTCATTCATTCATTCATTCATTCAATAAGTATTTGATTATCTCAGATATGCTAGGTACTGTTTTAGATCCTGGAGTATAACACTGAATAAAACATATAAAGCCCATGTACTCAAGGAACAAAACAAGTACTGTGTAATGTATCAGATAGAAGCAAGTACTATGGAAAAAAAAATTAAGGGGGATGGGGAAGGCTTGGTGTTGCAGGGGTTCTGATTTTACAGTAGTCAGGAAAAACCTGAGAAGGTAGCATTCGAGCAAAGATTTGAAGGAGGCAAGGGAGTAAGGTATGTGAGCAAAGAGTATTCTACACAGAAGGAACAGGAAGTACAAAGGCTCTGAGGTGCAAATGTACCTGATAAAAGGCCAGTGTGGTATAGCAGATGAGGGAGGAAGGGCATGGGAGGTTAGGTTAGAGGTATCTGGGCCCGAAAGGCAGGGTCTTGGAGACCAGTGCAGTCACTTTGGCTTTTACTTGGAGATGGGAAACCATTGGAAGGTTCTGAGCAGAAAAGGACATCAAAGCTTGGTCACATTTTTAAAAGATTACTCTTGATATTTATTGAGAATAGACCATATACCACCGGGATCTGAATACTAAACATTACTAAGAGACCCACCCACCACCAAGACCATTAACAAAAATAACTTTTCATGTGGAAATAATTGCACACACACAAAGGTAAGAATAGTACAAAAAATACCCATAGACCCTTTCGTTAGTATTCTGCCACACATGCTTTGTCGTTTTGTCTATATATTCTATGAATCATTTTAGAGTATCTTCACTACCAATGGCCCTTATCCCTTTAATCTTGAGTATGTATTTCACAAGTGAGAATATTCTCTTATGTAACCACAGTAATCAATTTGAGTAAATTTGGTGTTTATACAATGTTTAATCTGTTTGGTTTCCAATTTTGTCAAATGATCCAATGTCCTTTATGGCATTTTTTTCCCCTTCTGTACAGGAGCCAATCTAGGATCATGTATTGCATTAATTTTCATATCTCTAACCTTTAATTTGGAACATTTTCACAGCCTTTGTCTTTTATGACATTGACATTTTTAAAACAATACTTTTCCTTTTATTTTTTATTTTTAAAATACTTTTAAAAATTAGAATATTTCTCATTTGGAGTTGTTTTGTTTTTTGTCATATTATGCATTCCTAGTCTAATACTACTAAGTGATGTATGTCCTTTTCAGCAAATCATAAGGAGGTATGAAATATCCATCTGTCTCTTATTGGTGATACTAATTTTGGTCAAAGTCAAAATATTAATATTTTTTCCTTGTTAAATGTGAGTAGACATTTTAAGACCATGGTCCTCATCAGAATTTACCTCCTAGATGGGCAACAGGTACATGAAAAGTTGCTCAATACAACTAACATCAGGGAAATGCAAATCAAAACCACAGCAAGATATCACCTCACACATGTTAGAATGACTGGAATCAAAAACACAAGAAATAACAAGCATTGGCAAGGATGTGGAGAAAAGGGGACCCTTGTACACTGTTGGTAAGAATGTGAGCTGGTGCAGTCACCATGGAAAATAGTAAGGAGATTCTTCAAAAAATTAAAAATAGAACTACCCGGGGTGCCTGGGTGGCTCAGTCGGTTGAGCGTCCGACTTCAGCTCAGGTCACGATCTCACGGTCCGTGAGTCCGTGAGTTCGAGCCCCGCGTCGGGCTCTGGGCTGATGGCTCAGAGCCTGGAGCCTGCTTCCGATTCTGTGTCTCCCTCTCTCTCTGCCCCTCCCCGTTCATGCTCTGTCTCTCTCTGTCTCAAAAATAAATAAAAACGTTAAAAAATTAAAAAAAAAAAATAGAACTACCCTATGACCCAGCAATTCCACTTCTGGATATTTATCTGAAGAAAATGAAAACACTGGCTTGAAAAGATATCTGCACCCTCTTGTTCGCTGCAGCATTATTTACAGTAGCCAAGATACAGAAGCAACCTAAGTATCTGTTGATAGGTGAATGGATAAAGAAAATGTGTAAATATACATTAGAACATTTTTCAGCCATAAAAAAGAAGGAAATCTTGCCATCTGTGACAAGTTGGATGGACTTTGAGGGCATTATGCTAAATAAGTCAGACAAATATATGATCTTACTCATGTGGAATCTAAAAAACAAAAAAATCCCCAAAATTCATAGATTAGACTGGTCGTTGCAGAGATAGGGCGTGGGTGTAAGAGAAATGGGTGAAGGTGATCAAAAAGTATAAACTTCCAGTTATAAGTAAGTCATGAGGCTGTAATATATAGCATGGTGACTATATTATATATTTGAAAGTTGCTAAGAGAGTAGATCTTAAAGGTCTCATCACAAGAAGAAAAGGATTAGTAACTGCATATGGTAATGGAGACTTACTGTGGTGATCATCCACAATTCATACAGATATCAAGTTATGTTGTACACCTGAAACTAGTATATGTCAATTGTCTTGAAAAAAACCTTACCTCCTAGATTTAGCATGCATTGGTTACTCCTGCCAGAATCTAACAAGGCCATTCTTAATCAGTAGTGGGGAGATGGTATAATAATTTTCTTTTTAAAAATTACTTTGTGAGTGAATAAATTTATTTAAATGGACATACAGTAAAAGTCACTTTTTGTGGTGTACAGTTCTATAGGTTTTGAAACATGCATAGAGTCATGCATTCACCATTGTGGTCATGAAAAAAGAACAATTCCATCAACCCAAAAAATTCCCTCACGTGCCCCTTTGTAGTCAACCACTCCCCTCCCCCATAATCTTTTGCAAGTCCTTCTGGTTCCGTTATGAGTTGTGAGTGTGCACAGCATAAGATACACTACTCCTTTTTTTTCTTTTTTAGAGTTTGCGAGTGAGGGAGAGGGATCAGATGAGGGAGAGGTGTAGAGGGAGAGAGAGAGGGAGAGAAAGAGAGAGAGAATACATAAGCAGGCTCCACGCTCAGCATGGAGCCCAATGTGGGGCTTGATCCTGGGATCATGACCTGAGCCAAAATCAAGAATCAGACGCTCAGCTGACTGAGCCAGCCAGGCGCCCCTAAACTACCACTTTTTTGAGCCATAATTTCTCTATTTGTAAATGGGTATATTGGTAATGACCCTGTGGGTATGTAGTGAGGACTGAGATCAGATAATCTCTGGGACAGTACCTAGCAAAGGGCCTGGCACTCGTAGACATTTGGTAAATGTTACTTCCTTCACTGCTTCCTCTAGAAAGCCCCTGGCTCTATTTCCTAGGTTCATCTCCAGACTTACACATAATTTTACCATCACTAATCTAATGAAGATTGTTTTTCTTCTCTTATGCTTACTTTTAAAAACGTTTTTATTATGGAAAAATTTTGAATATATATAGAATTGGAGAATGTAGTATAGTAAACTTCCATAAACCCATCACCCAGCTCCACCTGTTACTAGCTCATGGCCAATCTTGATTTTTCATCTCTCTCCCCACCTACCCCATCCTCACCTCCAAGTTATTTTGAAGTAAGTCTCAGATAAATTTTTCCGTCTGTAAATATTGCCATATGTATCTCTAAAAGATAACTCATTTAAAAAATAACTACAAAACCATTGTCCAACATTAAAAATTTAATAATTCCTTAGTATCATTAAACATCTAGTGTTCAGATTTTTCCTAGTTTTCTCTTCCTCTTCAAATCAGGATTCAGATAAAGTCCACATACTGCAACTGGTTCATCTATCAAATTTCTTTTAATCTAATTGTCTGCCCCCACTCTTTTTCTTGGCAATTTATTTCTAGAAGACGATCTCCTATTTTTGAATGCAGACCTTGAAAATATTGGAAGTAATTTGCAGTTTTATTTAGGAACCTCTTAATGACAAGAATTTGATTGATATATAGCTTCAAGGAAAAATTAAAACAAATATACAGAGTTAAACTTCGTTTTTGGCTGAATCATGTGGTTATGCAGTCACAAATACTGATTTTGAGACTGTGAAGGAAGAGTGCATTTATTAAGGTTTTTGAATGCTGTTTACAGGTTAAGGACTCAGTCTCTGAGAAAACAATTGGACTGATGCGAATGGAGTTTTGGAGAAAAACTGTGGATGACATATACAGTGACAACCCACCCCAGCAGCCTGTGGCCATCGAGCTGTGGAAGGTAAAAGCAAAATGCTACTTTAAAAGAATTCTTAACGTATATTCATTTTTTGAGAGACAGAGACAGAGTGTGAGTGTGGGAGGAGCAGAGAGAGAGAGGGAGACACAAAATCTGAAGCAGGCTCCAGGCTCTGTGCTGTCAGCACAGAACCCGATGTGGGGCTCGAACTCCTGGACCATGAGATCATGACCTCAGACGAAGTCAGACACTTAACCGACTGAGCCACCCAGGAGCCCCACAAAATGCTACCTTTAATTTGTAAGTGTTATTTGAGCATACTTAAAAAAAATATATTTTTAATGTTTATTTATATTTGAGAGAGAGAGCATGTTTGGGGAAGGGGCAGAGAGATGAGACAGAATCTGAAGCAGGCTCCAGGATCTGAGCTGCAAGCTGTCAGCACAGAGCCCAATGTGGGGCTTGAACTCATGAGCAGTGAGATCATGACCTGAGCTGAAGTCAGACGTTTAACCGACTGAGCCACCCAGGCACCCCTTGAGCATACTTTTTGATGCATACAATTTGGCTAGTGGCTATGGGGAATCTATCCTGAAAAAATCTTAGGCTCATGTAATGTTCAAAGCTGTTAGTTTTGATAGGAATTTTAAATCATCTGCTAATAACCTGCACAGATCTTTGCTGAATTTCTTTATTAAAGGAAAAAAAAAAAAAGAATCTGGTCCCTTTGTGTTACCAACTACTTATTTGTTTTCCACATATTTGGTTGTAGAAATTAAACACCATACATTTTAGAAAATGTTTTATTTATTTTTAAGAGAGAGAGCATGAATGGGGAAGGGATGGGGGTTGGGGGGCAGAAGATCCAAGGCAGGCTCTGAGCTGTCAGGACAGAGCCTGATGTGGGGCTCAAACCCATGAACTGTGAGATCATGACCAGAGCTGAAGTTAGACGTTCAACTACTGATCCACCCAGGCACCCCAAACCCCATACATTTTGAAGCAGTGGCAGGTTAATTGTTCTATTTGCCCAGCAGCTCCTTATTCTAGTGCTCCAATCCATTCTGTGGGCTGTAGAAAAACGCATACTGATCTTTTGTGAAGGGAGACTTGCGATCACCATTGTCCAGACACAAATGTAAAACTGCCTTGTTGCATATTCATTGATGAATTTTAAGTATTAGAGAATGGAAACTTATGGGCTGGAGAATTATTCGGACAGCTAGATGTATACAGTGAATAGTTTCACATTAAAGCAGTTATATGGATCCCTCATTCATAAACAGCCACGCAGAGTTCTGAAATGTGCTGCACCATGACTGGAGGAAGGGAATTAGGTGCGTTTTGTCACTGATCTGTGTCCCTACTGTAGTGTGATGAGTGCTAAAAGACAGGTTCTGTAACGGAGCCAAGGACAGGCCTGACAGGGGTGCCCCTCTTCTCAGGTCTGTGTACCAGCAGAGGCAGGCCCCGTTCCTGGGCCCCCGACTGACTTCACAGAGCCCCAGTAAGGATGGAAAAAGCCAGGTCCCCCCAAGTCTGGGACTGAGAAGAAAAAGTGGATGGGAAGCTGTGAGTATTAGATTAGTTGTTTATCTCTGTTTACCTCACTTTAAGAACCTCAACCTTGGGGACTCCATTTAGAGAAAAATTTTCTCTAAAATCTAGAAAAACTATTCTTTTACACTCAGACATCCCCGCAGTGGGGGTTTATGCTAAGGCTTGCATCCTTAGAGATTCCTTCAAGACAAATTTATCTTGTCTTGGCCTCTCTCAAAAAAAAAAAAAAAACAGAAGACCCATCTGAATTGTAGAATGTTTACACATGTGCCAATTGATCCGATTTTAATAGCTCTTTAAATGTTGATGATTGCTGTTGACCAGCTTTCTGATATGACCAGTGTTGAAGGTTAATATGAATATTTGAAAGAAGCAGGTGGTGGTCATAGCAGATGTCTTGATTGCATGTTTACCCTTCCACACTCTGTTGGAGCACATGCTTTTTGCACACTGTCCAGTAAAACTTTTCATTGGTTCTTTAGAGAGCATCAGGTTCTTTTAGAAGATTAAGTGGGGAAAGAGTGACAGTGTATTGTGCAGGGAGAACTCTTCTGCCACAGTGATTCATTAGTGCTTTTAGGATGCAAGATAATTGCATATCTATAATTACATGTGTATTTCATATGGTTTTCTCCATTTCTCTGTGTATTAATGTTAGTTGCAAGCTTGAACTTATGTTTATAGCCAAGGTTTTTATTCTGTTTGGCTTCTGTTTTAAAAATTGTTGATACTTTATTCAGCAGATTTTCAGCTGCTTATTAAATCCTTGTGTTTTTTTTTTTTTACCTTGATCTCTGATTTCCTTCAGAATCAGACAGAAGAATTATATTTTATGGTCAAGGAACTATAGCTGTTATGGCTTCAGCCTTGAGTAAACAAAAATCTGACTTTCTATGGTTAAATATGTATTTAGTACTTTTATGTGCCAGGAATGGTACTTGATGGTGGTTACAAAGATCAAACATGCCTTGTGCCCCACTCAGACATGTACAAAATAGAACAAGATCAGGACTCTGTAATGACTGAGGAATCCCAAGCTGATTCCTGGGACTGGGGAGAGGCCTGCAGGGAGTCCTGCCATGTAATAGCAACAGTGCTGAGAGAGCTTTGCAACCAACACCGTGCAGCTCCTTTAGCTTCTGTTAGTTCCTGGAAGGCAGAATGGGCTCTGTTCTCTGTGCTTCCAGTTAGTATCATTAGTCATTAGTATCAATGATGTCTTAGAGTCTTAGATGGAGTATAGGATATTCCTGAGACTTTGTTTCACTACCATATTTATTTTTTCTTCCCTTTTTAAAAAATTTATGTATTTTGAGAGAGAGAGAGAGAGAGAGAGAGAGAGAGAGGGCAGGGGAGGGGCAGAGAGAGAGGGAGAGAGAATCCCAAGCGTGCGGAGCCTCATGCTGGCTCAAACTCCTGAACTGTGAGATCATGATCTGAGCTGAAATCAAGAGTTGGACACTTAACTGACTGAGCCATCCAGGTGCCCCTGCCATATTTATTTTTTATGAAAATATATCTTACTTATTGTTGACTTGGCAAGAAAACAATGTTTTTAAAACTTATTTGGAAATAATTTCAAACTGTCAGAAAGGTTGCAAAATTTAAAACGGTACAAAGAACACTTGCATAATCTACATCCAGATTCACCTGTTGTTAACATTTTTATCCTGTTAATGATTTGTGCAGTGCCCACATACAAGTTCATGTGTGCTCTGTGTGTGTGTGCATTTTCACACTCATAATTTTTATCTGAATCACTTGAGTATAAGTTCTATACTTCATGGCCCTTCATCCCTGAATACTTTAAGTATTTCCTAAGAATAGGGATATTCTCTTATGTTATCTGAATAGCTACTAACTTTTGTAAATTTAAGTTTGATGTAACATTTTTATATAATTTTCCATTTATATTCCACTTTTGTCAGTTTCCCCAGTAATGTCCACAATAGTATTTTCCCCTCGAGTATAGGATCCAGTCTAGGATCATGTATTAGTTGTCACGTCTCTTTCTCCTGCTTTAATCTGGAACATTTCTGTAGCTTCTATCTTCTATGACATTGATTGACTTTTTTTTTAAAAGTTCATTTTTATTTATTTTGAGAAAGATACAGAGAGCAAGCGGGGGAGGGACAGAGAGAGAGAAGGAGACAGAATCCCAACCAGGCTCCACGCTTTCAGTGCAGAGTGTGATGCAGTGCTGGAACTCATGAACTGTGAGATTATAACCTGAGCCAAAATCAAGAGTCAGACACTTGCAGTGTCTGGGTGGCTCAGTCAATTAAGTGTCCGATTTCACCTCAGGTCATGATCTCACCATTCGTGAGTTTGAGCCCCGCATCAGGCTCTGTGCTGACAGCTCAGAGCCTGGAGCCTACTTTGGATTCTGTGTCTCCCTCTCTCTCTACCCTCCCCCGATCATGCTCTGTCTGCCTCTCTCCCTCTCAAGAATAAACGTTAAAAAAAATTTTTTTTTAATTATCAAAAAAAAAAAAAAAAAAAAAATCGGACATTTAACCAATTGAGCCACCCAGGTGCCCTGTCATTGACAGTTTTGAAGAGTATAGCCTCCTTCCCCTGCTTTTTTAGAACATTCCTCATTTGGGAATTGTCTGATGTTTTCTCATGACTAATTCAGTTTATACATGTTTGGCCAGAATACTGCAAAGGTGATGTGTTCTTCTTAGGGTATCACATCTGTTGGCACACTTTGTCCATCTGTTCTTTGTTGGCACTGTTTTCATCACCTGGTCAAGATGTTGCTTGGGTTCCCAGTCTGTAATTATAATTCCTCTCATAAATTAATCAACTTAAAGGCTATGCACATATCCTGCTCCATGTCAGTTTCTTCCTAAACTTAGCATTCATTGATGGTTCTTGTCTGGTTCAGTCTTTATTTGTTATGATTGCAAAAAGGTAATTTCCAGACTCTAGCACTCGGTCAACATTACTGGTTGGCACTTGGCATTCTAATATAAGGAAGAGCTCTCAATCTCTTGTATTTGTTTATTGATTATTGCTATGAACTCGTGAATTCCTGTTGTTTTCCAGTATTTTATAATTCATTACTATATATGATTATTTTGATGTTCAAGTTGTCCCAGACTTGGATAGTGGGAGTCTTATCAAACTGGGTCCTATGTCCTTATGACATGCATCCTCATCACTTTTTGGGACACTTTGTATTTTCTGGCACAGTAAAATATTCTAGGATCACCTTGAATCTCCCCTGCCTCTGTTTCTCCAGAGTCCCGTTTCCTTCGGGGGGAGTGGAACTGGAGACCAAGATCTGGGCACTAGGTGTGCTTTTTCCTACTGGAATCTCTATTTGCTAAGATAAAACTGTACCCTACAGATTATTTTCTTTGAACTTTTAGTTACTCTTTTCGTGTTTGGAGAAGTGGTTATTTTCACTAAGTAAAATTTTTGTCCTATGGAAAAAAGTTTGTGTGTAATAAATAAGCATAGAAGTCAAGATGAATCACATAACAGAAGCTTGTTATTTAATTCTTGTTTTGTTTTTATTTTTAAAGTGGAATTGTTAAATTACTAATAGCATAAGAAAAAAAGTCTAGTGGAAATGTTTTGGATGTATTATCTATACTTGGAAATGTTTTGAAATGTTTTCTAGGGACATTTTCTTTTCCCCTGATACTTTAACATAGCTATCTGGTGATAGTTATTACAAGTTTCCTTACCTAGTTTTGTATTTGGTTTGTTCATTTTCAGTCTGCTGAAGTCATTTCTAGTACTTTCTAAAAATTTACAACACTCTTGTTTTTTTCAGGCTGTCAAAAGACATAATCTGACTAAAAGATGGCTTATGAAAATCATTGATGAAAGAGTAAGTTGAAATTGCTCAAGTCGTAAGTGTTTTCTTCCTTTTTATCTGTAAGCTAATTCCTCAGGGAGGAAATGTTTTAATATGTGTGTTACATTCTGGAGGAAGGAGATTTTAGAGAACTGTCATTGTATCCATTCTCTATCATTACATGCGCTCATTTCAGCCCCCTGCCCCTGCACCTTGAGTCAGACAGGCAAACACAGGTACCTAGGCAGAGACGGGTATGCGCACCCTACCCCCACTCTACTATTTTGTTTGGTTTTTAAATGGAAATGTTTGGACTTATACAAAAGTAGAGAGAATAGTGTAATATACTTTCATGTATTTGTTACCCAGCTTTAATTAGTTATAAATACATATCCAATCTTGTTTCATCTATATTCTACCAAATCTTCTCATTAAATGCCACTGGATTATTTTATTTTATTATTATTTTTTTGCCACTGGATTATTTTAAAATAAACCAGCATATTATTAGCTTGCAAATATATATTATATCTTGAAAAGATTTTTAAAAATGCTTTTAGAAAACATACCCACAATAAATGATCATACCTTAAAAAAATTACAGATAATTCCTTAATATCATCAAAACTTGAGTAGTCATACACATACCTTTATGTACACGCAATATTTGGATCTCTGTCCAGATAGTTGAGGGAATAGGAAAGTCTGATGGTTCTATTCTAGTGAATGGAATGCTATACTATGTTCTAGGAACTGAGTTCTACTTCCAACCAAGCATACAAATTACTCTCTGGCCTGGGCTAATTTATGTAATCTTTCTGACACATGGTTGGCTCAGTGTCCTCATTGGCCTGATATTTATCACATACTGTTGTCATGAAAATGTGAGTTCACTTAGTTTATTTGGATACAGCCTATTAATAATCATAGGCTATAGTAATTACAAACCAAAACAGGAGATAACGACTTGAGCATTTAAAAGAAATAGTTGTTGGGGCACCTGGGTGGCTCAGTCAGTTAAGTGTCCGACTGCGGCTCAGGTCATAATCTCGTGGTTCACAGGTTCAAGCCCCACATCAGGCTCTGTGCTGACAGCTCAGAGCCTGGAGCCTGCTTTGTGGATTCTGTCTCCCTCTCTCTCTCTGGCCCTCCCCTGCTCGTACTCTGTCTCTCTCAAAAATAGATAAAGCCTTTAAAAATAAATAAATAAAAGAAATAGTTGTTGGCCTACAGCGTTAATTAGCACTAAGAAGATCTATTTTTCAGGTGTTTTCTGTTTTTATGAGGTAAAGACAATTAGAAAATTCAAGACAGAGATAACTTTTTGGTTTAATGGAAAATAACATTTGGCATTTGTAGGGAGGGATATTTAAGAGTAAAAGACTAGGCTCAAGTCTCCCACATTGATCTTTAGATTTAGTGCAATTCCTATAAAAACTCCAGCTGCCTTGTTGCAGAAATTAACAAGCTGATCCTGAAATCCATATGGAAACACCAGAGACCCAGAATCGCTAAAGCAATCCTGCTAAAGAAGAAAGCTCCAAAGTTATAGTAATCAAACTGTGGATTATTGGCACA
Source organism: Panthera leo (assembly GCF_018350215.1). NCBI lineage: Eukaryota > Metazoa > Chordata > Mammalia > Carnivora > Felidae > Panthera > Panthera leo. The sequence goes on from NC_056695.1 coordinate 41,644,676, forward strand.
GCATAGGCATATAGATCAATGGAACAGAATTGAAAGTCCAGAAATAAACCCATAAATTTATAGTTGATTTTTTTGATAGGGGTGTGAAGATAATCCAATGGGTAAAGAATAGCCTTTTCAACAAATAACATCAGGACGACTAGATATCTGCATGCAAAGAATGAATTTGGATTCCTATCTAACACCTATCTAACGCCATATGAAAAAACTAACTCAAAATAGGTCAAACACCTAATGTAACACCTAAATGTAAGAGTTAAAACTATAAAACACTTAGGAGAAAACATAGATATAAATCTTTGTGACTTCAGGTTAGGCAGTGATTTCTTAGATACAATATCAAAAGGATAAGCAATAAAAGAAAAAGCAGGTAACTGGACTTAAACAAAATTAAAAATTTCAAGAAAGTGAGAAAGCAGTCCATGGAATTGGAGAAAGTATTTGCAAGTTATATATATATATATTTGATAAGGAATAAGTACCTAGAATATGTAAAACTCTTAAAACTCAACAATAAAAAGACAGATCACCCAATTTAAAAATGGGGCAAGGATTTGAGTAAACATTTCTGCAAGGGAGATCTACCTATGACCAGTAAGCACCTAAAAGGATGCTCAACATCTTTTCATTATGGAAATGTGAATCAAAACCAGAATAAATTACTCCTTTACACTCATCAGGATGGCTATAATAAAAATATGAACAATAATGAGTGTTGGTGAGGATATAGATAAATTAGAAACTTTCATACGTTGCTGATGGGAATGTGAAATGGTATAGCTGCTTTGGAAAAAATTTGGCAGTTCTTCAGAAAGTTAAACATAGAGTTACCAAAGACCCAGCAGTATCACTCCTATATTTATACCCAAGAAATGAAAACATGTGTCTGCACAAAATCTGTAACAAATGTTCACACCAGCATTATTCATAGTAGTCCAAAAGTGGGAACAACCCATAGTCTACCAATGAGTGAATAAAAACATAGTGTGGTATATCCATACAATGGAATATTATTAATACTTTCTCCAGTTAAAAAGAATCAGGTACTGATATGTGCTCCAACATGGATGACCCTTAAAAATGTGCTAACTGAAAGAAGCCAGATACAAAAAACTACATATTGTATCACTGCATTTTTATAAAATGTCCTGAGCAAACAAATCCATGGAGACAGAAAGTAGGTGAGTGGTTTGTTGGGGGATGAGAGAAGGAAGAAGTGGGAAGTAACTGCTTAATGGATACAGGGTTTCTCTTTGAGGCGGGAAAACAGTATGAGATTAGATAGTGGTGATGGTTGTACAACTTTGTGAATATACTGAAAACCACTGAATTGTACATTTTGAAAGGGTACATTTTACAGTATGTGAATTATGACTCAATTTTTAAAAAATGTAAAAGATTGGACATAATTTTTTCCCCTGGGATCATTGCTAGTGCCATTTTCTTCTGATTAAAAAATAAAGAGGAAGGGGTATATTTCCTTGGCAGTAGGGTCTTTGTGGATGTATTATGATAAAAGTGGCTAGATGTTCTTAGCCTGAGATTTACATTTTTCGGTTTCTGGAATATAGTGTGATCAGGTAAAGTAATCACCCCCGTTACTTTATGGAGCTTGGTTTCTTTGGGGTAGGGCCTGGTTATGATCTCCTTTCCTTTTCTACGCACCTTTTCTTTATTAAAAACATGGGCTTAACAGTTAAAATGTATAGATTTGAATCCTATCCCCACCATTTACTAGCTATGTGACCTGTGGCTCCATTTCCTCATCTGCAACATGGAAAAAGCATTAATTCTTTATTTTGGGGGGGGGGGGGGAGGTTTCTAGGATTAAAAAGATAATGTCTAAAGTGCTTAAGTCAGAACTCAGTTAAGTCAGTGTCTCATGATTCCTTGGGCTTTTGAAGGAATTAAAAATTAAGCTAACCCCATGTCTGGGGTGATTTGTGCATTGAGATTATTCCCAAGGTATTATTTTGAGGGGTGATTTGTAATTACTGAATGTGTAGGACTTTAATATTTTAATTTTATTTTAATCTTATCGTGTACTAAACAATATATACTAATTATTTTTATTCTTTATTAATTCTTCAGGGCAAAAAAATGGTGCTTTTCTTTATAAAATATTGATAATTCATCAAACTTTATTTGCATTTTGTTTGACTATAGGAAAAAAATTTGGATGACAAACCATATCGTAATATCCAGGAACTGGAAAACTATGCTGAAAACACTCAGAGCTCTCTTCTTTATTTAACACTAGAAATATTGGGTAAGTCATTTTTCCAGTTTTATAATTCTGTTTTCAAAGAAAATACCTCTCAGACTTCACTCTTTCATAATCTGACAGTCTAATTGGTTTAACACGAAGGTTTTCTTCACACCATCTGTAAAGGAATGGTTTTTTGTTTGTTTTTCTTTAGCAGAAAGGGGAATATATATATCTTTCTTTGGAGTGCAGACTAATCAAAATACTCAGGCTCTCATAAAAGTACTTTAGCTACCTCATGGGAATGCTGTAATTAATAATCTGGTAATTACAGGTGATTTTTCTTTTTCAAGTGTCTCCTACAATTTGGAAAACCTGGGGCCTGACTCTTCCTTCCCTGTCAATAAAACTTCCCCGTGTAAAAAAAATAAAAAGTAGAAAATATAAAACTGCGTTTCTCAAAGTTCTTGCAAGACTTTTCTTTCTCTGTCCTCTTAAAAATCAATAAAACAAACAAATTTAGATGATCCTTTTCCTCATCTACTTTGTTTTAAGTTGGTGAGGTCTTATTGTAATGAGGAGATTGTTTGGATCAAGGACAATACCCTCTCTTTTGAAGAAGGTAATATATCTTTATGTCACCCTAAAGGAGTAACACAAGTCCCTATTGAGATTCCCAGGCTCATTCCGCCTGTGTGCCCGGTGACATGTTTGCCAACACAATGAAAGGAGGGAGCAAAGAGCAGACGGTTTGTCAAGCGTATACTTAAAATGAGGTCATATGGAAATTGCATTGAGGAGAAGAAATGGAAGACTTGTAATGTTTTTCCAAGATAGCTGATTAAAATTCCAAATGTGTTCTCAGTGTTCTGTAGTCTGAGGAAAACACTTTCATTTAAAAGTTGAGGTTCGGAAACCTGTTCAGTGGTAAACAGTCAGCTTGTCTTTGTGCCCAGTTTTGCTCACATAAGTCTTGTTTTTCAGATATAACACACAAGATAAACACCTACTTTTACATGTTTAGGTGATTTCTCCAAGCTGCCTCTATTGATCTGTTGTGCATGTAAGCCATGTTGCTTCATTTCTAAAATCCTAGGTGTAAAGGATCTTCATGCAGATCATGCCGCAAGTCACATTGGAAAAGCGCAGGGCATTGTCACTTGCTTGAGAGCAACGCCCTATCATGGTAGCAGAAGAAGAGTGTTCCTTCCCATGGAAATTTGTATGCTGGTAAGGCTGTTACTTGTTTCCTCTAATAATTTACTTCAGGAACATGGGGAGGGACATTATCTCTTGGTTCTTTGCTTCATCTGTTCAAGTAACTGCTTTGAAATGAATGCTAATTGCTTTTTTGCTCCAGTTATCACATCAGAATTTTATCAGTCGGGCACCTGAGATCAGTGGTGGATCCATGTTTCCTTGCTTGTATAATTTTGTTCTACCCACAACTGTTGGTAATTAACATCTTGTCGCATGTTCTTCTAGGAGTGTGTGTGTATGTGTGTCTGTAGGTGCAAACACAAGTGTGTGTACATGTATTTTCAAAAACAAAATAAACATTGTACTATAGATTCTATTCTGTCACCTGTTGTTCTTGAACTAAGGTAAAGTGTGCTTTTAGATTCCTAACGTAATGTGTATTTTCCCACACAGCATGGCGTTTCACAAGAGGATTTTCTACGGCAGAACCAAGCTAAAAATGTGAGAGATGTGATATATGACATTGCCAGCCAGGCACACTTGCACCTAAAGCATGTAAGTAGGCTCTCTGCCAAATTATTTAGGAAACTACTATTTCTAGATGTGGCTGTTCCTCGAGCATAGTTAGGGTTCCTGGTCTTTACTCCATTTCTCATTGAAATTCCAGATTTATCTCAGGCACTCTTGAAAACTTTCTCCAGTTTTTTATGGTCCCCCTGTCTCCCTCTCAGCAGATGAACACATCCTTTACCGAGCAAGCCCAGCCTCAGCTTCCTCGGTGAGCTCCTTTGTGCTCTGTGCACCCACCAGCTCTCACTCTCAGGGGACAGGCCCTGCCAGGGCTGATGGCTCCTCTCCCAGGAGCTCATGTCCTCAGTGTCCGCAGCTGGCCTGATAACTCACCCCTTTTCTAGGCAGCCTTCGGATATTCTGTGGCACATTTCCCCCCTCCCGGTTAAACTTTTGTGAGTAAGTGGCTACATTCATTGTTACCTCAAGGCCAGCAGCACCATGGCACCGTTCATTGTGCTATCATTTCGCTTCCATCCTGCCTATTCTAATAATAGGCATCACTAAATAATCTCCTTATTGCCACATTAGGGGGCACTTAAAACTCTCATTCATGCTAACTCTTTCTGCTATTGACATCATAGACGTTTTTGCTCCTTGAAACTTTCTTTTCTTTTTTTTTAATTTACATCCAAGTTAGTTGTTTTTTTTAATTTTTTTTTAACGTTTATTTATTTTTGAGACAGAGAGAGACAAAGCATGAACGGGGGAGGGTCAGAGAGAGGGAGACGCAGAATCTGAAACAGGCTCCAGGCTCCGAGCTGTCAGCACAGTGCCTGACGCGGGGCTTGAACTCACGGACCGCGAGATCATGACCCGAGCTGAAGTCGGCCGCTTAACCGACCGAGCCACCCAGGCGCCCCTTTAATTTTTTTTTAAAGTTTATTTATTTTGAGAGAGGGGAGGGGCAGAGAGAGAGGGAGAGAGAAAAGCCCAAACAGGCTCTGCACTCTCAGCACAGAGCCCAATGCGGGGCCTGAACTCATGAACTGTGAGATCAGACCTGAGTCAAAATCAAGAGTCAGCCACTTAACTGACTGAGCCACCCAGGCAACCCTTTAAGATTTTATTTTTAAGTAACCTCTACACCTGATGTGGGGCTTGAACTCACAACCGTGACATCAAGTCTCAGGCTCCAATAACTGAGACAGCCAGGTGCCCCCTTCTCCCCTTTCTTGAAACTACATCCTTCATCTGAATCATGCTATTCCTTCCTGATTCTCCTAGAACCATTACTTCATTTTAGTGTCTCCTGAAAACTTGGTGGAAACTTTTTATCTCCCTGATTCTCATGATGCTCTTTCTCCCTGGTTCTTCTTGTGAACCTTTTTCTTTTCCGTTTGTTTGTTTGTTTGTTTGTTTGTTTGTTTTCTGAGCCTCAGTGGATCCTAAAGACCTTGTCATTTACCTGCAGACCTCAGGTCCCTTGTACTTGCTGTTTTTCTGCTTGGAAGATGTTCTTCACCCCCAACTCCTCCACTCCCAAACCCATAGGCAGTATCAAATATCACCTTATCAGAAAGATTCTTCCTGGCTACCTTATCTAAAATAACAGCCTCCTTTTCCATTCCCTCAGTCCCTTTACCTGGCCTAGCACTTCTCACTGCCTGACACAGAATGTAAGTGACTTTGTTTGGTTCTAGGCTGCATTCTTCAACATCTAAAGTGCCTGGTACATTATAGGCACTCAGTAAATTTTTGTGAAATATTAAATAGGTAATCAGATTGTAAGCTTTTTGAGGGCCAAGATTCTATATTAATCTTTTTCTAAATTTTCTGAAGCATAGTTCTCCACCCCAACGGAGGTATAGGTAAAATACATGGAACTTTAGATGAGAAATCACTTAAAACTAGCAGAGTTTTACATGAGGTCTGAGAACACAACAGAATCATAAATGCAGGAATGCCCTGAGTTGGAACCTGACCAGTCCCAGTTGATGGACACTTAAGGCATCTGAAAAATACAGATTCCCAGGCCTTACCCCCTGGTGATACAGTAAACCTGGGATGGGGCCAGGAATTAAAATTTCCAAATGATTTTAAACACCAGGTTTGAAAACTACTGGTTTGTAGGTTATGTGAAATAGGATCCTGGAACACAGGCTTGGAAGGGTGGACCGAAGGAAGATAATAGAGTTCGGGAAGATTTGAGAGGCGCTGGAGCACAGTGGATGACAGTGCAGACTCTGAAACCAGAATCTGACTTTCAGTCCTAGCTCTGCCATTTCCTGATCACATGATCTTCACCTCTGTGCCTCACTTGCCACCTCTGGGAAAGAGGGTCATATTAGGGCTGAACTCAAAGAGCTGTGATTTAGATAAATGAGTTAATGTGTGTAAGACTTTATAACCATGCCTGGCATATCATAAGTGACATGTGAGTGGGCTCCCTTCATCATAGCCACCATCAAGTAGAGCAGTGACAGTAGTGTTGCACATTAGAGAACCTGGCCAGCAGTGTTTGAGACGAATTTGGGGGGTGGGAGATCAGTTAGGAGGCTTATTTAGGAGAGAGAGAAAGAAGGTCTGACTTAGGGTAAATGTTTAGATATGTTTATATAGATTTATACACACACACAACAGAGGAGGAATCAACTAGACTTGACGGATTGGGTGGTAGCAGGATCAGGAAGAGGGAAGGCTGCACGGAGTTCAGGTTTAGGTGATGATGGTGCCGTTCAGAGACTACTGTGAAAAGCAGCGGTGTGCTGGTGCTAACCAGGAGCCTCTGGGCCAGCTGTTGGACATCTCTGAATTTAAGGGGATTTGAGGCCACCTAGGGAGATGGGCTATTGAAGACTGCAGGATTGGGACTTTGAAGGGAGGTCAGAACTGTAGATAAAGATTGGGGAGTCATCCACATAGAAAGCCTCTGGTTAAAGTTCTAAGTGTGGGTGGTGTTGCCCGAGAAGAAAGTACATCTAGACATGAGGACCAAGGGCAGGACCCAAGGCCCACCTCCACTTCTCAGGTAGAAGGGAAAAAAGGGCCAGTTACTAAGAAGAAGGGAAAGGAACTAATGGCCAAAGAAGTACGTGCACTGAGAGTCAGTGTCTTGGAAACCAAAGGAGGAGAAAATTCTAAGAAAGGGGAATATTAAAGTTTTGCATGCTACAGAGAGGTTGAAAAGATGGGTATGGCAGTTAGTAAATTTTGGGTGATCTTGAAAAGACCAATTTTAGTAGATGGTTGAGGGTAAGACCAGAGTGCAGGGGGTTAAGATGTCAGGAGGTAGAGGCAGTATCTGACCATGTAAATGAAGACCCGCAGACAAGAGTGGGCTTGGTGAGGGCAGGATGATGGGCATCAGCGTGAGTGGATCAGGGCTTCGTGGTCCAGGGTAGTAGGGAGTTAGGCGGGATAGAAGAGATTGGAACCAAGATGTAGAAGCCCTGGGATTCCAAAATGAAGAGATAAGACTTGGTGTATCAAGGGGTTAAGTTAAAGTAAAAATTAAAATAAATTAAAAAAAATTTTAAACAGAAAGTAAAATAATTCATTTGGCAGCCTGTATAAACTGAATTAAAGGTCGAGAACCGGGCAGGAAGATCAGTTAGGAGGCTCTTACATTCGTGTAACCAGGAGATACTGACGATCGAAGCTAGGGAGGTACAGGGACTTCTTAATGCAAGTATTTCCTCACTCACCCCTCACCACAGAGCTGGAGGGCCAAAGTTGTGGGTGTTATTAGGCAGCTGGAAAAGGCCAAAGCCAATCCATAAGAAAGAATGAGATTCTTATTAAAGTACCTTTTCTGGAGTCTTTTAGGCTTAGGAGATTAATTTTAATTGGCAGGAGAGCTATTTTCTGACCTTTCAGAGAAGCCCTAGCTGTGTTGTTAAACTTCTGGTATTGCTTTGTGTTCACTTTCAGAAGGAGAGTGTTTATCTCCAGAAATATTTATGTTTGAAACCGGTTTCCTTTTGTCTTCCTTTGTAGGCTAGGTCCTTCCACAAAAGTGTTCCTGTGAAAGCATTTCCTGCTTTTCTTCAGACGGTAAGTGGATTAACAGAGAAGGCTGGTTAATTACTGAAGCAGATGTGTACGATCTCTTTTTCTGTTTTATAAAGTTCCCAATGAAGTTCTTTAGTTTGGAGTCTTTGTGTTTGCTACCCTCCCTTAATGGTGGGTTTTGTGAGTTACATTCAGCTTTTGATTACAGTCATGCCTGTAGTTTGCAGAGGCGGGTGAGTGGAGTCGCCAGACTCCATAGGTCTATACAGGTGCGTGTGTGTGCGCGCACACACACGCATACATACACACACCACTAGCCAGACTTTCCCTTTGAACCAAATCCTAATTTGTGAATGTCCAGTTGAGCTCTAATTATGAGGTCATGTTTCACCTGTATTTAATGGAATCTTCTCCTAGTTGTAAAAACTAAATTCTCAGAATGGAGACTTAGACAATATAAAAATAATAAAAGAAAATAACAATCACCTATCATTCTGGGACCCAGACATAACCACTATTTATTCTGTTCTTTTTTTTTTTAAATGAATTTCTGTATATAGTTGAAATCACACTTTACATGCCATTGTCTTACTTATCAAGCGTCTAGCCACATCATTAAATATATTTGTAACTACAATATTTAATGGCTATATAATATTCTATCATGTTTGTACCTTGGCTTCATTAACTATTCCTTAAATTGGATATTATAAACTATTAAAAATGAACATAGAATTCTTAGAGATGGAAAGTTGATCATAAAATATTAAATATCACTTAATGTTACAGAACATTATGAATAATGTGAGCTCTTTTTTCTAAAAAAAAAAGACAGCATGTGAAAGTACATCAAAATATCTTCAAAGTTTTTTCTTTCATTCGCTTTAAAATTTTTTTTCATTTTTTTAATGTTTTGTTTTTTTTGAGAGAGAGAGAGAGAGAGAGAGAGATCGTGAGCAGGAAGGGGCACAAAGAGGGGGAGACAGAGGAGCTGATAGCAGTGAGCCTGATGTGGGGCTTGAACTCATGAACCATGAGATCATGACCTGAGCCGGTCAGATGCTCAACTGACTGAACCACCCAGGCATCCCTCTTTTAAAAATTTTAATGCTACAAATGAATCGGATATATCTATATATGTATGCATGTGTTACAAAGCCTAACATCACAAATACCCATGAACTCACCACTCAATCCAGGAGCTAGAATGTCACCATTAAATCCCACTCATGTGTTTTCCCCCATCTCATCCCCCTGCCTCTGCCTGCCTCCTCCAAGTAGGTATTCTGAATTTTGAATTTATTAACCTTTTTCTTCTATTCCACAAAGGATTTTCCCCATTTTATATATTCCTAAACAATACATTGTTTACTTTTATTTTTGAGCTTTATAAAAATGGATCATACCTGTTTATGTCTTCTAGGTCACACACGCATGCGCACACACACACACACACACACACACACACACATTCATCCATATTACTTCATCTAGCTATAGTACACTCATTTCACTGCAGTATATTTCATTTTGTGAATAGTATACCTTTTTTTTTTTTTTTTGATCAGAGACATTCTAGATTGTTTCCAGGTTTTTTGCTAATATAACAGCAGCTGTGCACATTCATGCACATATCTCCTGTTATATATAAGTTTAGGGTTTAAAAAGTAGATGCTGAGTTTGTACATATCCTCATCTGTCTTTAAGTGTATAGAAAAAAAGTCTGGAGAAAATACAATCCTTCTTGTTGTCTTTTGGCTCATAGTGCAGAGAATCCACAGCAGGATCTCTGTTGGATCACACAGGTTGTACTGCAGACATTAGGGGGAGCTGTGCATGTGGACCTAGAGGGCAAGAGGTGCCTCTTAGGAGTTTGTGCAAAACCAAGTGGATTCTCTGTTAAATAAATAAATATTTAATAAAATAAATTTTATTGAAATAAGATTAAAAGGTACAGATTAATAAAAATAACTGAAAACCATAAAGAACACTGTGTTCCATCCTGTTCCTCAATCCTCATGAAAGCTGTATCGAGTTTTATGTGACGGGAGGAGGCATGGGGTGATATTTATAGGGACCTGTGATGGTTCTCCCAGGTTGCAAATTGTTTTCTAGCAAGAACATGGAGATCCATTAAATTTTTCCACAAAATAAGTTTATAAATGAACAACTTGAGCTCCTCATTTCTGTGGGAGTGGGGTGGGGTGATGGAATTCACTGTCCTTGACTGAAACACCCCTTTTGTTTTCTACAGAATCTAGTAATAAGACCTGACAAACAGTAATTTCTCTAATCTTTTACACATTTCTGCCATAACCGTATAAATTATGATCAGGATTGGCTTGGTATTTCTAGTACTAGCTTTTTGATCCTGTTTTACTGGCCTAATAGAAACTTCTTAGAAGATGCCTTTGGGGCATCTGGGTGGCTCACTTGGTTAAGCATCTGACTCTTGGGTTTCGGCTCAGGTCATGGTCTTTTTTTTTTTCCTTTTAATTTTTTTAAATCTTTATTTACTTTTGAGAGACAGAGACAGAGTGTGAGCCAGGGAGGAACAGGGAGAGAGGGAGACACAGAACCCGAAGCAGACTTCAGACTCCGAGCTGTCAGCACAGAACCTGACACGGGGCTTCAACTCACAGAGCATGAGGTCATGACTGAGCTGAAGTCTGATGCTTAACCGATGAGCATCAGAGCCACCCAGGCGCCCCATTTTCTTTTAAAAACTTAATTATTCTATGATCTAATGACCATTCTTTTCCTTTTCCAGGTTGCCCTGGAGGACTATTTAAAGAAAATTCAACAAGTGGATTTTGACATATTCCACCCATCTTTACAGCAGAAGAATACACTACTACCATTATCTTTGTATGTTCAATCATGGAGAAAAAGATATTAAAATAATTTTATGGCACTGATCTTTACTTTTATTAGTTTTACAAAAGTATACTAGTTAACGGTTCTTGTTTACAAATAACAGGAGGTGTTTACTTAAGAATTTTTAGGATGGGTGTGTGCAGCTCACAGGCTTGATGAGATGTTGCTGGGGGACCAGAGTGCCACAACACTGCCCAGGCTCTGCCACAGGCACCAGGGCTGTCACCAGCAGCCCAGACAGTGTCGGTGTCTGCTGTGCTCTGTCAGGTCGGAGCCCCCGGGAGGGAGTGTGGTTTGAGCTGTACTGATGCTGCAGGCCGTGTTCAGCCACCAGGGGGCAGGAGAGTTAACGTCTCCTCCCTGCCTCACCCCAGGAGAAGAGCACAGGGGCTCAAGGAGCACCCAGCTTGCGTGTGGAGCAGCCACAAATCGAGGGGCCAGTACAGCTGGGGGTCATGAAGAGCGAAGTTAATATTTGAGGAGTGTCAATCACTATCGTGAGGGCTTTATCTCCCTAACATTTCGTCTTTACGACTCTGTGAAAATTTACCATGATAAAAGAACTTCTTTAAGGTAAGCTAGCTGGCTGTCAAGAGCTAGAACCCTAATTTGACTTTAAAAAGCTGACTTGAAAGTTTCACTGTTTTTTTTTAACCCCGCCGCTTTACAATCTGTCCCTCAGCGTTATGACCAAAACTTCATTAACAAAATGTGTATTAATGTAAAGTATATTACCAAAATTGTATTGAGCATTCATAAAGGGGATACTACATTTTTAAAAACTAGTATACTAGCTGAGCTACTAGTATAAGCTCTGGCTGTATACTTTCATCCATGTTCTCATTTGATTTTGAAAAAGAGAACTAAGGATTTTGGGGGGTAATTAAAAAATATTAATCATAAAATATATACTAACCACAAAAAACGTAGTTGTGTGCACTTGCTGGTCATTGGAAGATCTGGACTCTGAGTCTCTGACTGCAAGGCCAGGGTTATGCCACCGTTTCCTTTTCCCGCCCTTTCGGTGGTCCTGTCTCCTGCCCACTCACACCTCTGGTGTTCCGTCCCTCCATCTCATCTCTAAACCTTCGGTTGGAATTAGTGCCTACTTCCATTGTGAATCAGTGATGGCTTAAAATACTACATTTTTGCAAAAAAAAACTCAAACCGAGAGCTGCTTGAGGGCAAGACTACGTTGTTTTATTCATCGTGGGGTCCCACAGCACCCAGAATGGCTTCTGATATAGAGTACGTAGAGAATAACAAGTGTGTGTCTGTGTGAACATGCAAGGTGGTTGTATGTGTGAGTATACTCTTGACAGTGATGCTGAAGGAATATCCTTATAGTTTGATTCTGTGACTTTAGAGCCTTTTAGCTTATCTACAAGCAGCGAGTACAAGGAAATGGGACACGTTCCTCTTGGGATTCGGAATGGCCCAGAGCTGAAGAGTTCATCAGAGACATTCTTTGTTAGGAAGCATTGCCTGTGGGTCTTCCCAGGTCAAATCTGGCAGCAATCGTCTACTAAGCATCTTGGTTCCTGTCTAAGGGTCTTAAAAAGAAGGGTTTAAACATGCAAGTGGATTACTGGATTCCTTATTGGCTCAGAAACCAATTTACTATTAGGTAAATAATTTCAAAATACTCTCTAAGCCATTTTAAATTTGATGCTTAGAAATTTGGATGAACTCAAGTTTGCAGTCTCCTGGAGATTAAAGTGGGGTCTTACTCAGTGACATTTACCGTACTATTAACTTCATGGCAGAAAAGATACTCCCTTAGATGGTGCCAACATTGTTTTTCACTTTTCAAATTTCTGGGATTTTTTTTATTAGAGCATTGTAAAGGAGTCCGATACGTTTTCAAACCATGTAAGATGTATTTTGGTATTGAACAGGTGGAGAGCAACAGATGACCAATGTTAAGTATAAATTACAGATTAATCTCAATGTAGGTAAAGTTGCACATCGTCATAAAATACATTCTGAGTAGTTCCCACTCAACTGGCAGGACTCTTCCTCTCTTTTTGATTAAATGTCTCCTTTTGACAAAATTAAATTACTCTTGAGAAACGTAACAGCAGCTAACACTCAGCGGAGCCCGAATTTGGACAGACGAAAGCTCTGTACCATTATGCATTAATCTTCACAGAGTTACTTCTCTGTATTTATTTTCCAAAGGATAAAACTGCCTCAGAGATGTTCAGTTCGAGGTCATATAGCCATTATAACTAGAGCTGGATGTCAAACCCACATTAGTTCATTGCCAAAGCCCACAACCCATGTATTTTTACCATTCTTGAGACTGTAAAATAAACGGCCAAGTTTAAAAGCTCCAGGGCACGACTTTTTCAAAAGGGAGTATTATTGTATGTATTTTAGGTACAGATTAGGTTAAAAAGTACGGTTACATAAATTCCAACTACAAATTAGGTGAGAGAAATAAATAGGCAACTGGAATAGATACTAAGTGCTGGCCATGGGGTCTATACAGGAGAGACACGTCGCCACTTTGGAGGTCAAAAAGGTCTCCCAGAGAAGGCAGCATGTGACAGTGTCAGGAAGGTTGGGTAGGACCCAGAGTTTGGGGAGGGGTGTAGCTGTAGGGAGGTCCTGGCTGAGGAGGCAGTGGGAACAAAGGCCAGGAGGCAAAACGGATAGCCTGTGTGAAGACCCAATATTTTGGCTTTAACTTAAGTAAAAAAGAACAGAATGTAATGTCCAGAGTTCTCAGAAAAGTCTGTGAATAAAATGTGGCCACATCCTCTGGTCCAGTGAGACATTCTGAATGAAGATCAAAGAGTTGTGAGTTTATATATATTTTGCCTGTTTCACCAAATCCCTACATGCCCTTGGATCTGTTTTAGCTCTTATAAATAGGATTTCTCTGAAGACACTGGCCTAATAACCTTGTCCAGAAAGATCCACAAAGTTGTAAACATTATGCAGTTATTGAAAACAAAACATTATCCTGTTTGTACCTGTAAGGAGGACTGAGCAAGAAACCACTAACACCCAGAATTGAGAAGGGTAATGGCAGTGGGTTGGAAGGAGGGGGGAGGAGCTGGGGAGTGAGGGAAGAATCCATTAAGTAACTGGCACTTCAACAAGGCCTGCTTTCTCCTCTGAGAAACATATTTCTTGGCTACCTAAAAAGGTATTTCTAAAAAATTCAGACCCTTCAGATCAGAAAGAGGGTGATAAGCAGGGAATGTCATTACATTTATGGAACAATGGATAGATGGATGTGAATTTTTCCATCAAATCGGTATATACCAGGTAAAGGGGTTTGTTCAGTAAAAGGGATATTTGGCACATTAAATATGTAACTCATCTGTAGTATAAGCTGAGTAAAGACATTTTAAAAGTTTAGATACAGAGCAGTATGGTGTTTTCAAGCACTTCTTATAAGAGTGTGGGCTTCTTATAAGAGTGTGGACTGCCTGGGTGCAAAACCCAGGTCCACCACCCTGATAGCTGTGTAACTGCAGCGAGTTACATGAACTCCAGTGTCTCAGTTGCTCCATTTATAAAATGGGCAAAATTATATCTATCTCAACAGTTGTTATGAGGAGTGAATGAATTAATACACGTAAAGTGCCTAGAACGATGACTTAGATGTTCTAAATAAACATTAAATGATGTGTCCGTAATACACAGAAGTCACACACCGGCAGACCAAACCAAATGAGGCCGGCAGGCAGGGCCTCTGAAAAAGAACAAGACACTGAATGCCTTTGGGCAGAATGTGTACTCTGCATCTGGCCTCAGGCCCCAGGACAGGGGTCTCCCACCCAGCCCGACTCCTGTGTCGGTGTTACTTGCCTGCTCTCTAAGCAGTCGTGCTTGCTGGAGAATATGTGGGTGGTGGATTAATAACAAGGGAACGCCAATCTGAGGCTGGCTTCACAAGCAGGCCCACTTTCTCCCCCAACCATATGGTAACTGTTGTTGGTGCATCTGTCCCTCGCTCAAAGTTCTCTGAGTGCAAGACAATGTTTTATTCATCTCTGTGTCCCCAGAACCTCCCATAAACCCTGGTGCCACTCCATGCACCTTTGTATCTGAATGAACATGCTGTGGCATAGGGGTGATGGGCGCTGAGGGGATGTGAACACGATGGGGCTCGTATGTGCAGGCCGAACTGGGGGTGCGTGTCAAGGGCGTGGTACACAATGGCGTTCAAGAAACAAGGCTGTTGGGCACCGTGCAAAGCAGGGTGTGAATGAGGAAGGAAAGATAAAGAAATCACAGACACACTCGGGTGTCTGGATTTTAAGAACGGGCACGAAATTTGAAAATAAATACTTCGCAAATGGTCCAGAATACATGTATTTTGTGTATATGCACACGGATATTATTTGCAGTATTACTGGTGTAATCATTTCTTGGATAAGGAGTACCTTTGAGTCAAATATGAGATACAGTGTCTTTATTCTTAGTTGATAAGTCTGAGGGGAACTTTGATTACCTGTACAAATACTGTTTTCCTCTGAGTCACCCTTTTCTCATTAAACAGTCCTGTTTGGTGTACTGTGCACTTTCCCTTTTTATTTTTAATCACGATTAATCTTCCCAGCTGCTTAGTTATATAATAATATCCCGTGTGTTTAAAACACAGGCCTACAGATTGAATTTCTCAGACAGCAAGTTAGAACCACAGGATCTCTTTTACGGGTGCTACAAAGATTTTTTAGGAAGTCGACGTTAACGATTTGAGGAGCTATTTCACCCTCTTATATTAATTCCTTGCTGCAGTGGTTTTATCCTATATTAATCTTGTAGGTTGACAAACGAGTTGAGAAAGTTCTCATTTCAATGAATGAACATAAAGACACTTCCTCCATTCCTTGTGAGCTCCTCCATATGGCTGTTAGAAATCTGTTTCAGTCCTGGTTTGGAAGAATGTATAATGTACTCTTTCCTGAGACAGATTTTTTTCCCCCTGAGATTTTTTTTTTTTTGGTAACTAATGTGTTTGTTTTTTTTACACAAGTAATGTACGTGTGTTCACTGCAGAAATATTGGGAAAAAAATAAATACAAAAATATAAAGGAAAAATATTTTTAAAATCAACTATAACTTTACCAGGTAAGAGATGACTACCATTAACATTTTGGTCTATGTTCTTCCAACTTCTTCCTTGGCATACAAAATATACAAAATTGGTATCTTCTGTGTGTTGTTTTTAGTCTGCATTTTAGTTTAGTAATACAATGTAAAGTAATACAGTGTAAAAAGATATTAGAAAAATATTCTTAATTTTTATTCTACAGAACATTAGTGGGAGTATGTTTTCTTTCTTATTTTGCAATGATAATCTAAGTTGCACCTAGGGCCCTCAGCCTCCTGAGGTCAACCTTCCCTTTTTTTAAAAAGCTTTCTTTTTAACATTTTTATCTTTTTATTTTTTTAAATATTTATTTTTTGAGAGAGCACCAGTGGGGGAAGGGCAGAGAGAGGGAGACAGAGTGACGGGATGACAGCAGCAAGCCTGATGTGGGGCTCAAACCCATGAGCCGCAAGATCATGACCTGAGCTGAAGTCGGATGCTCAACTGACTGAGCCACCCAAGTGCCCTTTAAATTTTTATTTTAGAAAGAGAAAGCGAGCAGGGGAGAGAGAGAGAGACAGAGTGAGAGAGAGAGAGAGGATGTTAAGCAGGCTCCACACAGCGTGGAGCCCGATGAAGGGCTCGGATCCCACAACCCTGGGATCATGACCTGAGCCTAAATCAAGAGTTGGACATTCTGGGGCACCTGGGTGGCTCAGTCAGTTGAGCGTCCAACTCTTGATTTTGGTGATGAGTTCGAGCCCCACATGGGCACTGTGAGTGCAGAACCTGCTTGGGATTCTCTCTCTCCCTTTCTCTCTGCCCCTACCCCGCTTATGCTCTCTCTCTTTCAAAATAAATAAATAAACTTAAAAAAAAAAAAAAAAGAAGAGTTGGATGCTCACCCAACTGAGACACCCAGGTGCCCTTCAACCTTTCCTTTAATAACCAAATAAAGTGGTATAGGACATCCCATGGGATGGATGTTCCTTGAAAAGCCAGCATAATAAACTTTGTCAATATTTGTAAGATTTCCAGGCTAGAATGGAACACAGGATTTCTATACTTCTATCACTTCTCCATACAGTTTCATTTGCCTTTCAATTTCTTTCCGTATTTTTAAAACAATTTCTTTTAATATTTTTGTGTTTTGATATTTTCACATTTAAACCACATGAAATGAATTTGAGGCAAGATGTGAAATGTGGATCTACAGACAGTTGCCCGATTGAACCAATGCCATCAGCCATGCTAAGCATATACTCAATATCCAAGTTGAATCTGAAGGGTAATTTAAATAATTTAGAGGAGGTCACTTTTTAAAGGAATGTTCTAACTTTGTTAAAAATAAAAGATGCTTTGAGAATTGGGCAGTCACTCTCAACACATTACACAGTTCTAAATCTCCTTGACTATTTTCTTTTTTTCTTGTGGGCTTGGACAGGTACAAAGTAAAACAGGATTTTCATTTTGTTTCCTGACGAGTTAGCTCAGTGGTGAGCCATCGTAAGAGAAGTGGCATGCTGGGTGCCGGGCTTGACCAAGGAATGTGAGACAGATTAACAATAATTTAGCTCTATCCAAACGAATGTTCACTTAAGTAAAATTTCACGATTCATTTAGTGTGGATGGAGCTGGTGCCCATGAGGACCATTTTCCCCACTCAAGGCATCGTCTCCTTCTGTGGGAGTGGGACCAGTTTCCATTACTGGTTATGTGAGGAGATGCTTGTGGGATCTGTTATTTCTGTGATGTTTAGTGTCTCATATAGATGGAGACCCCGCCCAGTTGTTCAGCTCACCTTTTAAACTAGTTCTGGGGGCACGAGTTCTTATTCTCTCCAGCTTTTTCATGAGCGGGCCTCTGTGTGTGTGTGGTGGCGGGGGGGGGGGGGGGGGGGGGGGGGGGGGGGGAGGGGGCGGGGATGGTGAGCAATAGATGACACTTGTGTTGCCTGAATGTCAGAGGCAAAATTACACCAGTATGTGCCTACAATGTGTGGGCTCTGAAGGAAAAACCCAGCTGGGTCCTGGTGAGAACTGGAGGTGAAAGACACTTATTTTGCTCCTGCCAGAGGAAGACTTACTATTGCAACTAATCGCCAGTGCAGCTACAGTGGTCCTGGCTCATGGAATGTTCCTAGAAAATACACCTAGGAGGACGGAGAAGCAAGAAGGAAGAGGAAATTGAGGCAGGCATGGATCTGAGGGATGACTGCTTCCCGGAAAGGCTGCTCTCTTGTCCTGACCACGGAGCAGTCCACTGAGAGGCCTGGGCCTGGTTCTGCAGTTGTCCAGAATGCCCAGCGCATGAGAGGTTGTTTTCTGGGGCAAAGGTCACTTTCTCGTCACTGGTAAATCTTCTCCCATAATTAAATGGAAAAAAAAAAAAAAAGCATCTGGTTCTTCCTCCATCTTTTTCCCTCTTTGTTCAAGGGAGAAAGGAGAAGCATCCTTGTCTTGATTTTTAAATTTTTCAATCTTGATGCAAACTCCCCAGATGGGAGGATTTTTTGTTTGTTTGTTTTTTCCCAGTGACATTTCTGGGATATAACTCATTAGGTATGTGGTAGCAACTTAAATCACTATTTACATTGACATGGCACTTCCTGGTGGGAGTTTTATCTTCCCTGAACCAAGGAAACCACACTAGGGAGAAGAGAATGTGGTTAAATGTTAAGTGTGACCCTATCTTAGGGATAGACCTCTTAATTCTGATTGTGAACATCAGCAATTTCTTCATGCACATCACTGAGTACATCCAGTGGTTCCAACTCCTCATTGTCTACACCTGGAATGAGTTGCCCAGGGAGTTAAAAAAAAAAAAAAAAAAGATTTGTTAGTCACTCAGCAAACTGGATGCTCTGTTAGGGGCTGGGGAAGCAAGGATATCTATGGTGCCACAGCACCCCTTGTCATGCCAACAGTTTGGTTTTATGAGCCTTCCAGCAAATTCTTCCCTTTTGCTTATGCAAGTTTGAGAGTTGAATTTCTGTCACTCATAACCACAATAGTCTGGCCAACTGAGGGGCTGAGAGCCTGAAGGAATGAGATATATGTGCCATATCCTTTGCTGAGTTAAAAGGCACAACCGTCATCTTGCTGCTATATGACAGTGGGGACCAAGTGTGTGCTTATGAGTCTGTTTGCACGCACAGAGATAAATGGCAAACTTTCATCATAGCCACTGTACATGCACTTTAGTTAAGGTAGGAAATTGCCTATAGATGTTGAATGTACCTAGTATTAGGAAAGAGAAGTTAGGCTAAATAGGGGAGCTTCCAGTAGAGCAACATTTTGGCCAATCATTTTTTAAAACATCTGTGAATGTGGAAACATCTTTGGAAATCCAGATTTTCATCATTTTGGTTTTCTTAGAGTGCCTCCCCTGTCTTGGGTTGCTGCCCCCTATGTGGGAGAGGAAGAAAGGAGTTATCAGTTGTGGCAGATAAGATTCAGTCAGTATCAATTCATAATGAAAGTGAAATAAATTTTATTTTAAATCTTTGTTTTTGATGAACTAACTCCAATATAAACACAATGTGTATATCTAAATATTTAAAGGACCAATAGGTGTGATTAATGGACTTTTTAAAATTGTGAGCTTTGGTCATAACCCTATCTTGGCATATATTCCACGGGCAACTGAAAAGACTATGTATTTTGCTGTTGTTGGGTGAAGTGTTCCACAAACGTCAATTAAATCCTGTTACTTGATGATGTTTTATAACCTTGCTGATCCTGTCTAGCTGTTCTGTCAGCTGTAGAGAGAGGCATGTTGGATTCTCCACCTATAACTGTGGATTTGTCTACTTCTCCTTTTCATTCTATTACCTTTCGCTTTACATATTTTGTAGCTGTTTGGTGCCTCCATCATATTTAAGATTGCTATATCTCCTTGGTGGATTTAATCCTTTTGTCACTACATAATAAGCCTATCACTGGTAAATTTCTTCACTCTGAAGTGTACTTTATTGATATTATAATAGCCACTCCTGTTTTCTTTTGATTAATGTTTGCATGTTTTTTTTTCTATCTTTTTACTTTCAACCTACCTATATTGTTATATTTAAGTGAGTTTCTTGTAGACAGCATTCAGTTGGGTCATATTTTCTAATCCATTCTGCCAATCTCTTTCAGTTGATGGATTTAGATTATTTACATTTTTGAATTATTTTTATTTATTTATTGAAGTATAGTTGATA
Source organism: Panthera leo (assembly GCF_018350215.1). Taxonomy (NCBI): domain Eukaryota; kingdom Metazoa; phylum Chordata; class Mammalia; order Carnivora; family Felidae; genus Panthera; species Panthera leo. The sequence goes on from NC_056695.1 coordinate 41,664,740, forward strand.
TACAATGTTATATTAGTTTCAGGTGTACAGCATAGTGATTTGATAATTCTATACATTATGCTATGCTCACCAGGATAAATGTAGTTACCATCTGTCACCATACAATGTTATTACAATATTATTGCCTATATTCCCTATGCTGTAGCTTTCATCCCTGTGACTTATTTATTTTATAATTGGAAGTTTGTACCTTTAATCCCCTTCACCTATTTTGCCCCCTCACTCCAACTCCTTCCCCTCTGGAAACTACCAGTTTGTTCTCTGTATTTATGATTCTGTTTCTGTTTGTTTTGTTTTTTAGATTCCACACAGAAGTGAAACTGTATGGTATTTGTCTTTGTCCTGTCTTATTTGATTTAGCATAATACCATCTAGGTCTATCCATGTTGTTGCAACTGGCAAGATCTCATCCTTTTTATGGCTAGTTCTCCATTGTATGTATATACCACATCTTCTTATCCATTCATCTATTGATAAATACTTGGGTTGCTTCCATATCTTGGCTATTGTAAATAATGCTGCCATAAACACTGGAGTTCATATGTCTTTTTGAATTAGTGTTTTTGTTTTCTTCAGGTAAATACCTACTAGGAAAATTACTAGATCATAGGGTATTATATTTTTAATTTTTTGAGGAATCTCCATAGCTTAAATCCTTTTACATCGTTTTGCCTTCCCCTGCTTATAAATGCTTTTAAATATTTCCTCTATATACATTTAGAGGCACAAGAGACAGTGTTATAATTTTTGCTTTAACCATTAAACATAATTCAGAAGCTTAAGAGGAGAAGGAAATGTATTTACTCATAACTTTTACTTTCTGTTGTTCTTTCTCTCTTTGTGATATTCTGAGATTCCTTCCTTTTTCATTTCCTTTTTGTTTGGAGAACTTCCTTTAGCCATTCTCTTAAGATAAGTCTGCTGATGACAAATTCATTTAGTTTTTCTTCAGCTGATAATGTCTTGATTTTCCCATTTTCTTTCTTTCTTTTTCTTTCTTTCTTTTTCTTTCTTTCTTTCTTTCTTTCTTCTCTCTCTCTTTCTTTCTTCCTTTCTTCCTTTCCTTTCCTTTCCTTTCCTTTCCTTTCCTTTCCTTTCTAAGTAGGTTCCATGCCCAGTGTGGAGCTCAATGCAGGACTTGAACTCACAACCCTGAGATCAAGACCTGAGCTGAGATCAAGAGACAGATACTTAACCAACTGAGTCACTTAAGCACCCCTCCCTGCATTCTTGAATGATATTTTCACTGGACATAGAATTCTGGGTTGTCAGTTTTTTCACTTCAGCACTTGCAAATTGTACCATTTCCTTCTGGCCTCCATGGTTTCTGATAGGAAATCTGCTATCCTTCAAATTGTTTTTGTTTTGTATAAGGTATTGCTTCTGACTGCTTTCAAGATTCTTGTCTTAGTTTTTTAAAAAATCAGCTCTAAATTTAATTATACTCAGCAGGCATAAAATTATATTGAAACAGATAGAAGTACAAACACTATATTCAGTTTTGAGAAATTTGACGTGGTATGGATTTCTTTGGTTTATCCTGTTTCTGATTTGCTTACATCTTGAATCTGTAGGTTTCTGTCTTTTGCCAAATTTGGAAAGTTTTCAGCCATTATTTCTACAAGTATTTTTTCAGCTTTGCTCTCTTTTTCCTCTCCTACTGGGATTTGGATGACACAAATTTTAGACTTTTGTGTTATGGGCCCACAGGTCCCTGAGCCTCTGTTGTTGTTGTTTTTTTTCTTTTTTTTTCCTTCTTTTCTTTCTTCTCTTCCTTTCTTCCTTCCTTTCTTCTCTTTTTTTTTCTTTTTTTTTTTTTTTCTTTCCAGTCTGTTTTCTTTCTTATTCATATTGGGCAATTTCTATTGCTGTATATTCCAGTTCATAGATTTTATTTTTCTCTGGTCCCTGAATCCTGCTATTGAGCCTGACCACTGAGTTAACTTTAGTTACTGTATTTTTTAGTCCTTAAGTTTCCATTTGGTTCTTCTTTATATCTTCTTATTTCTGTACTGAGACTATATTTCCTTACTCAGACTTTCAATTTTTTCACGTTCCAAGCATGTCTGTAATTGGCTTTTTAAGACGGCTTTTTTAGAACCTTTGTCAGGTAATTCTAACATCTCTGTCATTTTAGTGTTGGCATATATTGATTTTTTTTCTTCTGAGAGTTTTCTAATATTTGGTATATGAGTGGTTTTCAATTGAAAAGTTGGGCATTTTGGATATTATGAGAGTCTGGATCCTACTTAAACCTGTGTTTTAACTGGCTTAAAAAAATTTTTTTTAATGTTTATTTATTTTTGAGAGAGAGAAAGAGAGCATGAGCAGAGCAGGGGAAGAGAGAAAGGGAGACATAGAATCCAAAGCAGCTCCAGGCTCTGAGCTGTCGGCACACAGCCTGCCGCGGGGCTCGAACCCACAGACCGTGAGATCATGACCTGAACCAAAGTCGGGCGCCCAACCAACCGAGCCACCCAGGCACCCCTTAACTGGCTTTTCTGATGCCAATCTGGCAGAGGAAGAGAGGAGCACTGCCTTGTTACTGCCAAGGTCAGAGAGGGTGGGGGTGAGGGGGGTAGGAGCCCACATTCACCACTTGACCTGAGTTCACACTGTTAGGGGCTCCTAGTTACTTCTGGGCAGCGATGGGAGTTCTAGATCCCACTGGGCATCCACTCATACATACCACCCTGGCTGGGAGGGGCAGAAGTGCCTTGTTACCGCTGACATCACAGGAAGGTGGCCTAATTATCCCTGGGCAGTGGCGAAAGTCCTAACTCTCCACTAGGCCTCCTTTGACACCACTCCAGCAGGGAGGGGGAGGAGTCCCTTGTTACTGCTGTCTGTGGGTGGAGTTCAGATTCCCCATGTGGTCTCCACTGACACTGTGGTGGCAGGGGCCTTGTTACTGTCATGTGAGGATAAAAGTCCCAGCTGTCTATGGCCTTCCCTGATAGCACCTCAGCGTGTGTGTGTGTGTGTGTGTGTGTGTGTGTGTGTGTTGCAGTTGGAGCCCTTTGATATAGCTTGGTGAAGCAGGAAGTCTAGGCTCCTGATCCCCCTTTTGCTGCTGTGGGTGAGAGTGGGGCCACTGTTCTTCCTGTGGTTTTTAGCTGGAGCAAGTAGTTACTGTCTAAAAGGTTTTCGTCTTGTTAGGCTGCCCCTTTCCTGGACTTCTGCTTAGAAAGAATAGGCCTGTGTTGGGGAGTTTTTGTCTGCTCCTGTTGGCACTTCTAGGTTGCCAGCCTCTTAAAGCTAGAAGTCTGTGTATATGAAGCTAAAAGAAAACTCGGAGGACTCATTGCCAGGTTGTGCCTTGGATCCCACAGTCTCTGGTCTGGTTGTCTTCTCTCCACCTTTCAGAGTCTTCTCTTTTTTTTGAGAGAGAGAGAGAGAGAGAGAGAGAGAGAGAGAGAGAGAGAGAGATGGTGCAAGTGAGGGGCAGAGAGAGAGGGAGAGGGTGGTGTGGCAGGGGGAGAGATATTGAGAGAGAGAGAGAGAGAGAGAGAGAGAGAGAGAGAGAGAAATGGGGCTCACCCAATGTGGGACTTGAACTCACGAACCGAACCGTGAGATCATGACCTGAGTCGAAGTCAGATGCTTAACGACTGAGCCACCCAGGCACCCTCAGAGTCTTCTTATGTCTTATAAATAATGTCCAAGGTTTTTAGTTGTACTTAGTGGGAGCATTAGGAAACAGCACATCTAACTCCATCTTCCTGGAAGTGGAAGCCAAGACATAATTTAAAAATATTAGTTGGCTTCATGTTTTTGGAATTGTCCAGAGACCTATTTCCCGTGGTATGCTAACCTCCCCCGCCAGAATAGTGTCTGGCATACGGTAGGAGCTTCATAACATTCAGTGACTGAATCGCCACTTTACCTATGAGAAAATTTAAGGAATTAAATAATCTCTCCCAGGTCTCAAGGCTGGCTAGTAAATAGGAAGAATGGAGATTTGAACTAGGGCATTCTGATTCCAAAGCCCAGGCTCTCAGATGCATCACTAGGGCACTTGTGAAATTCAAGGCCCCTTTTGTTCTCTTAGGACAAAGGACAAGTGAGAGGGAGCCTCCACTTGAGACAGCAACAAAGTGACAACATGACACTTTTCTAGTGAATTAACAATGTCCTTGCATTTACAAGAAAATGTCCAGTGCTGTCATCTCTTTTTCCTTCCATTTGCTGCCAAATTTCCTGTCTAGTGTCCCAATTACTCCTTAAGTCCCGTGCAAATGGGATTCCACTGCAATTTCTCTCCTGCAGCTACCCTTTCTTTTCAGCCCCCATACCAAAAGCCACAGTGTCTTCCCAATTCTCACCCTTTTAAATCTTTCTGCGGTGCTTCCTAACGCTGCTCACCACTTCCTAAACTGTATCCGTAGTCTTGGCTCTCACGGACCTCTACTTTCTGGGGTCACCGTTATCCTGCTGCTTGCTATCCGTCTCCTCCTTCGGCCCCATCCTTTCAATGGCAGTCTCATCCTCAAATTGCTTACCCAAGTCCATGGCCTCAACAAGACTGGCAAATTCACTCACTCACTCATTCCTTTCTTCAGTGTTCATTTATTGGGCACCTGCTGAGTAGCAGCCACTGTTCTAGAGCAGGGAACAAGGTAAGGTGGCCATTCTCAGGGAATTTATAATCTAGAGGAAGATACAGAGTGTAACAAAGAGCAACAAGTCATGGACTTGTCACGGACTTAGTTATGGAGCCAGATGCCATTTCAACAATATTAATCAAACCTGTAAACTTTTGTGTGCATCACCACAATGACTTATTAGATTCTAAAATTACTGAGGGTAAGAATTGTGTTATTTCCATAAGACCAATGCTACCACCTTATATTTATTTATACTATGGTTTGCTTTAAAGATGTGCTTTCACATAGCTAGTGATTTTAAAACTCCTTTGAATTATTAAATATTTTTTTCTAAGAACTTTATTTACAAATACTTCAAAGCGGTTTAGTGTGTGCTTGATGTTACACAATGACTTTGAAACCTGTCCAGCCACAGCCACATACCAGCCACACTGTCTGGGGCAGACTTCACTTCTCTGCACCTTGTTTATTCTTGTCCCAGAAGCTCCTTAACTCGTGAACCTCATACCCACACAATGACTCAGTTCAAAGCAGGTGTCTTGAGGGTCCTCTGTATCCTAAGGAGGGGAGGGCCTTTTTTTTTTTTTTTTTTTTTTTTTGAGAGACACTGAACATAGAACAAGAACGTGGCTCTAGAACCAGGCAGCTTGAATTTATGCGCTGGCTCCTTCACTTCCTAGTGTTTGACCCCCAGCAAGTTATTTAACCTCTCTGTGCCTCAATGTTTTCATCCATAAAGTGGGGTAATGACAGTGCCTACTCCCTAGAACTGTTGTGAAGATTAAATGAGTTAACACTGGCACTTAGTAAGTGCTACATGCATGCTGGCCATTTTAATCTATCCGTATACATACCTATCTCACTTTGAGAGAAAACTGGGTCGCTATATTTTATCTGTTGGTATCTTATAGACATTAAGGTTTGAATCTTGGACTTTTTTTTTTTTTAATTTTTTTTTTCAACGTTTTTTTATTTATTTTTGGGACAGAGAGAGACATAGCATGAACGGGGGAGGGGCAGAGAGAGAGGGAGACACAGAATCGGAAACAGGCTCCAGGCTCCGAGCCGTCCATCAGCCCAGAGCCTGACGCGGGGCTCGAACTCACGGACCGCGAGATCGTGACCTGGCTGAAGTCGGACGCTTAACCGACTGCGCCACCCAGGCGCCCCTGAATCTTGGACTTTTATATCTTGGATGCTTTAATGATTTCAGGTTATCAAACAAATAACTTTAAGAGAGGAAATACATTTTTGTCTCTTGCGACTTCAAAGAATGAGCTTCTAAAAATAAGTGCTGAGTTTCTACTTTAGATTATGAAAAAAAGATATATATATACATGTACACATATAGATATATATACACATATCTATATATAAACAAAAAAAAGCACATAAAAATCCATGAATTCAGAAGCTATATTTAAAATAAATAGGCCAGATGGCAGGTAATTAAGATACACTAAAACTGTTAATGTCGCACATAAGGATTAAAATGTATCAACAACCAGAGCTGGGCAGAGAATTTCTGGTGTCATAATTCGCTTCTATAGCACTTTGCTGTGTAATTCACCTGCAATTAAAAGCAGAAAAAGCCTCTCCCACTCTTCTCCTTTTCTCAGGTCTGTGATTTGGAAGCATGTTTCCCATGACTTTTTCCCCCTCTAATCACTCTCCCTATATTATTTGTCTAAATCAGAGGGAGAAAATAACAAAGCAACAAGCAGTAAAAAGCAATTTCTATTACAGGGAAACAAAACTGGTGATAATCCAGATCCCTTAGAAGTGAAATCTACAGGGGCGCCTGGGTGGCTCAGGAGGTTAAGCGTCCGACTTGGCTCAGGTCATGATCTCGCAGTGTGTGAGTTAGAGCCCCGTGTCGGGCTCTGTGCTGACAGCTCAGAGCCTGGAGCCTGCTTCCGATTCTGGGTCTCCCTCTCTCTCTGCCCCTCCCCTGCTCATGCTCTGTCTCTCTCTGTCTCAAAAATAAATAAAAATATTTTTAAAAAAAATAAAAAAAAAAGTGAAATCTACACTCTGTGGTAAAACCAACTTGCTTTGCGTCTGTTAGCACCCTACGGTCATTTGAAAGCCTAAGGCAGACTTCACCAGCACAGAGCCCCCATTAGTCAGCCAGCATCACAGTCTCCCATGCACACCACCACAGGTTGTCCTGGGGGCTCCGGGCCTGCAGGGGAATTCAAGAGGTTGGCCATTCACCAAGGCGGACCCAACGGCCTTTGCAGCTTCTCCACGAGGGCTTCAAGAGTCCTGCATCCTGTTCAGTGGGCACAGGGAAAATGGCCTCCGTCCTAAAAATAGCCAGCCTGGCTCCATTTGGCTGTAAGTAGTTCCTGGCAGAATTCCTGCCAGGAATGAGTTTGGATGGTTGGTGGAGAGGTATCCCTCCTACTTTCAGAGGTGGTGACTGGGTGGCCTGTGGGAATCTTAAGGGAAGTGGGCTAAAGCCCTTCCTGGTCCCTGGGCTTGGCTCCAGCAAAGCCCAGAGGCACCTCGGAGCCAGCTGTGACTAATGCCAGCCTTACGCCCGGGCCTTGTTTGAGGCTGAGGAATGAGCTATATTGGCAGCGAGTTTGGTGCCAGTCACGAGGGGTTTTCTTGCTCCTCACATCCGCTTCTTTCAAGTCTTCTTTCATTCAGCACAGACTGGTTTTATCTTCAAGGGAAAGGAGTAACAAAAGATGCCGGTTTCCACCTCAGCAATTTTTAACCCCTCTTCCCCAGAAGTTAATCTTTGTATGAATCTCTGCACCAGCACAACGCCTTCTCAACGCTCAATAAAATGATAGTTTCCTTTCCTTGCATATGTCCTGCCTTCCCCATCCTGGCCATTTGCTAAGACCCAGGGCCTTCCTGCTGGGCTGCCCCCACTTTGCAGCCCCACCTGGACCTGCCCAGGGCTGCTCCCCCTGCTAGAACCCTCTCAACCCTCATCAGAACTGAACTATCCTTTGTCCCACTCCCTAAACAGCTTAATTTTCATGTTGAAGCCACGGTATCCTTTATAGTAATCTGTATTTTATAGTACATTTGAGAGCCATTGGGTATCTGTTAGTACTGAGTTAACCTTGTGCCAGAGGCCTTCGATGCCAAATAAAGCTGTGATTGATGCTGAGATTTTGGAAGTGTCTGGGCAGTTGGAAAAGGGGAGCTCAGTGGACTGTGCTTCTCAGCTCACAGGTTTCTACTATTAGGGCTCAGAAGCCCTGACCAGCATTTCCTTTTAAAGAGAGACCTTTGTGATGGGCCCAACCTCTTGCCAGAACTTTCCAAGACAAAGAACTTGATGCTCCTGGCTCTGCAGCAAGGCAGAGCAAAACAGCCAAATGGGCATTACCGGGACACAGGTGACCACGTTGTCTTGATCCACCAGCCTGAGGCCAGGCGTGTCTGCCCAGTAGTAGCCTGTGCTGCAGGATGGGTGTCCACAGGTTCTACCATGGAAGGCCCCAGAACAAGGGTGACTACAAATAACCTTCACAGGCAGCAAGAAAGCGGTACACGGCAGTGAGGACAGTGGGTAGGAGGCACTCAGAAGAAGAGCCCAGTCCCAAGTAGTGAGGAAAAGCATGGTCTTGCACATGCACCCCAGGCTGTGTTTCTGTACTTCTAGAGGACAACCCTGTTTCCTCCTGTTTTCTCCTCCCAGACTGCCAGAGCCCCTAAGAGGAGAGAAGTGGGGCACCTAGAGGAGAAGCCAGCCGGCTGCTTTCTATGGAAGGCGAGGAGGGGTGAGCAATGCCCCTGCTCCCATGGGCAGCTCCGAGGTGCAGACACCAGCGTGGTCCCAGAAGAGCCCCCAGGTGTGAGCTGGCCATCCCACTTCAGCCTTGCTCTACCTGCTCTGTCACCTCTCCTGCCCAGGAGAGTCTCTTTCTCTGCCCGCCCCTTCCATGTTGCCCTTTCTCGGAGCCCTCTCCTTATACTCCTTCTTGCTGATTCCATCCACAGCCATGGCACCCTCTAACACCTTCTCTGGGCATCTTTTGTGTAACATTTAAAATAAAAAATGGGTCTGAATCTGATCAGGGCTTCCAATTTGTAGGTCATACAGGAGACAGAGGAACATGTTAAAGCACACCAAGAGCATGGAAAACTCTATGGGCAAAGAATTCCATTTCTTCAAAAATAAAGGGAGAAGATGGGGGGGGGGGGAGAGAATCCACATAGTAAAAGACACTTAAAAGCCTATCAAACAATCCCAATCTATGGTCTAAAATGAATTCTGATTCAAATAAACTGTTTTTTTTTTAACGGAAATTTGAACCTGACTTGATATTAATAATATATTACTCAATTTGTAAGGCACAATAATGGTATTGTGCTTATGTTTCTTAAAAAAGAGTCCTTATCTTTTGAAATTCATACTGAAATATTTATTATGAAAGATATGATGTCTGGAATTTGCTTCAAAACCAGTGCAGGGAGAAGTGGGTGCAGGTTGGGAGAAAACGAGATGGACCATGATATCATCATTGTCAAGGCTGGGTGATGGGAACACGGGTGCTCATTATGTTCTTTCTACTTTTGCTTATTTTTTAAGTTCTCTATAATAAGAAGTTAAAAAATAGAAAGAAAAAAGGAAGAAAAGGCTATGTTCCAGCTAATTAGTCTCAATCATTGCCAGGGCTACATACAAGTATGTGAAGATAACCTGAGAAGATTTTTGTTACTGACTTGTGTGGCTTTTCTGGTGCCCTCTGACCCCTAACTGGGTTGATCTTTGACCTGTTTTTTTGTTTTGTTTTGTTTTTGAGAGAGAGAGGGTGCAAGTGAGCTAGGGGCAGAGAGAGAGAGAGAGAGAGAGAGAGAGAGAGAGAGAGAGAGAGAGAATCCCAGGAGGGGCTGAGAAAGAGAGAGGCGGGGGGAGAGAGAGAAAGTGGGGCCCACCCAAAGTGGGGCTAGTGCTCACTCAGTGTGGGACTCGAACTCACGAACTGTGAGATTGTGACCTGAGCCAAAGTCAGATGCTTAATGACTCAGCCACCCAGGCACCCTGTCCAAATTCCCCATTTCTATTAATGGCTGAGTAGTTCCTTTGCTGCTATCACAGACTAGAGCCAGACTATTGAGCCATCTTCAACTCCCCACTCTTCTCTCTGTATATCCATTTAGTCAGCAGGTTCCATGGATTCTTCTTTCACAGTGTCCCTCAGACTCATCTCTTCCTTTTCACTCTTATAGTGATCCTCCAATCCCAGGTGTGGGTTCTTTCTGTCCTGTGTGCCTTTACTTTCTCACGAGCTCCTGTCCTTAGTGTCATCCTTCCAGCCATCTCATTACCCTTGGCCATTAGAGAGTGCCATTAGATCAAGAGCCTCAGGTTTAGTCTGAAGCCAAAAGAGGGAGAATCGTGATGTAGGCATTGCAAGGTGCCTGACAATCTCAAAGGAGTCTCATTCAGAGGAACCTGGGATGATGTTTATCAGGCAACCAACAAAAAGGGCTCCACACCTCAAAGAGTCTAACGTGCAAAACATTATTTCTCAATACATCCTTCACCAATTGTTGATATGTCCATAACACCCCAGACCTGGTTGATCATCAAGCAGAATTCAAGGTCAAAAGGATTCCATTCAAGTGGGTTGACAGACAAATGAAAGAACTCATATGACAGAAGGAAGATCCAGAGATTTCTGCTAATTTCTCTAGTATGCTCTATAGTAGAGCAATAATACGTCAGGTTTTCTAAACCAAGGACATAAGATTTGACAAATCATTTTCAGATTTGTTCATTCATTCATATGAAATTTGTACAAAAGTGTACAAAAATCATATTGTTATATACTTAAAAATCATCTTTATTGAGGAAAACTTACATTAAATGAAATTGGAACCGTCCAGGAAAATTCAGGCTATGGGGTCACCAGGGCCAAACAGCCTCAAGATGCTTGAAAATAAAACTAATTTCTTTGAGGCCCCCAAAGAGACCTTTATTATCAGCCTAGATTAGCACCCCCTTCTTTTGAGGAGGGATTTTCTCCTTCCTAGGTCAATCATAAGCATCTCTTGGGGCAGGGGTGGGTAAATGAACCAGTGTTTCCCTAGAATTTTCTAATTGGTTCTGGTAAGGAAGGGTCCTCTGTCTTCTTTGGAGGAAATTAAGGATGTAGCCATTCAGGTTGTGGGTCTTGTGCAGCCAGCCAGCCTGAAAGAATGAAGCCAACATAAGAGAGATTTGAAGGACTGGAGTTCTTGGTTCCAAGCATGACTGAGGCCAGCTGCATCCCTACCTCTCTAGTTACTTGGGCTTAGAAAGCGTTTGGTTTTAACTGGTAGCTTTAGTCTTTTGTTTTTGTTTTTAATCAATTACCATAAGAGAATCTCTGACAAACACAGATCAGTGATAGCGTGAGCAGGGCAAGGTAACCATGTGAAATCAAAACAATAAAAGAAGAGAGCCACTTGCTGGGGTCTCCTGGAAGGCAGTAGAAAGACTTCAACTCTTTAAAAGTTTTAAGCAAGGGTAGTGATTGACACCTCCTAGAAAATGACCTTGTCATGTCATAAAAGGAGCTGCTGATTTTACTTGAGAGAGAGAGAGAATGAGTGTGCATGTAAGTGGGGGAAGGACGGAGAGAGAGAGAGAATCCCAAGCAGGCTCCATGCTCAGGGGCTCAGCGTGGAGCCCAACACTGGGTTCAATCCCACGACCCTGGGATCATGACCTGAGCCAAAATCAGGAGTTGGACGCTCAACTGACTAAGCCACCCAGGTACCTCTAAAGGAGTCCATTTTATTTTATTAAAAATTTTTTTTGATGTTTATTTTTGAGAGAGAGAGAGAGAGACAGAAAGACAACATGAGCAGGGGAGGGGCAAAGAGAGAGAGAGGGAAACACAGAATCTGAGGCAGGCTTCAGGTTCTGAGCTGTCAGCACAGAGCCCAACATGGGGCTCGAACCCACAAACTTTGAGATCATGACCTGAGCCAAAGTCAGACACCTAACCGACTGAGCCACCCAGGTGCCCCTAAAGGATGTGATTTTCAAATGAGGCCTCAGTGATACTGTTACCTAATGTTACATCATGAGAAAGATCAACCTTTGACCAGAAAGAAGCAGGTTCCCCCTCCCTCCCCTGCATAATTCACAATTTTCTCAAATTCTTAATAAAAGTTGCATATCTTTAGGCAGAAGCTGCCTAATGCCAGATTTTTCACTAACATTAAAATGCCATTTGCCTCAAGTTCTTCCTCTGCTCAAGACTTCTCAGGGCAGCTATGTTGGTTGCAGGGTAATTTCCAGATGCCTCAGTTGGGCACTCAGGGCTTCCAGAAATGGGCCTACCCTTCAACTTCATTTCCTACAGCTCAACAAAATAAACATCTTATACTGACCGTGCTATTCTCTGCATCCCTTCACGCTGGTCATGCTCACGCCTTTCCACAGCGTGGTTTAAGCTACTGACTCTGAAACCAGTCTGTGGTGCTTTGTTATAGCTGCCCTAGCCAACCGACAGAGAGGGCTAACATCCGGGGAGGAAGCAGGGCAGCAGGTACAACAGAGACTGGCAAGCACTATGCCAGGAGGTGCATCCACCTCAGCTGTGGGGAACTTTCTCAGGGGGATTTACTCTGGGTTGTAAAGCTCTTGAGAAGTGCCTGCCTTTCCCAAGGAGCCCAGGGGCAGTGGTCTTCCTGTGTATTTCACCTTCCTACTTCCACCCCATACAACCAGGTTAAGCACCTTGGAGCCTGTGTCAGGTGCATGCCTGACCCAGGGAGATGAACTTCAGACAGTGGGCCACTGAGCAAGCCCATCTCCCTTAGCAGGGGGAGCCGGTGGGGTGGGGGGAGGAAGCCGAGAGCTACTAAAGGAGACCACAATGGCCACTCATAAAACAAACTTGTGAGGCGCAGAAGAGGTCAGAATAAGCAGTCAGGCAGGCAGAAGGAGCCAGTGGAGAGAACGAGAAGTGGAGGCAGGAGCCATAGGTGTGTGTGGGGGTCTCTGAGCAGCAGGGAGCTATGAGGGTTTCTGCTGGGACTGGTTCCCCTGAGGCAGGCACCTCCCCTGCTGCCATGGAGCCTATTAGCGTCTTCATTTCCCAGGAATGGACGGGAGAGGACTTTCTGTGAGGCTAATTGCTTTTAAGACATGGGTCCCTTTTCATGACCTTCCCAGATTCAGCACACTGAAGGAACTAGCTGGAGGATCAGAGAGGGGAGGCAGCGGCCAGGCCATCTGACTCACCAGGCCCTTCCCACCCCTTCCTGTGCCTTCCCTCTGCCCGGTAGGCATTTCCTTCCTGTCCCATCCTTTGCAGGGAGCATCACCTCCCCTGGGTGATCTTCCCAGACCTGGGGCAGCACACATCTTCCCTTGTACCTTGGTGTGTCCCAATTGCGACTATTTTAATAATCTGATTACTTATTAGTAATCAGTTAATTGTTGTAGAGCATAAGCTCTGGGGGTACAGAGTCCACTTTTGCACTTAGTATCCCCAGGACTTAGCACAGTGCCTGGTACACATAGGTTCTCAGTACATATTCATTGAGTGAAGGACCGATAGGTACTCATTATGCACATAAGGAAAGATGAGGCGATTTGCTTAAAGTCACACATCCAACAAGTGACCTGAGGAGAAAGTCAGATGGATGTGATGTAACCAGCACTTGGGTGTCACAGACTATCAGTCTGGAGTTCTCCCTTGTCCAGCAAGAGAGCAGACACAGAACTGAATACGAGAAAGGCTAATGTCTGGGAGGAGACAAGAGCCCCGAACAGGTGTTTTGTCTCTGTATTTATTGAGCTCACAAGATATTACCCACATGGTGAACGAAAGAAAACAAGATCTTACACACGTGGTGAATGTGAAGAAAACAAGATCTTACACACATGATGAATGTGGAGAAAACAATCAGACAGTAATCATAACTTGTATGCGTAAGAAGCAAAGGGTGGGGGGGGGTGGCACGTGGATTTGTAATCAAAGTACAATAGTATATTAGTGTCAGATGGAAAGCAATTTCCTGCAGGTGATATTACAAGTTACTTGTGATTCCATTACAATATCTCACTACCTAACCTTGGGCACTTTCCCCTGTGGTGGTGGCTTTCCACCCTAAGCTTTTTTTCTGATCCATTTATGGAAGTAGAACCTATTTCCCCACACTTAGGCAAACACACAGGCACACACATTCCCCTAAACCCCCCAAACCCTGCTGCGGACCTTTTCTCAAAAGAATAGAATACATTATGATTAATTGACTGACCGACGGGGGCAGAGAAAACCAATTCTTGTAAATGCACTTGGGTGCCTATCATGGGAGTGAGCTCTTATAACCAAACTTCCACAGAAATAGAATTTGAGAGAGTACTGGGGAACAGAGGGAATATATTAGAGGCTGTTTTCCTTTTACAGATCTTATTTTTTTTTAATTTTTTAAATCTTTTATTTATTTTTGAGACAGAGAGAGACACAGCATAAGCAGGGGAGGTGCAGAGAGAGAGAGAGGGAGACACAGAATCCGAAGCAGGCTCCAGGCTCTGAGCTGTCAGCACAGAACCTGATGCCTGCATCGAACCCACAAACCGTGAAATCATGACCTGAGCCAAAGTTGGACACTTAACCAACTGAGCCACCCAGGCGCCCCTACAGATCTTATTTTAAATATAGTATATAGGCTCAGGTCCAAGTAATTCTGGTTTAGATCTACTTGATCTCTACACTAAAAACTGCACTGCTTGGTCCTGAATCACACCTGACAAATTACAATACCATCTGACAACTCCATAGTAGCATTTTGGCCAAAGACAGATTTCTGACGGCCCCTAGTAACTGGGATCAGATTTGCAGCACAAAAGCCTATTAGCTGTCACATGAAAATTGGACAGAGATCTGCTATTTTGGTAAACTAATGCCTGCCTTCAGGATCATCCAGGGTCCACTTGACCCATAAAATTCCCTTAGATTGTGTGATTCTAAGAATGAGAAAAACTAGATTTTGATCTGAGTTCAAAAACTTTCACCACTCAAAAGGAATCTGGGGCTATCTTTTCACATGCCTTTTCATTCCATACTTTACAAAAGACCTGAAGAATGAGAAAAATCCTATGAGCCCTGGCTCAGAGAATAGCAAGAGAACTAGACACTGTCACTAAGGTGATGGAAAGCTTCATCCAGAAGGTTCATAAAATCAGACAGGCAGTGGTTGAGGATGGAACCCTCTAGATGCCATACAGGCCTCTCAAGGTAGAACACAGGTCATCTTTGAAGAGTGTTGTACCTGCATTCCTATAGACCTCTTTAGAATCTTCAACATTATCAAAAAGATTTGAGGGACAAACATGGAAATCAAGAGATTAGGTAATTTAGCTAATACCCCTGTATCTGGTTCTACAGGCTCTGCAGATTGGGGCTGGAACCTGTTTTCTTGGCATAATTTTGAGTAAATTAGCTCTTGGTTTAGAAATGGATAACACACCCTGATCATAATCTATTCTACTACTACCTGTCTGTGTTGCAGTATTCAAATGTGTGACCTCCAGAGATCAGAAGCTAGTGCATAGCCATTGCCCTATCACATGAGCAACAGTTGATTGGGCAACAGAAGGAATGAGAAGCTTCCTTTCATCTGACTATAGGTTATGTTCTCTGAACTGCCTTTAGATCAACCCAGATTATGGGGAAGATCTGGATTTCACAGAATACTGTCCTATGGACTGACATTGTCTGCTCTCAGCCAAAATGGGACTGAAAGAGAAACACCTGACTGATACTTAACAGTAAAAACCAGCTCAAATCGAAAAAGAAAAAAAGCAGCCCTACCTTTAACCATGCTGGGAGGACAGACAGATAAGGCCGGCTGCAAAATAAACAGAAAATATTTTTCTGTCAAGGCTGTAAAATGCCTCAATAACCCTCTCTGAGTGCTAATTGATTTGTATCAATGACGCCCCCAGACCTACCTTGCTATTTACCTTTATCACTGTGGATAGCCCACTGCTCAGCCACAAACAGCACTCAATTCTCAGTTAATCTCAGCTTCTCCTAATGCTGCCTGAGAACCAGCAGTCAATCTGGAAGTGGCCCCTTCTCTTACACTCTCCTCAGAATCCTGAGGAAAGTTGCTGTGGTCCTCTGGAGCCCCCTCCCTCACTGCAATCAGGTCAGTACATCCTAATGTCCAGCCACAGGAAGTCTATGGCTGTAAGGTGGTCACCACCATCGCCTGAGGGAGGGGTGTGCTATCTTCTGGGTGAACAGATGGTTGTTTTGGGGGGTTACCAGGGGCCAAATTTCATGCTTACACCTTCCCCTTTCTCCTTTCTACATTGCTTTTTCCTGTTTCTGGCTGCTTCTTACACATTTGTAGGAGTCCATATTTCTGCTATCCAGACTCTTCATCCCCATATCTGATACTTGGTACTTTTTTTTTTTCCTTCTTGTTGTAAGACACTCTGTTCCCTTTTATATTTCCCCTAAAATCCCCTAGACCTTTTCTTCATTCTATCATTTGGCTATGACAATTGCACTTTTCTGGCTGCTGTATCATTTCTCAGCCTTTGTGTCCTTGACCTATGCTTTTCATTTAAACTTCTGTGCAGCCATATGACTGCTTGCTGTTTAAAACCTTTCGTTGGCTTTCACCTTAAGTGTTTTTATTTTAAAACTTTTTAAAAAATGTTTTATTTATTTTTGACAGAGAGAGAGAGAGACAGAGCATGAGCAGGGGAGGGGCAGAGAGAGAGGGAGGCACAGAATCCGAAGCAAGCTCCAGGCTCTGAGCTGTCAGCACAGAGCCCAACGCGGGGCTTGAAGTCACAGGCTGCGAGATCATGACCGGAGCCGAAGTCGGACGCTCAACTGACTCGGCCACCCAGGCTCCCCAAGTGTTTTTAAAACATTTAAAAAACATTGCCTACCATTCTGTACTTCCTTGAAAAGAGATCCAAATATCCTTCCCTTGTCCTTTTATTTTACTTTGCATTTCTTTGTAACACACAGTCGCCAAGTGCTGGGTAACGCTGACCACCTCCCCCCCCCCCCCCCACTCCCCCGGCCTTTGAGGCCCCCATTTCCACTCTTACCACAGTATCCGCAGTGAGGCAGCGTCTTCCGATTTGGATTTCACAACCTCCAATCTTTCTTGCACATTCGGTTCAGGGCCGGGGAGTGGCACACACCCGATTACAACAAAACGCCATTTCTCAAGACTCCCCTCGTCCAGCTAACTGTGGAAAGTCCAGCCTCGCCCCGGGGCGTTGGGAGACGAAGGCCGAAGGCCAACGCTCACCAGCCCTCCGTCCCTCCCTCCCGCCGCAGGGCGGAGTATCTCGTCCACACGCGGGGTCTTATCGCAGGTGCCTGCACTTGCCACGCACAGCGCCCCCTGCAGTCCTCCCTACTGCCGGAGCCCTAGAGTCCAGGGCGCCCACCTGGCTTGACGGCCTCTACCCGCTGTGATCACTCTCTCACCTCTGCTGCAGACTGGCCGATCCTGGACCCCTAGAGCCCTGCCAGGACTGGAGAGGGACAGGCATGTACATTAGATGGCGTCCCAATGTGACGCCTCGCCCATGCTAGGTTCTTTCTAGATTCCCTCCGGAAAATGGAAGTGAAAGGTTCAAAGTCGTTACCTTCCCCCAAGTGGTGCAAGAGCTGAATATTCTTCTATTGTACACTGTCTGACTGGTTCTGCTTCTTTCTACCCGACTTCACTCAGTTCCCACCCCACAACACCCCCCCCCCCCCCCCCCCCCCCCCCCCCCCCCCCCCAGTAAGTCTCCCACACGTTGTAAACCCACCAGGATGGGTCTGCAGTGGTAGCTCCTCTCTGCCAACTCCCCTTGTTCACAGTGTGCTGGAGATTCTGGCTCTACTACTCACACAGTGACCTAAGGCGTTGGCTTCAGAAATCGGGCATAAGATTATTTTCAGCCAAACTACCTTCCTAAAGATCCCTCTGAAATTCCCTTCCGGTGCCACTTTATTTAGAAGAAATGTACATAGGTTATCAACTATTTAGGAGAGAAAGGAAGGGGGAGTTGTCAATATTCTTACTTTTCATATTTGATAACAGAATTTTTCCCTCTACAATTTATATCTCCAACCATCCTCTTAAACCTCAGAGCTTTAGTGCTTTTTTCCTGGATGGAAGCAGTCGTTCTCAGAAAGTTCCAGCATGGCTGTGCCCCACTTGCTCCCTCAAACCCCGGTGGTACCCTTCCATGGGAGAAGTGGGATGTGGCACAACCGGCAATGGGCACCTGTCTTCCAAGCTGGTGGTAGTTCCTATCTTGGGGGTGGGGCAAGGTTAGTCAGCTCACAGCCTGGGGATCATTTGCGCTTGTTGAGTTCAGTGTGGGGTCAGCTGGGCTCAGAATAAGCTTCTCTATCGTGTGTGCTTTTTGTGAAAATATTTTGAAAAATATTCTTCTTCTTTTTTAAAGTTTATTGATTTGCTTTTGAGAGGGAGAGAGCAAGCAGGGGAGGGGCAAAGAGAGAGGGAGAGAGAATCCCAAGCAGGCTTCACACTGTCAGCACAGAGCTGGATGCAGGGCTCGAACCCACAAACCGTGAGATCATGACCTGAGCTGAAACCAAGAGTCAGACACTTACCTGACTGAGCCACCTAGGTGCCCTGAAAAATCTCCTCCTCCTCCTCCTCCTCCTCCTCCTCCTCCTCCTCCTCCTCCTCCTCCTCCTCCTCCTCCTCCTCCTCTTCTTCTTCTTCTTCACGTTTTATTTTATTTTTGTGTGTGTGAGAGAGAGAATACGAGCAGGGAGGGGCAGAGAGAGAGGGAGACACAGAATCTGAAGCACAGAGCCCGACGTGGAGCTTGCACTCACAAGCCATGAGATCATGACCTGAGCCGAAGTGGGACACTCAACTCAGCCACCAACTCAGCCACCCAGGCACCCCTGAAAAATACTATTCTTAATTAACTTCACAATAGTGAGGACTGTGTTTTGTGTTTAAATACTGGCCGCCACTTATTATACTATTGTGCAGTTTACTGTACTTTCCTACTGGTTGGGCAAATATCTGCCTCCCTGGTCCCCCCGACGATGGGCTCTTCCCAGCCCTTCCTCTGGGATGTCTTCCCCTACCTCCTGTGTCCCGGGCACAGTGTGAGGGCTCCAGGACCTTGTGCCTCAGCAGGTGTCACCTTCTGATTGGTGTGGGAAGCTCTTGTTAGGTATTTCAGATCACACGCGAGTCTACCCACCGGGCCCCCCTTTCCCAAATAACCCATTGTGGTGGGGGAGAACCCCCTGCACAGGAAGCAGCCCTCTCTGTATCACATTGGAGTTTTCCATCTAGAGGCCCCATCTCTAGAATTTCTCATTCCTCGCCTACTTAAGTAGCATGGTTGTACCCGCTACTCAAGTGTTATGATGTTAATATCCTTCTTCTCCTGCTCTGCCTTTATCTCATGTTCTACTGGTTTCTCTGGTTCTATGCTTCAATATCTCTTTTCTGGGAGACTTGACATTTCTACAGTGAACCTCTTATTCTTATCCCATTTCACCTTTCCCTTGTTAATTCCCCTGGGTGGTCTCCTCTCCCTCCTTTTCCTCCTCTGCTGGCTTGAGACAAACTTGAATCACGGTCCTCTCGTTTCCTCTTAAGAGCAATCTTCTCCCACTTACTATTTCTTGCTGCTGCTCTTGTTTATTGCTTATTGTCATGAAAGTCATCTGTCCCATCCTCCCAACACCCACACCAAGCTGAGATCTATCTTCTATGTTTTCTCCTGGAAGCTTTTCCAGGAAAACTCCCCATTCTTTTACGTACCCCTCCCCCCCCGAAATTCTTCCCTTCATTCTTTCGGACAAATGAAAATAACTCATTTGTTCCTCTTCCCCTTTCTTTCATATGCCCTTCAGCCAAGCCCGACTCTGCCCACCTCCTTCTAATTTTGTCATGCTCTTGAGCAATTTGCCTAACTGTATGTTAGCTGTAAACAACTGGTCTTGTTTATCTTTCATGCTTATACTTTCTCACTTACATCTAGACCAGTGTTCCCAACGTCACATTGCACCCAAGGGTTTTGAATCACACCTGTGTGTCTTCTACTGTGTCTAAATGGAATTATCTAGCATGTGGTTAACCTCAAATTCCTCTTTGACATAGTTATTTTTTTCAGTATATGAAATTTATTGTCAAATTGGTTTCCGTACAACACCCAGTGCTCATCCCAAAAGGTGCCCTCCTCAATACCCATCACCCACCCTCCCCTCCCTCCCACCCCCCATCAACCCTCAGTTTGGTCTCAGTTTTTAAGAGTCTCTTATGCTCTCTCCCACTCTAACCTCTTTTTTTTTTTTTCCTTCCCCTTCCCCATGGGTTTCTGTTAAGTTTCTCAGGATCCACATAAGAGTGAAACCATATGGTATCTGTCTTTCTCTGTATGGCTTATTTCACTTAGTATCACACTCTCCAGTTCCATCCATGTTGCTACAAAGGGCCATATTTCATTCTTTCTCATTGCCACGTAGTACTCCATTGTGTATATAAACCACAACTTCTTTATCCATTCGTCAGTTGATGGACATTTAGGGTCTTTCCATAATTTGGCTATTGTTGAGAGTGCTGCTATAAACATTGGGGTAAAAGTGCCCCTATGCATCAGTACTCCTGTATCCCTGGGGTAAATTCCTAGCAGTGCTACTGCTGGGTCATAGGGTAAGTCTATTTTTAATTTTCTTTGACATAGTTTGATTCTGTACTAATCATCTCCAGGCTAGACCCCAAGCTTGGTCAAGCACCTTTTATTAGGCTCATAAGGCCTCTTAAAACTCTCCTACATCCATCCTTATGTGTAGAAATAATATCCAAAATACAACTGATCCTTGAACAACATGGGTTTGAACGCATGGGTCCACTTATATGTAAATTTTTTTCAATAAATATATTGGAAATGTTTTTGAAGATTTGTGAAAATTTAGAGAAAGTTACAAACTGTGTAGCCTAGAAATATTGAAGAAAATTAAGTATGTCATGAATGTATAAAATACGTATAGATTCTAGGCTATTTTATCACTACCATAAAATATACACAAATGTCTTATAAAAAGTTAAAACTTATCAAAATTTATGCACACAAACACCGATTGTACATGTTGCTATTCGCAGTTGAGAAAATATAAACAAACGTACAGATGTGGTATTAAATCATAATTGCATAAAATTACTGTGCTACTGCAATAATTTCATAGCCACCTCCTGTTGCTGCTGTTGCACTGAGCTCCAATGTGAGTACCCGTTTAAAAAGTCATGTGACGCTAATCATCTCCGTGAAGAGCTTCTTTCCAGTGATTGTGTATCACCGTAAACACTGATCTCTCATGGTTCCCACATATTTTTTATCATGTGAGGACAGTACCATAAACCTGGAATAACATCCTGAGACCCATGTGAAGTGCCACTAGTGATGCCACAAGTGCTCCCAAGAAGCAGAGAAAAGTTGTGACATTACAAGAGGAAGTTGAATTGCAAGGTACGTACCATAGACTAAGGTCTGCACCTTGCAGTTGCCCACCATTTCAAGATAAATGAATCCAGCGTCAGGATCATTGTAAAAAAAGAGAAGGAAATTCATGAAGTTGTTGCTGCAGCTATGCCAGCAGGTGCAAAAACCTTGCACTCTTTGCAAAATACTGTTTTATTTTATATATTGAAAATGCAGCTTTCATGTGGGTGCAGGATTGCTAGAAGAAAGGCACACCTATGGACTCTAATATGATTCGAGAAAAAGCAAAGTCATTATATGACAACTTAAAGCAAAAGAAAGGTGGAAGATCTAAAGCTGGAGAATTTAGTGCCAGTAAAGGATGGTTTAATAATTTTAGAAAGAGGTTTGGCTTAAAAAATGTCAAGATAACAGGAGGAGCAGTTTCTGATGACCGAGAGGTAACAGATGACATCCCAGACACCAATAAGAAAACTGTTGAGGACAAAAGATATATGAAAAGATGCTCAATATAACTAATCATCAGGGAAATGTAAATTAAAATCACTATTACCTTACACCTGTTGGACTGTCTAATATCAAAAAGACAAGAAATAACAAATGTTGGCGAGAATGTGGAGAAGGAACACTTGTGCACTGTTGGGAATGTAAATTGGTGCAGCCGCTGTGGACAACAGTAGGGAAATTCCTAAAAAAAATTAAAAATAGAAATACCATATGATCCAGTAATTCCACTACTGGTATTTACCCAAAGAAAATGCAAACACTAACTCAAAAAGATAATGCACCTCTATGTTTATTGCAGCATTATTTACAATAGCCAAGAGATGGAAGCAACCTAAATGTTTACTGATAGTGAATGGATAAGGAGATGTGGCATATTATATATATATATATATATATATAAATATATATTTATAAATATAAATTTGTTTATATATATTTATATATATTTATATGTAAATATATATTTATATGTAAATATATATTTATATGTAAATATATATTTATATGTAAATATATATTTATATGTAAATATATATTTATATGTAAATATATATTTATATGTAAATATATATTTACATGTAAATAAATATATATATATAAAATAGAGTATAACTTGGTTATAGAAAAGAATGAGATCTTGCCATTTTGAGAACATGGATGGACCTAGAGAGTATTATGCTAAGTGAAATATCTCAAATACCATATGATTTCACTTACAGGTAGAATCTAAAAACCAAACAAACATTTAAAAAAGCAGAAACAAGGGCGCCTGGGTGGCTCAGTCAGTTAAGCATCTGACTTCAGCTCAGGTCATGATCTCATGGTTTGTGAGTTTGAGCCCTGAGTTGGGCTCTGTACCGACAGCCCCTCTCTTTCTGTCCCTCCCCCACTCATGCTTGTGCTCTCTCTCTCTTTCTCTCAAAATGAATAAATATTTAAAAAAGAAAAGAAAAATATATAAACTTAAAAAAGAAAAGAAAAGAAAAGAAAAGAAGGGCGCCTGGATGGCTCAGTCAGTTGAGCACCTGACTCTTTACTTCAGCTCAGGTCATGATCCCAGGGTTGTGGGATGGAGCCCCGCATCAGGCTCCATGCTGAGTGTGGAGCCTGCTTGGGATCATCTCTCTCCCTCTGCCCCTCTACCCGTACACCCCACCCCTCCCTGCTCTCTATGTAAAATAAAATAAACAAAACAAAAAAGAAAAAAAGAAAAGAAAAGAAAAGAAAATCACTGAGGAGAATCAGGATATCTACCTGAAAAAATTTTAATGCAGGTCAAAGTACCCTATTCTGTGGGGAAAAAATGCCACAAAGGACATTTATTAGTAAGGAAGAGAAGCGAGCACCAGGATTTAAGGCAGGAAGGGATAGGCAAATGCAAATGTAGTTTATGGGTTTATGATCAGGACTGCCCTTATTTATAAAGTTGCTAACACCCAAGCCTTGAAGAAAAGAGATAAAACACAAGCTATCAGGTATTTGGTTGTACAACAAGAAGGCATGGACAACGAGAAACACTTTTCTGTATTTATTCCATCAACGCTTTGTCCCTGAAGTCAGGAAGTACCCTGTCAATAAGGGACTGCCTTCTAAAGTTGTTTTGATATTGGACAAATGCTCTGACCGCCTAGAACTCCATGAGTTCAAAAGTGAAGGTGTTTACTTGTCCCCAAATATAACGTTTCTAATTCAGCCTTTAGATCAGGGAGTCGTGAGGACCTTTAAAGCTTATTACACATGGTACTCTGTGGAAAAGATTGTCAACACTACAGAGGAGAACCCCAACAGACAGAACAGCATGAAAGTTTGGAAGAGTTACACCACTGAAGATACTGTTGTTACAGAAAAAGCTGTGTAAGCCATCAAGCCTGAAACAATAAATTCCTGCTGCAGAAAACTGTGTCTAGATGTTGTGCATGACTTCACAGGATTTACAGCAGAACCAATCATGGAAATCATGAAAGAGATTGTGGATATGGCAAAAAAAAAAAAAAAAAAAAAAAAGAAAAGAAAAGAAAAAGGTGGAAAGTGAAAGGTTTCAAGATATGGATCTTGGAGAAATTCAAGAGCTAACAGACACCACACCAGAGGAATTAACAGAAGAACACCCAATGGAGATGAGTTAGTCCAAACCAGGGCCAGCTGATGAGGAAGAAGACGTACAAGAAGCGGTGCCAGAAAACAAACTGACATTAGACAAACTTGTGGAAGGGTTCTGGTTATTCAAGACTGCTCTTGACTTCTGTTATGACACGGACCCTTCTGAGACATGGGCACTGAAACGGAAGCAAATGGTGGAAGAAGGATTGGTACCATATAGAAATAGTTTTAGAGAAATAAAAAAAAGTGAGACAGTCAGGAATTTGATGCATTTCCATAAAGTTCCACTCAGTGTGCCTGCCTCACCTGCCTCTACTTCCACGTCTGCCACGCCTTGTGTCTCTGCCACCCCTGGGAGAGCAAGACCAACCCCTATTCCTCCTCAGCCTATGTGAAGACGAGGAGGATGAAGACCGTGATGATGATCCACTTCCACTTACTGAATAGTAAATAATCATCATGCTGTATAGCTGAAAAACCTATCTGTTGTGTATGTGTGTGTCTTTGTGTGAAAACCTGATAACTGTCCAGCAAGAACTGTAGGAGACGTTTTGGTGCCATCATCATCATCACGCCTAAGTATTCATTGTGGAGAACATCGTGTGCCAGACTTGTATGGAAGTAGATAGCTTATCCTCACATAGGCATGAAGTGAGTGATAGTTAATAGAAAATAAGTAATATGTTAGTTATCTTACTGTTTTATAACCTTGCTTTCAGAGAATTACATTGCCATACAGTGTGCCTCTCTCATAATTGGAGAAACTACACATTAGCCTGTTATCACAGGCAAGTGGTTTTTTAAAAATGTAACAATGGGGGCGCCTGGGTGGCTCAGTCGGTTAAGCGGCCGACTTCGGCTCAGGTCATGATCTCGCGGTCCGTGAGTTCGAGCCCCGCGTCGGGCTCTGTGCTGACAGCTCAGAGCCTGGAGCCTGCTTCAGATTCTGTGTCTCCCTCTCTCTGACCCTCCCCCGTTCATGCTCTGTCTCTCTCTGTCTCAAAAATAAATAAACGTTAAAAAAAAATTAAAAAAAAAATAAAAATAAAAAATAAAAATAAAAATGTAACAATGCTTCTAATACTGTATTATAAATATGATGGTAATGTGGTATGCCGTAAAAACGTTTGTA
The DNA here is from genome assembly GCF_018350215.1 of Panthera leo. NCBI lineage: Eukaryota > Metazoa > Chordata > Mammalia > Carnivora > Felidae > Panthera > Panthera leo. The sequence continues at coordinate 41,689,527 of NC_056695.1, forward strand.
ACCATTCATTAGTGTACAAACTAGGCTACTGTGAAGCAATCCTACTGATTACAGTGGGATACCATAGAGCAATCATATTGCTGCTTCTTCACTATCAATGCATGAATTGTTGTATTTGTAAATAAGAATTTCTTTTTCATATTATCTTTTCATTTTTGATGCCCAGTGTTAACAATAATAATAGCTACAGTGTTTTGTATCATACGAGACAATATTGACATAGGTAATGACAGATGATTCATCTTGTAAACAGAAAATATAAACTTATGGTATTGATAAATATGGTACAGTACTGCAAATGCATTTTCTCTTCCTTATGCCTTTCTTAATAATTTCCTTTCCTCTAGCTCCCCTTGTTGTAAGAATAGAGTGTAAAATACTTATACGAAATATTTGTTACTTGACTTTATTTTATCCGTGAGTCTTTTGGTCAACAGTAGGCTGTTAGTAAAGTTTTGGGGGAGTAAAAAGTTATACACAGATGTCCCACCACGTGGGGATTGGCACCCCATCCTCTGTGTTTGTTGTTCAAGGGTCAACCATATATTAATTTACACCTTCTAGTCTAGACTCTACAACTTGCTTTGCTTGGAATTAAGATAATTTGGCATTTCAGCAACTGGCCAAGTGAAAACTGCTTTTAATATTTGCCATCGATTCTTTCTGGTTTTAATATCTTAAAAGTTACTACAAAATATTCCAAGTCACAAGAGGTATTTCTAAACCATTAGATGTAAAACGTCAAACTATCACTGTAAACTTGATGTTACACTGATGCTTCTCTATAATGGTATCTAAATCTTAGGAAACCATTAACAATTTTATAAGTCATTTGTTTATACATCAGATACGCTTTTTCACTCCTTTATTCATGCAAAGCAACAAGGAAAAACCTGACTTTTTTTTTAAATTTTTTTTTCAACGTTTTTTATTTATTTTTGGGACAGAGAGAGACAGAGCATGAACGGGGGAGGGGCAGAGAGAGAGGGAGACACAGAATTGGAAACAGGCTCCAGGCTCAGAGCCATCAGCCCAGAGCCTCACGCGGGGCTTGAACTCACGGACCACGAGATTGTGACCTGAGCTGAAGTCCGACGGTCAACCGACTGAGCCACCCAGGCGCCCCAAAACCTGACTTTTATTAGCACAGCTTTTAGTTTCTCTACTGGCAGATTTAGATAAAATAGCCCTGAGAACTGCTTTTAAAAGATAGAAGCCTATAAAATTGAGAAGCCAAATATGAAAATTGAAAAGCCAAAATATGCTTTATTATACCAAGTTAAAAATAAACTGGTTTCAAAAAAAGCCAGCTACTCAAAAATATAATCTTGTAACCTCACTGCCCTTGCTATAGCAGTTTGCTCTCCTTCTATTTCTTGACACACTGCTCTGTATAATTACGTTCATTTATTTCGCAACATTCCGTTTGTACATGTGAATACCAAAGTTTCTATTTACATATTTTATTTTTCTGAAACACACCATGGTGTATCATATTGGCTCAAATGTGCAAGCGTAGGATTGTATGTAACAGTGGCCACTTATTTTTCCTAACACAGAAATACATTTTAAAGTAATTTCTAGAGAACTGAGTGCTTCAAATCCACTTCAAGCCCTTTCACTAAAACTCTCTCACAGTTTAATAAATTTCATTCATGAAGTCCTCATCCAGACTGAGGTCTAAGTCTCCTACCTCAAGTTTACTCTATGTCAGGTCCTACCACTGTTAAAGCAAGTTGATTTGCGATTTACTTGTAAGTTATTATTTTTTTAATGTTTTTATTTATTTTTGAGACAGAGACAGAGCATGAGCAGGGGAGGGGAAGAGAGAGAGGGAGACACAGAATCCGAAGCAGGCTCCAAGCTCTGAGCTGTCAGCACAGAGCCCAACGCAGGGCTCGAACCCACGGACCGTGAGATCATGACCTGTGCCAAGGCCAGACGCTCAGCCGACTGAACCACCCAGGCGCCCCAGATTTACTTGTAAGTTAAACTAAAGCTCTGAAAATAACTTTACGCCTTTACTTTTTAATCATCATTAAATAAGAACAAGTGGGAACCAAGTTATCTTGGGAAACCTAACACTTGGGTGTTCTGACAAATATCAACTGATAATGGTTTCCAAATCCCCTTGGGGTCTTAGGGTGAATTTAGGATGAGTGAGGGGCGGGCCTGGTTCCTGCTTTCCAACCCTGCCTCCGGACCTCTCCTTTTATCTGTCTTATTTGTATATGCTACCAGTGAGTTCATTTTGCCTGCTTGCTCTTTTTTCTCTCCTCTACCTCCCTTTCTTTGTTAGGAGTTACATAATGTGCAGTCCTTCCCTTCTCCATCTGCACAATTCAGTCCTACAGACGTTAGGTGGGCCAGAACAAAGCAGGGGTCTGTGCAAAGGAGCAGCTGGTGTGGGGTGTCAGAGACTAGAGGAGAGTGTGTGGAGGGGGTGTGATGGGTGGGGGAGGGCAGATAGCCTGGTGCAAGGAATCAGAGCCCAAAGACAGCAATGTGTCCACATGGGGGGAGCAGCTTGGCCTGGTGGTTGGAACCTGAGCAGAATGAGAGAGGGTATCCTTCCATGGGAGCAGCATAGTTCTATATCCCAAGCATGGTGAAAAGGTCATTCACACAGGAGGAAGGCTGGGGGCCTGGTGTCAAAGCGCAAGCAGGGTGAGGAGGGTGCTCAGGTATGAGGAAGTCAGAGACCTCACAGGGTGAAGGGTCCTTGTGTGCGGATGGCTCAGAGTGGGATGTCAGAGATAGGCAGGGTGATGAGAGTATCCCCACAGAAAAGGAGTCCACTAATGAGGACTGGAACCCAAGTGTGGAGGGTATCCATATGTGAGGGCAGCCTAGAATGAGGTGTTAGAGAACAATACAGAAGGGTGGAAGTGGGGGAGGCCCAGCATGGGGTATTAGAGCCTAAGTGGGATAAGGGGGGCATCCATGATAGGAAAAGCCTGGTATGAAGCATCAGAGCCTGAATGGGGTTAGAGGTATCCATATGAGAGAGAGGTAGCAGTGGTGATGAGAGACAAGTTACCTACAGGGAGACTGATCAAATAATTTAAATATACTAAAGCTAATGAGAACCAGTCTTTTACTCTCAGAGAAGAGAGAAACCCTATAGTGTTGTTATATTTGGAGTATCAGTATGAAGTCATAATTTCAATAGAGATAGGTAGAAATCTAGATTTCTATCTACACACACACATACACATGTTCCCTAGATTTGTCTCCTAAACGGGCCTGGGGGTGGTACTCTTCCCAAAGCAACAGGCACACCTACTGCCCAGACCTTGGCTTTAAAGCACTCTCCACTAAAAAACACAACAGCTCTTTGGAGAAATGGCCAATTCCTGGGTTGCAGCAGGGAAAATTCAAGATGAGTCTAGAACATACTATTGTAGCAAAAATGTAAAGGACTCAAATAATGACTTGTCAGTAGACCACAGGAGCCAACTTGCCACTGACCAAATTTAGGGACAATAGGAGCATCAAAATAAATTCTGATAATAAAGGGTAATGAAGTATGGTTCCTGGGCCAGCAGCAACAGCAGCACCTGGAAACTGGTCTGAAATGCAAATTTTCAGGTCCTACTCCGACCTACAAAATCAGGAACTCTGGAGATGAGAGTCTAGCAGTCTATGTTTTCAGAAGCCCTCCAAGGCATTCTCATACACTCAAGTTTGAGAACCACTGAACTAAGAAACCATGAGTCCATTAAAGAAATGAACAAAATGAAAGTTTGATGAGGAATATAATTTCTACATAGTCTCCAAAGTATAACTTCACAAAATACTTATCAGAAAAAGTGACTTTATAATGAAAAAGTCTAGCATATACCACCCAATGAAGTGATCAAAGTGAACATAAGTAATGGGACAAATTGAAATTGAGCACACCTGACATGATGAGGAAACACAGCTTCTGTGATACTCCTGCTACACAGATGCGTAACTGAATTTAATAATAAGGAATTATCAGACAAACTTCCACTGAGGGGCATCCTAAAGATCACTGGTGCATCATCTTTAGAAATACCAAGGTCATGAAAATCATGAGAGTCGTGAGTTTAAACAGCTCATTCTTTTCCACAGTAGTAGGCACATTAAAAGTGCTCAATACATGTTTATGAGGTACAAAGTTTGCCTTAAGTAGCTCTGGAATTTTGGTTTCTTCAAGTCATCAAAATATTCCTATAAAATATATAAAAAATTTAAACTTTACAGTTTTACCCTATTACTTTCACAATAGTTTATCTTGGGGTGCTTGGGTGGCTCTGTCGGTTAAGCCTCCAGCTCTTGGTTTTGGCTCAGGTCACAATCTCACGGTTCATGAGTTCAAGCCCCCAGTCAGGCTCTGTGCTGTCAGGGAAAAGCCTGCTAGGGATTCTCTTTTCCTGTCTTTGCCCTGCTAGCTCATGCCCTCTCGCTCTTAAAAAAACCACACACACACACACACACCCAAAAAAACAAACAAAAAAAAAAAACTTAGTTTATCTTGAGACATTCTGATAGTAATTGGAGTACAAAACCAAATATATATTAAGGCAGCTCCAAATAACAATAAACCATGTCATCAGCATATGGAATATTTTTCTGAGTCTGCCCGCAGTACATCCAAAAGGTTTTACCCTACTGGCTTGAAACAGAAGGCTGATAGGAACGCACTGCTGTTTCACTTGCCTGGAAATTTGCTAACGAATGATTTACTAGGAAATCATTTCCAACTCTAATTTTGGAGGTAATATTAACGATATGTTCTGGGTATCAATAACCAAGAGTCCTAATCAGACTCAGAGTTAGAAGAAAACACTGAAGTAAATCTTCATGATCTTATGTTAGGCAATGACACCAGAAGCACAATCAAGAAAAGAAAAAATTGATAAACTGGACTTCATTAAACTTGTGCTTCAAACAATACCACCAAGAAAGTGAAAAGACAACTTACAGAATGGGAGAAAACATTTGTAAATGGTGCTTTTGATGAGAGTATTGTATTCAGATTACATAAATAACTCCTACAACTCACTGATAACAACCTAGAACAAAGGATGTAATAGACACTTCTAAGAAGACATGCAAATAGCCAATAAGCACATGAAAAGATCCACACCTTCATTAACCCTTAGGAAAATGTAAATGAAAACCAGAGACTTCACATGCTGTAATCAGAGACAGCAGGTGTTGGGAAAGAGGAACCCTCCTGTACTGTTAATGGGAAAGTAAAATGGTGCAACCACTTTGGAAAAGTTTGGCGATGCCTCAAAAAGTTAAACATAGAGGTAACATATAACCCAGCAGTTCCATTTTGAGGTATATACTCAAGAGAAAGGAACACAGGTCAACACAAAAGCCTGAACACAAAATGTTCACAGCAACATTATTCATAATAGCCCCAAAGTGGAAACAACCCAAATGTCAACTGATGAATAAATACAGGACATCCATATCATAGAATATTATCCGGCAATACAAAGGAAGAAGTACTCATGCTTGATACATGAAGGAAACTTAAAAACATAAAAAGTGAAAGAAACCAGTCAGCAAAGACCAAATAATGTATGATTGCATTTGTGAAATGTCTAGATAAGGACATCTACAGAGATAGAAAGTGGATTAGCGGCTGCTTAGGGTCAGGGGATTGGGGAAGGAGCAAGGAGAGACTGCTAATGGTGCAGCATTTCTTTTTTATGGTGATGAAAATGTTCTGGAAATAGTGGCACGGTTTTAGAGAATATACCAAAAGCCACTTTTATACTTTAAATCAGTTAATTGTGTGGTATGTGAATTATATCTCAAAGCTGCTAAAAATAAGGAATAGTAAAGTATGTATTTTCTCTCAACACTAAGATAACAGGAGCATACAAAGTCTGATTAAAGTGGTACTTACTGCTACTTTGTTCTTGAAAAAACTACTAGAGAATCATTTTAACTAGTATAAATAATGTAACAATAACAGTTTGGATGCTGAAGCAAAGACAATGTTAGCAATATTTTCAACCAACTTCCTCTACTCTTTAATTCTTGATAAATTAAAATGACAGGGTTATCATGCCAACCAATTGTATATATGAGTATACTGTTGTAAAAATTTTCAATTAGTGCAGATGCCAAGTATAACGTAATTTTTAAGAAATTTGACTTGATGTTTAAGAGAATGCCACTGATAATAACCTTTACAAAAATGTACCTTTAAAGTTTAGAACACCCAACACTAAATCTATGGAGCCTGACAGAACAGATAATTAATAAATGATCTAAAATAACGTTATATTTTTTATTTGAGAGAGCAAGCACACGTACAAGCGAGGGAAAGGCAGAGAGTGGGAGAGAGAGAATCCCAAGCAGGCTCCACCCTGTCAGCCTGCAGCCACACACAATCCTATAAACTGTGTGTGAGATCATGATCTGGGCCCAAATCAGAGTCAGACGCTCAACCAACTGGGCCACCCAGGTGCCCCAAGGCTTTCTTTCAAAACTAAGTTATTTTAGGGGTGCCCGAGTGGCCCTTGATTTTTGGCCCAGGTCATGATCTCATGGTTCCAGGGTTCGAGCACTTTGTCGGGATGAGTGTGGGCCCTGACTGAGATTCTCTCACTCCCGCTCTTCCTCTGCTCCTCTCCTCTGCTGGCGCACACTCTAAAAATAAAAATAAAAATAAATAAAATAAGAAATAAAGCCTTAAAATTACCATCAATAAATTTCATGCATTTTAATCCTACACTTCACTCTTAAGTTTTATTTATCTTGTAAAATGTATAGCAATCTAATACGTGTGGATGTGCAAATCATTGCTATTATACGCTTTAAAGATACAAAGTATTTGAGAACAAAATTAGCCTATCTGAGAGAAAAGAGTGTGGCTAAAGTACTAGAATCTTTCAAGAATCATTAGGTATACAATTGAATACTTATAATTGAATATTACAATTCAATATTATAATTGAACATAAGAATTTCAGCATGAAGGTAATAAAGATATAGAAACAAAATGACTTTAACTATGGACATTTTATGTACTGTAATAAGGTGTATTCAATTTAATATTTTTGGTTGGCATCTATGGAATCTTGTTTCCTTTACATCAAAAGTTACCAATTTGGTTAATGTACTGCAGGTACAGTCCAAGTAAATTTTATTCAAGAGGAATGGCATGAGAAATAGGCACCAAAGATTTACAGAAGCTTTAAACATTACAGAACAAATTCTGGAAGAAAATACATCTTGGATTCCATTTTGCATGTAAACTCTATTAAAAGGAGGGAAATTCTGTTTACTGCTCTGTCCCTAGTGCTTAGAACAATGCCTGGCACATAAAAGGTACCCCCAGCTACTGAAAGAGGTAAAATATGCAGAATATCTTCATTACCTTAGAAAGGGAGAAAAATCTTCAAGTCACAGTATGCAAGAAACAGAGAGTTAAGTTGTAAAATATTTTTTATTGTAAGAACAGTCAACAGAGGTTGACAATGCAAATGTCATCCCAGATTTCCCCTTGGTTCTTGAATTTGCTGGGTTGCTATGTACCAGAAAGTCTCCATTAGCACTTCTCAGGCTTCATGGTCTTTTTGAGATATGTTGATTAATTATACTGCAATTATACTGTATATATTGCTTGGAAACAAATGTCCATATGATATTAAAACAAACAAAAAAACCTGTTGTGGCTTTGTTTCACATTTCCTACAGGGAAATCTATGTATCTCAGATGCTTTCACAATCTAACAGTAAAGTTAGTGCCTTAACCAAACCCAAAAATTCTCTGTCATATTACTGAATCAAACAGTCATGACATCTGCAATATATCCAGATTTAAATATTTAAAAACACAGAAGTTTGGAATTTAAAATAAACTTTAGGCTGATTTTTTCATATTTGAAAGACTGTAGTTATTTGCAGCATACAAATGGAGAGAATAGTGCAAAATGCATCAAGTTTTATATGATAAATATACTTTCAACCTAAATGGCTGCCTCAAAAGCAAAAAGTGAAAAATTACTAATTCTCAAAAGCAATCTAGGCTGACTCAATAAAGTTTACAATTTAGAAAGATCAATTGCTACTCTATTTCTATAGATTGCAAAATGATTTCAGAAACAGATTAACATATAATTGTTTTACAAAAATAGAAGTATCATTTGGGACTTTACAAAACTTTATAAAATATAACACTATATTTGCAAATTCAAGATAGTTTCACACTGAAATAGACAATACTTCCACCAATATAAGTCTAGTCAAACTTAACTGGTCCGTCTTCATCATTCTTACACATTATTTCTTCCAAGTCTTCAGCCCAAGTAGATCTATGCTCTATCGTGGGATTTTTTTTTTTTTTTAAAGAGATTGTTTAATTTCAAAAGTTTTGTAAGATTTTTCATTCTAGAAATAATGTTAAAGCAGATGAATTTATACCTACAAATATGCTTTACTAAAAGTAGAAACTAATGCAGTGTGACAATTCTGTATTTGATAAATTTCAAATCAAATCCCTAAGAATGACAACCTATTAATTTAAAATATATATTTGACAATTTGGTACCTATAAAACATAAAAATATAATCACAACTATTTTATGGAAAAATATTCATATAAAATGAAGAAGCTCTAAATTTAGTTATTTGTAGCTTGCAGATGAGAAGTATTTTGTAAGTATACCCATTCATAAACGCTCATTTTATCACCTCAAAGAGCACCAGTGTATTTTCAAAACAAACTAAAAGTGAGAAGGTAGGGGCTTATTTCATGTAACAGTGCTATTATGATAAGGCACCACTTGGTATATGAAAAAGCCGAACAAAGTATTTTCAAATCACGTTTTTTTGTTACTGGTGTCTTAACCATTACATAGAATGGTTAGGAAAAAAGCTAATAATATTAGCTAACTGCGTTATACAACTTTTTCCATCATTTTTTGCTTTTGGTATTTCCATATAACAGAACATATAGTAAACATCAATGTAATACATGATCTGTTAAAAAAAAATCTTTTCTCAACCTTCCAACAAAATAATCTAAAATTAAACAAGAATAAGAAACCAAAAATTTATCTGGTAGATTTGCAAAAGTCTATCCCTGTAGAAGAGCGGGGAGTTGGGTGGGGGTGGGGGGACAAAATGACAGGACCTATTGTCTATAGAATATATCGAGGCACATAGGTTAAAAGATTCTCAGGCAAATTCACGGCTAGAGCAAAACTGAGAGAAAGCTCAGAATTCTATGTTCCCCCAGAGCTGATTTCTCAGGTAGTCACACCCAATTAAATATTTCAAAATATGTCCTTAGTCACTACTATCATCATCATCATCATCATCAGATACATCATTTAAAGGAGACTTCAATGATTGACTGTAAGAGTCTGATCTAGTAGGCTGGCACGTGGCCATGTCCCCGGTGGAAAGCAGGTCATAGCAGAAGTCACAAATCCGCACAGGCTTAGAGGACTGGCTTGGAAGAAGAAATCTCTTTTCAGAGCAGGGCCCACAGACAACAAAACCACATTTGCGGCAATGGTGACGACGATTAACAGGTGTGAATTTTGCTTTCTGACAACGCATACATACAGTTGCCTCAGAGTCAGGAACCCAGACAGCAGCATGTTCATTACTGGGTGTCTTCCCACTTTTGGAGAGTAAGTCAGTAACACATTTATTTATGTGATTCATCCATTCTGATTTCTCAGTGGCAGTGGCAGCATAAACTGCAAATGATTTAGTTGGTGTCTTGATAAGCCATCCATTCCTTAAGTCTCCCTCATCTTTGATGGAATCAATAGTGACATTTTCCAGGGGAATAATATGTTGTTTGTTATATTTTTTCTTCTGGATGACAATATTGCCATATACAAGAATATCATTAAATAAGAAAAACTGCCTTGCTTTGGGCTTTTTTCTGCACAACTTAGTCAATACTCCTTCTCCAATAAGAACCCTTCCTGGTATAGTTAAGGGTTGACCAGCTGCTCCAAAACAGTTTTCTACTATATTTATACGTCTAGTATTTGCTTCGCTGTTTGCCAAGCGATCCACCATCTTCTGCTAGTAGCCTTTGGGAAAAAAAGAAGAAGAAATTAGCACATAGAAATTGGAAATTTATGTAAGTTAAAAGATTATATAACCTAAATTTAACAAATCCATACTTTTACTTATAGGCAAAATACTCCAACAAAATTGTTTCCCTCTAAGAAAATTACAAAGCATACAAAAAAGATTAACCATCTCAACATAGCACTATACTACTGAATTAGGTACTTATGAAAAGCATAAACTTCTTACAGACATAAAGGAATAAGCAACTGGATGATAAATAGAAGTCCTCTCTGCAAAATAATAATCCCAGTCCCATGAAATTTAATCTCAGAGGGGTTCTGAATAAGAGAAATTAATTAAGCTATTACCATTGAGCTAAGGCCTTATTCCTCTCATCTGGATTACCAGACTGTCTCCTGACGTGTCTCCTTGCCTTTGGTCTTGCCCCATAAATCAATCTTCAGGCAGTGATTTCTCAAATGCAAATCTCACCATGTCATTATTCAAAAGAACTCCCTTTGATCTACAAAATGCAGAATTTTTAGCATGGCATACAAGGCTGTTCATTATCTAGTTCTTGCTTACCCTCTTAGACTCATCAGAAGTCACTCTTCACCTCAAACTTGTTCTAATATCCTACTATTTACAGTCCATTTCATCACATGTACCTTCTCTTATGCTGTCGTATATCCTTTAATACTTACTACTCACACCTAACTCTTACTGATCCTTCAAGACTCAGTTTAGGTTATATCTAATTCAGAAGTCTCCCTTAAACTCTATTAGACTAAATACATTCCTCTATGCTCTTTACATTCCATGTACCTTTTGGTTTCATTCTTACCAAAGGATGAAATCTGTCTCCTTCAAGGCTGCAATGGAACCTAAAAGACAGAGGCTATCTGATCTTTATCTCCGAAAATGACACCCTCCAGCACAGCAAAGGTGCTCAAAAATGTTGACAAGAACATTTTGGCATTTCATATTAATCTAATCTTAAATGACCATAGATTTAATCTCTAGATCCAATATTGACTTCATTCAAGTCCTTGAGTTGTGCCCTATTTCAAACTTACTAACCTAATACTACCACAACCAAGTCATATTAAAGAGGAGCATTTAAAGTTTAAAGATGAAGAACACAGTCTAAATTCCAGTATTCAGTTCATAAATTGATGACACTGTACCCCTTTTTGGTCTCCATTACAAAGATTCTGATTATTCCTGAATTTGTCTCTCCTCCAATCTTGGGTCCTTATAAAGCTCTCTTGCCCTCCACAAGGGTAGGCTCTGCCCTTAAAGTTGTTCCAAAGAATTTATATGATAATGCATGGCTCCAAACTGTGATGACTTCTTTTTCTAATTGCAGCAAATGTGCCAACCAATTAAAGGTTTACTGTTCTATGCACAGTGCGTCACAGGAGAGGAAATAAAAACACCTCATTAACACTAAAAGAGTCTCAATCTCATTCATAATTCAATGATATACAACATTAGGATATTTTTTACTAATCCGATTAACACAAATTTTTTAAATTTCCTAAGATGAAGTACTACTGAGGATACAGGGAAACAGGCACTCTTGTACACTACAGAAAATATGTATACTCACTGATCTAAGTATTTTATCAAAAGAAATTCCAGTCGAGTGCATAAACATATGTGCAAGTATATCCAACATAGCACTGTTTGTAACACACACAAAAAAGTTGGAGAAGCTCCAAATGTCCACAAGAGAAACTGGCTGAACAATTTATGATACACTCATAATAATATGCTAAGTATATGTTAATAATGAGATAGGTCTAAACATAGTGATATGGGAAAATGCTCAAGATATTTAGGTGGGGAAAGAGTTGAATGTCATAATCTCATTTGTTTCAAATATATACTGTGTTTCATCAAATCTAAGATACTATAAGACACATCCTCATTTTATGTGCCACTGAAAATGAAAAATGCTGACAATTACATCATGGCATGCCCCTGATTACATGACACCCCAAATTGAGACATCAGTAAAACATGTTCATCTTTACACACAGTGAAATATGGTTTAACATATAATCATAGGCACTTATAAATATGTAAGCACACACATAGAAAATAAAACTAGAAAACTATGTAATGTCAACAATGGTTACTTATCTCTAAGAAGTACAATTATAGATAATTTTCATACTTTACACTATCTTTAAACATTCAACAAGTATTTATTTTGTTAATCACTAATCTAGGTGCAGGAGAAAAAATAATATACAACACATGCAATGTCCTTGCTCAAGGCTTACATCCTAGCTGGTGAGAAGGGAAACAGAAAACAAAATCGAGAACCAAGTTGTAAATTAATGTACTGATTTTTTAAAGTGATTTTTTAAAAAATGTTTATTTTTGAGAGAGACAAAGACAGCGTGAGCAGGGAAGGGTAAAAGAGAGAGGGAGACAAAGCAGGCTCCAGTCTCCATGCTGTCAGCAGAGAGCCCAATGCAGGGCTCGAACTCACCAACCATGAGATCATGACCTGAGCTGAAGTCGGATGCTTAACGGGCTGAGCCACCCAGGCACCCCTTAAAGTGATTTTTGAAAAAAAGAACTAAGAAGCTACTCAGACTAGATGGTCAGGGAAGGCCTTTCTAAAGTGGTATTCTTTCAGCTGATAAGGAGGAACTAGATACACAGACATGAGGCGTGGAGACAGAGAAGTATATTTCAAGCAAAAGAAGTAACTGAAGGTCCTAAGGCAGAAGAGATTGGTGCTTTAGAGAACTGAAAGTATCTATTTATTTCCATCTAAATCAACGGCAGATTTTACTTCTTTGGACATACAGATATTAATCAGCTCAAATGCAGTGCAAACAGGTTTCCTATTATTGCTACTACTGGAATTAATACCATCCAAATTTGTGCAATACTTTTTACATTCATTATTTTCTGACTTTAATGGTCTCAAATTCCTGTGAAGTAATTAAACAAGTTTTTACATCTTCCAAAGAAGCATCTAATAATATTTGCTGAAATGTGAGCTGAAGGAGAAACTAAGGCACAAAGACAGACATTCAATAATGTCCAAGGCAAAACAGCCTGGAAGTTATTCTACTCATTGGGAGTCCAAGCACCCAGCTGAGCATTGCATGCATTACTGTATATCCTACTCAGGGCAACCTTACAATAGAAATGCACTATTAGCTCCATTTTATAGATGGGTAAACAGATATAAAGGAGTTAGGAACGCTGTCCAAGGCTGTCACAGAACTGGGGCTCCAATGTGATTCCTCTGTGCTGTTACCAGTATATTATGGTACACTAATTATTCCTTAAGGCTCCATTGATTCTACAAGAATTAAGAAAGCTATTGCTAACCTTTGGACCTTCACTGCAAACCCTAAAAAAAAGAAAGAAAAGAATACCAACTTGAGAAAAAATAACCTGAAAGGACAAGTCATCATGCTTTATTTAGCCAGTCTCCTGAATGGATCATTCTTCAAATTTTACAATTTTAAGCCTGAATCTCTGTTCATAAATCTTGCCCCATTTAAGAATGAAGAAACAAAAGAGATGTTTGGGCATCATTAATTGATATTTGGCTAGAACAAATAGCTTTCAAAGTTTGACAGTGACCCACATAAAAAATACATTTCATACTGCAGGATTACAAATACATACTCATAATTCTTCCAACTATAAATAATGTATTCTGTTATCTTCATTTATTTTAATGATAGTTGCAGGCCCACTTGATTGATTTCACTAATGGATTGTGACCTATATTTGAACAACAATGAGCATAAAGACCTCTCCATTATCCCTGTTGGTCCTAAAATATTTCTGTATGGACATGAAGAAGGACATGAAGAAGGGAAGCACTGAGCTAAAAAACCCAGGAATACACAAATGCCCTGTGCGCGCAAGCACACACACATAACAGAAATAGTTGGGTGTCCAGCAGGGACAGCACATAGAGGGATGGGAGAATAGGGGGAAGTCACCAAAAGCAAAATCAAAGTACCACTTTTAGCTGGATTACTGCTAGATACCCCAAAGCAAGGTTCTTTGGTAAACTGGATTAGGGTACTACCCTTTCACTCAGGGCCTAAACAGGGCCTCTGCCTTCCCCCAAAGCCCAAATTCAAATTTACCAAGAGCACAGTGAGGTGCCTCAAGCAGTAAGAACTCTTAAAGACTTTTGTGAGAATATAGAATGTAAGATTACTCAGCCAGCCAAGGAAGGAGTCCTTTGCATAACTTACTCAATGAGGGGCACAGAAAAAGGAGAAGACAACTCTAAGACATGGCCTAATTAAATTTTTATCTACTTTTCTTAGGAAGGAATACCACTGACTATACGAAGAGTTAGGAAGAAAGCTTCCCCATCCTCTGGCAGAGATGATTTCTTTAGAACAGTTTCCAAGAAATAAAATTACTTGGTCAAAAGGCACGAATATTTAAGGCTGTTACCTTTTACAAAATTTCCCTTCTGAGAGGTAACACCAATTTACCAAGCAGCACAATGACTGTACATACCTAATCTTGTCTCACATATTTTTCCTCAAAAATGTCAGCAAACTAGATACCAAAAATGGCATGTCACTCTATTACTTTCATTTACTTTTTTATTTAACATTTATTGAACACTTTTTAGATGGCATTCTTATTCTCCTCTCAGAGCAGTCTACTGAAGGAGAAAGGCAGTAAACGATTCTGAAAGGTGAAGTGCAATGAAGGAAATCAGCAGGGTGTCAAGATACAGGGAAAAACTCATTTACTAAGTAATTCAAAAAGGGTTCACTGAGATGGTGCAACACACTGAGTCTTAAAGGATAGGGAGGTCAGCCATGCAAAGGACCTAATACTACGGGCAAAGGTCCTGAGACAAAAAATAATATACTACTTTTTTTTTTTTAGTATAATTTATTGTCAAGTTGTCTAACATACAGTGTATACAGTGTGCTCTTGGTTTTGGGGGTAGATTCCCATGATTTATCGCTTACATACAACACCCAGTGCTCATCCCAACAAATGCCCTCTTCAAATCCCATCTTTTACTTTTAATTTAATTCAGTGTTTTATTTCACAGCTACCTAGTGAAGCCAACCACTTTCTAAAGTGTTTATTAACCACCTGTATTTCTAAGCTTGTATATTTAGGAATTATTAATTTGTATGAGTGTTTCACACATAAAGGCTATTAACCCATTTATTTCTTTGCTTTTCCTAGTATATTAAACTGTATTTTATGGTGGTTGACACAGAGGCAGTTTTATTTCTTAAACTTAGACATTTCCCTTTGTGATCTGTCTTCCATTACTCCTAAGCTCTCCTTATCCAGATATCAGGTGCACCTACAGGTTTCATCTACTATTAGAAAGTAGAGCCTTCCCAGGAAACCTTCTGTAAAACGAAAAGGCTAAAAGCAAAAAAGCAATTCCCATTAATTTATATGGAAACATTTTTGGGTGTTCCCAGACCAAAAAAATCCCCCACTTTTAGGCTTTTCTGATACCTTAGGACAAATCTTGCTAATGTATACACAAAAATAAATCAAGATAAAACACAGATGCATTATCTAAGACACAGTTCAAAACTATGTGGCTTGATGCAGAGATGCTGAACTCCAGGAGAGGAGCTTGGTGGTGCCACTGTCACTGCTCGGGGTATGTACTAACTCTATGATGGCTCACTGCAAAACAAATACTATTTTCTTTCTTTTCTCATTTTTCTCCTTTTTCTCTTCTTTCTCTTTCTCTATTCTAAATGTTTATTTTTGAGAGGGGGGAGGTATAGAGAAAAAGGGGAACAGAGGATACAAAGTGGGCTCTGCAATGACAGCAGAGAGCCCAATGCAGGGCTTGAACCCACAAACTGTGAGATCACGGCCCAAGCCACTTAACCAACTCAGCCACCCAGGTGCCCCTATTTATTTACTTACTTATTTATTTATTTATTTTAATTTTTAAGGAATCTTTACACCCAATGTGGGGCTCAACCTCACAACCTGGAGATCAACGGTTGCATGCTTGGGGTGCCTGGCTGGCTCAGTCGGTAGAGCATGCAACTCTTGATCCTGGGTTCATGAATTTAAGTCCCATGTTGGGTATGGAGCCTAGTTAAAAAAAAAAAGAGAGAGAGAGAGAGAGAGATGCATGCTCTACTGACTGAGCCAGCCAGGTGCCACAAAGCAAACACTATTTTCACTTGTTTCACCTTTTTTTGTAAAAATAAAAATCCACCTTGGGTTTCTTTCAGCCAGTGAACAGAAGTACTAATGTAGGTCTTTCATAAAGTTCAAAAAGTGGGGGATACCTGTATTTATTATCTATGTTTATGATATGAACTTTATGTTTAATTCTGTTATCCACCTGAAATTTATTCTGACATAGGTAAAAATTCCTTTTTTCTTTTTGAACATTTGCATTCTAAAAGAGCTAGCTAACTGCTTTAGAATGGCCAAATACTAAGTGACCTCAGGTTTCCTCACTTGTAAATGGGAATAATAATAGCAACAGCTTTGTCAGGAAGAGGATTAAATGATAATGCATATAAAATGTTCAGCAAGTAGTCAAAAAGTGGCAACATTTATTAATGGTTATTAATCTAAGCTACTGATTTACAACACCCTCTTTATAGTGAACTTTTATATATTCTAACATCTGCTTCTGGGCTGTTTGGTCTAATCCATTATCCTGTTTTCTAATTCTTGTGTGATTACTATACATCTGGTAGGACTAATCCAGGCTATCCTCATTACTTAACCTTTTAAAAACGTCTTACCTAATCTCCTCTGTTTATTTGTCCAGGTGAAATTTACTAGGAGAGTACTTTCCAACCTTAGCTGCACACTGGAACCACAGGAAAGCACTGACTTTCAATATACCGGAAAAAACCAACCATCTCAATCTACTAAGTTTAAAATACCCCTCTTACTATATTTTAAGCCATTTTATGACTAATTTATAGAAATAAGAATAAAGGAATAATAAAAAAAAAGATTTTAAAAACTATAAGAATTTAAACAGCAAATTTCTTATCCCACATTTGTTATTGAAGGTATATATATCCAAAAAAGCAACTAATTGCTCATAAGTTATAACACCTGAGTCTATAATATATTCATTTCTTTTGTAAAAAATTTAGAAAACTATTTTTGGGAGAGGGAGAAGGAGAGGGGGAGGGGGAAGAGGGGGGAGGAGGGGATGGGGGAGGGAGGGGAAAAAGAGAGAGAGAAAGAGAGAGAGAGAGAAACAGTGTGAGCTGGAAAGGGTCAGAGAGAGAGGGAGACAGAATCCAAAGCAGACTCTAGGCTATCAGCACAGAGCTTGAGGCAGGGCTCAAACCCACGAACCTTGAGATCATGACCTGACCCAAAGTTGTTGGCTTAACTGACTGAGCCACCCAGGTGCCCCTGTAATATATTCATTTCTGTCTTCAGTACTGTTTATTTATTAATTCTGAGTTGGAAAAACCTCATCTAGAAAATCACCTGAACACTCAGAGACTTCACTATAATGATTTGCCAATATTATTAAAGTATTGCTGTTTCTTTACACTCATCTTCTGACTAGTTCTGAAATGCCTACCTCTTTTGATTTTTTTCTTTGCAGTTAAAGATGGAAAATTAAAAATTGAAAAATCTAAATTCTCAAATATGTTAAATGTAGGCTTAAAACAAACAAAAGAATAAGAAGGATGAATATCTGCACACTGTTTTTGTATCTTTTTGAAAGATGATGCAGTACTTTCGGCAAGGCCATTATAAAACTGAAAGGTATGATAGGACACCAAAATAGTTAAATGCTTCAAAATGCAGAAAAGCAAGATCATTAAGATCCCGTATAGAGAAAAAGAATCGCAAGCAGGCTCCAGGCTGCATGTGGAGCCCAACATGGGGCTTGAACCACCATCCTGGGACCATGCCCTGAGATGAAATCAAGAGTCAGATGCTCAACAATTGAGCCACCCAGGCACCCCTTATTCTACTTTTTATTAAGTAATTTTCTTTTTTGTTTTGCAGATCTCTAAGAAATAAAGGTTACAAAACATCAATTACTATGATAATTGAACTGCTTAAAATAGAAACTCAAAAACCAAAATGGAAGCCAATGGACTAATGATAAATACAAAGGGTTACAGAAATACTGATTCCTAGGTCCCTCCCCCAAAATAAAATACTCTAATTTTATTGGTCTGGGGTATGAAAGGTATGGCTGGACACTGGAATATTTTAAAAAGCTCCCTGGGTAACTCTTTATTTTTTATTTTTATTAAAAAATTTTTTTTTACTGCTTATTTATTTTTGAGAGAGAGAACACGAGTGGTAGAGGGGCAGAGAGAGAGAGGGAATCACAGAATCCAAACAAAGCAGGCTTCAGGCTCTGAGCTGTCAGCACACAGCCTGGGGATGTGGGGCTCAAACCACCAACCGTGAGATCATGACCTGAGCTGAAGTCAGACGTCTAACTGCTTAATCAACTGAGCCACCCAGGCGCCCCTCCTGCAGGTAATTCTAATGTGCAGCCAAGGTTTAGGACCATTTTTCAATTACAATAACTAAAGAACAAAATCCACTAAAATTTTTATGGACTTCATGCTACAACCATATGTTAATTTAGAGTAAGTTCCCATATTCCTTTTTCTTTTTTAAGATTTTATTTTTAAGCAATCTCTACACCCAACATGGGGCTCAAATTCACAACCCCAAAATCAAGAGTCACATGCTCCACTGAGCAAGCCAGCCAGACACCCCAACATCCTAAGTTTTTATTGTTCCTAGCCAGGTTGATAATCTCTTTTCCTAAGGTTTCAAATCTTCCTTGGTAGCCCAATAATTTTGTAGGTTTCTTCTAACAAGAGACATTTCTTTAGTAGGTTCCCAGGTATTCCATGCTTTTTGTTGCTATTTTGAATCTAATCTTTTCCCCATTGTATTTTCTAATTTGTTATTACTACTATTGATAAGAAAACTACTGGTATTTCTGTTTTTTCTCCCCCATGCCCAGCCATTTCACAGAAATTTATAAATTCCCCGTTTTCCAAATGATTTCCCCTTTGTCTTCTTTTTCAGCAAACAGTGTCTGGCAGCACTATTTCATAATTACAAAGGGAAGAACTAAGGCAAAAGAATAAAAAACAAAAACCAAAAAAAAAAAACCAAAAAAATGGTAAAAACAAAAAAAAAACCTTTTAACTTTCATAAAGCCAGATTTACATACCAATTAAAAAAATTAAACAATCCAAAGCTTCAAGTTATCTCCTTCACAACTGCAGACAAGAACTACATTTCAATTGTTCAAGCTCCACCTTAGTCTTTGGTTACATCTTGTTTCTGAATATGCTCTTCAGTGGAGGCCTACCACCTGTTAAAAACGTAACACTAGAAGAGGCAAAAATTCTTCTAAAAAAAAGAGAACACTACTTACAATGGAGAAGAGAGCCCAACAGTCACAGTACTATGGCCCAGTTCTCAATGAAAATCAAAACTTACTATCTCATCTTTGCAGTTGAGTTTAAAACAAAAAGTCATCTAATTAATTTCTTACACATACCCATGACATCTGATATCAGTGAACTTCAATATTCAACTGTGCATTATAGTTGGAAAAACTAATAAACTATGAACCAAAAGACCTGGATTCTAATCTCAGCTCAGGCACTAAAATGAGAGATTTCATAAAAATTACCTAACTGCTTAGGGTGGGGGCATACACCATTTTACACACACACACACACACACACACACACACACACACACACACACACACACATTTTAAATTTATATCCAAGTTAGTTAGCAGATAGTGCAATAATAATTTCAGGAGTAGAATCCAGTGATTCATCCCCTATGTATAACACCCAGTGCTCATCCCAGCAAGTGTCTTTCCTAATGCCCCTTGCCCATTTAGCCCATCCCCACCACAACCCCTCCAGTAATCCTCAGTTTGTTCTCTATATTTAAGAGTCTCTTATGTTTAGTCCTCCTCCCTGTTTTTATATTATTTTTGCTTTCCTTCCCTTATGTTCATTTTTATATCCACATATGTTTAATTCCACATCTGTTTAAATTCCACGAGTGAAGTCATATATTTGTCTTTCTCTGACTTATTTCACTTAGCGTAATACACTCCAGTTCCATCCACGTTGTTGCAAATGGCAAGATTTCATTCTTTTTGATTGCCGAATAATACTCCATTGTATATGTATGTATGTGTGTATATATATATATATATATGTGTATATATATATATGTGTATATATATATATATATATATACATACATATACCACATCTTCTTTATCCATTTATCTGTCAATGGACATTTAGGATCTTTCCATACTTGGGCTATTGTCAATAGTGCCACTATACACATTGGGATGCATATGCCCCTTTGAAACAGCACACCTGTATCTTTTGGACAAATACCTAGTAATGCAATTGCTGGTTTGTAAGGTAGTTCTATTTTTAAATTTTGAGGAACCTCCATATGGTTTTCCAGAGTGGCTGTACCAGTTTGCATTTCCACCAATGGTGCAAAAGGGTTCCTCTTTCTCTGCATCCTTGTCAATATCTGTCATTGCCTGAGTTGTTGATTTTAGTCATTCTGGCTGGTGTGATGTGGTATCTCATTGTGGTTTTTTATTATTCTTTTAATGTTTATTTTTGAGAGACAGAGCATGAGCAGGGGAGGGGCAGAGAGAGGGGAAGACACCAAATCCAAAGCAGGCTCCAGGTTTTGAGCTGTCAGCACAGCCCAACGCAGGGCTTGAACCCAAGAACCATGAGATCATGACCTGAGCCTAAGTCAGACGCTTAACTGGCTGAGCCACCCAGGCGCCCCCTCATTGTGGTTTTGATTTGTATTTCCCTGATGATGATGTTGAGAATTTTTCATGTTGTCTGTCATCTGGATGTTTTCTTTGGAAAAGTGTCTATTCATGTCTTTTGCCCATTTCTTCACTGGATTATTGTTTTTTAGGCGTTGACTTTGATAAGTTCTTTAGTTTTTGGATACTAACCCTTTGTCCGATATGTCATTTGCAAATAACTTCTCCCATTCTGTCGGATCACTTTTACTTTTGCTGACTGCTTCCTTCACCGTGCAGAAGCTTTTTATCTTGATGAGGTCCCAATAGTTCATTTTTGCTTTTGTTTCCCTTGCCTCCAGAGACATTTTGAGTAAGAAGTTGCTGTGGCCAAGGTTAAAGAGGTTTTTGCCTACTTTCTCCTCTAGGATTCTGATGGCTTCCTGTCTTACATTTACATCTTTCCTCCATTTTGAGTTTATTTTTGCATATGGTATAAGAAAGTGGTCCAGGTTCATCCTTCTGATGTTGCTGTCCAGTTTTCCCAACACAATTTGCAGAAGAAACTGTCTTTATTCCACTGGATATTCTTTCCTGTTTTGTCAAAGATTAGTTGGCCATATGTTTGTGGGTCAATTTCTGCGTTCTCTATTTTGTTTCACTGATCTAAGTGTCTATTTTTGTGCCAGTACCATTCTGCCTTGATGATTACAGCTTTGTAATACAACTTGAAGTCCAGAATTGTGATGCTTCCAGCTTTCGTTTTCGTTTTCAGGATCGCTTTGGGTATTTGGGGTCTTTTCTAGTTCCATACAAATTTTAGGACTGTTTGTTTTAACTCTGTGAAGAATTCCAGTGTTGATAGAAATTGCATTGAATATGTAGATTGCTTTGAGGAGTACCGACATTTTAACAATATTTTCTCTTCCAATCCATGAGCATGGAATATTTTTTCATTTTTTGGTGTCTTCTTCAACTTCTTTCAACTAGCTTGCTATAGTTTTCAATGTGTAGCTTTTTCACCTCTTTGGCTAAGTTTATTCCTAGTTATTTTATGGGTTTTGGTGCAAATGTAAATGGGATCGATTCCTTGATTTCACTTTCTGCTGCTTCATTATTGGTGTATAGAAATGTAACCGATTTTTGTGCATTGATTTTATAACCTGCGACTTTGCTGAATTCATGGATCAGTTCTAGCAGTTTTTTGGTGGAATCTTGGATTTTCCATATAGAGTATCATGTTGCCTGTGAACAGTGAAAGTTTGACTTCCTCCTTGCCAACTGGGATGCCTTTTATTTCTTTGTGTTGTCGGCCTGCTGAGGCTAGGACTTCCAATATTATATTGAATAACAGTGATGAGAGTGGACATCCCTGTCGTGTTCCTGACCTTAGGGGGGGAAGCTGTTTTTCCCCACTGAGAATGATATTAGTGGTGGATCTTTCACATATGGCTTTTATGATCTTGAGGTATGATCTTCTTAAATTTTTTTTTTAATGTTTATTTTTGAAGGAGAGACAGAGTGTGAGCAGGGAAGGGGCAGAGAGAGAGGGAGACACAGAATCTGAAGCAGGCTCCAGGCTCTGAGATGTCAGCACAGAGCCCGACGTGGGGCTCAAACTCACAAACTGCGAGATCATGACCTGAGCCAAAGTTGGACGCTCAACCGACTGAGCCACCCAGGTGCCCCCTTGAGGTATGATCTTCTACCCCTACTTTCTTGATGGTTTTTATTATGAAAGGATGCTGTATTTTGTCAAATGTTTTCTCTATATCTATTGAGAGGATCATGTGGTTCTTGTCCTTTCTTTTATTAATGTATCATATTGATTGATTTGTGGATACTGAACCAGCCCTAAATCCCAAGTGTAAGTCCCACTTGATCATCGTGAATAATTCTTTTAAAGTATTATTGGATCTGGTTGGCTAGCATCTTGTTGAGAATTTCTGCATCCATGTTCATCAGGGAAATTGGTCTATAGTTCTCCTTTGTAGTGGAGTTTTTGTCTGGTTTTGGAATCAAGGTAATGTTGGCCTCAAAGAACAAGTTTGGAAGTTTTCCTTCCATTTCTATTTTTTGGAATACCTTCAAGAGAATAGGTGTTAACTCTTCCTTAAATGTTTGGTAGAATTTCCCTGGGAAGCCAACCAGTCCTGGATTCTTGTTGGTTGGGAGATTTTTGATTATGGATTCGATTTCTTTACTGGTTATGGGTCTGTTCAAATTTTCTATTTCTTTCTGTTTCAGTTTTGGTAGTTTATATGTTTCTAGGAATTTGTCCATTTCTTCCAGATTGCCCATTTTATTGGCATATAGTTGCTCACAATATTCTCTTATTATTGTATTTCTGCAGTGTTGGTTGTGATCTCTCCTCTTTCATTCTTGATTTTATTTGGGTCCTTTCCTTTTTGTTTTCGATCAAACTGGCCAGTGGTTTATCAATTTTGTGAATTCTTTCAAATAACCAGCTTCTGGTTTCACTGATCTGTTCTACTGGTTTTTAAAAATTTTGATAGCATTGATTTCTGCTCTAATCTTTATTACTTCCTGTCTTCTGCTGGTTTGGGGTATTATTTGCTGTTCTTTTTCCAACTCTTTGAGGTGTAAGGTTAGATTGTGTATCTGAGACCTTTTTTCTTCTTTAGGAAGGCCTGGATTGCCATATATTTCCCCCTTATGACTGCTTTTGCTGCATCCCACAAGTTTTGGGCTGTCATGTTATCATTTTCATTGGCTTCCATGTACTTTTTAATTTCCTCGTTAACCAATTCATTCTTTGATAGGATGTTCTTTTATTTTATTAAAAAAAAATTTTTAATGTTTTTATTTTTGAGAGAGACTACGAATGGGGGAGGGTCAGAGAGAGAGAGGGAGATACAGAATCTGAAGCAGGCTTTTGTTTATCTGGAAAAACTCTCTCCTTCAATTCTGAATGATAACCTTGTCAGGTAGAGCATTCTTCGTTGAAAGTTACTACTACCTTTCAGCATTGCAATACACTGTGCCACACTCCCCTCTGGTGTGCAAAGCTTCTACTGAAAAGTACGCTGACAGTGCCTTCTTTTGTTACCAGTTGTTTTTTCTCTTGCTGCTTTTAAGGTGCTCTAATTTTTTACATTTTACTTATTTATTAATTTATACTTATTTTTGAGAGAGAGAGAGAGAGAGTGCACTTGAGTGGGGTAAGGGCAGAGAGAGAAAGGGGGAGAGGATTTGAAGCAGGCTCTACGCTGATAGCAGAGAGCCTGATGTGGGGCTTGAACTAATGAACAGTGAGATCATGACCTGAGCTGAAGTCGGATGCTTAACTAACTGAGCCACCCTGGTACCCCGAACATTTTAATTACAAAATGTCTTGGTGTGGGTCTTTTGGGGTTCATCTCATTTGGAACTCTCTGGGCTTCCCTGATCTGAATGTCTGTTTCCTTCCCAGGTTAAGAAAGTTTTCAGCCATTAGGTCTTCAAATAAGTTTTCTCTCCTTTCTTCTCCTTCTGGGACCCTGATAATGCAAATGCTATTCTGCCTGATATTATCCAATAGGTCATTTAAACTATCTTCATTTTTTAGAATTCTTTTTTCTTTTTGCTGCTGTGTTGGGGTGAGTTATACACTCCCCTGACTTCTAGACTACTGATCCCTTCTTCTGCTTCATCTAGTCTGCTGCTGAACAGCTCTAGAGTATTTTTCAGTCCACTTATTGTATTCTTCAGTTCTGTGACTTGTTTAGTACTTTCTTACTTCTCTATCTCTGAAGTCTTCACTGGGTTCATTCTTCTCCCAAGTTCAGTGAGCATCTTTATGATCATTACTTTATCAGGGCAGAACCCCCTGGTTCCTCAGGGAGAAGCTCCATTTGTGAGATCCATCCCAACTGAGGGTTCCCGCAATGAGGGTGGAGTTTTTGGCAAGATTGTATCTCTGCCTTTTCTACCTGTCTCAATGTGGTCCTTTTAACAGTTTGTTGTGAAGGAGTTGTTTGGCTAGTTTTCAAGTTTTATTCAGAGGAAACTGTCCCATAGGTAGCTGTAGATTTGATGTGTCCATTGGAGGAGGGAGTTCCTATGCCAGCATCTTGAATACTCTTCCACAACATATTACAGAAATTAGTAATGATTTTTTAAAAAGTACATTTCTTAGATAAGAAAAAGAGGGACAAGCTTTTGTATTTTAATTTTAAACTCATATAAAGCTGAGTTGAGAGGAACTGAAACCAAAATTTTAAACCACATATAGAGAGAAGCCACAGTAATTTTTTAAGAAGTCTCCTCTAGGCACAAATCTGCCCATTACTGAAGAGCAGACTCAAATGCATTATTCTACAGGCTTAGCCAGAAAAGGAAAAAAGAAAAATTAACATGTACTCAACACCTATACAAGTGTTAGGCATTTCCACATTTTACTGTTTTAATGATCTAAATTTTGTTAAGTGGTAATTACATACGTTTTACAAAAAAATAGAGTCATGTATAGTTAAACAATTTTCCCATGGTCTCACAGCTAGTTTTTATAAAAATGCAATTTTTTTCTAATATACATTGTTACCTTCAGAAATAAACATTATAGAAATATTTAACTTATGTGAACCTTATTATGTATTTGGGGAAAGCCACTGAGGAAAAGAACTGAAATATGGTAATAAGTATTAAAATGCTAAAAGTAATCATTCAAATACTATAAGGGAGTAAAAAGTAAAAGCTGTGACTACTTTAGGGTGTCAGTAAAGGCAATTTCAAACAGGTTAGGCTTGGTAGAGAAATTCACCATGGTGTGTAAGAACTAAGTCATAGTTGAGAATTTTAAAAAAATTGGAAAAACAGAATAAAGACGCTGGGAGTTACAAAAGATCTTTAGAAAAGTTGGAGATAGAGGGAAGAATAAGGACCTCAGGTTTTAAACAAGACCTCCAGACTTTAACTAGCATTTAAGCCATATAACCCAAGGCAAGATTAATATTCTTTAACTATACTATAATCAGGTTAACTCCTTATTCAAAAACCAAAGGTTCCCTGGCCAACCAAATCAAATCAAAAATCTTTAACCTGGCATTCAAAGCCCATCAGTCATGCCTAAGCTTGTCCTCAGTCTATTTTTCTAGTTTTACCTCTTTCTATATGTTCTATTATAATCAAACCAGATTACCACCTGTTCCTAGAATATACTCTGGCTTCCTCACCTACCTCTGAGCCCAATATGTGCCCCTCTCCCTTGCCATTCTGAAATCTTACCAATTCTTCAAGATGTAGTCAGCTCAGTAGCTTCACACCCAGAGATATTGTTTCATCTTTAAATTCTCCTATCATTTTATCTGTACCACTTCACGGCACTTTATGTTCTATAAGGTTTGAATCAAGATTTATATACCTACTTTTCCCTAAAATATTTGGAGGTTCCTAGAAGAATATTATTTCGTACAATTTTGTATTCCCCAAAACACAAAAATGCTTGCATATATATGCCATCAATCTGTACTGAGGTGAGTATAACCAGCAGAAGCAGAAGCTTCTCAACCTAGAGTTTAAAGAAAATCAAAGACTTCATTTTTGACATCTGTACTAATATTCACAGAAAACAGGAACCACACCCTATACATCAACTGCTTCACTAGACCCACAGAATTTAAATTTACAAGCAAATGTTCAGGTCCATTCAGCTAGCATCTAATTATAAATTCTAAGTATTGAGCATGGCAGATCCTGTTTTAAAAAAATCTCAATCTCATGATAATATATAAAAATTATTTCTTCTCTTGCCAAGAAGCACAGCTGTTTAGTTAGCAAACAAAAAATGATGATGTGTGCATATTTTTACCATCAACAAAATTCAGATAAAAAAGTGCATCATTTCAAAAAGTATTTGTACAGGGGCAGCTGTACAGGGCTGACTGCTGAAAACAACAACAAAAAACCCACCGTATAATATTGAAAAACAAAGCTAGTAAAGCTCAACTAAAATGCTACTGTGGAGTTGATTATTCCATCACATCCCTAATAAATTTTCTTTAGTATTTTTCAAAGCAGTTATAATCTGCTCACCACATTCAAGGCTTTATGCTTTGTGTCAGAGGGAAAGAATGAATGAGATGCTGGGAATCAAGACACGTTACCACAAAATTTTAATGAAAAGCACAATAAGATAAATACTGTGATAAAAATAATAAAGTGGTAAGGAAGCAAAAAAGGAAGAGTGAAGATATGGCTTAAAGAATGTAGCATTTGAACACTTGAAATAGGTGTGAACAATATGTGGAACCTCAGAAAGTAAAACAATGGTAAAGGCACAAAGCTCTACAGGAAAATATCTGTTTCAAAAAAAAAAGTCACATGTGCGGTGCCTGAGTGGCTCAGTTTGTTGAGCGTCTGTCTTCAGCTCAGGTCATGATCTCACGGTTCGTGAGTTTGAGCCCCACTTCGGGCTCTGTGCTGACAGCCTGGAGCCTGGAGCCTGCTTCAGATTCTGTATCTTCCCCTCTTTCTGCCCCTTCCCCGCTCCACTCTGTCTCTCTCTTAAAAATAAACATTATAAATAAAATAAGACAGAAATTCACACGTACATCTGCAGCCGAGGCTAGACAGAGACATTTAGTAGAAAAATGGGGAGAGAAAAAAATAAGACTACGGTGAGTTTTTGTTCCTCACAGTTTTTTCTGAAGCTTTTGGAAGGAGTGGTCTGGTAAGAATTGATAAGAGTGAAGTTTGCAACAGAAAAAGAAAGAATAGAGATCAGGTCCAGGATTGCTATGACTGACTAGATATGGAAGAATAAAGCTGAAATTAACTCCACAGATTTTTGGTCTAAGCAGCGAGGAAGCTGGTAAAACTAGTATTAACTTTCAATAAACATGAAGTAGTAGCAAACATTTATTGACCCTTACTTTGTACAAAGTAGTGATAAAAGAAGCACTCAAAACTAGGGGCACCTGGGTGGCTCGGTCGGTTAAATGTCTGGCTTTGGCTCAGGTCATGATCTCATGGCTTGTGAGTATAAGCCCTGCATTGGGCTCTGTGCTGACAGTTCAGAACCCGGGAGTCTGCTTCAGATTCTGTGTCTCCCCCTCTCTGTGGCCCTTCCCCGCTCATGCTGTCTCTCTCTCAAAAATAAATACTAAACATTATAAAAAAAAAAATAAAGGAGCAGAGAAGAACAAACTAAAAATATTTTCAAAAAATTAAGAGTGATAAAGCCCAGGGCCAAAAAGTTTAGTTGGGAGATAACTGTAGACAGGGGAAACATCTAGAAACAACTCTATAATGACTAGAAATTCAAGCTGGGCCTTAATGCAATAGTAGGTCAAACTATTTGGGGGAGAGGGAGAGAGGAAGACAAGGGGGACGATGATGTACAAACATTTTCCCCACAGAAGAAACAGTTGAGTCCATGCTAGAGGGGGTAGGGCCAGGAGAAAGTACAGTGGTTGAATAGAAATCTGGTAAGATAGGGAAAAGCAAACCGCAAAGAAAAGTAAGTATCAGACTGAACAGTTTAGACTTTATTATACAGGCAACAGGAAGATTAAGGCCTTCAAATAGGAAAATATCAATCCATATACAAAAGCAGTACACAGGATGGACTGGAGAGACTCCTGAAACTAGACTGAAGGCAAACAAAAAACCCCAAAAACCCAGAAAATTAACAAAAGCCTGAGTCACAATAATTAACAGCAGAAATAAGAAGGGGAAGAGAGAATTAGTGAGGTATAGAGGACAGTATTTAGAGACCAACTGAACATGTGGATGAAAAGTGAGTGAAAGATGACTTCAAAGGTCTAAGCATAAGCCACTGGCAGGTGCTGGTTTTGCTTCAGGAGGGACAAGAAATCAGTTTGGGACATATTTATCTTGAAGTACCTTCAGCATATCCACAAGACAGACATCTGTCAGACAAACAGAAATGCTAGGATGAGCAGGGAGCTCCAGGACTAAAAAGATGGAGTAGTCATTCATGTAGAGATACTGACTGATACTCTGGAAGAAAGAAGAGTGCAAAGGACTGACCTCTCAGGAACACCTAGAGAGGAAGCAAGAGAAGGGGAGAAAACAGAGCACAGAGCACCTTTTCAACATAATTGCACATGTCTCACAAGCCTCACAGACTAAATAACCTTATTGTGCCAAAAGGCCACAATAAGCAGTGAAACATGTGGACAAATCGAGGACTAATGGTAATGTATAATAATAAAATACTTCAGAAAGCAATGCCCTTTGATCCTGGAATTTTTAATCACAGAAATTTATCCTGAGAAAGAAACTCTTGAGGAGGGCAGGGGGAGGGGCACACATCTGTGCATAAAAAATTTTCCCTCTGGCATTAACTCTAATAGTGAAAATGGAATCTAAATTCCTAGCCATAGACAGGAATGGTTAAATGTAACATGAAAAGCCAAATATCTTAAAAGAAAACATTTACCACATAAAATTTTAAAACTTCAACATTGAAAGGAAAAAGCATTAATGTTAAGAAAAATATCTGTAACCTATGACAAAGGGTCAACATTTTTAAGATACAAAGGGCCCATGTAATTAAATCAATAAGAAAAGGGGCGCCTGGGTGGCTCAGTCGGTTAGGCGTCCGACTTCGGCTCGGGTCACCATCTCGCGGTCCGTGGGTTCGAGCCCCGTGTCGGGCTCTGGGCTGACGGCTCGGAGCCTGGAGCCTGCTTCCGATTCTGTGCCTCCCTCTCTCTCTGCCCCTCCCCCTCTCATGCTCTGTATCTCTCTGTCTCAAAAATAAATAATTAAAAAAAAAAAAAAAATCAATAAGAAAAAAGTAAAATATCCCCAAAGAAAAATGGGTAAGATACAAATGGCAATTTCCAAAACAAATAAGAATGACCAGTAAATAGAAAAATGTTGGTTCTCAGTACTAATCAAAGAAATAAAAAGGGAAATGATGTATTATTCACCTCTCCATGATATGGGGAAAATGGGCACTCATATTCTTGACAAAACACACTGGAACAACTTTTCTGAATGCCATTTTTGGCAACAGAAGCACTTTAGAAAGTTTACACAAAAATTCTATTTCCAAGTATATATGCAAAAAAATTTAAATCATTGTACAAAGTTATTCACATACTGTGGCTTTGTCTTAGTAATGTTGAAAAGTCAGAAATAACCTAAACATTCAACAATAGGAGACTGATTAAGTAAATAATGGCATTATCTATATAATGGATTTTTTTGACAGAACAGAGATTAATATTTAATGTGGAAAGTTGTTAAATAAGGCAGTTTCTTAAATAAAGGTTTCTAAACAGCACATATAAACTTTTTTTCTTTTTAAGTCTAGAAAATACACATCAAAAATTTAGTATAGGTTGTCTCTGAGCACTAGGGTAAAATATGCTAATATTGCCCAATTGTTATTTTTTTAATGTTTTTATTCATTTTGAGAGAGAGACAAAGTGCGAGTGAGGGAGGGCCAGAGAGAGAGGGAGACAGAGTCCAAAGCAGGCTCCAGGCTCAGAGCTGTCAGTGTGGAGCCGAATGCAGGGGGCTCAAACTCATGAACCATGATATCATGACCTGAGCCAAAGTCGGACGCTTAATCCACTGAGCCCCCCAGGCACTCCTGTACTGCCTAATTATTTTATAATGAACACATATTCTCTGATTAAAAAAAAAAAAAAAGAATAAACCTTCTTAAGTAACAAAATGCAAAGAACATGTAGAAAAAATCAGGTGTAAAAAAACAAATGCAAAGTTATAGGTACAATTGATAAAAAAAAAAAAAAGATCTTTTTAATTCCCCCCCCCCCCCCCCAACTACTGTTAAATTAAACAAGTATAAAGAATTAAGGATAGGGGCACCTGGGTGGCCCAGTCGGTTAAGCGTCCGAATTCGGCCCAGGTCACAATCTCACAGTCTGTGAGTCTGAGCCCCACGTTGGGCTCTGTGCTGACAGCTCAGAGCCTGGAGCTTGCTTCGGATTCTGTGTCTCCCTCTCTCTCTGCCCCTCCCCTGCTCAGGTTCTGTCTCTCTCTGTCTCAAAAATAAATAAAAATATATTTTTTTTAATTAAAAAAAAAAAAGGATAGCTCCACTTACAAAAAATGTAAAGAAAGAAAGATGAAAAAGTTGATACAAAGAGGAAAATAGAAAATTCACATCACAAAATCTTAATCATATTAGAAGGAAGCATGTTCATCTCTAAGAGACAACAATGTCAAGATTGGGGTTTGCAACCTGAGTTAAAGTAAAAACAGAACAGAGAAAATGAGTCAACTTTGGGATGAGAAAAGGATTAGAAAGCAACTAGTACACAGGCAGCTGGAAAATAAATATTTAAGTTACCAAAGCTGTGACTTTTATCAGGAGTGCTAGGCAGAAAAAGGAAATGGCGGTATTTTACAGGTTGAGAATTGACCAGTTATACACAGCAAAGGTCAAGGAGAAGAATATGAGGTGCTAGTGAGTTCACAGAATATGAACTATAAGGTTCAGTACTGGAAAGAAGGAAGAAAAATAACAGCCTGGGAGGTGACAATGAGGACACAAAGCTGGTTCATCAGGTATGATGGAAAACAGAAACAGAAACACGGGCTCTTGAATCATCACCTCTGGTGATTTTAAGACTTGAGGTAGTTAAGGATGATGACAAGGTTAAGTAACTCAGTCATCCACGTAGGTTACTGATGTAGAGTAGAGGTGAAGGTCACTGGAGTTAGTGAACTGTAGTTACAAATGTGGCCCACCTTTATGGTCTGAAATGACTATAACTGTTACTTTAACCTCTGCAATCCTTTACTTTCCTTTGACTCAGATACATCCTTTTCAGCCTGAGAGATAGGAATCTGGGTGGCACTTAACTTCTCTCTGCATTTGATTCAACCACGAAATGAGGAGAATAAGGAGATGGGATAATGAATTAAATCAATGATTCTCAAACTCTGACAGAACATTAAAATCACAGGTGGTTTAAAAAAAACAAAACAAACAAACAAACAAAAAAAACAGGCAAAACTACCTATGCCTGACCCCAAACCCAGTATTCTGATTTGTTCTAGGGTGGAGTTCAGGCATCAGTATTTTTAAGAAGCTCCTCAAGGAATCCTAATGTGCCGGCAAGGCTGAGAACTAAACTGCCTATTTCTAAGGTTGCTTCCTTTTAAAATTCTATGATTCTATGTAAATGACAGCCACTTTGTTCATTTGCTAATATAACTTACTGAGTATCATGCACCAGGCACTTTCACAAACATTATTTTAGTAGATCCTCACAACTCTTTGAGGCAATATTTGTGTCCATTTCAAAAATGAGTCCAGTGAAGTTTAGAGAAATGAAGCAACTTGTTCAGGAGTCACAAGCTAGTAAGGAGGAGAGCTAGAATTCAAATTTGTTGGTTATTTGTTCAAGTCTATCATATAAGCAACCTGCTTTTTCTAGCACTCACAGCAACTACTTGAATGTTTCCCAAATTGAGCATACCAATTTTTGGTTTATGGATCAATTGGAGAGAAAGTTACTTTGGATGGGGGCAGAAAATTGACCCCAAATTCTACAGTAATTTCATTATAGAATTACTAAACCCCTTCACCTAGAGACCTGCAACTTGAAACAGCACTCTGAAAGTGTATCTACATATATGCTTTATTCAGTTAAGCCAACAAGAACATTGCTATTAAGCATGCAGCTGGCATACAAAGCCAGTTCTCAAAGATAAGCTTAGCAATAGAAAAGCAATTTTTAAATGCTTTGCATCGAGTAAGGCATTCTAAACCAAAATTTTAAGACAATTCTGAAAAATTGACAGAGAAATGAGAGTTGCTCTACCAAAGAGCTTCAATGTATAAACATGACCTTCAAATTTATCAGGCATTATCTCTATATTTTACACTTTGAAATGATTATTCTTTTGCTGACACACTGCTTCTTCTTTGTTGATTATACTTCAGCCCATTATCTACATGGAAATTTCATAAACATTCAAGTTCTGTATCCCTAGGCCAAAATTTATTGAGTTAACAAATTCTGAAAGAAAGAAAAAAAGAAAGAAAGAGGCATTAGAGAAGATTTAACTTCTATGCCCATGGAAAGGGCAATTTAATAAGAAATTCATGAAGTACATTTATATGGGACATATGTGTCTTCATCCATTCAAACCTTTACTGAGTGAGCATCTGCTGTGTTCTCGGCACACTGGGGATGAAGACGTAAATCAGATTCCGTGCGGTGTCTGTGGTCAAGGAGGTGCGAAGACAGATCAATGTAATATTTATTGGAATGCAATGTGATAAGTGATTTATTCTTGAGGAGAAAAGGGGGTTATGGTAAGGAGAACAGCATAGGAAAGGTTTCAAAAAGTTAGGCTCAAGTGAAAATTTCACCACAAGAACCCCTGTCAGTCAGCTCTCTAGGAAATAAGTATACTGAAGAACTAAAATCAAGAAGAGCAGCAAAGACAGAGGAGACAAGGTGGACAGAGATTGCCCCACAACTGGGAGTTATGTATTCTACAAAGTTATGCTACAGGAAAAACAAGAAGGCTTCAGAATCCTAAAGACCTCAGTGAAATACCAGTTTGGTTGCTAGATCTGTGAAGTTAGTTAAGTCACCTCATTTCTAGGTTAATTCTTCATCCAGAAAAACAAATGTGTATAATGGTGTTTACTTGACAGTGAAGCAAAACAAAAAGGATTTTTTTTTTTTTTTAAGAACTAAGGAAATTAACAACCAAATCTGAGCAGAAACTATCTTTACCTTTAGATTAAGAAAAGAAATTCTCCAAGACATGATTTAGGGTTTATCTTACTTGTGGTTAAGAGTCCCCTCAGTTCATTTAACAGAATTTTAAAGCTAAGATGCCTCTGTTTAAAAATATCAATTTACATTCATTTACTGGGGTAATTCAAGCTGAATCTCTGATGCCTTGGTGAGTACACCAGTTTTATCTTTTGAGGCGATAGCATGTGCTTTCCAATTAAGGACAGAAACTTAATACCATTCACCTCCAGCGCCGTCAGGACCCAAATAGATTAAAAATAGAAGCCTTCGTTAATACTGAATTAACCTGAGGACCCCGTGAGCCACGAGAATACAGAAAAAAAGGTAAATGCTCAAAAAAATGGCAGGCATGCACCTTTAAAAAATGAAAAGGAGAAAAAAAACTTCGTAATGAAAAGATCACTTCACCTTATGACACATGCCTGTAAGTCCCTCAAAGTTCGTAAGTCTTTCTTTAGTCTCCTCTGTAACGTACTATAAAACACAACAAAGAAGCTATTTAACAACTTACATACTTTGTGAGTCTTACAAAAGGGCTTAGTTATCTGTAACCTTAATACTACCATTGCCATCGCACACTCACAAGTGATTGCTATGATGAAAGAACACACAAGGGAATTCAAGCAACATGAGCAGCAAGCTGTTGGCCCTCCGTAACATTTTAAAAAGAAAAAATAAATTCGGCAGAAGACCATACAACTTTAAAAGACTCGAAATAAACAATGCGTTGGAGCCAACGCTTCTATCCGAGCAAATTCTGCGGTGCCGTATTTTGCCAAGTCACATAAAAATATGCTTGCTGTTCGACTTACACCGTCCCTGATGCCCAGACACTGCAAACTTTTCGGAAAGAAAAACGATGGGGCCCCAGGACGCCACCGGCCGCGAACCGGACCCCAGTCCTCACGCCCCGCAACTTCTCTTCTCGCCGGACCTCGGGGCCCCGCTGGCGCCTCGGCCCGCCCCCCGCCCGCGGTCCCGCGGCGCCGGCAGGCACCAGCGCGGACCCTCCGGACGGCCCCCGAGCCCGCGGGCGCAGGCGGCTGTGTTCTACGGGCGGGCGAGGCTCGCTGCCGGCGCCCGCGGGCCAACGCCAGCGCGCGGGGAGCGGCCCGGGAGCGCCCCGTTTCTCACAGACCCCAACATGGCGTCGGCCGCCGCCCGCGACGACGACACCTCCCCGCGCCGCAGACGGCCCGGAGACCGCGGAGGCAAGCGCCGGAAAGTTTCGCTTCTCCTCTCCCGGCCCGCCAGGGACGGGCGCACAACCAACCTCGGGCTTCACCTACCCGGCCGGGCGCGGGCGGCGGCGACGGCAGCGAAGGTCCGACTCCTCGTCGTCCCGGGCGCCGGGCGCGGACTCTGCCCGTTCCTCCGCCCCAGTCTCCCAGGGTGTGTGCAGCCAGCGGCCCCGCGCAGGCGGCGCGATCCGGACGCGGCGGGCGGGCGGACGACCGGCACAGCCGCTCGCAGGTGACTCCCCCGCCCCTCCAGTCGAACCCCACAACGGCCGCCGGGGCTGGCCTCTCCCCTGCGCGTGCACGGGCGCGCCGCCGCCCACACGCCAGGCGCGAGCGCTCGGGCACGAGCACACCCACACCACTCACTCCCCCGCCCTTTCTTGCTTGTTCCCTCGCCCCGCCCGTGCGGCCCGCGCGACGTGCTCGAGGGGGCGGGGCCTCTGTAGTGGACACACCCACCTAGGCAGTCCGAGGCAGAGGGTTCGTTCCTCCGCTCCGTGTGCAGTCAGGCTCTCCGGGGCCCCTCGGGTGCACGTGGGAAGGCTTACCTGGTTTGCGTGGCTCTGGCACTCCTTTGGAAAGGATTGTTCATCTCCTTACGAGGTTCTTGGGAAGAAGGGAAGGAAGGCTGGGTTCCCTTTCCCCTACCACGAACGGGCCTCCCCAGGGAACTTAAGAACTTTCTACAGGCGGGAAAGAAAGGCTTTGTAAATGTAGATTCGCAAAGGCGTCCGGGCGTACGTCTGTTTGCTAGTTCCGCTTAGCGCGGCGTTCCTGCCCATCACATGTTTCATTTGCTCTCCGTAAAGCCCATACCTCTTGAAACCGAAAGGACTGCGGTTACAACACCTACCCCATGTACTTTGCACAGCCCTTTAAGGGCATGCCTTTATTGCCTGCCTTAGAACTCTCGTCTTCCCAGAACTTTTCTCTGACGCTGCAAAACCTCATCTACCTACTTCAACAGGCTTGGAAACAGTGATGATAGTATATAAGGTTAACCCGCCCTTCCTCATACCGCAGCAACTGTTTGCTAAGCGCGCTGATGGGTACATGCAGAAATATCAAAGATGTCTGAGAATGGACAAGGAATGGGGGAAGGGGACTGCGGCATACTCAACACAAAAAGTGTGTAGGTGTAAATTAGATTCGGGTATTATTTCAAGAATATTTAACCTTTGTTTGACGGTTCTTGAATTAGAGCCGCCAGCATCCGAGCTGCACATAACTGAGCACCCACCAAGGGAACATGAGCAGGCCTTGATCCTGATCCGCTTTCTTTTGATGTGGGATTCTATCATCTTTAGGTCTTCGGCTCCTATCCTCTCCTATTTCAACATCTCAGAAACAAAAATAAATTTTTTTTTTTTAATTAGTAGCTAGAACAAAACTAGCAAGGGTGAACTTTAAAAAATTTTAATGTTTTTATTTTTTATTTTAGAGAGAGAGAGAGAGAGAGAGAGAGAGAGAGAGAGAGACAGCTAGGGGGGAGGGGCAGAGAGAGAGGGGGCACAGAATCTGAAGCAGTCTCCAGCCTCTGAACTGTCAGCGCAGAGCCCAATCTGGGGTTCGAACTCACAAATCACTAGATCATGACCTGAGCCAAAGTTGGAGCTCAACCTACTGAGCCACCCAGGTGCCCGCCCCAAGGATGAACTTTTTTTAATGGGGAAACTTTTAGGATCATTACACAAATCTTAACATATGTTAGCTGTGGTTGTCTCTGTAGACAAGTACAAATGTCTCCAGGACACTTGTCTCAACCATCACCCTACCCCACCTTCATTCAGCCTCATCCCTCTATGTGCAAAGCACATTTCAGTGGGGGAAAAGATGGGCTTGATCATCTCCAAAATCTCTTTAAATTTTGAGATTAGGAATTGCTATGTCTAGTCACCAAACATTTTTGGTCATTTAGCCATCAGTGAACATATTTGCCCTCTCTCCCTTCCCAGCATACTTATTTAGCTTAACGTAAAATGCATGGAGTTAGAAACTAAAAGAACTATAATGAAAGTATCTACGTCATAGTCTCATTATGAAGGTGAAATGAGTTAAT
Source organism: Panthera leo (assembly GCF_018350215.1). Lineage (NCBI taxonomy): Eukaryota > Metazoa > Chordata > Mammalia > Carnivora > Felidae > Panthera > Panthera leo. The sequence goes on from NC_056695.1 coordinate 41,726,373, forward strand.
ATTTGTAAAGCATAGTGCCTGGTACATGGTAAGTGCTATGTAAGTGCTAGATAAAAATTATTGTATAGGATGTATATTAATTGCATATGTAATAATGTATGTAATATATGGTATGCAGATATACATCTATTATTATATACCTAGTATACCTATATTAGGTACATTATAAAACATACACACAAAAAATCAGAAGTAATTATGTAAAACATTGTTTGTGTTTTCTTTCTGCACTCTGCGTGTTCTGTACCTTCCCTGGGTTGTAGCACAACCCTCTTTGGACCTCACTGATTTAGAGCTATACTGACAAATATGGTAGCCACTAACCACATGTAGTTATTAAAAATTCAGTTCCTCAGTCACACTGACCACATTTCAAGTACTTAATAGCCACATGACTACTGGACAGTGCAGATATAAAATATTTCCTTCGTTGCAGAATGTACTCTTGGATAGCACTGATAAAGCTGAAATAAACAAGGGACTAAGGCAGTAAGATCAACTTGTGACTAGGACCTGTAACCATGGCACCATGTTCAAATCCAGTGATAAGATCTTTCTCTGAGCCTCACATCTCCTCTATAAAATGGAAATAAAAATGGGAACTACCTCATGGACTGCTGAGCAGAGGAAATGAGATAAGGTATGTAAAGTCTCTGGCAGAATACTTAAAACATAGAGGAACTTGAAAATATTGGTAATATTTGAGTTTTACCCAATTTGATAAACCTGAAAGGTTTATAATTGTCCTTGATTCTAATGGGTAAGTTTTTCAAGGATATTTATTTTTTAAAAAGTTAAGAATTTGGTAAACTTTTAGTTGAAAAGAGCATTCAAGGGGAGATGGCAAACGCCTGGATTTTAATTACTCCTTGATTTCTTTGTTCTCCCCACCCATAGGCCCCCGTCTTCTCCCAGTTGTGCCCATCTCAGCAAAATGGCACTGCTACCCTCAAACCTGATGAGTCATCACCATCTCATCCTCTTTCCTATCTCCTTCATCCAGTCTCTTTGCTTCTAAAATATTGTAGGATCTGCCTGCAAAACACCTCATCTGAAATCCTCTCCTCTCCTTGTGTCCCCTCCACAGAGGGACAACACAGGATTGTTCAACTTCCCCACAGAAAGCCTTCTATGACTCCCCATGGAGGCTGCAATATGCAGTTGTACAGGTTGTAGTAGAACAACCCACCCTTTGGAAGACTGCCTTTCAAATTGGAACACTGTAAATTTTGTATTTAAAAAAAAATTTTTTTTAACGTTTATTTATTTTTGAGACAGAGAGAGACAGAGCAGGAATGGGGGAGGGTCAGAGAGAGAAGGAGACACAGAATCTGAAACAGGCTCCAGGCTCTGAGCTGTCAGCACAGAGCCCAATGTGAGGCTCGAACTCACGGACCGCGAGATCATGACCTGAGCCGCAGTCAGACGCTCAACTGACTGAGCCACCCAGGTGCCCCAAAATTTTGTATTTATTACAAGTATTCTCTGGCAGATTTCAGTGAAGTGCCTTGTTCTACTAAAAGTATTTTACAACAATTTCCCAACAAGATGGAAATGCTTTGAGAAGTGGATGCTCTTTTCTAATTTGCCCAAAGGTGCCACATGGGGTAGGAACATTTCTATTTCACTTTGAACAAAATGCCAGTTGATCACTAGGTCCTATAAACCCCAGCACAATACAACCTCTGCCATCCTCTCCACCATAAAATAATGCCAAGCTCCACCAAATTCCAGTCATATTGATCTCCTGTTGTTTTAAAAATATACCAAGCTCTTTTCTGCTAGGGGACCCGCTGTCCTGGCCACTTCTCTACCTAGAAAGTCAAGCCCATCGCACCCCACCCTTCACATAGCTGTGGCTCCTTGTCATCTTTCAGTTCTCTGTGCCCTGAGAGAGTGCCCCTGTTATTCTGGGTTACAGCCCTGTGTTTCCCTCATGGCACTTATAGATCTCCCTGGAGACAGTACACTCCATGAGGACGGGGAGTTCACGGTCTTCTTTGTTCTATCCCCAGCTTCTCCATGGTCAACTTAGCACTATTGCCACCCCTCTGTGCGCTGTGGGAGAAAGTTTAGAATTCCATTTTCCAGAAGACTTTTCCTTAAATGTTTCCAGGTTAAATCCCGCCAATGGAGACACATGTGTGAAATTTGAAAAGCAGAAGAAAAGGAGAAACCATTATTCTCCAGTACAGCTTCAAACAGCTCAGATTAGAGGGGGCTGTTTCCATAGACTTCTGGGAAAATATCAGACAAACCTGAAAACATAATATTCCGTTTTTGAAAGGGGTGGTGGGGCTGTATTCTTAAAAAGGGCAGTGGAAATGTTCCAGACTAAAAGAGGTGAGGGACTCCTGGGTGGCTCAGTCTGTTAAGCGTCCAAGCGTCCAACTCTTGGTTTTGGCTCAGGTCATGATCTCACAGTTTGTGGGTTTGAGCCCCACTTTGGGCTCTGCGCCGACGTGTGGAGCCTGCTTGGGATTCTCCCTCTCCCTTTCTCTCTACCCCTCCCTCTGCTTGTGCTGTCTCTGTCTCTCTCAGAATAAATAAATAAACAAACTTAAAAAATAAATAAATAAAATAAAAGAGGTGAAAAGACATAGCAACTAAATATAATACCTGACCCTAGACTAGGCCCTCTAGCGGAAGGGAAGAACGCTACAAAGGACATTATTGGGCCAATTGAAAAAATCGGAATATGAACAGAAAAGTAGACAAAGGTATTATATTAAAGTTAAATTTACTGTCTTGGTCATTTAAGAGAAAGTCCCTATTAGGATATACACACTATTTAGGGGTAAAAGACGATGAGGTATATAATATACCCTCAAATGATTCAGAAAATATTTCATACATAACATATAATGTAAATATTACCTCTAAAAGAAAGAAATCACTTACATAACTGATAAAGCAAATGGAGTAAAATGTTAGTAGATGAATCCGGGTAAAGAATTTATGGATGTTCTTGCTATAATTTCTGTTTGTGCAAACTGTGAGTTTGAAATTACCCCCCCCCAAAAAAAAAACAAAAAACCAAAAAAACCCATTAAAAAATATATATATATATATAATAAAGCACTAAAGAAACAATACTAAATAATTCAAAACAAACTAGGATAGCTGTCTTAAATATCCAGTCTCAAAATAGGTCCAGACTGACAGCAACATGATTAAAAAACAATGTACTTTATGTTTTCTAATTCCTCAGTGAACAAAAAGTGAATTTTTTCTTCTTGCAAAAGACAAGATGCTCCCTGGCTATAATCTATCATACACAGTGGGTCTTTCTAAACATTTAAATATGGGATGTTTGTGGCTTTGCTCGCCACTGTGTCGTACAAACTAGTTTGGCACAATCACATCCTGGGCTGCAGGAAGTAGGAACAGATACTATATTCTTTATAAAACTTCATTATGTGAAGAGAATAATCCAAGTTATAACCACATCCCCCAATTGCATCATTGTCTACTTTTTGCTTTAAAGCAAGAAGGCCTCGTGATTCGTGGAAATGTAGTTCTATGCTATTTTATTAGAGAGCCTTATAGTCATGTCTTAGAAGATCATTTAGAAATGTTTTCCGATTAAATGACAAAGAAAATTCTCTCAAAAATATTGCAAGACAGTAAAATGATCAGTGGTTGCCAGACATTAGGGGAAAGGGAGGGATAAATAGGATTTTTAGGGCAATGAAACTTCTATATGATACTATAATGGTGGATACATGTCACTATATAATTTGTCAAAATTTATAGCAGGGGGGAACTTAATATAAACTATGGACTTTGGGTGATAAGGACACGTCTGTGTAGGTTCATTGACTGTAACAAATGCACCACTCTGGTGCAGGCTGTTGAGAGTGGTGGAGGCTTGCTTGTGTAAGGGCAGGAGATTTATGGAACTCTGTACTTTCCACCCAATTTTGCTGTGAACCTAAAACTGCTCTAAAAAATAAAATCCATACAAAGGGAAAAAAATATTGCATATGTCTCTTGGAAAGGTTAGAATTTAAGGCTGGGGAGTTGAGAAGCTTTTTGGAAGGAATTTTAATTCATTTCTTGAAAGATTTATTGTAAATTGTATTTCTCGACTACTGCGCTTTTAACAATCTGTCAAGCTATCTTACCTCAGAATCAAAAAATGACATTTTTATTATTTTTTTTTATTTTAGAGAGAGAGCGTGAGCAGGAGAGAGGGGCAGAGGGGGAGAGAGAGAGAGAGAGAGAGAGAGAGAGAGAGAGAGAGAGAGAGAGAGACTCTTCAGCAGGCTCCACACTCAGGGCAGAGCCCAACACAGAGCTTGATCCTATAACTCTGGGATCGTGACCTGAGCCGAAATCAACCGTGAGCCACCAAGATGCCCTTCAAAAATGACATTTAAATTTGAACACAGAACCTTATTAATATAAAAAAAAATAAATTTTCTTGGCAGAAATTTGATGTTGGGACACCTGGATGGCTCAGTCAGTTGAGCATCTGACTCTTGATTTCAGCTCAGCTCCTGATTCCAGGGTTCTGGGATTGAGCCCCACGTTGGACTCTGCCCTGCATGGAACCTGCTTGGGATTCTCTGTTTCCCTCTCTCTCTGTCCCTCCTCTGCGTGTGCTTTCTCTCTCTCTCTCTCTCTCTCTCTCTCTCTCTCCCTCTCCCTCAAAATAAATAAATAAACTTAAATTTTTTTTATCTTGATCTTGGGAGTTTTAACATATGCATCTAGTATACATCAAGAATCTTGTGAATTTTTCCAACAGTGGGTATAAAGTGATCAGGGATTTGTCTCACTTCAAACTGAGTTTATATATTTCCAACAGGGACATCACGTCATATTGGAAACTAAGGAACTAGTTCCATGCTCATCTCTGTTTTTCTAGAAACATAAGGCTCAACACCCCATCCTGAAATAAATTCCAGGTAGGATAGTAAATTACATGTAAAATATGGAAACTTTTGTATAAAAGGGACATGTAAAATATACAACTACATTAATTTTTTTTATCTTTGGTAGAATTATACATGATTCTTTTTCTTATGTGTTTTACCAATATTCTACAATAAGTATGTATTGTTTTATTAAAAAAAAACACAAGGCATAATCATGGGTAAGTTTTTCAATGAAGTAAAAATCATATTCAAGTACTCTATACACAAAAAGGCACAATGTCTGCTTTCTTCTGTAGAAAATTCCTAAATTATTTGCACATTACCTTCCCTGCCAGTTGAGTGGAATTATACAACAAATGCCTTATTTCTCAACATTAACTCTTGTAAATGACAAAACGTTGACCTCCACAAGCAGTTATTGAAAAAGTTTACCTTCTATAAACTAGCTTAAAATAAGTATGGAAACTGCAAAATGAGAATACCGTATTATGTTTTTAAAAGTTGGTGCCAGATTAAATAAAATCCAACAGTAACTTTAAATCCAAATATTATTGAAAGAATCTATTTTAAAAAGCAATATACTTTTCTGGAGTAGTAGTGTAAACAGGTCGTTCATACTTTTATGGAAAGGGAAGAAATTTAAGCATGATTTCATTAAAAATTCATTTTAAAATAAAAATAAAAACTTTCATAGTTTGAAGCCAGATAGACCTGAGTTCAAATTCTGATTCTACAACTTATTAGCTTATAACCTTGTGTAAATGGCTTAACTGTTCTGTTCAATTTTCTTGTTAGTAAAAATTGGTAAAAATGGGAAAATAATCCCCTATGCCCTAGGATTATAAAGATTGGGGCTAATATAAGCAAAGCACATAGCAAATAGTAGATGCCTGGAAAATAGAGGGTCTTAAATAAACAGTGGATGTGGTGGTAATGTTATAGTACTAAATGTTATTGCTGTTGAAATTATTAATAAAATACAAATTTTATCACTTATGTGACAAGGCAGGAAATAGTATATTAAACCTTGACATGCCTGATTTATAGATCTCTGGCCAGTTCTTGCAAAGGTCCTTCCTTCATATCTGTGCCTCTTTAGTGACCCTTCATACACTCTAGATTGACAACAAATGAAGAATGTTCACAAGCAGAACAAATCCTATGAAAACAAGCCATCATTCAGTTGTAACCACCCAACTGCACTCCTTACCTAGTCTCCCTCTGGCTCTGTATGGAGCAGCCCCCAGCACCCATCTCAGTCCCTGACTTCTATCCAAACCCACCCATATGTTTCTTCACTTCTTAGCCCAAGTTCAGCCACCAGGCCCGGTGGGTGCCAGAACAGGCAGGCATGGCCAAATACAACAGGGCCCCTGGTTCTAGAAGAGGGGTGAGGTGCCTGGACCAAGAGTACTCTGGAGAAAATGTCCAAAGTCTTTGCAGAGTAGTAGCCCTGCTGTGCCTCATTTGAGCCTCAGCACATACAATCACTGTTTATTGAACTATGACTCACACATAAGGAAACCCGAATTTGGAAATGAAACTGAGTGGCAAGGCAGGAAACCAGCCAAGAAACAGGGAACACAGTCAAGAGACAGGCTTACAGCCAGAGACCATAGGACGTGGTGCAGAGTACTATTTCTAAAGCTGGGGTCAAAACTCCTAAAGGTTAGAAAGAACATTTTGATCTGGAAAACACTGAATAGCTTTTTAATGATAATGCAAAGGTATGAATGGTCTCCTCTGCATGCAGCACCTTCTTTCCATATTCTCCAAGTACTGAACCCTTTTACTGTCTTTTTTTTTTTCCCATATCATCTCCAGCATATCTTTACCTTATTTTCTCCTAGCTTCCGCCTTCCTGTGTGAGGAATCCTGACACACATTCTACTTTCCCAGAAATGGAGTGTCATGTATATGTATAGAAACATAAATATGCACATCTTGGATTTGAAAACCAAAATAATCCATGGACATCTACTTGGTGATAAGGTTGGGGTGGAAATATAAAATAGAGTAAATTAGTCCTATTTATCTATAAAGCAATTCATTAACTTATTAAAAATATCTATTGACTGCTATGAGTTAGATATTGTTCTTAGAGTTGGGGGTAGCATGGGGTATGGAGGGAAATCAGACAAGAACTATGTTTTTAAGGAGCCTAGATTCTAGCAAGGGGAGAAAGCACAGAAAATAAGATAATTACAGACAGTGATGAGTGCAGTAAAGGAAACAGATACGGTAAGTACAATGACATCACCCAGGAGTGTTTAGGGTGGGAGGTGTTTTATCCCCATAATATTCATCAACCCCACCACCACTATTACTGGTCTTTGAGAAGACTACTGATAGTCTCTCAGTCTAATGTAAACTGCTATGTAAATGAATCTTCAAGACACGTGTCATAGCCCTTCCCACCATCCCACATTCTCAACCAGATTATTTATTGTCCCTAAACTATTCTTCAATAAAAGTTCTGGAGCCATCACAGAGTACTTAATGGAAAGTGACTGGCTATTTTAAATAGAATAGTCCATACAGCTTCTCTAAGAAGACAACAATCGACAAGACAATCGAATTGAAAGATGAGAAAGAGGCAACTCCAGGAAGAGGTAGAGAAAAGTGTTCAAGGACAGGAAGGAACATTATGCAAAGGCCCTGAGGCAGAAAGAGTTTATAGTGAACTCAGAGTAGAGAGATCAGTGTGGCAGGGGAGGAGCTGGTGTTAAGAGCTAAGTGAGGTAGGTAGAAGCCAGAAGCGTTCTGGGCTGAACCAGAGGGGCCTGGCTATAAGCAGGAGAGTGACGCTATTTGATTTACAGTTTTAACAGATTTAACTCAGAATTGAAAACAAAAATGGAAACAGGAAGACCTCTCAGCAAAACATCACAGTAGCTCAGAGGAAGATGATGATAGCATGGCCTTGTGGGCAGCTTTGGAAGGAGAAATGGACAAATGAGGTATACCTTGGAGATAAAACAGGTAGGACTTGCTAACTGACTGCAAGAAGGCAAGGGAATGGGAGGAATGCAGAGTAACTCCCAGGCTTAGGCGTAAGCAGTTGAGCAGATCATGGCCTCATCGACTGGGATAAGGATGCCTAGGAAAGGAACTGGTTTGAGAAATGGAAGGAGAATCAAGAATAATTTGACATATTTGGTTTGAAATGCCTATTAGTGATCACAACTAGTGATGTCAAGTCTAGAGTAAGTGGAGAGATCAGGACTAGAACTATAAACTGGGGCACTGTCCACAGGAAATACAGTTAGGGATGATGTCAAGACATTTATTAGGATAAAACCTTATAAAATCAAGGATCTAAAGATGAATGAATATAATTTATCAAAAAGAAATAATGCTTTATGCACAAAGATATTTATGGCAGCATTATTTATGACATTAAGTAAAGGGGGAAAACACTAAATGTGTATTTTGAAGCAGTTGAGTGCTTTATCAATGAAATATTATTCAATAATTTAAAGTCTTGAGGCACCTGGCTGCATCAGTCTGTAGAGCATGTGACTCTTGATCTTGGGGTTGTAAGTTCGAGCCCCATGTTGAGTGTAGGGATTACTTAAAAATAAAATCTTCAAAAAATAATAATTTAAAGTCTTTACTAAGACATCTGTATAAGAAAGGGCTATATTTATATTAAAATTCTAAGTGGGGAAAAAACACTATAAACTTATCCACATGGCATGATCACTATATTAAAATATGAATAAAAGGTAAGAAGGAAATATGAAAGGTTAATCACGGTCATTCTTTTTCTTTGGACTTTTTCATATTTTCTATAATTCCCATTCTGTTTGATAGCTTAAGTGAGTCTTATGCTAAGGTAACAGACAACCCCCCAAATTTCTATGGCTTCACACATAAAATTTATTTTTTGCTCATCTCAAGTCCACTGTAGGTCAGGTCAGATATAGCAGATAATAAAAGATGGCCACTATCAGTATTTACCCTCCCTGTACCACATGCTACTCCCTATATCAAATGTAGGAGTCCAATTTCCCTTGCTTTGAATCTGGATTGGTCTTGGTGACTTGCCTTGATCAATAGAATATGGCAGCAATGATGGTGTGTGACATCTGAGGATAGGTCATAAGAAAACTTTTAATTCCTCCTGGGTCTCTTGGGACACACACTCTTGGGCTGCTTCCTCTCAGAACCTAGGACCCATGCAGTAAGAAGCCCAAGACATACAGGTGCTGTGGTTGATAGCTCCAGAGCACCCAGTTGATAGCATCAATTCTAACCATTTTGGACTTCCAACTCAGGTGAGTGGTCAAAAGACTGCAGATTTAGCCAACAACTTTCTGCAACAGTATGAGAGACCCCTAGGGAGAATGGTCAAGCCGAGCCCACTCAGCACACACAGAACTATGGGAGGTAATACAAAATTATTGCTTTAAGCCAGTAAGTTTTAGAGTTATTTGACACACAGAAATTGATAACCAGAGTATGTGACTACTTACTTTCCAAGGAAGCTGCTTTGCTCTTGTGGCTCCATCATCTCAACAGCTGGCCATCATTATCATCCTAAAGGAGAAGGCAGAACTAAAAGTTTACACAGGACCTTTCTCTACCTCAGCCCAGAAGGGATAGATATCATATAGGCTGCCTACAGCCTATAGGTCAGCACAAGGTAAACAAGGAAATATAGTTTCTTGGGTATGAGGCAAGGAGAAAAAATGATATAATGTCTACTATGACTTTACATTACTTTCACTTTTTAATTGTAAAATATTCTAAACATAACAAAAGAATACAAAGACGAAAATAATAGGCATCCATGTACTCACTAACCAGACATCAAACTCTTACAACCACACAAAAAAAGCCTTATTAAATGGCTCTGGAGATCTTTCTGTAGATGTTGGGTGATAATAGCTGATTATAACCCTTCAAAGGATGTCGAGTTCAGACTCCTTAACAAACCCCTTCACTATTGAAAGGGCGGGCCTACGCAGGCCGACTCCATCTTGTTCTGTGTCCTTCACCTTGACCACACCTCCTCCCCTTGAGTAACCCCCCCCTCACCTGCCTAACAGGACTCGGACCCTTCCCCAGCCAATCGGCCGAGGCCATAGCCATTACCTCACCAACTGCCCCTAGGCCCCAATAAAACCTTTGTCCTTTTGAAACTCGCTCTCCCTGGTATCTCACTGCTGCGTCGGTGCAGGTAGGGGATTGAGCTCGAGCTAGCTCGAATAAAGGCTCTTTTGCTTTTACATCGGACTCGGCTCCCTGGCGGTATTTGGGGATCAGGAATTCTGGGCATAACATTTGGGGGCTCGTCCGGGATCCCCAAGACCCCTGAGAGAGCCCCCACCCGGAGAGCCTGACTGGCCATGGTTAGTGTCTGTTTCTTCTGTCTTTTCTGTGTGAGCTCATTTCTGGAATTCTGGTAGTGCCCGATGCGGTCTAAGTGGACGCACTGGAGGACCACGGGCTGGGAGTTTCGGAAGACGTTCCGATCCTCCCTTCTGGAGGGACGTGGAATCCCCTCAAAGGTCTGAGACGAGGCGGGTCGCTCCCACTGGTCGGCGTGAGGCCGTCGTCTTTGGAGGGACGTGGAATCCCCTCATCGGTTTTGGAGGGACGTGGAATCCCCTCAAATGTCTAAGCTAGCTCTCAGTTTTGCTTCTATGGAGTTGGAAGACTTTCTAGGGGCCCTCTGTTTGTCTGTTTTTGTGTTTCTCTGTTTTGTTCTGTGGACTTACTGGATGGACATTATGGGACAGACTCAGACTACTCCTCTAAGTATTATGATTGATCACTTTAAGGATGTGAGGGAAAGAGCTAACAACCTCAGTGTGGAAGTCCGAAAGGGTCGGTTGCAGTTTTTTTGTTCTAGCGAGTGGCCAACTTTCAATGTCGGATGGCCACCAGAGGGGACCTTCGACCTCCCTACCATCCACCGAGTCAGGAGTATCATCTCTCAGCCTAAGATGGGCCATCTTGATCAGCTCCCTTACATTATCACTTGGCAGGACCTTGTAGAAGACCCACCCTCTTGGCTTAAGCCCTTCCTAGCCCCGCTCCCTCCGGAGCCAAACCCATTCTTGCTTTGCAGGGGACAAAGAAGAAGAAAAGTCTTACCCAGCCTTCAGCACCCCTCTACCCTGTCCTACAGGGGGGTACTGAAGAAAAATTAATTTTTTCCTCCCCCGTATAACCCCTCTAGGATGCTGGAAGAACACCATCCTCCCCCTCTGGGGGAGGCAGACGCTGTTCTGAGAGCGGGAGGCGGAAACGCTCCAGTGGGAAGCCCGCCGTTTACCAGACAAAGGTCTCAGAGGGAGCAACCCGCCTCCGCTGCCTACTCCACTATTCTGCCCCTGCGAGCCACCAAACCCCCAGACGCGGAGGGGAATCAGCCCCATCACTATTGGCCTTTCGCCACTAGTGACCTCTACAATTGGAAAGCTCATAATCCTAAGTTTTCCGAGAAACCGGCAGGGCTTATTGATTTATTAGACTCTGTTCTTTTTACCCATCAGCCCACGTGGGATGATTGCCAGCAGCTTTTGCAGGTCCTGTTCACGACTGAAGAAAGAGAAAGAATCCTCAATCAGGCCCGAAAACTAGTTCCGGGCGCAGACGGGAATCCCACCACCAACCAGGCTCAGATAGATGCCTCCTTCCCCTTAACTCGGCCCCAGTGGGATTTCAACACAGCAGAAGGTAAGGAGAGGCTCCGGGTCTACCGCCAGACTCTAATGGGGGGTCTCCGAATGGCTGCTAGAAAGCCAACCAATTTGGCCAAGGTAGGAAATGTACAACAGGGAAAAGATGAATCTCCGGCTGCCTTTTTAGGATGGATCATGGAGGCATTCTGTACCTATACCCCCATGGATCCAGAGGCTCCGGAAAGCAAGGCAGCTGTTATCATAGCCTTTGTAAACCAATTGGCCATAGACATTAGGAGAAAATTACAGAAAATAGATAGACTAGGAGAAAAAAGTCTGCAGGACTTACTGGTGGTAGCTAAAAAGGTATATAATAACCGGGAGCCTCCTAGGGGCGCCTGGGTGGCGCAGTCGGTTAAGCGTCCGACTTCAGCCAGGTCACGATCTCGCGGTCTGTGAGTTCGAGCCCCGCGTCAGGCTCTGAGCTGATGGCTCGGAGCCTGGAGCCTGTTTCCAATTCTGTGTCTCCATCTCTCTCTGCCCCTCCCCCGTTCATGCTCTGTCTCTCTCTGTCCCAAAAAAAATAAAAATAAAAAATGTTGAAATAACCGGGAGCCTCCTGAGGACAAGCAGGCTCGCGCCATGGCGGCTGCCAGCAGTAAGCAGACTCGAGACCTGGCCAGAATACTACTAGCTACCACTGCTGACTTCCCTGAGGAACGAGACCGCCGTCTCCGGCAGCTGGCAGACGACGCAAGAAAAGGTAAAGGAACCACCAAGGGGGGGAAGCAGAGGCTGCAGAAGGATCAGTGCGCATACTGCAAGGAGATAGGGCATTGGGCCCAAGATTGTCTAAAAAGGGCCGGCGGGAAGGGAAGCAAGACTGATCGAGTAAAAGTCCTAGAGCTAGATGAACTAAGTGATTAGGGGAGTCAGGGTTCGGACCCTCTCCCCGAACCCAGGGTAACTGTTAAAGTGGAGGGGACCCCTGTTGACTTCCTTGTCGACACTGGAGCACAACATTCGGTCCTCTGCATCCCACAAGGAAAACCAGCTAGCAAGAAGTCCTGGGTACAAGGGGCAACTGGTATGAGCCAGTATTCATGGACTACCCGAAGAACAGTAGATTTGGGAACGGGCCGGGTATCCCACTCCTTTATGGTAATACCAGAATGCCCCTACCCGCTGTTAGGATGGGACTTACTGACCAAGATTGGAGCTCAGATAACTTTCAGACAAGGGGGGCCTCAGGTCACCGATGGCAAGGGCCACCCCATCCAGGTCCTGACCATGAAACTGGAGGATGAATACCTCCTCCACCAGGAGGCTCTCCCGAGAGAGAATAATATAGACAGATGGCTACAAGAATTCCCCTCGGTTTGGGCAGAGACAGGGGGGATGGGACTAGCCGCTCACAGGACCCCAGTCCTGGTAGAGCTCAAGCCAGGAGAGAGTCCGGTAAGGATCAAACAATACCCCATGTCTCAGGAGGCCTGGAAGGGGATCCAGCCACACATCCAGAGACTACGAAGCCTAGGGGTACTAGTTCCTTGCCAGTCTGCCTGGAACACCCCCTTACTGCTGGTCAAAAAGCCTCACACAAATGACTACCGACCGGTACAAGACCTCCGGGAAGTAAATAAGAGGGTCGTGGACATACACCCAACTGTTCCCAACCCATATACTCTCTTGAGCTCCTTGGCGCCCTCCAGGGTCTGGTATACTGTACTAGATTTAAAGGACGCCTTCAGTCTGCTGTTGGCACCCCAGAGCCAACCCTTGTTCGCCTTTGAGTGGCATGATCTGGAGGAAGGCTACAGTGGGCAACTCACCTGGACACGGCTACCTCAGGGATTCAAAAACTCACCCACCATCTTCGACGAGGCACTACACGAGGACCTGGTATTTACAGACACCTTCTCTGGCTGGGTGGAGGCATACCCAGCCAAGCATGGAACGGCTCAGACGGTGGCTAAGAAGCTACTAGAAGACATCTTACCCAGGTATGGTTTTCCTACCATGGTAGGATCAGACAATGGACCAGCTTTTATCTCGCAGGTAACACAGGCAGTAGCCAAGGCGGTGGGGGCAAACTGGAAATTACATTGTGCTTATAGGCCCCAGAGCTCAGGATAGGTAGAAAGAATGAATAGAACCCTAAAAGAGACCCTTACCAAATTAACCATGGAGACTGGCGGGGACTGGGTGACTCTCCTACCGTACGCCCTTTACCGGGTTAGAAACACTCCTTACACTCTGGGTTTTACTCCCTACGAGATCATGTTTGGCAGGCCACCCCCTGTTATTCCCAGCCTTCGAGCTGAACTTATTGCTGAGTTTAAAGATCAAGAACTTTTTCTTTCCTTGAGAGGGCTCCAGAGGGTGCACGAGGACATTTGGCCGTGCCTCCGTGCCATCTATGAGGCTGGCCCGACCCCGACACCTCATCAGTACAGGCCGGGAGACGGTCTATGTCAAGAGGCACCACCGAGAGACCCTCGAGCCGCGCTGGAAGGGACCCTACATCGTGGTGTTGACAACCCCCACCGCTCTCAAGGTAGACGGCATCGCGACCTGGGTCCATCACACCCACGTTCGGCCAGCGGACCCCTCCTCAATCCGGAAGGACTTTGTCACACGATGGGCCATCAGTCAGGACCAACACAACCCGCTCAAGCTCAAGCTACAGCGCATTCGACCCACCTAATATTGGTAACTCTGTTAACTCTGCTTGTCATTGCTCATGCTGCCGGGAGTCCCCACGCCCCTCAAAACATCACCTGGCAGATCATAGACACCAGCTTGGGGACAATACTTAATCAGACCTCCCAGAGCCACCCCAGGGACACTTGGTTCCCAGAACTTTGCGTAAACCTCCAAACTCTGTTCCCCTTGTCACCATAAATGCAGCCGGTCCCATGATTGGGTCCCTCAGCTACATGACAAGGGGGGAATGAAAGGGCGGGCCTACGCAGGCCGACTCCATCTTGTTCTGTGTCCTTCACCTTGACCACACCTCCTCCCCTTGAGTAACCCCCCCCTCACCTGCCTAACAGGACTCGGACCCTTCCCCAGCCAATTGGCTGAGGCCATAGCCATTACCTCACCAACTGCCCCTAGGCCCCAATAAAACCTTTGTCCTTTTGAAACTTGCTCTCTCTCCCCGGTATCTCACCGCTGCGTCAGTGCAGGTAGGGGATTGAGCTCGAGCTAGCCTGAATAAAGGCTCTTTTGCTTTTACATCGGACTCGGCTCCCTGGCGGTATTTGGGGGATCACGAATTCTGGGCATAACAACTATGACTACTTTTCTGGGTAGTTTACAATTTTCCTCCCAACACTCCATAAAGGATGTTGGTTGTTTTTCCCTCCTTGTATCCATATACTCCTCTTTTGGTAAAACATTGCCCCCATTTTCTTTTGCATAACCATTTCTACCCCATTCTCAGCAAAACAGTTTACATGTGATTAATTCTCCCTCTGCTCCAGGGATGAGCTTACTTTTGCCCAGCATGCTACCCCATATTCCTGGATCCAGTAAATGGTCCCATTCCTGGAATGAAACCCAGGAGTTTATTTGATAATTGAAGAAAAAGATGTCCTCTGTCCTTCTGACATGAACAAGGAATCATATGACCTCAGGACTATTGACATTCATCTTGCAACCATGAAGGAAGTCTGCCTGGGGGTACAGCTTCCATAGTAGAAGCCAGAACAGAGAGAGGAAAAGAAATGAGGCCCTTGACACCATCAAGACTTATCTCTATGGCCTGAATCATCTCTGGCCTGAACAACCTCTTGCCTTTTAGGTGAGACAATGAATTTCTTTTGTTAAATCAGTGTAAATTGGATTTTCTGTTGATTTCAACAAAAAGACTGATTGTTATTAATTAATACCAACAATGATCCAGCCACCCTGCACTACCTTCGGTTCTCTAGAATATGTGTATTTTCACTTCAAAATAAGGTGAAACTGAGCCGAAAATATATTGAGAATAGTTATCACAAAAAGAGTGGTCTGGGCCCCTGTTGTTATGGTTGCAGAACAAAATTATCATCTGCAGCATCTATGAAATATTTTAAAAAATCAAGAACATCTCATATTTTCAGCTGTTGAGGAGTGTCATTCCTTAAGTGTCATCCCTTAAGTCCACAAGTTGACTTGTGGACATCAGTAATTTTAGGGCATCGGTCTGGACAAATGACTATGGGAAGCTCTCTGAGGTCCAAATTTCTCTCAAAACTATCTGTTGAGAGGTGCTTGGCTGGCTCAGTTGGTAGAGCATGTGACTCTTGATCTCAGGGTCGTGAGTTCAAGCCTCATGTTGAGTGTAGAGTTTACTTAAAAACAAATAACAACAACAACAACAGCAGCAGCAACAACAAGCTATCTGTTGAGCAATTGGGTTTGATGCCCATGAGAATAAACTTTGGCACAATGTAAAGACCTTCATCTGAGGCCTGACAGCTTGGATATGGAAAGTATGTGGACAAAAAAATTCCTGTTGAGTCAAAGTTATGCTTCTAACTTCCCAGTGTGGTCATACGAATGGGGAAGTGTGTGTCCCTTCAAGTATCTGCAACTCAGCTCCAGCCAGTGTGACTGAGTCAACTCGACAGGGTTTCGAGGTGACATAAAAGGGGAAAATGGAAAAACGTTTTTCAATCAGAGGAGCCAGACCCTCCCTTACCTTCATATTACAATTCTCTCATCTTTTCACCACATTTGAACAGCTAGAGAAGCCTCCAAGAAATGATATAACAACACTTAAAAGTTGCCAAGGTGGGGCGCCTTGGTGGCTCAGTTGGTTAAGTGGCTGACTTTTGATTTCGGCTCAGGTCATGATCTTGCAGTTGGTGGGATTGAGTCCCACGTTGGGCTTTGTGCTGACAGTAGGGAGCCTGCTTGGGATTCTCTTTCTCCCTCTCTCTGTGCCCCTCCCCTGCACACGCGCACATGCGCAGTCTCTCTCTCTCTCTCTCTCTCTCTCAAAAATAAACATGAAAAAAAATGTTTTTAAAGTTGCCAAAGGGAGACCTTCCAGAAATAGTGTAGTAAATGAAACACATGTTTTGTAGTCTTCTCTGCCATACAAATCCATCCTTCCTTTTTTTTTTTTAATTTTTTTTTTTAACGTTTATTTATTTTTGAGACAGAGAGAGACAGAGCATGAACGGGGGAGGGTCAGAGAGAGAGGGAGACACAGAATCTGAAACAGGCTCCAGGCTCTGAGCAGTCAGCACAGAGCCCGACGCGGGGCTCGAACTCATGGACAGAGATCATGACCTGAGCCAAAGTCGGACGCTCAACCGACTGAGCCACCCACGTGCCCCCAAATCCATCTTTTCTTGAGTCACTGTATATTTTTCCCTCTCTCCTTCAGCTCTCTTGGTGTAAACACATATTGAGGGTTTAAGATGAACTTTTTAAAGTTCAATAGCAATGATGGACAAGGCAGATCTAGTAAACACAAAAAAGAATTTTTGAAGACTTAGTCATTTGGTAAGATGAGCACACACTATGACAGGCTCTACAAATGCAAGGCTATCTTGATATACACTTTTGCTGATTGCAAATCTCAGAAGAACATTTACAGTAGCTTATTTATAACTTCAGATCTAAGTTGCAGCACGGGTGTCAAAGTCAGTTTTAGACATCTCCATGGGATATTAAAGAAATAAAGATATTTTTGTTTGTTGTTGCTATTTTGGTCTCAGAATAAAAAGAATGTAGGAGAAAGTAAAAACATAATTAACACCTGTATTCCCAGAATGAAAAAATGTGATTATAGAACAGTGGTAGAAAATATATACAGAAAGTTGGCGAGATGACTCATAAGTACAAGCACAAAAATAGCTCAGCTTTTGTATACGGTGTGACAGATCTGCCAACAGCTAACTAATGTAATAGAATAATGAATCACTTGGGACTAGATTTATTTTAAAATCCCTGTAAGGCACACCTACATACGTAGTACCAGAAAAGGCCACCGACTGTCAGCAAACATGGCCATCATAATATGGGGGGTTGGGGAGTAAAAGCAAGGAGGTCATGCACTGGTAAGTTCCATGGTACCAGCTGCTCTTCACTTTTAAGTCAGCTCCCCTCACTTTCCCTCCACCTGTCTGTGCAGGGAGCACTGAGTGTTCAGTGGTTAAGCCCCAGGGGCCATGCCTGTGGCTGAGGCTGAGGTAGGTCTCCTTGGTTCTCCTTTTTCTCTACTACAGGCCTCGGGCTGCTGAGGGCCCTTCCCTCTTTCAAGTCAACACTACCCATTCTATCTCTGGCTTCACTTCTCCACTCCAAGGCTGGAGACACAGGTTGGCTTGTTTTACCCAGTCTGCGCATCACTCAAATAAGCGCATGTGTCCTTTCCGTGCCAAGGTTTCACAGGGTCAGCTCAGGGAGGCGGGAGGGGAAAGAATGGCAAATGCGGGAAACCTCAGGCCTCAGGGAATCTTACCAAGTTCCCGCCTTTGGGGTTCTGGCTGTCATTCCCAGCTTCCCCAAAAATCCTTCTGCCTTCCATGTACTCTGAGTTCTCTGCCATGGTTGTATCCCGAGCTTGGAGCTCACCCCTCCCTGGGGTACCAGTGGGAGAGTGCTCCACACCCCTGCTCACTTTCCCCTGGGGTTGATGCATTCCTTGGCTCTGAGGCTCCAGCTGGGACCGAATGATGAGTCAACTTGTATCCCCTCTGATGCCATTTTTCTGAAATAAATAATTCCTGTTTCTGAGGGTCCCAGACTGGATGGCACTTCTTTCCAACTATTCTCTACTCCATAGAGAAATGACCGTCTCCATGCATTTCCTCAGCTGCTCCACAACAGAACTCAGAGTCAAGCTGCCTGGCTTCCAGCCCCTACTCTGCTACTTGTTTGCTAACTAGTGACATATGGCACATCACTGAACCTTTTTTAGCCTCAGTTTCCTCACCCATCTAGTTGTGGTGTGGTTTCAAAGATATAGGCCACTTAGCACAGTTCTGGGTACACAACAAGAATTCCCGTTGGGACTCTTGCCAATATCTGCTAGCCATGATCCAGCACCTAAAGAGGTAATGCCTGACACAGCAGAGGCCTCCTGGACTTTGCTCCATCATGGCAGCCAGCGTCCATTCAGGCCGGTCAGCACCGGTTGCTTTTGTGTTGAAAGCAAAGTCACTCAGAGAAGTGTGTACTAATAGGTGGTTAAAGCACAGGAGAGGTAGACAGGAACCACAAGCGGAAGCGTGGAGGGATGGGAAAGAGCAGGATGGAAAGGTGTCTTTTGTCTGTAGTGTGATAGGCAAACAGGATCTTAGTGGCTTACAGAACAGAGAAGTGTAGGGAAGGTTGTTGTAGTATTGTCTGTGGCTGCCAATAACAAATGACCACAGAAAGGGTTTTAAAACAACAGAAAGTGACTCTCTCACAGTTCTGGAGGCCAGAAGTCTGGATTCCCTCTGAAGGTGTTAGCCAGGTTGTACTCCCTCTGAAGAGAATCATTCCTTGTTTCTTCCAGCTTCTAGCATCTCCAAGCTTTCCTTGGCTTCTGGCAACATAACTCCAATCTTTACCACTGTCTTCACATGGCCTTGCCCCTGTGCGTCTCTGTGCCTCAAATCTCCTTCTGTCTTTCTCTTAAAATTTTTTTTTAATGTTTATTTATTTTTGAGAGAGACAGAGTGTGATCGGGGGAGGGGCAGAGAGAGAGGGAGACACAATCTGAAGCAGGGTCCAGGCTCTGAGTCGTCAGCACAGAGCCCCACGTGGGGCTCCAACTCATGAACTGTGAGATCGTGACCTAAACCGAATTGGCACTTAACCAACTAAGCCACCCAGGCACCCCTCCTTCTGTCTTTCTCTTATAAGGACATCTGTTGTTGGAGTTAGGGCCACCTCAATGCCAGGATGATTTTATCTTGAGATCCTTAATGTAATTATATCTGCAAGGACATTTTTCTTTCTCTTTTTAAAAAAATTATGTTTGTTTAAGTTTACTTACCTTGAGAAAGAGGGAGAGAGCACATGCACACACAGAGCATAGGAGGGGCAGAGAGAGAGGGAGAGAAATCCCAAGCAGGTTCCGCACTGTCAGCCCAGAGCCCCACACAGGGCTCAATTTCACGAATCGTGAGATCATGACCTGAGCTGAAATCAAGAGTCAGATGCTTAACCAACTGAGCCACCCAGGTGCCCCAGGAACTTTTTTTCAAAATAAGGTCATATTCACAGGTTGTAGGGGTTAGGACTTGAACACATTTTGGGGGTACCACTATTCAACCAACTATAATTATGTACTAAAGCAGAGATCTTTGCACACAGAGGGCACTTAATAAATATTGTGGCTGATATATGTCTACGGATTTTCAGAAGACTAATTCTATGACATCAAAGAGGATAATGTGGGAACCTCGGCACTTAGAAATGTTCCTCAGCACCATTCTTCTGTTCTGGCTCTAGGGGAGAATCAGTTTTTTCATTTTACCAGCTTCTGGAGGCTACCTATTTACATCTTCTTTCTCTGACCCTGGCCCTCCTGTTTCCCTTTTATAAGGACCCTTATGATTATGTTGGGCCCACCCAGATAATCCAGGGTAATCTTCCTGTTTCAAGATCCTTATTTTATTATATCAGCAGAGTCTCTTTTGCCATGTACGATAATATTATCAGGCTCTAGGGATTAAGATGTGAACCTCGTTGGGGCCATAATTCTGTTGACTGGAGTTGGGAACTGGGTTTCATCCTAAGAGCCCAGAACTCAGTGGTGGGTTTTAAGTAAGAGAATGGAATCAACAGAATCAGGATGACAGAAGCAGAAGAAGAATCACACTGGATTGCAAGGACAGAAGTGTTAACCACGACCAGAGGATTTTTAAAGTTAACATAGAATCACTCTAGACAATATTTGATATCTGGTTATGTGTAGGATAACTGGTACATAATAAGTTTTTCTTCTTTCAATCTGGGTTTGGTCTTTTTAAATTAATTCTTTATGGATTTTATGAGGCCCTGAGTCCCAGGACACCTTTGGTTATTGTTGGAGGTAGCCAGCTGGGCAAGGTGGACCCGGATGACTATTCAGAATTCAAGATTCTATGCCCACAATGAGTACGAGCCCAGGTGTACGTGTGCCTGGGAGAATTCTGCCTTAGCAGGCACAGGTCCACAACACCTTATCAAGCATTGTCCAGTAGAGAAAGATATTGGAATTGCTTCAAGGGTAGGGAAATGGCCAAAGAGCAATAAGAAGGAATGTCATAAAAGATCCAAGAATGTGGACTGTGTTGATTCCTAGAAATGCTTTATTAACACTAAGTGAAAGAGCACACAGAATTGTTCACACTGATTATATGCATATTTAAGGGATGTGAAAATTAATAAAGATTTGAATAGAGTTTTAAGCATTCTCTGAAGTTTGGGAAGTTTATTCAAACATGTCAGTACTTCTGGCAACAGCTTCCTTTCTCTGATCTTGCACAGAGTCAGTCAAAGTTGCCTGGAAAGCCCGCTAATGATTCCTTTTGGCTTGCCTCTTCCTTCTCCTATCTTTGCTGGGTTTCTCAACCCATTCCACTCTGCTTTAGCTCTTTTGACCCACCTCAGTGCTACTTTGTTTAGGTGACCCTGCTAGAATAAAACTCCTGAGTTCATTATCTGTCTGTATGTATGTCCCCAATCTGTCTGAGAGTCTTGGTTCCAACTTCATAGCCATGGGTGAGAACCTCAGGCTCCCTGCCCAGGCTACTCTGGGTCAGATAAGCAGGGACAGCCCACCAGGCTTCACCTCCAAGTAGAGGATTAGAGACATGGGATAATAATTCCTTTCTAGGGATGCCTGGCTGGCTCAGTTGGTAGAGCATGTGACTCTTGATCTAGGGGTTGTGAGTTCGAGTCCCACATTGGGTGTAGAATTTACTTAAAAAAAATAAAATCTTAAAAAAACCCAGTAATTCCTTTTCAGAAACTCTTTGCCTGAAAAAATTACAAGTTATTTACTAATCAACATAAGGAAAACTGCATTCAGCCAGAAATTTTCCATAGCAACACAAATTATAGCACTGACACTAAACATTGGGATCCAGAAAGGATATTAACCAATGGCCTCTTGAAAAAGGGTTGGGGTGGGGGGGGATAGTCAACCCTGAAGAAGGTCAAAATGCCCTTCAGGAGACTGAAAGACAATGTAGTTCTGATGTATAATTACCCATTATATTAAACCATATAGTACACGAGAGGCAGAATAGTGTAAAGATTTAAAAGCACAGATTCTGACTCCAGATTTTCTGGGCTCAAATCCCAGCTCTGCCACTTACTGGCTGCCGCTTTCAGAAAAGTGACTTAACTTAACAGCTCTTTATTTTAGTTTCTACACCTGCTCAATCAGAATAATAATAGCCTCTACCTTACTGGGTTGTTTTGAAGATTACATGAATAAATGTATAGAAAGCACTTAGAGGGGCATGTGGGTGGCTCAGTCGGGTGAGCATCCGACTTCAGCTCAGGTCATGATCTCGCAGTCTTGTGAGTTTGAGTCCCACGTAGGGCTCTGTGCCGACAGGTGGGAGCCTGGAGCCTGCTTTGGATTCTGTGTCTCCTTCTCTCTCTGCCCCTCCCCCACTCGTGCTCTGTCTCTCAAAAATGAATAAATGTTAAAACAAAATTAAAAAACACTTAGAACAGTCCCTGGGACATAGCAAACACTCAACACGTATTAGTTTTAATTTTACTGGAATGTGTCCAACACTCTACACCACTGACAGTGGAAACTGCTTAAGCAGCCCATCTGGCGTCTGAAGTAAATGGCACCCATGAATGATAGATACATCACAGAGCAATGAAATTGTGTCTGTTGATACAGAGTTTCGCAAAGGCATCTTAAAAGTTGCTGGGTAGGGACCCGAAGCATATTCTGTCTGGTGTGTGGTTTTTTGGTTAGGCAAGATGCTAATGGGACCACAGCTGTAGAGTTCAATATGTTCATTCTGTCCCATGACCCCCAAATGAGGCCTTTGCTTCTCTAACCATCTCTGAGGTATATACCACTAGTCCTAAGGATGCCTGGCCACCATTATTTGCTACTATTGGGCTAAGGGCGCCATTATTGGAGAAACTGCCCCAACTCCATGGGCAACATTAGGATCCCCTTCCTGAATTAATAAGAATGCATTCTATCATCATTCAGGGTGCTGGATAAAGGTAATTCAAAGAAAATAGAGAAAAGTAGAATTGTTATAAAGACCTACTGATACACAACTTCAAATTGTTTGGAAGTGTAGCAAAATATTCCATGAGAAGAGGCAGAGATGGCCCTGCCTGCGTAATCTTGGATAAGTCACCTTTATTTCACAAATTAAAGTTTGTTTCCTTATCAGCAAAGGGAGTAGGGAGGTTGCAGACAGTGACCTAGATCAGCCTTATTGGAAGACCAAATCCTTTCTTACCTAGAACATGCAGAATCTCACATGACGCATTAGAAACACTATCCTAGAGGGTCTGTAGTGAGGAGCATCTCATTTATGATGCCCCCAGTGCACCTGCAGCAAAGTTCACCTGGCTCAGACAAGGCTTTTCTCCTCAAGTCTCACACAGCACGTCCTCCCCTTAGCCTGTCCCAATGTTCTTGGGCCTAGATGCCATGTACATTTATGATATTCCAATTTGCAGACTCAAAACAATATGAATATGAATATTTATGCATGAGCTTGGAGCTACAGAGAGAAGAGCCCCTAAGAATTCCATGTTGGTCTGAGAGTCATCTCAAGCCTCTGCTCAATTCTTCTGGGTCCTTTATTTTGCTAAAACCTGAGTGATGGTCTCTGGTGTCATTTAATGCCCTATCTGGGTTAATCTCACTGCATTCCTTCTTAGGCATTCTCCACTCCACAGTCTCCACTTAGACAGTCACCTCCATGTAACTGGTTTCCTTTTCTGTACAAAATAGTATAGCAATTTCTTTACAGTGGCTGCATCATTTTACATTCCCATCAGCAAAGCACAAGGGTTCCAATTTCTCCACATCCACACCAACATTTGCGGTTTTCTATTCTTTTGTTAATAGCCATCCTAATGGATGAGAAACACTAGCAGATGTTAAGATCATTTGAGTGGGAGGGATTGTCAATACTACCTAAGTAGACACCTGCTGCCCAGACTATTTAATACCACAGTCAGGGGCCATCCTGGTCCCCTCAGGTTTCCTTGGGACTGTCCAAGCTCTTAGGTCACAAATCCAAATGACCCAGGGCATGTGGTTATACACTCCCAAGCTCCTCCTATTCCTTAAAGGCAGACTCAATCTGTCCCACACATTTGTCCTTAATGACTTCCCTGGTACCTTCAAAAAACCCAATGATTTGTATTACATTAGCTTTTCTTTTAAAAGCACTTAAAATTTTTTTTAATGTTTATTTATTTTTGAGAGACAGACAGACAGACAGACAGAGTGCAAGTGGGGGAGAGGCAGAGAGAGAGGGAGACAC
This sequence comes from Panthera leo, assembly GCF_018350215.1. Taxonomy (NCBI): domain Eukaryota; kingdom Metazoa; phylum Chordata; class Mammalia; order Carnivora; family Felidae; genus Panthera; species Panthera leo. Next base: position 41,750,355 of record NC_056695.1, read on the forward strand.
AGAATTTGAAGCAGGCTCCAGGTTCTGAGCTGTCAGCATGGAGCCTGACACCAGGCTAGAACTAATGAACCTTGAGATCACGACCTGAGCCAAGTCAGATGCTTAACTGATTGAGCCACACAGGCACCCCTTAAAAAAACACTTTTTAAAATCAACAGCTTTTTTGAGATATAATTCAATACCACAAAATTCATCATTTTAAAGTAACATTCTTAAAGGCAACTTTCTGTTTCCTAAGGGTAATTAACATGGTTGCTCCCACATTCACGGTCCCTTTCTGGAAGAGGAGTATTTTGTGATAGAGCAATAGTGTACTGTTTCTCAGCTAGATGCCTGTTTACAGGCATGGCCAGCTGTCTTGGTCAGGGTCCTTTGGTTGATTGAAACAAAGAGTCACTCAAATCTTTAGAAAAAGAGCATTTATGATAAAGATATTTGTTAACAGAAACTAGGAAGCCATCAGGAACCAAAGCTACTTTTTCTCTCTTTTTCTTGGGCTACTCTATCTCTGTCTCTGTTTCCTATAGCAACATTGTTTCTCTGTGTGCATCTGTTCTGCTCAAAATTTGACTTGCTATTACCATTTTGTGTCCCCAATTCTAATTTGTCTTCACTCTTTCTAGGCATCCTTTCCTTTCCTGCTCCTGTTACTAGCAACTTTATTCTCTCAAAAGAGAATTCTGATTGGCCAGGCTTATCTTGCCCAGCCAGACCACAGGGTAAGTGTTGACCAGCTAATGTAATGCTGTCCTGGAATCAGGGGCCCACACTGGCCCAATTTTCTTTGCCATGAGCAGGGACTGAAGTCACATAATAAAGAAACACAGCTGTTGGTGTAATGTGAAGAGAACCCAGTGGGAACTACACACACAATGGGGTAAGTTACAGGAGGGAAGCCTATGGTTAGGAAACACAAATCTTGTTTTACAATGGGCAGTAATAATACCCTTTGCTCCTGAGGAGACATCATCTTTTATTATACTGGACTGTAAACATGACTGCCCTTTGCTCTGCAGGGAGACACTATTTCTATATTCCAAGGCTATTCACTGTATAAACATCCTTAGATGAGGCTAAGAAATATGATCTAGAATAAAGGGAGGTCAGTACCTGTCCTTGCAAGTCATACAGAAACACTGAAGATCCATGAAGAATTGTCTCCCAACAGTAGTTACCAGCAAATCTCTTCTCCTCACTCTGTGTGTGTGTGTGTGTGTGTGTGCGTGTGTGTAAATACTGTGATGATCATAGGATTCTATTGGGTACACTGTGATGGGCTGTTCATGAATTTTTTCAAAAAACCAACTCTTGGCTTCGTTGATCTGCTCTACAGTTTTTTTAGATTCTATATTGTTTATTTCTGCTCTGATCTTTATTATTTCTCTTCTTCTGCTGGATTTAGGCTGTCTTTGCTGTTCTGTTTCTATTTCTTTCAGGTGTGCTGTTAGATTTTGTATTTGGGATTTTTCTTGTTTCTTGAGATAGGCCTGGATTGCAATGTATTTTCCTCTCAGGATTGCCTTTGCTGCATCCCAAAGCGTTTGGATTGCTGTATTTTCATTTTCATTTGTTTCCATATATTTTTTAATTTCTTCTCTAATTGCCTGGTTGACCCATTCATTCTTTAGTAGGGTGTTCTTTAACCTCCATGCTTTTGGAGGTTTTCCAGACTTTTTCCTGTGGTTGATTTCAAGCTTCACAGCATTGTGGTCTGAAAGTATGCATGGTATGATCTCAATTCTTGTATACTTATGAAGGGCTGTTTTGTGACCCAGTATGTGATCTATCTTGGAGAAGGTTCCATGTACACTCGAGAAGAAAGTATATTCTGTTGCTTTGGGATGCAGAGTTCTAAATATGTCTGTCAAGTCCATCTGATCCAATGTATCATTCAGGGCCCTTGTTTCTTTATTGACCGTGTGTCTAGATGATCTATCCATTTCTGTAAGTGGAGTGTTAAAGTCCCCTGCAATGACCACATTCTTATCAATAAGGTTGCTTTTATTTGTGAGTAATCGTTTTATATATTTGGGGCTCCTGTATTCGGCGCATAGACGTTTATAACTGTTAGCTCTTCCTGATGGATAGACCCTGTGATTATTATATAATGCCCTTCTTCATCTCTTGTTACAGCCTTTAATTTAAAGTCTAGTTTGTCTGATATAAGTATGGCTACTCCAGCTTTCTTTTGACTTCCAGTGGCATGATAAATAGTTCTCCATCCCCTCACTCTCAATCTGAAGGTGTCCTCAGGTCTAAAATGAGTCTCTTGTAGACAGCAAATAGATGGGTCTTGTTTTTTTATCCATTCTGATACCCTATGTCTTTTGGTTGGCACATTTAGTCCATTTACATTCAGTGTTATTATAGAAAGATATGGGTTTAGAGTCATTGTGATGTCTGTAGGTTTCATGCTTGTAGCGATGTCTCTGGTAGTTTGTCTCACAGGATCCCCCTTAGGATCTCTTGTAGGGCTGGTTTAGTGGTGACGAATTCCTTCACTTTTTGTTTGTTTGGGAAGACCTTTATCTCTCCTTCTATTCTAAATGACAGACTTGCTGGATAAAGGATTCTCGGCTGCATATTTTTTCTGTTCATCACATGGAAGATCTCCTGCCATTCCTTTCTGGCCTGCCAAGTTTCAGTAGAGAGATCGGTCACGGGTCTTATAGGTCTCCCTTTATATGTTAGAGCACGTTTATCTCTAGCTGCTTTCAGAATTTTCTCTTTATCCTTGTATTTTGCCAGTTTCACTATGATATGTCGTGCAGAAGATCGATTCAAGTTACGTCTGAAGGGAGTTCTCTGTGCCTCTTGGATTTCAATGCCTTTTTCCTTCCCCAGATCCGGGAAGTTCTCAGCTATTATTTCTTCAAGTACACCTTCAGCACCTTTCCCTCTCTCTTCCTCCTCTGGAATACCAATTATGCGTATATTATTTCTCTTTAGTGCATCACTTAGTTCTCTAATTTTCCCCTCATACTCCTGGATTTTTTTTATCTCTCTTTTTCTCAGCTTCTTCTTTTTCCATAATTTTATCTTCTAGTTCACCTATTCTCTCCTCTGCCTCTTCAATCCGAGCCGTAGTTGTCTCCATTTTATTTTGCAGTTCATTGATAGCATTTTTTAGCTCCTCCTGGCTGTTCCTTAGTCCCTTGATCTCTGTAGCAAGAGATTCTCTGCTGTCCTTTATACTGTTTTCAAGCCCAGCGATTAATTTTATGACTATTATTCTAAATTCACTTTCTGTTATATTGTTTAAATCATTTTTGATCAGTTCATTAGCTGTTGTTATTTCCTGGACGTTTTTCTGAGGGGAATTCTTCCGTTTCGTGATTTTGGATAGTCCCTGGAGTGGTGCGGGACTGAGGGACACTTCCCCTGTGCTGTCTGGAATAAGTTGCGTTGGGGGGCGGGGCCACAGTCAGACCTGATGTCTGCCCCCAGCCCACCGCTGGGGCCACAGTCAGACTGGCGTGTGCCTTCTCTTCCCCTCTCCTAGGGGCGGGATTCACTGTCTGGGCTACTTGCACACTGCCAGGCTTGTGGTGCTGGGGATCTGGCGTATTAGCCGGGGTGGATCGGCAAGGTGCACAGGGGTGGGAGGGGCAGGCTCAGCTCGCTTTTCCTTCGGAGATCCGCTTTGGGAGGGGCCCTGTAGCACCGGGAGGGAGTCAGACCCGCTCAGGGGATGGATCCGCAGAAGCACAGCGTTGGGTGTTTGCGCGGTGTAAGCAAGTTCCCTGGCAGGAACCGGTCCCCTTTGGGATTTTGGCTGGGGGATGGGCGAGGGAGATGGCGCTGGCGAGAGCTTTGTTCCCCGCCAAACTGCGCTCTGTCGTGCGGGGCTCAACAACTCTCCCTCCCATTGTCCTCCAGCCCTCCCGTTCTCCAAGCAGAGCTGTTAGCTTATAACCTTCCAGATGTCAAGCCCGCTTGCTGTCGGAACACACTCCGTCCGGCCCCTCCACTTTTGCCAGCCAGATTTGGGGGCTCTGCTTGGCCGGCAGGCTGCCCCTCCGCCCTGGCTCCCTCCCGCCAGTCCGTGGAGCGCGCACCGCCTCACCGCCCTTCCTACCCTCTTCCGTGGGCCTCTCGTCTGCGCTTGGCTCCAGAGACTCCGTTCTGCTAGTCTTCTGGCGGTTTTCTGGGTTATTTAGGCAGGTGTAGGTGGAATCTAAGTGATCAGCAGGATGCCCGGTGAGCCCAGCGTCCTCCTACGCCGCCATCTTCCTCTATTCCGGGCTGTTCATGAATGTGAATGTGGACATTCTAAATTCTTTTCTGCATGGTGGTTATACCATTATAATAACCACAGCCATGCTTAACTGCACAGGTAACATGCCTATTGTCATTTTATTCTTTTAAGAATTACAGAAATAGATCAGCCTTTGCCTGCGCCCTTCTAGGCTCACTTGGTAAGAGTTGGCTAGTCCCACCTAAAAGAGTACGGATGGGCATCCACCTAGTGGAACCAGGCCACCCAGAATGGCAGGGAAGGCACCAGTTATAGGGGGTCTAGCACAGGGGTTATATGTTTAAATGCCTACATTGGCCAGGCAGGTAAGTAAATGAGTGAGGTGGCCAGTTGTAATAAATGGGATTTGTGTGGACTACAGCAAACAGGAGAGATCATCCTCAATCTCAAGGTGGCAGCTGCTACTCAGGTCGAGCAGATCGTTTCATTGTGAGATTGAGGGTTCTAAGTCACTTATTTTTTTTCACCCAAAGAACCTGAAATGAGATTTGTACATGATATCACCCCCTCTTTAAATGTTGCAACCAATGCAAATTTAAAATACTGCAAGTGCCGTACCCCAATGTTTGTAGCAGCACTCTCAACGATAGCCAAATTGTGGAAAGAGCCTAAATGTCCATCAACTGATGAATGGAGAAAGAAATTGTGGTTTATAGACACAATGGAGTACTACATGGCAAGGAGAAAGAATGAAATATGGCCCTTTGTAGCAACGTGGATGGAGCTGGAGAGTGTGATGCTAAGTGAAATAAGCCATACAGAGAAAGACAGATACCATATGTTTTCACTCTTATGTGGATCCTGAGAAACTTAACAAAACCCATGGGGGGAGCGGAAGGAAAAAAAAAAAAAAAAGAGGTTAGAGTGGGAGAGAGCCAAAGCATAAGAGACTCTTAAAAACTGAGAACAAACTGAGGGTTGATGGGGGGTGGGAGGGAGGGGAGGGTGGGGGATGGGTATTGAGGAGGGCACCTGTTGGGATGAGCACTGGGTGTTGTATGGAAACCAATTTGACAATAAACTTCGTATATTGGAAAATAAAATAAAATAAAATAAAATAAAATAAAATAAAATAAAATACTGCAAGTGCCCAGAAAATAACCCATAGGAAAAGTGGTTGGAACTGACAGAGCCCCATTAAGGAGGGAGCCAGATCTGACAGATGCCTGATCCTCCAAGGAGGTAGCTAAAACTTTAGGTAACCATAATCTTAATGGGTAAACCCAATTAACCAAGCTAGAGAGTGTAGATGGGACTCTGCTAGAATTACATTCCTGTTCTCTTGCCCCACCCTCACGTATTCTTCCCAGGGGAAGAAGAATAGTTTATTTTGCAGGGGCAGGGAGTGTTTACAAAGAAGAGTTGTGGGGCACCTGGGTGGCTCAGTTGTTAAATACCTGACTTCCACTCAGGTCATGATCTCACGGTTCATGAGTTCAAGTCCCACACTGAGAGAACACAAATCCTGCTTCTGGTGAACACAAGCCCCACTTGGGATAAAAACACAAGCCCTGCTTTGGGTGAGCCCCGCTTTCTCTTTCTGTCTCTCCCTCTGCCCCTCTTGGGATTTTCTCTCTCTCTCTCTCTCTCTCTCTTTCTCTTCCCTTTATTCACTTGTGCCCCCCCCCCACCAAAAAAAAAAAAAAAAAAAGAATTGTGCATATCTGGATCAGCTCACTACTCTCCTCTTTGAGATTTGTCTAGCTACAAAGAACACAAGATTTGGTCTACTCATCTCTGTCTATGCCATAAGTTCATAAGTTTTACAGTTGCCAGTTCATATGGCCTGAGGGGCAGGGAGGTATGTAGGGTCCTGTGGGCTGTTTAGTGCTACCAGAGATGGTGACAGCCCCTGAATGGCATTTGATATTGGCCTTTCTCCCTAATAAAGCTAACATGCTATACTGCATCCCACTGGCTCTTGAGCCTATTTGTCAAGTTTTTCTAAATGTGAGCAGGAATAAAGGTGTGGCATTTTAAAAATCCCTTCTAACTCAAATAGACATTATTATTGTTTGTACTTTACCAAGGTGAGAAAAGAGAGACATTGGCTGATTGAGATTTTTGCCCCTAACGACCGTAAGTGTGGTTTTGCCTGCTTATCAGCCACTCCCTCTTCTGGATCAACAGCTTGATTTTACTTGGAACTTTCTCTGTACATTTGATAGGGGTGAGGTTGACTCACCCCTACCTCCAGGGGTAGGATATCTCAGGCCTGGCCAATCAGGGCAACAGAGCCACCTGGATACTGTGATTGGTTCAGGAATGAACACATTCTTGTGTTACAAGATCTTGATTAACCTTGTGTTAGACTTGATTAACCGTGATCCAGTGTAATATTTGGGAGAGTCTTCTCTTCCCAGCTGAGTCACCTAGAGGAAGAGATAGGAACTTGGAGCTGCTGGCAGCCATCTTGTTACCATGGGAGAGTGAGCATAGAGCCCCAAGAAAGGAAAGGAATATAATGGTTGTTTGCCAGTTATCAATTTATTGTCTCTTAGCCCCAGATTCAACCCCAATTTATTCAGCCCCAATTTATTGTCTGCTCTGCAAAAATGTACATGGGCCCTCAAATATTTTTTCTTTAGTACCTGTCATAATGTTATACTTCATCAGCATCTACACTTTCCCCAGCATCCTAAGAAGATGAATTTCCAGCAAATTCCAGGGGGTAAATTTCCAGGAAGTTCCCCTGAAACAGCATGAGAGCTACTCCTCTGCCAATCAGTGAAATAGAGCTGTGACCTCTCCAACAAGGTCTGGATCTCAACTCAGGGTCAGGGGATGGGAATGGTTGGCTCGTCCTTGGGTACTCTATCCCAGCCCCAGGGGGAATATTGCTCCTTATATGTGCTACTCCTGCATTTTTTAGAATTCTCTTTATTTCTTGAAAGCCAAGAAATAAATTGTTATTCCAATCCCTTGTTATAGTTAATAATTCTTTAGATTAAAATTTCCCTGTTCAATGTCCACTCTCACCACTGTTGTTTAACATAGTGTTGGAAGTCCTAGCATCAGCAATCAGACAACAAAATGAAATTAAAGGCATCAAAATTGGCAAAGATGAAGTCAAACTTTCCCTTTTCACAGAAGACATGATACTGTACATGGAAAATCTGACCGACTCCACCAAAAGTCCGCTAGAATTGATACATGAATTCAGCAAAGTTGCAGGGCACAAAATCAATGTATAGAAATTGGTTGCATTTATATACACCAATAATGAAGCAACAGAGAGAGAAATAAAGAATCTGATCCCTTTCACAATTGCACCAAGAATCATAAAGTACCTAGGAATAAACCTAACCAAAGATGTAAAAGATCTGTATGCTGAAAACTATAGAAAGCTTATGAAGGAAATTGAAGAAGATACAAAGAAATGGAAAAATACTCCATGCTCATGGATTGGAAGAATAAATATCATTAAAATGTCAATACTACCCAAAGCAATCTACACATTCAAAGCAATCCCAATAAAAGCTGCACCAGCGTTCTTCTCAAAGCTAGAGCAAGCAGTCCTAAGATTTGTACGGAACCACAAAAGACCCCGAATAGCCAAAGTAATATTGAAGAAGAAAACCAAAGTGGGAGGCATCACAATCCCAGACATTAGCCTCTACTACAAAGCTGTAATCATTAAGACTGTATGGTATTGGCACAAAAATAGATACATAGACTAATGGAATAGAATAGCGACCCCAGAATTGGACCCACAAATGTGTGGCCAACTAATCTTTGACAAAGAAGGAAAGAATATCCAATGGAAAAAAAGGCAGTCTCTTTAACAAATGGTGCTGGGAGAACTGGACAGCAACATTCAGAAGAATGAAACTAGACCACTTTCTTACACTATTCACAAAAATAAACTCAAAATGGATGAAGGACCTGAATGTGAGACAGGAAACCATCAAAACCCTAGAGGAGAAAGCAGGAAGAAACCTCTTTGACCTCAGCTGCAGCAATTTCTTACTCGATACGTCTCCAAAGGCAAGGGAATTAAAAGCAAAAATGAACTATTAGGACGTCATGAAGATAAAAAGCTTCTGCACTGCAAAGGAAACAATCAACAAAATTAAAAGGCAACCAACGGAATGGGAAAAGATATTTGCAAATGACATATTGGATAAAGGGCTAATATCCAAAATCTATAAAGAACTCACCAAACTCCACACTTGAAAAACAAATAATCCAGTGAAGAAATGGGCAGAAGACATGAATAGACACTTTTCTAAAGAAGACATCCAGAAGACATCCAGATGGCCAACAGACACATGAAAAGATGGTCAACATCACTCCTCATCAGGGAAATACAAATCAAAACCACACTGAGATGCCACCTCATGCCGGTCAGAGTGGCTAAAATGAACAAATCAGGAGACTATATAGATGCTGGTGAGGATGTGGAGAAACGGGAACCCTCTTGCACTGTTGGTGGTGTAGCTGCTCTGGAAAACAGTGTGGAGGTTCCTCAAAAAATTTAAAAATAAATCTACCCTATGACCCAGGGAGGGGGGGGGGAAGTTACAGAGAGGGAGGGAGGGAGGCAAACCATAAGAAACTCTTAAATACTGATAACAAACTGAGGGTTGATGGGGGTTGGGGAGAGGGGAAAGTGGGTGATGGGATTGAGGAGGGCACTTGTTGGGAGGAGCACTGGGTGTTGTATGGAAACCAATTTGACAATAAATTATATTTAAAACAAAGTTTAAAAAAATAAATAAATAAATAAATAAAATTTCCCTGTTCAAATGATTGTGTGGCTTGTTTCTCCTGATGGGACACTGAATGACACAGATGGCAAGTGAGACCTAGCCCTAATGGCATTGGCTGGGCCAGAACCCTCCTCTTCCTCTGGACTTTTCAATTAGTAAATCAATACTTTTTTTCTTCATTTGAGCCATTTTGAGTTGGGTTTCCTGCCTCTGGCAAGTTGAAGAATCTCAATTATGTGAGCCATAAAAGGAGAATGAACAGTTAAAAGAACAAGAAATATCTACCTAGATAATAAAAGTCACCTTCTTAGGAGGTAGTATGAGAATTATTTACATTTTCACTGTGTGAAAGAAGAATTTAAATGTTACAGTCAAGGGGTGCCTGGGTGGCTCAGTTGGTTAAGCAACCGACTTGATTTCGGCTCAGGTCATGATCTCACGTTTGTGAGATTGAGCCCCGTGTTGGGCTCTGTCCCCTGCTTCTCTCTCTCTCTCTCTCAAAATAAGTAAATACACTGAAAAAAAAATGTTAAGGTCAATTCTAATTTTATGACCATGATGTAATTTGTCATCTGATGATCAAAGTAGGACCAATGGGTGGAAATTAGAGACAAAAATATCTGTTCATCATGAAGACCTGAAGAAGAACTTTCCAGGAATTCATTGTTCAGAGTGGAATGAACAGCCTCATCCACTGTGAGGGCCTGTCCTTGGAGGTGTTGGGGGATAAGGGGTGATAACCACTGTCAGGTAGGCTATGGAAGAGATTATTGCATTGGGTGGGAAATGCACTTAATGAACTGAAAGATCCCATCCAAATCTAAGATTCAACTTTTAAGTTTGTGGAAATTCTTTAGTCCAAATCCTATTAGACAGTCCTAGTGAAGAGAAAACCAGACAAGGGTAACATTGTACATTATGTGAATCACTTGGGATTGGAGCTTTGGGTCCTGCCAGATGCTATCATCAGATGCAGAGAAAATGGGCCAAGTAGCCAGATAGGGGGTTTAAATACACTTCTCTGCCCTGCTAAGAACATAATGTATTGCGTAAAAAACAGGAAAGCAATTACTGTAAATAAAATCATTCTGAAAATAAGCATATTAAACACTTGGCTTTGATTTGGCTTAAGCATATTTACCTGACTCAGATTGCATAAATGAGTAGGTAACTGAAAAGTGCTCCAAGATCCGGCTTCACCCAAAGTATGGAACATTGAGCTGGGAGACAGCCAACATGCACTTTATTCCTGCTTTTTATAGTGACCCTGGGGCAAGAGAGGGAGGCTTGGAGGGGAAGAAGAAAAAAACTCGGTGTTGCTGAACTTTGGTTTGTCCAAGTACAAGAATCAACAAAACAATAGTTGTACCTACATTACAGAATATGTAAAAGTGAAACAGGAAATGCCTACAAAAATAGAAAACAATGTATTCTTCTATGGACATAATTGATACAGTGACTCAGAAGATTTTTTTAATGCAAAGATTTCTGGTCATAAATTATACTGAAAGCTGCATTATTGGGCCAATATTTCCCAACACCTTCTGAATTAATATAACTTTTAAAAATACCTGATCCCAAACTAGCCAGTTATTAGCATACGATATAAATTGATTTAACATATATGAAAAACACACAGAAAGTGAAACTAAAACCTATAGAAAATCAGTACTCAAAGGTACAAGATATTCAGAAAGCCAAAGGCAACTTTGCATCTGACCTTATACGAAGTAATCCTCTAAACCAAACATTTCAGCAACTCAGACCATTTCCTTTTCACTATCAATAATTTTCATTTTCTTTTCTTTAAGAGGAAAAATAAATGCAACCACAACTCCGTCAGGGTTTTTGTGGAGGCAAACTTGCTTTCAAGTTTAACTATTTGCTTTGTCCTTCTGTTTACTATTGTTCCCTCTATTTATATTTTGAATATCGACTTGAGGAGGAAATCACTGTTAAAACCTAACTCTTACGGATATCCTCATTTCGGGAACTTTTTGCAATTGCCAATTTATTTCTCACACAGGATGAGGAACAACAGGAATTGATTAGGAGCTGAGAAGGGTAGAGACTGCCTCTGGATTGAGCCTTTACAATGTAGCTTCCCTGATTGGTTAAAATCAATTTCTAGATCAGACAGGCTCATCCACATTCAATTCATCCTAATGCTTTATGTACGATTGAGGGGATCATTCTCTGCAGCCCAGACCAATGCAAAAGATCCCACACTCTTGGAGCCTCAGAGGGAGAGGGCTTGGGAAAGCACAATTGCAGATATTCTCCAGAAGCCTAAAGCAATGAGAGGGGTACCAGAGAAAGCATTAGAAGTCAAACTTCTACTAATGGAAGGTTAATTATTGTACAGGCACTTGAAGTTGCCCAATTATAGGAAACACTTTAGAGATGAGACAGTAGAAATGGGGTGGTTAGGAATGAGAACCAAACACCGGGGGGGGGGGGGGGTGGCTCCAGAAAGCCCCAGTGAGAAAGCTGGGGGCTCTGTAACCTGGGTAGAACATTCAAGAGGCTGGTCTCCAGGGACCATCACTACAGGAGCTCTCCTCTGCATTTAGGACAGGGAAAGTACTAGGAACTCTTCGTCATCAACCCCTGGCATGAACCATAGAAGTTTTTGGCCAGGCAGTGGAAGTCATGGAATGGAGAGAATGTGGAGGCAGGGATGGTGAACATGGCCATTTTTGTTGGCCAATCGGAAGCCCGGGAGAACCGGTGGCCACCCATAAGAACATGCCCTGAGAGCAAAGCCAGCTTTCAAGGAAACTAGATTTCTCTGGATTGGGGTGGTGCTCCCATCACACTGGAAAATAAGAACAGAGTCCTGGATGTGAGGGCGATCTGGCTGCGACATCTGTCACCCCATTGATCGCCAGGGTTGATTCGGCTGATCTGGCTGGCTAGGCGGGTGTCCCCTTCCTCCCTCACCGCTCCATGTGCGTCCCTCCCGAAGCTGCGCGCTCGGTCGAAGAGGACGACCTTCCCCGGTAGAGGAGGACTGTTCTTCGGTCAAGGGTATACGAGTAGCTGCGCTCCCCTGCTAGAACCTCCAAACAAGCTCTCAAGGTCCATTTGTAGGAGAACGTAGGGTAGTCAAGCTTCCAAGACTCCAGACACATCCAAATGAGGCACTGCACGTGGCAGTCTGCCTTTCTTTAAAAAAAAAAAAAAAAAAAAAAAAAAAAAAAAAAAAGAACAGAGTCCTCAATGGTACTGAAGACTTTGAGGTCTGTACAGTGGAGAACAGATCTAGTTGAAATCTACCATTAGCAATGGCTTGTTTTAATATGCTTGGAACATGGCTGATTCAGCATGGGTGTATTTTCTAAGGTTTAAAGGAAAAAGACACTTCCTTTCATAGTGCACGGTCCTGGGGAGGGCTTGGTTTGTTGGGAAATGAGGCCCTAGGAAGAAACAGGCTTTTAAGATTCAGGGATTTTCCCTCACCTAGGCCACAACTGTAAATTTTGCTCTTTCCCTCAGGAGAGGCGCTCTAGACCCAGGGAAGGGAGTGACGCAATGCCTGCTCCACAAAGATCCCAACACCACACAGAAAATCCCATTAACACCTTAACAGATGAGCCAAGGGGTGATGGGAGTGGGATGGGGCCTCCAAAGAAGACTGTCTTGTTTTCCTAGTCTCATGTCACAATTGAAAAATTTTCTTCTTGGTAAGTGTTTTAGGTTAAAAGTAACCACCACCTAGGTTTTTCTGCATTTAGTCTAAAAAAAAAATAGTGGAAGTGAGGCCAAAAATCTTATAACTCTCCTAGGAAAGATAGTGTTATAGAAAACTGTAGGTTCCTTTATGTTTTATAATCCTCTCTTTTTCTATGTAAATAATTATACTGGGAACAAATGTAGAATGTTGGCACAGGTGTTTATCATGTTAAGATGGCCTCAGAAAATTCACTTAGATTAGGTAAGTATTTTTCTTGTTTCTGTTCTAACAAGTGTAGCTTGTTTATCAAAACCAAACGAGAAGACACTGCGTGACAGCATTAATCTTGTTTTTCCCAAAAGATTTCAACAGCTGTTAATTTTATGGAGTTACTTAAACACTCTACAGAATGTCGCTTACTCACAAAACTTTGTTTAAGTATGCATATGGACAATTTTAAAAGAAAATGGAAAAAAAAAGGAAGAGACATCTGTATAGAATATATTACAAAATGACATTGACAAGACTATTAATGAGGGATACAATATTAGTTAAAAAGAGTAGGGCACAAAACTCTATATACAGTATAATTTTAATTTTAAATAAAAACTATGTGTTCGATTAAAATCATAGAGACAGAAAGTAGAATGGTGGCTGCCAGGAGCTGGAGGGAGGGAGTTAGTGATTAATGGGCACAGAGTTCCAGTGTGTTGAGGGGAGAAGTGTTTTGGACATGGATGGTGGTAGTATCTGCACAACAGTGTGAATGTACTTAATGCCACTGAACTGCACACTTAAAACTGAGTAAAATGAGGGGTGCCTGGGTGGCTCAGTCGGTTAAGCTTCCGGCTTTGGCTCAGGTCATGATCTCATGATCTGTGAGTTCGAGCCCCGAGTTGGGCTCTGTGCTGACAGCTCAGAGCCTGGAGCTGCTTCGGATTCTGTGTCTCCCCCTGTCTCTACCTCTCCCCCACTCACACTCTGTCTCTCAAAAGTAAATAAACATTAAAGAAAAAATTTAGCAACTGAGCAATATGATAAATTTTGTTATGTGTATTTTGCCATAGTTTTTAAACATTACACATTCAATTTTCAAAACTAGAAGAAAATACAACAAAACACCAGGAGTTGTTACTTCGCGGTGGTGAGATTACAGACAGTTTATTTTCTTTATGCTGTTTTGTATTTTCCAAATTTTCTACAATAAACATTTTTTAAATTAAAAAATAGTTTTAGGGGCACCTGGGTGGCTCAGTCTATTAAGCATCCAACTGTTGACCTCAGTTCAGGTCATGAACGCTTGGTTTGTGAGATTGAGCCCTGAGTCGAGTTCTGAGCTGACAATGCAGAGCCTACTGGAGATTCTCTCTCTTCTGCTCTCTGCCCCTCCCCCACACGCATGCTCAAACTTTCTTCAAATAAACAACCTTAAGAAAAAATTTTTTAAACACCTGTCTTCAAATTCCAGTTTTCTCAGATTTCTCAAATCATCCATTTACTTTTCAACTTCCTCAAGATTTCTCAAGTGCAGCTACTAGGTTTTCTTCTTCTTGGGACACAATCTGTCTGATTTCCCATTAAGATTTTGCAGAATTAGGAAATCACATATTCCAAATATTCCAACAGAGCTCAGTTTTGGTCTATACTCAGAACACCAATATTTAACTCAGAAAGCGCGGCCACTGCACTTACGAGGTTTTCCAGCTGCCCCATAGCCACGGCTCAACTAATTTTCTCTGCATTTTCTCCCTCTGTGGTCTAAGAAGCTGTGGTCGATGAGGTTTCACACCTTTCCCCCGACTGCAGCCAGTTCATTGTTTCATTGTTCAGTGCTCTCTACACCTCTTCCCAATTCGGGGAACACTCAAGATGTAGCCAATGGACACTAATTTGAATTTTTCAATCTGTTAAGAAATTCACTCTGGGGAAGCAGAAGAGACTCCAGATCAGAATATTCCCACTAAGGCATCAGCTGCTCTCACCTGTATAAAACCCTTTATAAACAAGGAGCTATAGGAAATAAAGGACCGCCTCTCACCTTTTAAATGTTTCATAGCAACTGCAGACAAAGGGATTCAGAACCGACCAGAAATCTCTCTCAAACACCTGCAACAGCAGCCTCTTTTCCAGCCCAGCTCTAGAATTCAGGAAACAAAGTAGGTCTGTACACCATCCTCTGCTTCAGTCGAGGGCTTGACTTCAGAAAACAAAGTAGGTCCTGGTAATGTGCGCAGCCCTCAAGATCCCTAACAAGCAACAGGTGAGTCGCCACTTAGCAGGATTTTCCAAAGCACTCCACAGTCATCACATCCTAGGCTTCCCAGTCTGTGACTTTAAGTTCTAGAAATTAGTTCTTTAAGAGCACAGAGACTTCGAAAAGCTTAATTTTCAACTAGGAGTCAACAATAGAGGCAGAAGATGGATTGTGCACAATTATTTAAATGACTATAAACTGCCCAGCTAGCTCAGTCGGTAAAGCATGAGACTCTTAAATGACTATATAGTATTCTACATCTTCTACTGCTGTTGAACATTTAGGTTTTCCCATTTTTTTTCCTTTTACCAATTAATTATCCCGTTATCAATAAGTAGTAATTATGTATTTTCATTGGGAGCTTCCCCTTTTTTTTTTTTAAGTTTTTTTTTTTAATTTGTTTTTAACAGAGAGAGAAACAGACCATGAGCAGGGGAGGGACAGAGAGAAGCGGAGACACAGAATCCAAAGCAGGCTCCAGGCTCCAAGCTGTCAGCACAGAGCCTGACGCGGGACTCGAACTTGTGAACTGCGAGATCATGACCTGAGCCAAAGTCAGGACGCTTAAAAGACTAAGCCACTAGGCGCCCCGGGGAACTTCCCTTCTGTAATGCATCTGTTATCTAAGCTCATGTTGTATATATGTGACTAGTTCAATTTAACATCCCTTTATATTAAAGGCTGTGCTATGTGTTTTGGGGGCAAGATTTACCTAGACTGTTAAAATTGGCTTTCTCTCTGGCATGGGTCGTCGTTTGCAGACCCCGTTGACCTCACTGCCTAGGATGGAAACTAGAACTGCCTTTAAATCATAATTGGTAATTTTTTTCACCTCTAGGCATGCTATTCTGTTCATAGCAACAACAGTAATAGTGATTCCATTAATAACAATAACAGATCATAGCAACTATCACTTGATGTTGCTTCTAATGACAGGCCCTATTCTAAGCACAGTTATTAAGTCAGTTAATTCTTCTGTCAACCTTGTGAGGTAGGTATATTAGTATTGTTGGATAACTTGTAAGGATAGTGACATAGTTTACACATCTAATAATTGGCCAGCCCATGATATGAACCCAGCCAGTTTGGCTCAAAGTCATGCTGCTATGTCTAATCTGAACAGGCTACACAAAGTCAGGGAAGTCTCTGTGGGTATTTGAGGGAACTACTGAAGATTTTTGCAAATGAGCAAAACTGGAAAATTCTTATTCTTACGATAAGCCTCAGCTCAATAACCTCACCTGTCTTTTTTATTTAATTGTTGATTTTCTGGGGCTTCTTCAACACTTTATTTATGTGTGTTTTGCATCCACTGTGTTTACCATAATGTGTCTATTTACCCTACTAAATGTAACATCCTGAGGGAAAGGATCCCAGATTGCTATTTTAGAAACTTTGATAGTCAATCAAACACACTTATTCTTTTATTTATTTATCCACTTATTGGAGGGAATTTAGCTGCTTTTCCATAATCTCCATTATTCTCTACGTCAAATCACCCCAAATCAATCCATGATCTAAGTGGAAACAATGTGCTTGCTAAAGCAAATCAGCCTGAAGGCACATCCTTCCATCCTGCTCTAGACTGAAACCCATCAACTACTTTTATGTAGAAATGAGGTAGCTACTTCTGTGTCCTGTAAATTCATGTCAACTACACAGCACAATGCCTGGCTCATCTATTCACCTGGATGAACCATCATGTAGCTCATTGAGCAAGTACTTTCCACCAGGCACTGTTTTAGGCTCTGGGATTATAGCAGTGATCAAAGCTAAAATCAAAGGTACTGAAGTTCCTGCCCTCATGAAGCTTTTGTTCTAGTATATCACATCCTACAATGCCAGCTAGTATAAATTCTATGATGAAAATGAGGTTGGTGTGACAGATGGAGAGAGGTGGAGAGGGCTCCAGTTTTGAACCCCTGCTAATGTACATAACTGGTACTTCAGAAATTTTGGAATGAATGCATGTTACAGCTCAAGATAGAGATGTAGTCTCCTGTCCTAAGCTAGAACCAACTATTAGGTTATAATTCTATTCTGAAGGCTGAACATTTGCTTACGTAACCTATAGTTTAAAAAATAAAGTTGGCCTCTAGACCAAGAGGAAGCTAGGCCCTGCTGGGAAATATGTCAGTTGGATTCAAGAACTTTTGCTCACTTACTAAATTCAAACAGAATGATAACTTTTAGGATCAAGTTTATATGCATTTTTAAATTAATGAATTGTTGGGGCACCTGGGTGGCTCAGTCGGCTGAGCGTCCAACTTCAGCTCAGGTCATGATCTCACAGTCTGTGAGTTCGAGCCCTGCATCGGGCTCTGTGCTGACAGCTTGAAGCCTGGAGCCTGCTTCGGATTCTGTGTCTCCCTCTCTCTCTCTGCCCCTCCCCTGCTCATGCTCTGTCTCTCTCTGTCTCAAAAAAATAAAATAAAAATAAAAAATAAATGAATTGTTAAGATTTCCCTTTGTGGATTACTGAAGACAGATTTATCTTGCTCTGGCATGACAAAGAGAAAAAAAATTCAGGAGTGAAAAAATTAGGCATGCTGGGAATGGTCATAACTGGGATGTTAGCAAAATGCAGCACAGTCAGGGCTTATTCTTATTTAAAGTCATTCTGTGTCCTAGCCTGTCATCAGATGAGTGGCTTTGAAGTCTGCTGCCCCACTGATTTGTTTGGCTTCCGAGGATGGCCACTAATTAGGATATTATGTATCTAAAGAATGTAGCTCTTTCCAGGCCTTTGTGAGTTCTTAGAACAGTGAACCTTGAAAGGAAAGATTGAGATGGGCTTCCTGGCTTGAAGTTTTGGAGAAAACCCAGCTCCAAAGTGACCACTTTCCCCTGCTGTGCTCTCCCTTTAGCCCCTCCCCCTCTCCATGCCCTGCCTCCCAACAGAACTGCACTCATCTGCTAGTCTAATCTGCTTCTGTTGTCTTAGAGTTGCTTTCTCATGGCTCTTTCTTAGGCTTTTGTGGGACTCATAAAGCCGGGGTTTGTTTTGTTCATTACTTTTATCATCAGCACTTCACACAGTCAGTGCCTGACATATAGTAGGTGCTCAATAATTGCTAATTGAATTAAATGTGATAAAAGTATCCACTTGAACATCCTCTCTCAGGAGAAAGATAAATGTCTCCTGAGCCTGTATACATACATTATTTTCTTGAAGCAAGTGTTGCAAGCTTAAAGGAAGTGCTACAGCTTGTTGACATTTTAATTCATCCAGTGCCAGGGTGCCAAGGAATGCCAGGCTGCTTGTTCCTGCTTAACAGGCCAGCTCTGTGGGTGTGACAGGAGAGGCGGCTCTCCCAGCCTTGTGTTCCAAGTGCCAGAAGGAGAAGCCCATGGCAGGGATTTCCCTTTGCAAGGCATCTGGGCCTCTTCACAGTTCTGTGCTCTGCCTTTGCCAAGCAGGGGCCTTTTCTTGATTTTCGCATATCTGCAAAAGAAGATTCAGCAGGTTTTTCCTTTTCAAAGTGCGCTTTGGAAATGACAAAAGCTATCCTACCCAAAGTGAAGAATGTCTCTGCTACTCATCATTACCTCTTTCCTGATTTCTTACCTCAGCTACTCAAATCCCCCCTCAAACCAGTATAAGAATACTAAGTTTAGGCAGACTTCAAATTGCTTTCCACTGCCTTGCAAAGCTTTGGAAAAGCTTTGCTACTGACTTCCCTTTGGGAACAATTTGGATCTGTTTATTTAAATTTCGAGGACCTGCTTCTCTCTTTTCCGATGAACAGAGAAACCAAAAGCTTGCCTCTTTGTTGAGGCAGAGGGTAAGACTGATCAGTTTGTAGCTTCAAAAAATATGGCACGTTAAAGGGATCAGGGATGTGTATAGAGAAAAATATCATTTTTTTCTGGTGACTGCTAACATTTTAGTCAGTATCCCATTGTAGGCTGTATGACTGAAGAAAAATTCAAGATCTTAGAAATCTCTCCCAGATGTTATGGTGATCAGAATTTAGAAAAAAGGAACTTTGAAAGTTGGTATCAATATTGTTTCTAATGGCAAAAAAAAGAAAGTTGGGAACTGGCTTTTTAATAGGATTTCCTTATAGTAAGGCTTTATAAAGCACGATATGGGTATGGTATGTTTCAGTAAAGGAAATCATGTAATATTAAAAAATACGTGGCCTGGGCATGGAGTAATCTCTTTAAGAGATGCCATCCATGGGATGCCTGGGTGGCTCTGTCGGTTGAGCGTCCAGCTTCGGCTCAGGTCATGATCCCACAGTTCGTGCGTTCGAGCCCAGCCTCGGGCTCTGTGCTGACAGCTCGGAGCCTGGAGCCTAGAGCCTGCTTCTGAGTCTGTGTCTGCCTCTCTCTCTCTCTGCCCCTCCCCTGATTGCACTCTCTCTCTGTCTCTCAAAAATAAATAAATGTTAAAGAAAATGTAAAAAAAAAATTAAAGAGATGTCATCCATAACGTCGACTCTAGGGAAAATCTCTGGTCCTTTAGCTATTGATTATACTGTTGCATATTGTTTCCATGTCACAGATAACAAATATTCTCCAGTTAGCATTGGTAAGAAGACCATCACTGAACTGGATGGTTACAGAAATTCCCACACTGGAGAAGCAAGCAAGTGGGAAGCAGATGGACTTTAGCTTCCTTCAGAACCAGAACTACAGCCCAGCCCATGCTGTTGCAGACTTGCAGCAGGACCTTGTTGGTTTCATATAATCGGTCTGAGTCTTAGTTTCTTCATTTGAGAGCTGAGGTCAGTAATACCTTGCAGAGGGATGCCTGGCTGACTCAGTCGATTGAGCCTCCGACTCTTGGATTCAGCTCAGGTCATGATCCCGGGGTTGTGAGTTCAAGGCCCCTTTCCAGCTCTGGCTGTCGGCATGGAGCCTGCTTGGGATTTCTTTCCCTCTGCCCCTCCTCTGCTCGTGTGCACTCTCTCTCTCTTTCAGATAAGTAAATAAACATTAAAAAAAGAAAATATCTTGCAGAATTTTGGGGTAGACCCTAGAGTTCACAAAGCTTGAATACTCATGCTTGGCATGCAATAAATGTGCAAAACATGTGGCTATCATGATTTGGGAAACTTCTCATAAAAATGCTATAAACATGCATCGGGAGCAAGTTTTTGGCAGTATTTTATACCTGTATTGTGTCAAGATAATTCTCTAGCTCAAAAAAATTAAGTACAGAGATTTTACAGTCTCGTGAAAAGAAATTGCAAAGCAAATGACTTCACATCTTCTATAGAAAAAGAAATTATATATCAGAAATACCCAAACAGAGGACATGAGATTATCAAGGGAGAGTGCAATGGAAAGATAATAAACTTAGCAGTGGAGTTGAGGGTATTTGTAAGACAATGATTAATGTGATGTGTCATAGAGTCTTAGTTTGACAGGGAGGGAAGTAAAAATAGGTTGATAGAAAAGGAGACAGCAGAGGAGTCAGGATCCTGAAAGTCTTGCTGAAATAAAATACAGATATGGTGACGGTAATTGAAATGAAAAGTGATAGTTTGTGATCAGAGTAGGCTATTGAATTTAAGACTTCATAGGTAGAACAATTCTGGGTGATGACAAGGTTTAGGAGGTGGCCAGGGGAAGGATAGCTTAAGTGGCATTGAGGGGACATTCTTTTGAGACCACAGAACCAAGATCTTGAAGCTATCCAGCATAATGGCAGGATTTGGTGTGGAAAGGAAGATTGGGCAAAGTGCCAAAGGCTCCTTGAATGAGGAGGAGGAATGTCTGGAGGTCAGCACTTTGACGTTGACAGGATGTAGTGTAAAGGCTAGTTTAGCATTAGCCTGACTGGGTAAAGGAATTGTGTTATCTGAAACTGACATTGGGGTTCTCTCAACTCCTGGGTATAGTTTGTGGGGTGAAGGAGAATGAATGGCATCTCCTCAGGAAGATTGCCAAGGAAAAGTGGTGTCCTTGTAGGGATGAGCTGGAGTTCGTTTAGCCTAAGGAGGTGGAGGGAAGGACACATTGATGACATGATTATGGATGAGAGACATTTTAACATGCAATGAAGTTGTATAGGGCTCAGGTAAAGGTTACAGAGAGAAAGGAGCAGTAGGAAGTTGATCAATGGCAAGGAAGCTCAGAGCTCTTTGGGCGTTAGAGTAGGCAAAGAGATGACCAGGGCCGTCAGGGAGTGGAAGGGCTCACCTTTTGGCCATTGCTCAAAGATAATAGGAATCTGGTGCTTGGAAGAACTGGTGAGCTGTAAGTGTTCCAAAGACACAAGTTCAGAAGTCCTTCAGTTGATGGGAGAGCCATTAAGACTCAGGTATTTCTGGAAAAAAGCAGCCTTCTCTGGATTGGAGAGAGTAGATTTTCCCAATGAGGGAAGGGTATGGTCCGAGGCACAAGAGGGAGTTTCACACTACCAGGGACCAATGACTAAGTAGTTCAGTGGGGCTGGGACACAGTGTTTGTGGAAGAGTGACTGGTGGGGCCCGCAGGGCCTTACAGCGCCTGCTCAAGTGTTTGTAAGCAGAGATGTGCCGTGACTAGTTACGTGATGCCGGTGGGGACAGTGGCTGAATGCAGACTGTGGTTGGGGGGAGCTCCAGAATGCTGAGGTTCTGACCCTTGCTGCACTGACTCCATCCCACCCTAAATAGGAACAGATTTTTCTGTACATTTTGCTTTTGTCAGGACCTACGTGACCTACGTGAACATGCAGATGTAGTTTGTGATCCTCCCTTCTTGTAAATGGTGATTATTAACTGTACTAAATCTCTTGTAATTTAATCTAAGACCCCAAACTCACTAGAAACCAAATATATGTACGTCATTGAAGCTGCAGTGACCTCACCACCTGAAAATCCTTAAATGAGACATTGTTATTCTTGATTTATGAATTTATTCATGCCTGGACTTCTTTAATTAAAAATCCAGGGGTAAGTAATTCAGAAACAAAAGACAGACTAAATAAATAAAAGGTAACTGAAGTAAAAATCTAACTAGAGAGCCAATGCAGGATTTGAGGCTCCGAAGTGCTATAGGGATCAGTAAACTCACACAGTGACTGTTAGATGTGCTATTCTCAGAGTCATCCACCATTTGGATGTTTAAACATTCTGAATTCAGTCTGGGTTTCTCCACGATTGCTCAACAATTAAATATTAACTCATCACTATTTTATTCCTTTTGCTGTTTTGTAATAATAACAGCAGGAGTCTGTACAGGTTTGGAAGTTCAGTCATATGACCCATAAAGGACAGCTCATTTTGCTGACCTTATTATCAATTTGTCCTAAGATGTTCTCATGGAATACCAGGGCAATAACAGAGACTGTTTTTCTTATTTTACGTGCATGAGATACAACTTTTTTTTTTAATGTTTATTTATTCTTGAGAGAGAGAAAGAGAGAGAGACAGAGTGCGAGCAGTGGAGGGACAGAGAGGGAGGGAGACACAGAATGCAAAGCTCCAGGCTCCAGGCTCCGAGCTGTCAGCACAGAGCTTGATGCAGGGCTTGAACCCATGAACCGCGAGATCATGACCTGAGCCAAAGTCAGACGCTCAACCAACTGGTGCCACCCAGGTGCCCTGAGATACAACTTTTTTAGGCTGCATGCGGTATATAGGGTAGAGGCCATGTACATGAGTATATTTGTGCAGTGTGTGTGATCTTATGTCTGAGTGTGAACTGGTCTGTCTTGGGTAATATATCCAAAGTTCATTCATTGGTCAGAGTTTGAGATTTAGAGTTCTTTTTAACTCTAGCTTTTGCCTGCTATGCGGCTCGAGGTGAACACAATAATAGAAGTTTGTATCTGGAAGGGCTTAAGGTCACCTGACCCACTCCTGTGTGTCCAGATAAGGAATGTGAGATGCAAGGTGATGACCTACCTGAGGCCGTGAGACAGGGGCCTGCCGACAACCCAATTTCCTAGTTACTTGGTGGTATTTGCTAATTGGAATGATTGAGGTCCCAGTGTAATTTTGATAAAGAATTCTGAAATGAAGGTGTGTCCTTTAAAATGAATGTCTTAATGAAGAGAACAGAGAGCAAGAGATTCATCGTTGATATTGGGTGTGGCTTCTCCTGACACATGGTTCTAGTGTTTGGGGACAGCTGGGTAGGAAGTAGAAGGACAGCTGCCCCTCGAGTCCATCCATCCGTGGGGCTTACATTCTACAATAGCACATGGGGGCAGAATTCCAGCAAAGTTAAGGCTCCTTCTGAAAATCCTTCAGGAAGAGACCAGCATACAGCCTCAGGAAGACAAACACAGCGTTTTCTCCAGTTTAGGAACAGGTGGCTGTTTCTTCATTTAAGCACCAGGTGAAGCCACTGACTTGCATTTGGGGCCACGGTGTACCCCAGACACACATCTTTTTTTTTTTTTAATTTTTAATGTTTATTTATTTTGAGACAAAGAGTGCAAGTGGGGCAGGTGAGGGGGACAGACGATCCAAAGTGGGCTCTACACTGACAGCAGAGGGTCCGATGAGGGGCTCGAAATCACAGACTGTGAGATCGTGTCTTGAGCCAAAGTTGGGCTCTCAACCGACTGAGCCCCCCAGGTGTCTCCCAAAACACATATTTTAAGTATTGCGCAGTGAGATCCTCACCCCACCAGGGGCCCCGGACACAGTAGTGTAAACTCTAAGACGCAGAAGGCAGGCAGAAGCAGCCACACTACATAAAAACTAAAAACTATTTAAAGCCTTTTTTATTGAACTGTATAATTGAATTTAAGTATTTTAAGGCATATTTGCCCGTTTGATGCCACCAGAGACTATGATTTTGTTGAAACCAATTAATTCTTTAATTTTTTTTTTAACGTTTATTTATTTTTGAGACAGAGAGAGACACAGCATGAACGGGGGAGGGGCAGAGAGAGGGGGAGACACAGAATCGGAAGCAAGCTCCAGGCTCTGAGCCATCAGCCCAGAGCCCGACGCGGGGCTCGAACTCGCGGACCGCGAGATCGTGACTTGAGCTGAAGTCCGACGCTTAACCGACTGAGCCACCCAGGCCCCCCGAAACCAATTAATTCTAATATGAAAGTCAAATAAATGAGATGACCCATCCTCTCGATACTCTTCTCTCTCTCTTCTCCTATGCTTCCCTTTCCTTTCTTTCTCCAAATTTAGCTTTTTTTTTTTTTTCTGGGAGAATTCTTTTAACCACCCCTTCCCCCCACTAGCTGTATCTTGCTTAGAAAATGATACCCACTTTCTATGTCCCTCTATTTACTCTTTTATCTCTCCCTTCGCCCAAGCTTGTCAACTACAGCTTGTTTATCTTCTAGGGTAAGGGTTTTTTTATTTTATTTTTTTAAAATTTTTGAGTGTTTATTTTGTTTGTTTTTAGGCAAAAAATATTTGATGGCTTCTCCTCGCCTTAATTTTTTTTTTTTTTCAGTTAATGCTAATTTCCTAGCTGGTCATTTATTGGTTGTATGACTGGATACAATTTTCTTCACCTTTTTAAGCCTGTTTCCTCTTCTGCGAAATAGGAGTAATAATAGCACCTTTCTGGTAGAGTTGTTTTTAAGAAGCCCATGAGATAATTAAAGTGCTTAGCTTGGAAATAGCAAATGTTTAACTAATGGTAACTATTAAGATTTTCAGTTTCTTGGGGGGTGGTGCCTGGGTGGCTCAGTCGGTTAAGCAACTGACTTGGCCTCAAGTCAGTTGCTTGGGCTCAGGTCATGATCTTATGGTTTGTGAGTTTGAGCCCTGCATCGGGCTCTATGCTGACAGCTCAGAGTCTGGATCCTGCTTTGGATTCTGTGTCTCCCTCTCTCTGCCCCTCACCTGCTCTCTCTCTCTCTCTTGAAAATAAATAAACATTAAAAAAATTAAGCTTTTCAGGTTTTTTAAAAATTAATTTATTTATTTTGAGAGACTGTGTGTGACTGAGGGATGGGCAGAAAGAGAGAGAGAGAGAGAGAGAGAGTCCCAAGCAGGCTCTGGCCTATCAGCACAGAGCCCAATGTGGGGCTTGAACCCATGAACCATGAGATCACAACCTGAGTTGAAGTCAAGAGTCAGATGCTTAACTGACTGAGCCACCCAGATGCCCCAAGATTTTGAGTTTTAAATTTAACACTTGTGGGTGCCTGGGTGGCTCAGTCAGCTGAATGTCCAACTGTTGATTTTGGCTCAGGTCATGATCTCACAGTTTGTGAGTTCGAGCTCCACATCAGGCTTTATGCTAACAGCACAGAACCTGCTTGGGATTCTCTCTCTCCCTCTCTCTCTGCCCTCCCTCCTGCTCTCTCTCTCACAATAAATAAACATTAAAAAATAATAAATTTAACACTTGTATTTTAAGTTACAGCAAATAGCTGCTGCCTGAAGATAAAAAAAATGGTTGGGCTATGAAACTATTCTGAATAGGGAGATATCCCCATAGATTTTTTTTTTTTTAAGTCTTTAATGAACTTTATTTTTTGAAGTGTTTTAGGTTCATAGAAACATTGAGTAGAAAGTACAGAGTTCCCATGTGTGCCCTCTCCCCACCATTCACAGCCTTCCCCATAGTAATCATGGGGCATCAGAGTGATACCTTTGTTATAATCAATGAGCCTACATTGGCTTTTTATTTTTTTAACTATACTATTTGCAAATATAAATTTTTCTGTAAAGTGGTCGTCCTGTCATCCCTGTGTTCCGGGAGCCCTCCCAAGGATACCCTTTATCCCGCATATTAGGATAAGGTATCAGGTCAGTGGGGCCCAGCTGTGCATTAACTTTCATTAACTATTCAAGATGCGGGAGTTCCTTGGAATTGGAAGGACTGGTAAGAATAGTACACCCAGTGTGTCCTGTGTGACTGCCTCTTTTCTTGTCTCTTCTACTTCGTGAAGTTCTTTAAGGGCCTCAAAATGCAAGCAGCTCGCACCCAACCATGGGGTGAGAGACAAAGCCAGCTTCAGAGAAGCCAGGGTTTACGCTGAAGGGACGTGGGCAGAATCTGCCAACAAATAATAACACGAAGCCATTCAGACCGAGTTCTGAGTAGGAGTGGTGAATGAGTAACGAGCATCCCCACCAGCCCTCTTCGTTCTGCCTGAGAGCACAGAATAAACGGTGCCCATGTGGGCCGCTCCCCAACCTCCAGTGACTGTTTCCTCGGCTGGCTGCCCCAGCGCCTCTTCCCTTGCCAGCCTGCAGGCACAAGTTTGGGGAGCCAGGCAGGAAGATTTGGCTAAGCATTAATTTTCAAGTCAAGCTCTGCCCAGATTAAAGAGGGGACGAGGAGACAATAGTACGTGGCTCTGTGTCTGGATGGTTAGCATAGTTTTTTAAAGTTTATTTATTTTGAGAGAGAGAGAGAGAGAGAGAGAGAATGAGCAGGGGAAGGGCAGAGAGAGAAGGAGACAGAGGATCCTAAGTGGGCTCCAAACTGACAATGGACAGCCTGATGCAGAGCTTGAACTCGTGATCCCTGAGACCATGACCTGAGCTGAAGTCTGACGTTTAACCAACTGAGCCACCCAGGTGTCCCTGGATGGTTAGCATATTTGATGCTGATTTCTTTTTTACAAGGTCACCACACTTTAGTTGCAGAAATTATAATTTCTTCTCCCCAAACTACCGGGTGTCTTAAAAATTAATAGAAGTGGAATTTGAACCCAGGATGTGAAAGTGACTCAAGAACAAGTTCCCAGAGAGCCTTTTTTTTTTAAAGTTCATTTATTTATTTATTTATTTAGAAAGAGAGGGAGAGAGAGAGAGAGAGAGAGAGAGCACGCACTAGTGCATGAGCAGAGAAAGGAGCAGAGAAAGAGGGAGAGAGAATCCCAAGCAGGTTCTGCTCTGTCAGTGAAGAGATGGATGAGGGGCTTGATCCTATGACTCGAGATCATGACCTGAGCCAACATCAAGAGGTGGTGGATTAACTGACTGAGCTACCCAGGCGTCCCCCAGAGAGCCTTCTGATAATCTTTGTCCGTTAATTTACTAGAAGAGTAGAAAAACATCATAAAAGCAAAGGGTAAAGAGGAAATTTTTGTTTTTTCCAAAGTTTTCCATCTTAATGTCTATTGTCAAATGTTACATTTGTCGAGAAATGCATTATAACCTCATTTAAAAAATAATCTGAGAGGCGCCTGGTGGCTCAGTCGGTTGAGCATCCAATATAAGCTTGGGTCATGATCTTGCAGTTCGAGGGTTCAAGTCCCACATCGGGCTCTGTGCTGACAGCTCAGAGCCTGGAGCCTGCTTCGGATTCTGTGTCTCCCTCTCTCTGCCCCTCCCCTGCTCATGCTCTATGTGTCTCTCTCTCAAAAATGAATAAACATTAAAAAAATTTTTTTTAAATAATCTGCTTAGTGAGCAATTCTCTTGGAGTAAATTGAATGACTTTTAGAGATGTCTAAAAAGACAGACTGGCAAGGACAGTGTTCTTGAAGGTCTGGTGTTGCTTTGTACTCAACCAGCAGAATAAAGCCCTGGCAGAAGATACCTCACCTTCTCTCTTTCACTTAGGAAAATTGGCTATCTGGTTCCCAGGACTTGGGACCCCCCCCCCCCCCATTTGGGGCTTAAATTATGGTGCCTGATCTACGAGCTCATCTAACCATGGATGTGAACAGTTTGACTGAAAAGTTGATTTAAATGTAGGTTACCGAACTTTCCCGGTGCTACAAAAGCTCATAATTTGTTTAGTCCTTACATTCAGGGAAACTCTTTTAACGAGCCTCATTTCACGTTTACACACAATAGATGATCTTGGCTGGAAAAGACAGGAAGCCCCCCCCCCCCCTTAGGCACCCTGCCTGTGTGGGGGGAGGGGTGGTTTGTCCAGCATAGGCCCCCTCTTTGGAAAACCCTCCTATTCTCTAACTACCAGGATCTGCTTTTTTCCCCATCAGCTTTCTCAGCTTTCTCTTATGATACTTTATCTATGTTTAACTATGGCAGTAAATGGCTGTTAAAGGTTAAACATGAATATATAAAGCTGTACCCTCACTCCAGTCCTTCCTACTCCTTTCCTTGTTATTTTTTTCTTCCTTAGCATCTACTACCATCTAACACACTATTTATTTTGTTTACACACTGTATTGTCTCTCTTGCAGAAGTTCAGCTTTATGAGGCCAGGGCTTTCTGTTTTGTTTATTGTGTTATCTCCAGCACTCGAAACAGTGCCTGGCACATAGTAAATGCTCAATAAATATTTGTGATGAGCAAATAATGGCAGGCCATATCGCTCAAGCTCTGTTCACACCTCTTAGATCAGTGTCACTCAGAGTTGCTAAATATGAGACGAGAGGGGATATGGTTGTCATCACGGTCAGCTTCCTGGGTGTGCTCTGTGCAGTCGCATAGACCTGTGCTCAGAAGGGTCCTGTGCTGGATTTAATGCTCTGCTGTCATTGTGCCAAAATTCCTAATAACTGTTTTCTTTGAACTTCTGCTTCATAAGTGAAGTCCAGCGGGACAATGGAGGATGCACGTGAGAGACAGACTTATACAATATGAGTGTTCAATGCCATTACTCACCATCCCATTTACATATAATGTTCATGATGCCCTCGGGACACAGCGTTCTGGTGGATCCACGATGTACAGGAGTTCAGTGAGACTAAAGCAGGTGCAAGGTTGGTATGTGATCTCTGCCTGGGTGAGCGGGAGCTCTAACAGCCTGGGGGACTGTACATTTTTGTTTGAATCAGGACTTGCTTTGAACACATAAAGAAGGTGAGAAACACGAGTGAACAAAGGACTCTTATCGTATCCTTTGGCATTTCTGTTGGTACTCCGTTTTGTATTAAGTGAAATAATATCAGCTGAGTTAGTTTTGTACAACATTTCCACTGTTAAAAATGAAATACATATGCAAGTACCAACTCTGAAATAGAAACTTTGTAAAATGCTTTTATATTTGCGTTTAAAACTGGCATTGCACAATATAAAGATGAACAGTATAATTCATTCTAGTACTTTTCTTTTTAAAGTTTATTTTTTTTGAGAGAGAGAGCAAGTGAGTGTGTGCAAGCAGGGGAGGGGCAGAGAGCCGGGTGGGGGGGGTGGGGGGGGGGAGAGAATCCCAAGCAGACTCCATGCTGTCAGCCCAGAGCCTGAAGCAGAGCTCGAGCCCACAAACTGTGAGATCATGACCTGAGTCGACCATGATCCAGCCGGGTTAACTGACTGAGCCACCCAGGTGCCCTAATTCATGCTAATACTTTAAAAGTTTACTTTTCCTTTGCTGAGAACAATATTAAATAGTAAATTAAAAACACCCATGGAAGAAAGGAAAAAGCTTTATATTTCAGTACCTTTAACAGCACTTTTCCCTTACTTTTTGAACAAGGGGCCCCAGGATCGGGGCCCACAAATTATGTGGCCGGATCTGTTTGTCATGGCTGCAGTTGAGCACTTCAATCCACACTGTCAAATTCTGGGACTATGTTTCTAAAATAAAATTGTAAGGACAGGAAGCCCAACTTACCAACAGATTGCATTCTACTTTATTTTATAAGCCAGCTGCTTGGAACTTGGCATGTATTTTCTCATAGGAACACTGTTTTGAAGAGTGGTCAGTCTGCCGAGCTAGCTCTCAAAAACCTACTGAAGCAGTAATACGGCAGATTGCTTTAGTATATTTGAATTATTGGATTAATGTAGCTGAAGACTATTAGTGCTGTTTGCCAAGTATTGCCCTCCAGGTTTGCACTGAACAGTTGGGTGGGAATTCTGGTTGGTTCTAGCCGTTAAGCTGTGAGTACTGGCATGTGCCACTCAGGGCATGAGCACTTAATGGACGGGGTGAGGCCCTCTGAGGTGCTTTTTCCCGTCTGTTATAGTGACTGGCGATATTCCAGGGATGACTACTCCATCAGCCTGGGGCCCAGTGAGGGGATAACATGGAACAGAGCCCAGTTCCATGGCATGGAGCATTACCAGAGCATAACCTGACCTACTCTGATCGATAAAATCATTAATCAGAGTTCTTTGATTGCAAGCACTAGAAACCAATTACAGCTAATTAAGGCATAAAGGGATGTGTTAGATCCTGGGGCAGCTCAGAGGCTTGAAGAAACATCCAGGTCTTAGGCAGCAGAGCATCTCGAGGACTCTCAGTTATTTATGGGCACATACCAACATAATTCAGCTCCTGTGGTACTCCCCACAAGAATCAGATTTCAGGAAGAAAGGGTTGCATTGGTTTAGTCTGGGTCTGCCCCTCCGCCAGCCAGGAAGAGGGACCATAATGGACAGGCCTAGTAAGGACTGCCCCTAAAGAAACAAGGAGATATTTGTCTCCAAAAGCAACAGATGTCTATCATAACCCCACATGGCCACTATTGGAGCAGCCTTGGGGAATGGGTGGAGAGGAAAGAAATGTGCCTGGAACACTATTTCATAGGTTGGGGTCTGTAGTTTGGGGATGCCGAGACATGCTTCATGTCTGAACATCACCACGGCTGCTATGGGCTTTCCTAGCTTTGAGGCCTGTGCTTCTCAACCCTGGCTGCACACCTGGCCTGGTTGGGAGGTGGGGTGGGGAGAGGAGAAGGTTCTGTAAAAATAACCAATGCCCGGGGACTTCTCCCTGAGGTTATGATTTAACTGTCTTGTGAGCCTGGACATCAGTTTATTGACAGCTCCCCTGGTTAAGCGAACATGTAACCAGGATTACAGAGTGGATCTTCTTTGAACCCTTAACCTGGCCAAGCCCCACCATAAACACTTGGCCACTACCTCCCAGGGGTAGGAGGGCTATGTGTGGGGGTGTTCCTCTCTCATGGGTTTATTGTCTGAAAAGTAGTCAAGCTGCTTATTCTTTCTCTAGAAGCTCAAGATAAGTGTTCTGCAGTGTCTTAGTCCCCCTTTATTTACCAAGTGAAATTTTAGGCTTGTTTCTGGAACAAATATACTGAGCTACTCACTACTCAGAGGAGGTGGAGAACAACCAGGAAGATTGGGCTGGAATTCCTTCATCCTTCTGTTATTTCTTCCCCTGCTGGGGCTGCCTGGTGACCCCTCTAGGGCTCCTCCTACCCCCAGTCCCTGCATGGAAAGAAAAAGTGACAGATAAAAATACTTCAGCTGTATATCCCCAGGCCACAACTAAGTGGTGAAGTCACACCTCTGGCCCCTAGTTGCAAAGCCTTGCCAAGGTGCATGGATTCCTTCAGTGGCCTGAGCCAACCTCCCTTTGGCTGGAGCATGAGACACCCTGGGAGCAGGGATTTGTTTTATTTTTGAATTGCAAATATTATGAGATCAATCACTGCTGCATCGCTTCCTCTCTTTTATCTTGACTTAGTGTGTTTCATGTTGGTTCCACTGTCCCCTGTCATCCAGCAGAGTGCTGAGGAAGAAGTGGCCACCCCAGCTTTGGGAGTCATTCCAGAGTGTGAGGCTCATGGTTCCTTGCAAGTTGTAGGTGGACGCATGTGTGGGCACAACCACTTGGCAGAGGGCCTCTGTTGTGGGAAGGAGGAAGTGATAACTCTAGACCCTTCCGTGTGACTTAGGGTGCCACCTGGTACCAGCCGGCTGGAGAGGATGACAAGGAAAGCATCATCCTTTGGGTAGGAAGGAGTCACACTCCAGGGGCTTACTGGTCACAGCAGTAGCCTGTGCTGCTCCTGTGGATACACTTGGGTATATGCCCAGTGTCCCTGGCATTTTCCCTTTGCTTGTTTGGCCTCTTGGGGACATTCTTAAAATATATTCATGAACCCTGAGGAAGTCGCACTCAGTCTGCTTTTCTTTTTCTTTTTTAATTTTTTTTCAAATTTATTTATTTATTTTGAGAGGGGAGGAGCAGAGAGAGAGGGAGAGAAGGGGAGGGAGGAAGGGTGAGAGGGAGAGAGGGAGAGAGGGAGAGAGAGAGAGAGAGAGAGAGAGAGAGAGAGAGAGAGAATGAATCCCAAGCAGGCTCTGTCCTGTCAGTGCAGAGCTTGACATGGGGCTCTAACTCAGGAACTTTGAGATCATGACCTGAGCCAAAACCAAGAGTCAGATGCTTAACCAACTGAGCCACCCACGTGCCCCATTAGTCTGTTTTTCTTTTATTACATGAGAGGGATGCCCTCTGTTATTAAAATTCTGAGTTTCTGTACATTTTCTTAGAATCATTCCATGTCAGCAGTAGAAGGATATTTGACATCATCTGATTCTCCCAAGGGAAATTTTCACCAGAAAAAGTTTGAAAACTCTATCTAGAAATCTCAGAATCAGCAGTGTAGGTCTTAACAGGGAAGTGGTGTGGTATAGAAACAGATCTTTGATGAGGAGTAGCCAGGCTTCTGACTCCCATGCTGACTGTTGACCTTAGGCACTGTCTCTGTGTTAACTTACCTATGACCTAGGAGAGGTGGGCAATCTGGTAGTGAAGGACATGGGCTTTGGAGTCAGACCTGCATGGGGTTAAGACTTGCTTCAACCAGTTATGAATATGAGTAACTTGCACGAGTAACTTGACTTTGTCCAGGCCTCAGTTCCCTCATTTGTATCAAGAGGACTTAAGAATTTGTGCAAATTTGGGGTGCTTGGGTGGCTCAGTCGGTTAAGCATCCGACTTTGGCTCAGGCATGACCTCGTAGTTTTTGAGTTCAAGCCCCACATCAGGCTCTGTGCTGACAGCTCGGAGCCTGGAGCCTGCTTCGGGTTCTGTGTCTCCCTCTCTCTCTGCCCCTTTCATGCTCATGCTCTGTCTCTGTCTGTCAGTAATAAATAAACATTAAGAAAAAAGAAGAAGGAATTTGTGCAAATTTGCATTTACTTAACTTCCTTAACTCTTCAGTTCTCTTGGCTGTAAACTGGGGGTAATAATTGTACTTAACCTCAGGGTGTTGTTGGGAGGATTAAATCATACAAGGTTTTTGATACTTAGGCCAGTCCTGGGCACCTAGTGGTCCCTGGCAAAATTAAAGCTGTTTACATCAGGAATGAGGGTATCTGCCTTGTCTCCATTGTAGGTGGTTTTTTTGGATCAAATTAAGCATTGTTTTCAAAAGCACTGGGAAACCTGGAGATGGACATACATACAAGATGATTGTTTGGAAACACTTTTACTGTCTCTTTAA
The DNA here is from genome assembly GCF_018350215.1 of Panthera leo. Taxonomy (NCBI): domain Eukaryota; kingdom Metazoa; phylum Chordata; class Mammalia; order Carnivora; family Felidae; genus Panthera; species Panthera leo. The sequence goes on from NC_056695.1 coordinate 41,783,250, forward strand.
GGCTAAAATGTTTGCTTTCTGAAGGAGCATGACTTCCACTCAATATTCCGTTTGTTTTTCATGAACAATTTTGTGAGATATCATAAAAAATGTGAAATCAATAGTTTCTAAAAGCTTGTTTTTGAGAGCTTAAAAGGCAAGCGAGATTTCCAGGACATGCTCTATTAGTTCATTCCGTTCTATATTGTATTTTTAGCCAATCTATTTCTATTTATCTCTGTCTCTCTGTCTCTGTTTCTGTCTTCCCCCCACCCACTTTTTTCCTCTTTCCCTCTCTTCCTCTCCCTCTGTATTTCTTTCTGTCTCTCCTGACTCTCATATAAATGCCCACAGGCATCTCTCATCTTAAAAAATTAAGAAAAGCATCAGCAAGGGGCACCTGGGTGGCTCAGTCGGTTAAGTGTCCAACTTTTGATTTTGGCTCAGGCCATGATCTCATGGTTTGTGAGCTCAAGCCCTGCTTTAGGCTCTGTGCTGACAGCTTGGAGTCTGCTTGGCCTTCTTGGGATTCTCTCCCCCCTCACCCTGCCTCTCATCCCCCACTCAAAATAAATAAACTTAAAAAAAAAGCTGATATCAGCAAATAAAATCCTCCCTTTTTTCCCTCTCCATCTATGGCCCCATCTCTTCAAATCCCTTCTGTCCAAATACCTGGGGAGATAATGGAGACTTTTTATTCCCTTATCAGTTCTATCCGAGGACATTACAGCTTTTCACATTGTACTATTTCTAAAATTGTGCTGTATCTTATGTGTGTTCCAATAAAATGTTTTTTATAGATGCTGAAATTTGAATTTCCCATAATTTTCACTTGTCATGAAGAATTATTCTTTCAATTTTTTAAAACCATTTATTGATGTAGAAACTATTTTGGGCCCCTGGGCCAATCAGGAGCAGGAATTCAGCCCTAGTTTGCCAACCCTGGGGCTTTTAAACCTGTCAAAAGAAATTTGCCAGCCAGGCAGAGGACAAGCTCTGTCATGAGTGTCTTAGCATCTGTATGTGTGAGAACTTGGCCTGACGCATCTGCTTATCAGATGTGCACTTCACTGACTTATTTACTTAGATGGTACCTCACATGACTGAATTTTAACTTTAGATTCTTAATTATTACTTCACATCTTCAGAAAGATCACACAATGACATGGCATTGAAATGAAAGTTCAGAAGATGGCTTGCACATGCCAGGTGATGGAAATGAAACAGTAGATATGGCCAAGTCCCTCAGAATACATCCCCAAATTTTCAAAATTCTGAAAAGCTAGAGTAATGGACACTTTGTCAAAAACTTCAGAAACGTCAAGGGGACCTAGAAAATGCAAGCAATTCTATGATTCATCCACAGACCTTGAACTTATACTCTTAATTTTATAGGTATTATAGAAGTCAAGGTCACAAGTCCTGGTTATGGAAGGTGGGATGCCTTTGCATAATCTTGCAAAACTGCCAATGGCCAAAAATAATTTCCAAGGCTCTTCAGATGTTGAATACAAAGCAGGCTTTGACTTAATTATAACATAACATAACATAACATAACATAACATAACATAACATAATATAATATAATATATCATTAATATAATATAAAGAAGAAAGTGACATGTTGGTATTTTGACCAATGTATGCTATTGATAGTTGAAAAATTTATGTAATTTAAGCAGAATTAGAGTAAGGGGAGCGGTGCCTAGGAAGAAATATACGAAGGAGGTCACTTTCGGGGTCTGGCACAAGTGAGAGTGAGTGCCTCCTTACATTTTGTGTCCTATGTACCTCACTTGTTCCACCCTAGATTGGCCCTGAGTTTAAATATAGCTTATTATTTCTTCCTCAATAGCTGAGAAATCCATGGTGTATCTTATAGTCCATGGTGCCTTAGAATCAAGGAAGCACAGTGGTTGAGGTTCTCCCAAGGGGCCGGGGTTCTGTCCCTGCCTCCTTATGGAGCCTCCTTGGCCTGGCTGCCTTGACGTATCTTTTCAGCTTGGGAGGCCAGTAGGCGCCCTAACTCTGTGTTCTCATCACACCCTGTGTTTATCGTTCTATGGGTCCTGATCTCAATGTAATTGTGTTCTCAAAATCTGTCTCCCCTCTAGACTATGAGCTCTTTGGGAAGAAAAACTCTTCATCTCTTTATTTTGCCATGGTCGATAGCCGTGTCTGGCAATACTCAGCGAATGCCAGGGCTGTGAGTGCATAAAGAAAACTGTTGAATGAGTAAACATTTTTCATGATAGAGGTCAAATAACGTTTAATGCTTGGAAGACACAGAGAATGCAAAATCTGACCTCGCAGAGCAAGTTGTTTTTGAAAATAATCTTCTTTAGTCTGGCCAACTTGAAATTATATCATGACCCTGCATTGGAAAATCTGAACTTTGACCTTTTCAGATGATGAATATGCATTATGATCTACCAACTCAGAGCAATGACAAAACTCTTGGCCTCCAAATGCTGTTGAGGGAGACAAGGGCAGCTTGAGATCAGGATTTGAGTAGTGGTGGTGTTATACCTTCTGTACATGGCCCAGTGGCAGAGTCGGTAAGCTATGACATTCTTTGGGGATGGAAAGTAAAATGAACTTCTTTGCTGGCGGAACTACTAATTTTTCTACTCTAACAGTTTGTATAGTCCCCTGGTGGCCTGATAAAATGTCCTCAGGGGCTAGGGGACCCTGCTGGGCCAAGCCCTGCCCTTGCCTTCAGTCTAGAGCTAACCTGATCATCCAGATAAAGAGAATACATTTTTTTACTTTTTAAGACTCACACCTCCAGCAATTTTTTTTTTTTTAACAGCTCAAGAAAGTTAGTCAAAATGGGTGCAGTACTTGAGAATCTTTGGAAGAAAGATGCCAGTATCTACATACTAGTGCATAATATAAGGCTGCAGGTGCATTGTATAAGTCTGCAAGCTGTTTAAAATCCCTCTTATCCCGGAACGCCTGGGTGGCCGAATTGGTTGAACACCTGACTCTTGATTTTGGCTCAGGTCATGATCTCATAGTTCGTGGGTTCCAGCCCTGTGTCAGGCTTTGCACTGACAATGCAGAGCCCGCTTGGGATTCTCTCTCTCTCTCTCTCTCTCTCTCTCTCTCTTTCTCTGCTCCTCCCCCGCTCACTCTCTCTGTTTCTCTCTCTCTCTCCAAATAAAGAAATAAACTTATAAAAATTAAAATAATAATAATAATAAAATCCCTCTTGTCCCATTAAAGTGAAGATGCTAACTTCCTAAAGGAAGCAGGACTTCCTAATTTTGCTGAGATCCCGAGACAAATTGTCTGATTTATATAAAAAGGCATAACTTATACCTGACTCCAGTTTCCAAAATGTGACATTCAGAGCTGATAGCCTTCTCTGACCTACCCTCCCTTAATAGCCACAGAATCTCCTGTCCATTTTGTCCGAGAATACTTTATATCTGTTTATATTGGCTTCTTCTAATTTGAGAAGTCCTGAGTTGGTAGCACTTACAAAAGTAATTATGTAAGCATGTATATTTATATTTTTTGGTCAGCAGGGTGGAGGCCTGGACAGAAATGGGGAGGTGCTGATGGCTGGAGAGATTCACAGCAAGAGAGAGAAGATAAAAATCCTATCTCATTCCCCCTTCTAGAGATAACTGCTGGCAGAATGCCATTCAATCTTTTCTAAAGGCATGTATTTAGAACATTTTGTTATAAAAATAATACCCAATTAGCATAGAAAATGAAGGGAAAAACCCTGTAATCCCAGTATTTAGATAACCACTGTTACCATTATGCTGCCCTTTGTTTTTCTGCCCTGGATATGAAGGCAAACACTGAACATGCATTACAGCTTATGCGTTTTCCCAAACAAAAAGCAGAGCACAAACTTTAATTGTCCAAGACAGAAACGATAGCACACAGCATATGCACACATATCCCACATTTCAAACTTATTTATAAACGTGGATGAAAAATATCAAATAAAATATTAGCAATAGAATATAACTTAAGAAATGTACTATGGCCAGGTGAAGTTCATCCAGGAGTGCAGAGATAACAATATTAGGAAATCTATTAATATAATCAGTCTTATATAAAAACTTCTTATGATCGTGATACTGAAAAGTCATATAAAAATTTATAATGTGATTTGTAAAAAATCTCAAACTGAATTATGCTTAATTAGACAGTCCTGTTAAAGTCAGAAAAAGAGGGGTGCCTGGGTGTCTCAGTGGGTTGAGCATCCCAACTCGGGCGCAGGTCATGATCTCGTGGTTCATGAGTTCGAGTCCTGTGTAGTGCTCTGTGCTGACAGCTCAGAGCCTGGAGCCTGTTTCGGATTCTGTGTCTCCCTCTCCCTCTGCCCCTCCCCTGCTCATGTTCTGTCTCTCTCTGTCAAAAATAAGTAAACATTCAAAAAAATTTTTTAAAAAAGTCAGAAAAAGACATGTGTCACTGTCATCTCCTTGTTGAAAAGCGCTTGTCAACACAACGAACAAGATTGCTAAACAAGATGTCTAACTATTGGAGGTAAGGAGGCAAAATAATCTCTGTTTGAAGATGATGTGATTGCCTACTGCGAGAATCATTAAAATATTTTTTTGGAAGTAACACTCAACAAATGGTGGCCATCAGTACTAGTAATAAAACTATTAGGGTTTTTTGGTGGTGGTGGGGATTAAAAGAAGTAATGGATATAAAGAGTTGTCACAATGCCTGGCGCATACTTATACCAATACATGAATACACTAGTATGTTGGTTAGTACATACACACTACTTACTGTCATAGCAGTAAGTAGCATTCAAGCATTCCACGTATGATCTTAAACCACTTGGGTGCAAAGGCATCAGTTATGAACTGTGGGCAGGTGCCACTGGGGCATCCCTGCCTGCCTGTGTAGTGTTGCCCACAGGGACCCAGGTGAACTTGGTCTATGTGCCTGGGCTCCACTCTAAGAACTGAGTCTCCTGCCTGGGACCTGTCTTCTCTGACTATAATACTGTGGGACCCCCCCTCCCGCTGCCCCCTATGGCTCAGGCCAGCCATAACCCTATCTCACCCTGCAAATGCCAACCCACTAAAAAGTAGGGTGAGAGATCAAGGGCTGGAGGTTCCAGTACCACCCAATTTTTCTGAGCTGTGGTACATGAAGCAAATCAGGTTACTTCCCAAAGTATCCCTTTTCTCATCCGTACAATAAGGTCAATGTAACTTAATCATCGATTCCTCTCAGGGCTGAATGCGGATCAAATGAGAGAATATAGAGACAACTTCTGGTGTGCAGTAGGCCTCTGACTAGGGTCACTTGATAGAATATAGGACACCCAGTTACATTTGAATTTCAGATAGACAGCAAATTAATTTTTTAGTATAAGTACATCCCAGATACTCATAGGATACACTTATACTAAAAAATTATTGGCTATTTATCTGAAATTCAACTTTAACTGGGAATCCTATACTTTGATTTGCTAAATGTGGCACCCTTACCCCCTAACAGATGTCATTTCCCTTTCCTTCTTACCATCTGTAAGCATGATTTTGTAACTCTGGCTGCCTCCCAGGTCACTGTGAGGATCTCATTAATTCCCATGAATGGATTCAACCAACAAAGCATTGTTGGGCTGGTACAGAAAGGTTTGTGAAGGGAAAGGAATACAGATTAACCAGGTTTCTGGCTTGGGCATTATGAAATGCCCTGAAAAAGGTTAAGTGCCATTCAAACATGAGCCGTTGGTATTGTAGTGACTATTTCATTTTTTTTGCAGGCCTCCTTTTGTTTATTTTATTTTTTATTTTTATTTTTTTAAAATAAGCTTCACACTCAACACAGAGCCCAACACAGGGTCTGAACTTGAAATCAAGTTCTGAGCTGAGATCAAGAGTCAGACGCTGCTTAACCGACTAAGCAACCCAGGTGCCCCTACAGGCCTCCTTATTTTTTAAGTATTTTTTAATGTTTATTAATTTTTGAGAGAGAGAGACAGAGTGTGAGCAGGGGAGGGGCAGAGAGAGAGGGAGACACAGAATCCGAAGCAGGCTCCAGGCTCTGAGCTGTCAGCACAGAGCCCAACATGGGGCTCGAACCCACGAACTGTGAGATCATGCACTGAGCTGAAGTCAGACGCTTAACCAGTGGAGCCACCCAGGCGCCCCTGCAGGCCTCCTTTTAAACTGGAAACTCCAAAAGAATGGCATTTGATCTCTTTCAGGAGCTTAATGTGGTATCTTCCACCTCTCCTAGATCCCTAGGAAGCCTGACATCAGTGCAGAGGGAGGGCTCGGGTCATCAGAAGGTCAGGGGAGAAGCTGGGATTAGCACCTCCAGGCTAGCAAAGCCGCACCCCTCCAGCAACCCCTCCCTAGCTCTGCTCACACCTGTCCATGAGTCAGCACTTTATTCTAGGCCCTCTGAAGGCATGAACCCTCCTGCCTGCCCCACGGTAGAGATTCCTTTCTGGGCTCTTGAGAACGATAAAGTCAAAGAGCAGATTTTTGCCCTGGGCCACAACTTCAGATGTCCCCTGGGTGCTGTGTCGGCTACATCCCCTTCGCAGGGAGAGGCACAGCGGAGCCCAGGCCTTGTGCTTTCTACTCAACACCTCCCCAGTCCTGGTGGCCTGCTGAAGCCAAAAAAAGGCCTCCCCGTGTGGCCAGGTCCCTGTTGGGTAGGTAAAGTGATGAGCCACCTACCAGCGTCAGAGGACAGGGCGGATAAGTGCAGTGCACTTTCCTTCTGCCTTTTGGGGGTGCTTGGGGTGTGGGTGAGGCAAAACGGGTCAGTCATTTTAGGGAGGGAAGCACGCCAAGCTGGGAGCTCTGCACAGACCTGTATCGGGTCAGATGACTTGCAGGGAGCAGCTCTCGCCCAGGGGAGAACAGAGCCCTGTAGACCAGTGCTGAGCTCTTGTGCACATACCATAACCCCATATGAGCACTTCTTTGTGCCCAGTTCCTTGTGCAAATTAGGTACGATGAACTGCCAGCTTCACCGGGTTGTGTGAGAAGGAACCAAAGCACTTAGTCTAGCACCTCGCTAATAAGACAAGGAAAAGCAACTCTGCAGTTGAGTTTAAGTGGTTTTCCCTGAGTAAGCTGAAAAGATTCCCCCATACCCTGCTTTCTACAGGTGTCCTGGGGATGGATGTCCTAGGAGACAGGTTCTTTCCGATCCCTCCAACTACCTCTGGGAAGTGGTGTATGTGTGTGTCCGTGTTCAGTACGGAGGGGGTGATTATCTCACGGGCTCATGGCAAAACCACCTAATTCTTATGCCTGTCTCTTCAGGTATGAAAACCTGTCCCTTCAGAATGCCAACCGGAAAGACAATGCCAAAGGAATTTTGTCACACCCAAGATGGGCCATTGATGGATTTAATGATGTCTCTGTCCTTAGTCCCAGGTGGGTTTGCATCTATGTGATGCAGGGACTAAATGGTAAATACTGCTTCCAGTTTGTATACTCACCAACATATAGACATGGAGAGAAGGTAGACCGATCTTAGATATGGAAAGAAGGAAGATAACACTTACTGGGTGCAAATGAGTGCTAGGTGTTCCGCAAACATCACTTCATTTAATCTTCATAAAATTCCATATCATAAGTAGGTCTTTAGTACAGTATTTTGTTTCTAAATTTATTTGTTTTGAGAGATAGAAAGAGAGAGAAAGTGGGGGAAGGGCAGAGAGAGAGAGGGAGAGAAAGAATCCCAAGCAGGCTCTGACCTGTCAGCACAGAGTCCAATGTGGGGCTTGATCCCACAAACTGTGGGATCATGACTGGAGCTGAGATAAGAGCTAGATGCTTAACTGACTGAGTCATCCAGGCACCCCTAATGGGTTTATTTTATTTTATTTTATTTTATTTTATTTTATAATGTTTATTAATTTATTTTCGAGAGACAGTGAGCACGAGCAGGGGAGGGGCAGAGAGAGAGAGAGGGAGACAGAGAATCCGAAGCAGGCTCTGTGCTGTCAACACAGAGCCCAATGCAGGGCTTGAACTCATGAACTGTGATATCATGACCTGAGCTGAAACCAGGAGTCTGAAGCTTACCTGACTGAGCCACCCAGGTGCCCCTAATATATTATTTGTTTAAGTTTATTTATTTATTTTTCAGAGAAAGAAAAAGAGCAGTGTGAGCTGGGGCAGGACAGAAAGAGAGGGAGAGAGAGAATCCCAAGCAGGTTCTGCTCTGACAGCTGCCCAGATGCCCCTACCATAAATAGGTCTTATTAGTTTATAGAAGTGAGCTCCTGGGGCACCTGGATGGCTCAGTCAGTTGAGCATCCAGCTCTTGGTTTTGGCTCAGGTCATGATCTTGTGGTTCGTGGGATCAAGTCCTGCACTGGGCTCTGCGTTGATGGTGTGCAGTCAGCTTGGGATTCTCTCCCTTCCCCTCTCTCTCTGCCCCTCCCCCACTCGTTCTCTCTCTCTCTCTCTCTCTCTCTCTCTCTCTCTCAAAATAAATAAATAAAACAACAAAAAAAATGAAGCGAACTCCCAGAGTTTAAGCAGCAATGTCACATAACTTGTAAACACAACTTGTAAGTGAGAAGCCAGGATTCAACCCACTAAGGTGATTATGGCACACTCTCCCACTGAATCCAGGGCAGCCTCAATACCCTTCCAAATACAGTGGGTGGCTGTTTACATGCAGGATGGACCTGTGGACCAAGATCATGAGCCATTCTAGTGCTATCCAAGCTGCTTTCCGATTGGTCATTATAAGCTATTTGGGCCAGCTCAGGTGAATCTTAGGGCCCAACCTCCCCTGAAGAATACTGGTGCTGGGCTCAGGAAGGCAGCACCAGGTATATAACAGGCTTCCTGTGAAAGTGGAAGTGGATGTGGACCATTTTTTCATTAGCAATGCATACCTTCAAGTCAATCATTGCCCTCTCCTCTGTTAAAACATCAGTACCAGTAAAATACCAGTAAAAAAATACCAGTAAAACATTTGGGATTAGGTGATAGCTGTACTTTCCTCTGAATTTATACTCTAGCTCACTTTTTTCTTTGTCTGGATGGATACGCTAGAGTTTTCTGGCTCTCTGGGATATTGGTTAAATCCCAAGGCTTAGAATAATAAGTGACTCCCACCCCTACCACTTTCACCTCTGCCAACACACATGTATTTTTAAGAGAGGTGCTAGACCATCCATGAAGAGCTTGCTAAGAAGTATCCAAACTGGTCCTGCAACTTCTGATCTTGGTACATCACCCACCTCCAGCCTAGTTCCAAGAAAAGGCTAAAGATTGTTTAGAGAGTCAAGGATTTCTTTAATCAGAAAGAATGTGCAGGCCACTTGATGGTACTCCATTAAATTGTTTCTTCGGAGTGGCATACACTTCTAGAATTTGTTGGGGCCTGGGCTGGAATGTTTCCTTGGGGTCCAATGTGACCCGACACCTTGGGTGGTAGCCAGGCTTGAGGGACTTGAAAGTACCCCACCCCAATTTCTGCCTGTTCAGGAGAGGAGAACCCAGCAGAAAGTACCTCTTGGGTTATACCTTCAAGCAGGTACTGAGGAATTTTTGTAGAAAGTTAGCTGGAGAGGGCATCACCCATGTTGCCTGGATCAGAGAATGGGGCAGCACTGGAGATCCCCCGTTGGATCAGAGAGCCCACTAAAATACAAGAGAAAGGAAAACTTCCAAATTCATTCTATGAGGCCAGTATCACCCTCATACTAAAACCACATAAAAATACCACAAGCAAAGAGAACCATAGGCTAATATCTCTCACGAATATGCATGCAAAAATCCTCAACAATATATTAGCAGACTGAATCCAGCAATACATCAAAAAAAATCATACATCACAATCAAGTGGGATTTATTCCTGGGATGTAAGAGGGGTTCAATACTCACAAAATGATCAATGTGATATGTCACATCAATAAACGAAAGGATAAAAACCATATCATCATTTCAATAGATGCAGAAAAAGCATTCAACAAAATACAACATTCATTCATGATAAAAACCCTCAACAAAGTAAGTCTAGAGGGAACATACCACAACAGAATAAAGGCCTTACATGAAAAACCCATGTCCAACATCATATTCAATGGTGAAAAACTGAGAGCTTTTCCCCTAAGGTCAGGAACAAAACAAGGATGTCCACTCTCACCACTTTTATTCAACATAGTCCTGGAAGTCCTAGCCACAGCAATTAGGCAACATAAAGAAATAAAAGGCATCCAAATTGGTAAGGAAGAAGTAAAACTCTTACTGTTTGCAAATGACATGGTACTATATATAGAAAACCCCAAAGACTCCACCAAAAAACTACTACAACTGATAAATGAATTCAGAAAGTCACAGGATGTAGAATCAATGCGCAGAAATCTGTTGCATTCATTCCCATACACTAATAAAGAAGCAGCGGAAAGTGAAATTAAGAAATCAATCCCATTTATAATTGCACCAAAAACAATGAGATACCTAGGAATAAACTTAACCAAAAATGTGAAAGACCTGTACTCTGAAAACTATAAAACACTGGTGAAAGAAATTCAAGACGACACAAAGAAATGGAAAAACATTCCATGCTCGTGGGTTGGAATAACAAATATTATTAAAATGTCTTTACTACCCAAAGCAATCTACACATTTAATGCAATCCCTATCAAAATACCAATGGCATTTTTTACAAAACTAGAACAACCTTAAAATCTGTATGGAACCACAAAAGACCTCGAATAGCTAAAACGATGTTGAAAAAGAAAAAACAAAACTAGAGGAATCACAATTTCTGATTTCAAGTTATATTACAAAGTGGTAGTAATTAAAACAGCATGGTATTGGCATAAAAATACGCATAAACAGAAAACCTAGAAATAAACCCACAATTATATGGCCAATTAATCTTTGAAAAGGAGGAATAAATATACAGTGGGAAAAAGACAGTCTTCAACAAATGGTATTGGAAAAACTGGACAGCCATATGCAAAAGGAAGACACTGGACCACCTTTTACTGTACATGAAAATAAACTGAAAATGAATGAAAGACCTAAATGTGAGGCCTGAAACCATAAAAATCCTTGAAGAGAGCACAGGCGGTAATGTCTCTGACATCAGCCATAGCAACATTTTCCTAGCTATGTCTCCTGAGGCAAGGGGAATAAAAGCAAAAATAAACTATTAGGACTACATCAAAATAAAAAGTTTCTGCACAGCAAAGGAAACAATCAACAAAACTAAAAAGGCAACCCACTGAATGGGAGAAGATATTTGCAAATGACATATCCGATAAAGGGTTAATATCCAAAATATATAAAGAACTGATACAACCTAATAACCAAAAAACAAATAATCCAATTTAAAAATGGGCAGAAGACACGAACAGACATTTATCCAAAGCAGACATACAGATGGCCAACAGACCCGTGAAAATATGCTCAATATCACTCATCATCAGGGGAATGCAAATCAAAACTACAATGAGATATCACCTCACACCTGTCAGAATGGCTACAATCAAAAACACAAGAAACAATGAGTATTGGTGAGGATGTGAAGAAGGAACCCTTGTGCACTGTTGGTGGGAATGCAAATTGGTGCAGCCATATTGGTGGAAAACAATATGGAGATTCCTCAGAAAGTTAAAAATAGAACTTCCTTATCATCCAGTAATCACAATCCTGGGTATTTACCCCCAAAATACAAAAATACCAATTCAAAGGGATACATGCACCACTGTTTATTGCAGCATGACTTACAATAGCCAAATTATGGAAGCAGCCCAAGTGTCCATAAAAAAGAATGAAATCTTGCCATTTGCAACAACATGGATGGAGCTAGAGAGTGTTATGCTAAGCAAAATAAGTCAGTCAGTAAAAGACAAATACCAAATGATCTCATTCATATGTGGAATTTAAGAAGCAAAACAAATGAGCAAAAGGAAAAAAGGGAAACAAACTAAGAAACAGAGTCATAACTATAAAGAAAAAACTGATGAGGAGGTGGGTGGAAGATCGGTGAAATAGGGGATGGAGATTAAAGAATTCACTTCTCATGATGAAAAAAATAATTAAAAGAAAAAATATTGCAGAAATAAAAAAAAAAGCATAGGATTGTATCTGACAGAATCTGAGACACGTGCCTTCATCCAAGTTGCAAGAAAGGCTGGAATCTGATTTGAGTTTTCTAGGTTCTACATTGTAGAGGTGAAACGCACAGGTCTGAAGTTTCCCCAAACATAGCAAGGGTATTTGACAGGAGCTGAGACATCAGTAAAAGTGACTGATATTTGCAACACATGGTATACGAAGTCACAGAGTCGTGGCTATGCAGACAGTTCTCGGGTTGGGTAGATCTGGGTTCATTAGGTAGATGTTAATTTAGTTGCTGCTAGCAGCTGTGAGATCTTAAGCAAGCCACTCTCACAGCCTCAGTGATCGTGCCTATCTCCTTGGGTAAATATGAGAGTAAGTTAATTTCCTGGATACAGAAACGTATAATACAATATCGTGTCTATCTAAAAGGCATCCAATAAATGGTAGCCATTAATATTGGGCTCTGCCATTGACACATTTTTCCCTAAAGGGGCAAAGGGAAGCTGAGGCACAAGGAGACCAAGGGACTTGAATAAAATTTGAGCAAGAACTAACATTAGGACGTGCTTTTGAGCTCACTGATTCTGGATCCAGCTCCTATCCCGGTTCCTGAGCTCCATCACCTCTGTGTGCAATCCAAAGGTGGCAGAGGTAGTGAAGATCTCAAAGACCCAGTAAAATTGGCTATTTTGGGGTGGGAAGGTTTAAGGTAAATTTCACTTATTTTCTTTATTCTTTTCTCTGTTGTTTGAAAATTTCCTAATGAGTACAGGGTATTAAAATAATTTTTAAGAAGTTAAAAAAAAAAATAAAGAACTCACTAAAGATCCCCTTGAGGGATAGGGAAAGAGTCTTCCTGTAGACAACCACTAAATAACAGACCCCAGAAGATATCCACATGCTAACCTCAAAAAGAACTTTGCAGAAGTGATTAGGCTGAGGGTCTTGAAATGGAGAAATTATCCTGAATTACCCAAGTGGACCCAATGCAATCACAAGGGTTGCTACTAAAGTGAAGACATAAGGATGGAAGCAGAAGTCAGAGAGGAGACAAGATGCTCTGCAGCTGGTTCTGAGGATGGCAGGGGGGGAGGGGCGGGGGGGGGGTACGGGTGGATGGGGGATGCTGTCTACATGCTAAGGAATGCCGGTGGCCTCCAGAAACTGAAAGAGTCAAGGAACCATATTCTCCTCTGGAGCCTTCAGAAGGAATGCAGCTCTGCCAACCCATTTTAGACTTCTGACCTGCAGAACCATGAGAAAATAAATGTGTGTTTTTTAAGCCTCCAAGTTTGTGGTGGTTTGTTATAGCAGCAATGGGAAACTCATACACCTTCCATGACTTGGAGGCACTTAGCAGCCAGAGTATAGTTTCCAAATGAAACACAAGATGCCCAGATATGGCATGCCACTTTCTATTACCAAAAAATTGTTCCTTGTTTACCTGACATTCACATTTAACTGGGCATCTGGGTTTTTTTCCTTGCTGATTTTGGCCAGAGGGGAGTAGAAAGCCCTTTAATTAAAAGGACATTTTGCCCCTTTTAGAAATATCTCTTCTCATTTCTCCTTCTTGCCCCAAACCCAGAGAGCCTGAAAGAAGGTGGTGAATGTGACAGAGGAGTAGAAATACTCAAAGGAAGAGACAAAGAAGAGATGATAGCCCTTCTCATGGCAGGTTTCTGTGTCTGGGTCAGGTGTGGGGGTGGAAGATGGGGTGGGGGATGAAGGTGAAGGAATAAACTGGCTGAGACCTTCAAGATCTCACTGAGATTGGCTTGGCACTTTTAATCCCTGAAAATAAGGATCATTGGTTAATATCTGAAAATGGCCAAAATGTTTTGGGATCTTCCTAAGATACAGTCCCCCAGTGGGGAAGAGGGAACCAAGAGCACAGATTTGAAATCCAGGGGAGGGAGAAAAAGTGAAGGTGATAGCCACTTGCCCAACGAGTCTGGCCTAGTCAGCAACCCGGTTCTGACCCCTTTACCCAATCACTGCTCTCCCTCTGCTGAATTGCACTTCTCACTTCTGGGAAGAGTGACACCCACATCTTACCAGGCTATAATTTTACTAGATTGCTTTTCTTCCTGTGCCAGGAAGGAGGACAGGACACCGCAGTGAGGGGACCTCAGAGTCCTCAGAGGGGACAGCAGAGGTGCCAGAGAGAACCTCAGAAGTAAGGAGGACCCATGTGGACTCGATCTCTTGGGAACTGGCTGTTTCTTGAGACTGGGCCTAACCAGCTTTGGTGAACCAGTCCCAAATCCTACCATCAAAAAGGAAAATATGGTGAGGTTGCAGACTTATGTGCCTGGAGTTTGCTGGACAGGTCCTGTGAAAATTTCCCAAAGCAGGGGTCTCGCCAGATTTCCATGTGGCAACAAAAGCATTGACTGCAGGGAACTGCTTAGGACATTTCTCTATACCTGGGTTTTCTTGACCTAAGCAGATGTGAAGGGCTGCTGTCTGACTCACCCTTCATTTGACCTATTTTTGAAATGACTTCTTAACAAAAAGCTGGAGATAAGTGCAGAGAATTACACATTTATAATCCTAGTATAGACAGGATTGTCTAACCCTCTCATTTTAGCTGTTCCCTGTCCTGCCAGTGGTAGGTGAATGCTGACCAAATGTTGGCAACAGTCTAATGGCCTAAGCTATTTGCTCTAGCAGTAATTACCAGGAAGGTGAGGGTGGGATAGGAGATGGGGAGTGGGGGAAGGGCATACCAGGTGCCAGAGCGACAGGCTGGGGGAGGCTGTGAGGGCCCAGAAGTTCATTTGTAGTTCTGCCTCTGCTTCATGGTACCCCAGGAACCTCTCAAGTGGGTCACCAATGAGGTATCAGCACAATAGGGTGTTGGCTTGGTATGGTGAGAAGAGCTGGGACTTCAAATTCAGATCTGGGTTTGGATGTTTTTCTACCATTTTACTTGCCACACAATGTTGGCTTTCACCCCATCTTCCAGAACCTATTTCCTTGCCTAATAAATGGGTATAGCGATCTACCTTTCTTGCCTCTCAGATTTCATGTAAGAGTAAATAAATATCACCTGGGAAATGGGGTTATATACGGCAAAGTGCTCTGCAAAATTTACTGAAAGCACTTGAAGCACTTTAAATGGGGTTTCTGAAAAATTTCCCCTTTCATGGGTTGAAACGGGAGGGGGGTCTGAGTTAGAATTAACTCATTAAATGATGGCTGATGCTAACATGGTTGGATGGGCTCAGCCAGCCTGAGACCCTCTAGTCGGCCCAGACTCGCTCCCACCTGACTCCCCTTCAGGGTTTTGGTGTGGGAGCCCAGTGGTTCCCAGGTCACTCTGGGCAAAAACTAGAACCCCCACTAGTAATACTGAGAGCTGCTGGTCTAGTGCCCCTGAGAAAGTCTCTATTTCCATCTCTGTGCCCACAGACCAGAAGGAGGGAATGGTAGTAAAAGGTAGTAAAGCAGACAGCACCTTGCTGCGTTCTGCTATGGCCACCTGCTGGCTGTCTAGCGGCCACTGAACAGGGAAACTTGAGGGGATGTTAGTGGTGTCTTTGGGTTCAGTTCAAATTCAATGACATGCTTGTTCCTACTGCTGAGAGCAGCTACCTATAAGGTCATGTATGAGCCTTTTCTAATGCAGAGTAGGGGATTCAATCACTCTCCTAAGGCTCCCTTAGGCTCCATCTCTGAAAAGACAAGATGGGATACGGTGGCTGAGTCGCATGCTTTAACTCTGGCTTGTTTCCTTGGAGATCTGACTTGTCACCATTGGAACCCTAGGCAGGGGTGGAGCTGGCCTCCTCTGCATCTGTTCTCCTCGACAGCTGGTGTTAGCAGAATGCGTGGTTTCTAAAAACTTCCCAGTTCTAGCTGGGCCAGTTTAGACAATGCCAGGAATCTGCAATTAGGCCAGCAGTCTGGTCAGGGAATACACAGGCCCTGGAGGGCACGAGGTGAGGTGGGAGAAGGGGAGGCCCAGCCTTAGAAACCTTAGACACACTTCCTGCTGGGCTCGGCTACCTGTCCAAGTGGTGGCCAGCCTGGACCTGCAAATGAGCCGTTCTGGGGAGGTAGGAAATGGGGAGGTCAGCTGCACTGAGAAGCAGGGCCAGGGCAAGGTACATTTACTGACAAAAGCATCTCTCTACAGACTCAGAGAAGAGTCTTCTAGGATGGAGAATCACCTTTGCTGTTGTCCAACATGCAAAACTGTAAAGCTGTTCTTATCTTTGTCTTTTACCGTGATCGTTAGCTGAAAACATCCCTAGCACCTGAACAGTATCAACATAGTGTACTGGTTATTTAAAGATGCAAGGTTTAGACCCAGACTGCCTGGATTCAAACCCTAACTTTATCCCTTACTTGCTGGGTGACTTTGGGCAAGTAACGTAACCTATCTGTGTCTCAGTTTTCTCATAGGGAAAATGGGGCTAACAATAGTATCAACCTCACAGGATTGCTGTGAAGGGGAAAAATGAGTTAATACATGTAAAGTGTTTAGAACAAGGATTTCTGGCACAAGATAAACACTCAAGGAGTGTGAGCTATTCTTGTTTTGTGTCCTTATCTCAAGTGTAGCACATTTCCCCTTTTCTTTTGGTTTGCCTGGCTCAGCTGGAAAATAAGTTTCAACTGTGTGTCAATCAATTGGTTGTAGCTACCTGGACAGTTGTGTTGAGAAGGATTCTGAGGCTGCATCCAATCTCAGCAAGGGGGAATTATAAGTGCCTCATTAGCAAGGTCAGCCATGGGTGAGGAGATAGGAAGTGGTGGCACGTGTGCCATATAGTTTCCTGTTCTGGGACTTATCTTACTTTAAGGTGTTTTCCCTACCTCTGTCTCAGTCCTTCCTGCCTTTGCTTTTGCAAAGCACACTGGTTCTTGTGTGGGCTTTCCTGCCAATAGTCGCTCTGTAGAATCTGGAGTCCATTTCTAATAGCGACCTTCCAAGATTATTTTCTTTGGAGGAAGCAAAGCCCACGTGGCCTGGTATTGAGGATGATTCTAGCCTAGTGGGGCACCTGCAGTTTCCTCTGTGTGCAGAGCATGGGGGTTCCTAGAGAAACCAGGAAGCTCTTCACCGATTAGTCTTCTGTGACCTCCATGGTTCTGGATTCCAAATACCAATGATTAGCACAGGAACTTCCTCATGGCCTTGCCTTGACAATCATTGATTTGTTAATCTCTGCAGGACCTTGTGCTGAATTATGTCTATTTCCATTCAGTGGTCAGTCTTCCTGCCTTAACAATGAAGGACCATTGTGGTGAAGTCATCTGGTGGCATCTCTGTTTGTACCTTTTTATTTGCAAATGTGCCTTTCTGCCAGTTTTTGTGAGCTGTTCTATGTCTTAAACCAGAGAGCCAAATTTGAATTCCTTACTCTACCAATTACTAGCATTATAATTTGAATAAGTTGCTTAAATTCTCTAAGCCTCAATGGAACGTGTTATGCTAAGTGAAATAAGTCAGGCAGAGAAAGGTAGATACCATATGTTTTCACTCATATGAGTGAAACTGAGAAACTCAACAGAAGGCCAGGGGGGAGGGGAAGGGGGAAAAAAAAGTTACAGAGAGGGAAGGAGGCAAACTATAAGAGACTGTTAAATACTGAGAACAAACTGAGGGTTGATGGGGGGTTGGGGGGAGGGAAAAGTGGGTGATGGGCATGGAGGAGGGCACCTGTTGGGATGAGCACTGGGTGTTGTATGGAAACCAATCTGACAATAAATTTCATAAAAAAAACAAAACAAAAACAACAACAAAAACCAAAAACATGACCAAGCAAAGATGACAACACCTGGAACAGATATGAGCCATCCTAACTGAATCAAGCCCAGATTTCTGACCCACAAAATTGTGAATAAATAAATGGTTGTTGTCTTTAAAAAAAAAAAAATTCTCTAAGCCTCACTCTCCTTGTCTATAAAATGGGAATAACACACCCACCTGAGCAACTTGTACTGAGGCCTAAATGGATAGTGTACTGCAAGCATTTGGCATGGGCCTTGCCCAGATTAAGTGTGTCAAAAGCAGTAGCCATTATTTATTTTTTAAATGTTTATTTATTTATTTATTTATTTTGAAAGAGAGAGAGAGAGAGCATGCGAGCAGGGGAGGGGCAGAGAGAGAGGGAGAGAGAAAACTCCAAGCAAGCTCCAAGCTGTCAGCACAGAGCCCAATGTGGGGCTCGATCCCAGGAACTGTGAGATCATGACCTGAGCCAAAATCAAGAATCAGATGCTTATCTGACTGAGCCACCTAGGCACCCAGTGGCCATTATTTTCTTAACCAGAAAGCTCATCTTCATTAAGTGATATAATATAAAAATGACAATGTGATAATGTCAATTTGTATGACACACATTTATCATGCCTAGCCCAGAGCACATGCTCAATGTATATTAGCTGTTGTTGTTGTTGTTGTTATTATTATTATTGACATAAGATCTATCTCAGCAGCTATGAAGGGTAACATTATCATCCAAGCCCCTGACCAGGATTCTTAATTTGGGGCCCATGGACCCCTTGATCGTCTGTGGGTAGAATTCATGGGGTCTATGACCTTGGATAGGAAAAAATTTTGACCTTTTCCTTTCACTAACCTCTAACTACAATTTAGAATCACCTTCAATTATGAATGTAAGCGACAGAATACAATAGTGGTAACAAAACCTGTGACCTTGAAAGAAACACAAGTCTACATTTCTTCATAGTTGTTGCAGATAACTTGAAAGATGGGCCACTCGTGTCACTACTTCAAAACTAGGTATTAAATCTGCTACTAGAACTTGTCCTTTAACATGTTAATAAAGAAGCACATGTTTTGATACTTTGATTCCAACCTGGTTTTCTTTGAATATTTTTATATTTCATTTTATGCATTTAAGAACATCATCCTGGAAAAGGTCCACAGCCTTCTCCAGAAACCAGGTGAGTTAGTCCATGGCACAAAAATGGGTAAGAACTTAGAATGTGGAGGCAGCCCCTAAGATCACCCTCACTTCTGATGGCACTTGCAAGTCTGAGGGTCCCCAAGTTCACCCTCATTTTTGATAAGTTACTAGAAGGACTTACAGAATTTACTGAAAACTCTTATGGTTACAGTGTATTACAATGAAAGGAACTGGCCAAGGAAAGAGACCAGTGGAGCAGAAAGTTCCAAGAGTGGAGTTTCTGGCTCTCCTTTCCCAGGGGAGTCATGGATAGCACCAATTTTTCCTGGCGACAATGTGTGACAATACTCTTGGAGGACTGCCAACCATGGAAGCTCACCTGAAGTTTGGTGTCTAGTTTTTATTGAGGCTCAGTCAGAGAGCCATTCTGTACCACCCACATGGCTGAACTTGAATCTCTTAGCCATTCTGGAGGTTAAGCTAATACCATGTGGCCAAAGCCCCCTCCATAAATCACATTGTGTGGTCCAAGGCCCCCAGGGAAACCCTGATCAGGCAGGACATTCCAAGGGCTTAGGGATACCTCAAAGGAGCCTAGGACTAGGGCCAGACATCTCTTTGGGTTAGGTTAATTCTTTATGACTCAGTGGTCCACTTGGGGAACTCTGGAGCTATAAGCTTGGAAGTGGGTAATGAGGAAGGGGGTGGAGAATCAGCTAACACGTAGCTACTGAAACATAATTTAGAGGAAGATTTTTTTTTTTTGTACCCTGCAAAGACAATGTGGAATTCATTGTTTGCAGAGGAAACTGAATAATGCCAGTGATTAAAAATGTCACTTGGCCTTGGCTCCACACCTAATGCTTTTCCAAGTGCACTTCCATCTGTTGTCTTGTTTAGTCCTCAAAGGAGATGGAAAGAAGAGGGATTGTTAAATCTCTGAGATGCAGGAGGCCCAGGAGGTTGGGGCAGAATGAGGACCATCGCAGCCTCCTCCCTTGCCCTGCACTGCCCCTTGCCTCTGCTCAGGTTATGCAGACAGAGCCCTGTGGCCAAGAAGATCAGCAAATATTTTGCAGAATCAGGTATCTGGTAATGCCAGGGTGATGCAAGGAGCAGAACCAGTTTGGGAGATGGCGTGTTTTGGAGTATACCACACGGGGTGATTACATGAGGTCACTGCCCGCCCGGTATAGCCAGCTTACGTGCAAGAAAGCACGCATTTGCAGGAGCGTGGAGTCTCCTGGGCCAGACGTGTTCTGACTCATCTACAGCAAGTCCAGAGTCGTGACCTCACTCCGAAGTTTGCTGTAAATTACATGCAGTCAATTTCAATGTGTTAACATTGAAAAGTCATTCTTTCAGGGCCCTTTCCACGGTATCTACCTAGGGTTAGGCCATTTCTATGGGCCTGTTGGTGTCTGGGGCCCGCCTGCTCTGCAAGAGACTTCATTCTCTGAAGGGTGGAACGCAGTGGGCATGGACCTCCTCTGACCAGCATTGTCCCCACTGGGACAGGAGGCTTTCAGGGATGCAGCTAGGATCTGGAGAGCTTTGTGTTTTCCCTGAAGAGCACATCTGTGCTCATAAGTATACTTGTATATAATTTGTCAAGTAATTGCCACTATTTTATAGAGGCCTAAGTGTTTTCTTTTTAAGTTACCTTTAAATAGGATCATTTAGGGGGTGCTTGGGTGGCTCAGTCAGTTTAGCATCTGACTTCGGCTCAGGTCATGATCTCACAGTTCGTGGGTTCGAGCCCCACATCAGGCTCACTGCTGTCAGTGCAGAGCCTGGAGACTGCTTTGGATCCTCTGTCTCCCTCTCTGCCCCTTCCTCCGTGTCTCTCTCTCTCTCTCTCTCTCTCTCTCTCTCTCTCTCTCTCAAAAATAAATAAACATTAAAAAAAAAGCTTTAGGGGCACCCGGGTGGCTCAGTCAGTTAAGCATCTGACTTCATCTCAGGTCATGATCTCTCAGTTTGTGGCTTCGAGGCCTGGGTTGGGCTCTGTGCTGATGGCTCAGTGTCTGCCCCTCGCTGCTCACATTCTGTCTCTGTCTCTGCCCACCCTCCCAATAAACAAAAAAAAGTTTTAAAAAGGATTGTGTAAAATGACCATTCTCTCCTCATCTGTGATGCTGCCGTAATTCTGAGCACGCTCTTTCCGAAGATCAACTGCATGCCTTTGGGTGCTCTGAGCACAGCTGGACTGCAGCTCTGTGGGGCAAGGCCTGCTCTGTCCTGTTCACAGCTGCCATTTCAGCACCTACAGCAATGCTTGGTGTATAGTAGGCATTTGGTAAATGTTGACTGGAAAATAGAAATGAATCCTGTGAGGTCACTCACTGTATTAACTTCCTGTGGCTCCTGTAACAAATTACCAGAAACTGGGTGGCTTTAAACAGCAGAGATTTGTTCTCTCACAACTCTGGAGGCCATAAAGGCTAAGTCAGTATCACTGGGCTGAAATCGAGGCCGCACTCCCTCTGGAGGCTCTACTGGAGAATTTGCTCCTTGTTTCTTCTAAGCCTCTGGTGGCTGCTGCATTCCTTGGCTTGTGGCCACATTATTCCAGTCTCTGCCTCTTCTCTTCTGAGTGTGTGAAATGTCCCTGTGCCTCCCTCTTATAAGGATACATGTGATTGCATTTGGGGTCTGCCAGGAAATCCAGGATAAACTCCCCATCTCAAGATCTTTATTCATACCTGCAAAATTCCTCCCACCCACGCCCATCCCTGCCCTTTCCCGTATAAGGTAACACTCACAGGTTCCAGGATTAGGAAATAGAAATGTTTTGGGACCATCGTTCAGCTGACCATACCCACAAAGGGGATGTAAGCATGGAGAAGGCTGGGCAGTTTCTCTACCCAGGAGTCTGATGGGGGTGGGGGGAGGGGCACATGCTCCTAAACACTGCTAATTCAGACCAAGGATGGACAGAGGACTCTGGTTCATGAGGAGCCATGATGTGCATATGTTTAGGGACCTATATGACTACAGAAAAGGTAAGGACAGGAAAAACTGTCTTTTCTTGCCCTCAAAGTCTGAGCTGTCAGCTGACCCATACTTGCTCTCTCCAGCAAGGTTCCCCAACTTGACCCTCAGGCGGCAGAAGCAGGAAATGCAACCCTTCCCACCACCCATCCTCAGGAGGGCCCTGGTCCTAGGGCTCCCTGGGGGGTTCCTATGAGGGACCTGCCTCTTTCTGATTTGCACAGGTAGTCACCTTCCTGATGGCCACAGCCTCAAGTCTCCTCTGTTCCATGGGTCGGTGGGTGAGGGGTGGATGGAAGAAACAGATAAGAAAGTAGGTCATAATTTGGGAAGCCCAGATAAAGAAAGGTCAGATAAAGAGGACTGTACCTCGAGCTGGCTAGCTAAACCCACAGAGTTTTGCTTTATGTGCTCTCTGGGACCTGCAGATGTGACTGCCACCCTCCCTTCCCAGACAGATGGTGAAAAAGACTGCCTGAATTTAGCACTCTACTCCACACCACCCTCCTACTGGACATCCCTGCCTCTGGTGATTCTGAATAATTCTGCAAACTGTTGTTCTAGGGGCCTGCATAACTGGGATGTCTTATTCTCCATTCTCCTGATTTTCTCTAAAATTGCCTTAATCTTGGCTTAGTCGGTTAAGCATCTGACTCTTGGTTTGTACTCAGGTCATGATCTCAAGGTTTGTGAGTTCAAGCCCCACCGTCAATCATCTGTGCTGATAGCTCAGAGCCTGCTTGGGATTCTCTCTCTCTCTCTCTCTCTCTCTCTCTCTTTCTCTCTGCCTCTCCCTTACTTGCACTGTATCTCTCTCTGCAAAATAAGTTAATTAATTTAAAAAATTAAAAAAAAAATAAAATTGCCTTAATCTTACTATTGCTTTGCCTGGCTGCCCAGAGCAAATCCCCAAGTAAAGGTGAGAATAAGGGAGAGTATAACTCCAGGATCTCTCTGCTCAGGTCCCTTCTAGCTCCCAGTCAGAGGGAGCTGAAGCGAGGGCAAGGTGGGCAAAGATTCACATTTTCTTTCTTGCAGGGGGTCCGCAGTTCTCCGCCTGGATGGACCACCCTCTCTGGGCTCCTGGGAGCATTGCCTCTGATGAGCTCCGGGCAGTCTCCATCTGTCTTTACATAGCTGCCTTTTATCTGATTTGCCCCCTGTGGGCACTCAGAGCCACTGTGGGCCTCAGGCAGAGTCCTGCGTGGAGAATGAGGTGGACTCAAGTGTACTTCTGCCCTGGATGGCTGAGTTTTTCCAGACAGGCTCTGGGTCTGTGTCTGCTGTTTATTTGAATATGTTTTTTTTTTTAATTTTTTTTTAACGTTTATTTATTTTTGAGACAGAGAGAGACAGAGCATGAACGGGGGAGGGGCAGAGAGAGAGGGAGACACAGAATCAGAAGCAGGCTCCAGGCTCTGAGCCATCAGCACAGAGCCTGATGCGGGGCTTGAACTCACGAACCGCAAGATCATGACCTGAGCCGAAGTCGGACGCTTAACCAACTGAGCCACCCAGGCGCCCCTCTGTCTGCTGTTTAAAGGGGGACAGAGTGAAACAGGCTGATCAGTAAGTGCTTCCCAGGAGTGCTACCCAGCCTCTGTAGTATTAAGATTGGCTCAAGGACCCAGGCTGGATCTTGAAGTCCAGGTTTTATTCTGCCTGTATCTGTAGACTTCTTTCATAAGCAAGGATGAACACATTTAGTGGCACATGGCTCTGTGTCTGTCTGAATTTGTAGCCATTGCATTTTATTTGTACCAGGACCAGCCTAGGCCTTGCATTTTCAGAGAAGGGGGACCAGGCTCTCTGGGCACACTCAAGTAGGGCCAGGCTGGGCAGTGGAACTGAGGAAGAAGGCATGGTTGGAAGCTGCCTGCATCCTCCCTTCTGCACACCCTTGTTGGGTGGGGAGAAAAGCCTGAAGGGTTAGGCCAAGAGGTGGCTGCTGTAACAAACTACTGAGAATGAGGGAGCTTAAACAACAGAAACTTACTTCTCACCATTCTGGAGGCCTGGAAGTCTGAGATCAGGGTGCCAGCACAGTCAGGGTCTGGTACAGGCTCTCTTCCTGACTCACAGATGGTCTCCTTTCCCTGTGTCCTTACATGCTGCAGAGAGATCATCTCTCCTGTCTCTTCTTATGAGGGCACTGATCCCACTTACGGAGGCTGTACCCTCATGACCTTGTCTGAACCTAATCACCTCTCTCAGGCCCCCCTCCAGATGCCATCACACTGGGCATTAGGCATCCACATATGAATTGGGGGGAGGGGGGGGGGGACACAAACATAGCACTATTCTTGAGGGGTAGTGATGTCAGCATCACTCCTGCTGCCCATGGAACCAGGTACCTGCTGCAAGTCTGGGCGTGAACACAAGGGTGGGTCCAAGGGGGCTTCCACCCCCCAACCCCTTCCCTGGGGATGAGCTTTCCTGGACAAAGAGCCTCCTAGCTTACACATGACCCATTTGTCATGTCCATTCTCTCTCCACCTGCCTGAAATCCCCCAAGCTGCCCCCTGGGTGATGTGTCCTGCAGAAGGAAAAGGTGAAGGTCGGTTAGACCTGGAGTCTGCCCTCTGTACACTCTTCCCAGTAGGGAAGACCACCAGGTGAGCCTGGTGTGGGGGATCCAGCAAGAGAAGCCTGTACAAGATTTAGACTTGACATCTTAACATTTCTTTTCTTTTAATTAAAAAAATGTTTAATGTTTATTTATTTTGAAAGGGAACGAGAGGAAGAGGCACAAAGAGAGAGGATCCCAAGAAGGCTCTGGGCTGTCATTGCAGACTCCAACGCAGGGCTGGAACCCATGAGCCATGAGATCATGATCTGAGCTGAGATCAAGTGTTGGATGCTTAACCGACTGAGCCACCCGGGCGCCCTGACATCTCTATGTGTCTGATGTGCTATGTTCATTCTTACCTCAAGGCTTTGACATGTGCTGTTTTCTCTGCCCCAACTACTCTCTCCCCTTCAACTGGTGAGCTCCTACTTATCTTTTGAGTGCCCATGAAAACCTTCCCTGAGGCCCTTTTCTTCGTTATTTCACTTCCCTTTGACATCTCCTAGCTTTGTTTCCTTTTCCTCTCCCTCCTGTAGGGCAGGAACTGTGTCATTCCTGTTCCTTGCTGCACCCTAGTGTCCAGCTCATAGTAAGTGCTCAGTAAATATCTGTTGGGCCATTGAAGAAAGCTGTTGCAAAGAAGAAGCACTGGTTAGTTTTATTAGAAAGGGATGAGGGGTGGCTTTCTGGAGACGGTGATGAGTAAGCAGGTGTTTGCTGGATGTTGCAGTGGGAACAGCATGTGCAAAGGTCCAGTGACATTATATGGAAGGTCAATGTTGTTGGGATGCAGAGTGAGGGGGCAATGGGTGAGATGAAGGTACAGCAGAGTCCTGCTCACGGAAGACCCAGTGGGCCTATTCAGAAGCTGTGTGGATAAGAAGGGAGACAACGTGATTGCTCTGTGAGGTGGATCGAAGGCTCCCCGACTGGACCTAGGAGGCGGCATCATGGCACAGGAGAGAGACCATGAGGCCTGAACCCAAGCAGTAGCTGTGGGGATGGGGAGGATGAACGTATTTGAGCTATTAGGCTCGTGCCTAATCTGATGTGGTAGAAGGAGTAGCAGAGAGTGGTAGGTGAGTCCACTAACCCAAACCACAGACATGAGAAGAAGAACAACTTTGAGGAAGTTGGAGAGAGAAGATCTAAATCGCTTCTCCTTTAGAAACGTTCAGTTTGGGGATTCCTTGGGACTGGAGGTAGCAAACAGTTTTGTATTTGGGTCTAGAACCCAAGAGACAGTTCAGAGCAGAGGGTAGATATTTGGATTCCTGGGCATTTGTGTGGAAATTGAAATCACAGGGATGAATGAGACTGCTGGAGAAAGGGTGTAGAGCAGAACCAGAAGAGGTCTGGGCATAAAACCCTCAGGGAAGTGATCATTCAAGGGACCCTCAGAAAAGGGGACCGAGGAAGGGACACGAAGAAAGAATGGCAGAGCAGCAGGAGAACCAGCAAGGGGAGTGTCACGGAATGTGCTGCAGGGACTCTGAGTTGTCTGAGCAACACAAATCCCTCTATCCTCCTTGACATAAGCACGTGGACCTTCCTGTTCCAGAGGGTGGATCATGATAGTGGAAGCCAGTAGTGGTAATTGCATTCCCTCTGTCAATGCTTAGCTTAGAAATAACACGTGTGATCCATTCTGACCAGTGAAAGATGAGCTGAAGAGTTCTAATGGTTTTCTGGGAAATGTTTTATATTCTTAAGACAGAAGCAAGGATGAGATGCTTCTGTTTTCCCATTGAACTTTGGGGAGTCTGCATGTGATGCCTGGAGCAGTTGCAGTTCTCCTGTGACCATAAGGATAAACAGCTTAGGGATCAAGTCAATACATCAAAGGTGACAGAGAGGAGAAATGAGAACTGTGGTCTTTGATGACATTAGCAATATACCATAACAGCCATCCCTGGAATCTACTCTTCCACCTAACCCTTTCCTATGTGATATAATAAATTGTACTTTTGTTTTAGCCAGTTTGGCCCAGGTTTTCTGTTACTTTCTTTAAAAAAAATTTTTTTCTTAACGTTTATTTATTTTTGACAGAGAGAGAGACAGACCATGAGCGGGGGAGGGGTAGAGAGAGAGGGAGACAGAATCTGAACCAGGCTCCAGGCTCTGAGCTGTCAGCACAGAGCCCGATGCAGGGCTCGAACTCACGAACTGTGAGATCATGACCTGAGCCGAAGTCGGATGCTTAACCAACTGAGCCACTCAGGCACCCCTGTTACTTTCTATTACAGTAAACCAAAGAAGAAAAATATCTCAGCAGAATTGCACTCTTCAGAAATTCGTTATAAAAAAAAAATCAAATAGTGTTGATTAGATTTGGCAATATGGTGGTCACAGGGTACATTCAGTAGAGAGATGGGCTAGAAGGCTGACTGAAGAGACTGAGGGTGAATGTGACCTGTGGAAGTGAAGACCAGATGTTCAGACAATTCCTTTAAGAATCTTGGTTGAGATAGGATAATGGAAAAGTACCTAGTCAGAAGACCTCCATTTTTATTCAGTTAAGGTTAGGCTTTGCTGTGATAACAAGCAAACACCAAATTTCAGTGGCTCAACATACACATGTTTTGTATTTTGCTTTTGTTTTTTCCACTTGCATGAAGTCCTCTGTGGATCAGATGGCTCCTTTCTAGAGACGATTCTGGCGTCTGGGTTGTTTTTGTATTGAAGTCATGACATCTCAGAGTGAGATCTTCCCTGCCTTATCCTGCTGGTGACACTTGGCACTTTGGATCTGAGTCCATTGGCCAGACTGGTCACAGACTAGACCCTCAAATATATCTATCTCTTAATCCTTGGAACCTGTGACTGTCACCTTATGTGGCAAAAAAGGGACTTTGCCATAATCCAGATGTGATTAAATTAAAATTAATCCAGATGTGGGTAAGGATGTCAAGATGGGAAGGTTATCCTGGATTACCCAGGTGGGTCCTAAATGCAATCACATGTATTCTTATAAGAGAGAGGAAGAGAAAGATTTAACACAGAGAGAAGAGGGGGTACCTGCCTGGCTTATTCAGTAGAACTTGCAACTCTTGATCTCAGGGTTGTAAGTTCAAGCCCCACATTGGGTGCAGAGGCTACTTTAAAAAAATGATTAATTTAAAAAAAAGAACAAAAAGCAGAAGAGGAGAAGGCGATGTGAGCACAGGTACAGAGATTGAAGTGATGTGGCCACAAGCCAAAGAATGCCCACAGCCACCAGAAGGTGGAAGAGGCAAGGAATGGATTCCTCCCTTCCCTAGAGCCTCTGGAGAGTGTGTGTCCTCCCCACCCTCCCAATTCCTTGGTTTCAGCCCAGAGATACTGATTTCAGACTTCTGGCTTCCAGAACTGTGAGAGAACAAATTTCTATTCTTTCTAGTGAGCCAATTTACAGTAGTTTGTTATGGCAGCCAAATGAAACTTATATACCAGGTTCTAGGGATGGCCCAGGAACACCTCAGTCTGCACTCCTCTGACCTTTCCCATCTGGGAGGTCAAGAAGGGTTTCCTGTGGGCTCAGTCGGTTAGGCGACCGATTTTGGCTCAGGTCATGATCTCACGGTTCGTGAGTTCGAGCCCCGCATCAGGCTCTGTGCTGACAGCCTGCTTTGGATTCTGTGTCTCCCTCTCTCTCTGCCCTTCCTCTGCTCACACACTGTCTCTCTCTCTCTCAAAAATAAATAGACATTAAAAAAATTTGTTGAGGAGTGCCTGGGTGGCTCAGTTGGTTGAGTGTCCGACTTTGGCTCAGGTCATGATCTCGCAGTCTGTGAGTTCGAGCCCCGCGTCGGGCTCTGTGCTGACAGCTCAGAGCCTGGAGCCTGGTTCAGATTCTGTCTCCCTCTCTCTCTACCCCTCCCCCGCTCATGGTCTGTCTCTCTCTGTGTCAAAAATAAATAAACATAAAAAAAATTAAAAAAAAAAAAAAGAAGGGTTTCCTATGGTTCCCTGTGCCCATAGTAGAACTGGAAGAAGAGGCGAAGCCACACTGGTGTTGGACTGAAAGAAGAACTTTAGAATAATGGTCTATAGACACCCAAGAATCCTTCTTATGCACCTGCTATGGGGCAGACCTGCTGAGCATACAGATATAATAAGACTTGGAAGTGGGTGTGGTAGATTCCTGTTGTGGATTGAATCCTGTTGGATTCCAGGCTGAGGCTGGTCTGTCCTGAGGCTGGGCTATGGGCTGGAGCTGTTGGAGCACAGGATTTCCCAGGCCCATCCTACTGGCCTTGCCAAGGGGTCAGGCGCCTGGGCCGGAAGGGTCTGGAATCTGAAATGTCCTCCACCCTGAAGCAGATGTGAGGAGGGTGCTGGTCCCAAGGACACATGTTTGGCTCAAGTTTCTCTGGGAGTCGGGACAAGAGCGGCAGAGTCCTGCCCGACCTGCAAGGAAGTTCACGGGGTGAAGTGTGGAGCTGCCAAACCCTAGGGGGCCTGGGAGCCCTGCAGCCCAGGTGTGGCATGCAGGGGCTGGACACAGGCGTCCAGAGGTCTGCCAGCCATGGGAGATCACAGTGGCTCTGTCCAGGGACAGAGATGGGGCTCGACTGGAGCTGTGGTTTGCGGTGACTTTTGTGTCTGCTTGGTCTGACAGAAGGGATGGGTGTCCCTGGAGGACAGAGGGGCCTCTGGGCCTTTCTACCACTGATGGGACTCTAAGCAACCCTAACCTTGGCCCTGAGGGTTTCTGGACCTCAGCTTTGATGTGACACTTCACCCTGGAGATGGGAATGTATGTAAGGCCATCCATGGGCATACTGGACTGGACTGGACTCTACCTACCGGATTCCCTGAGTCAACTGACTGGGGGATGTGACATCTTTTAATCAACTTTATGAAAGAAGCAGAGCTCAGGAAGAGGGAGTGGTCCTATCAAATCAGGGAGTGAAAGGAAGCTAGCCAGGAATGGGAGCTGGGGATGCTGGTCAGCACGCAGCAACCAGAACATTCCAGCACTTTCCGAAAAGAGAACCCCCTCAGATGGAGAAGTCAGTGTTCCATTCATTTTTCTGAGAGGAGCACTTTGAGAATCTGACATGATGAAGACAGTGGCAGCCTCTGTGATGCTCTGTGGCTCTCTCTTTCTTCTCTCCACTTCTCTTTCTTCCCTTCCCGTCTCTCCTCTCCTGGCTCCTCGTTTCTCCCTCTGTCCCTTGTTTTGTCTTCATATGTCTGCCTGACTCTTCCTGTATCTCTTTCTGTCCACCGCTGGTGTCTGTGTCTGTGATACAGACACACCCAGATCTCTTTATTCAGATCACTTCCGCTAAAGGGGCAGGATGTCACAGGAAGCACCTGTGCTCTGACTCTGCCCAAGCGTTTTTTCCTTTCATTTATACTTCCTCATTCATCCTTTCTTTTACAAACACTTGCTCACAGTGTCATCTGTGACTTTCTGGTCCCCTCACATATCTTCATCTATTTTTATTAGCAAACAGCCAGAAATCTTCCTAGTGTCCTCCAACCCCCAACCCTTTGTCCTGGACCAGCCTGGCAGAGAAGTCTCAGCTACTCGGGGCCCAGGTTGGGTCAGGAGCTTGCGGGGGTGCTGGGCAGCAGGCAGGCATGTCCAGAGAGGTGTGGCTCCTCACCTTGACTCCTGGCAAGCTACTCAGATAGGAAGAGGAGAATACAGCCTCCGCTCAGCTCTTAACCCCCTGGAGCTGCCCCCTCCGAAGCCCAGGAGCCCTTGCAGAGCAGAAGAGCACCTAGGTGAAGGCTACGGAGCTTCTCATTAGCACACGATGTAGAGCTGGGATACTAGACCTCTGGTACAGTCACATAATCCCTCAGAGCCTCAGTATTTTTAATCTGGAAAATGGGCATTTTATTATCCCAGGTGCCTTGATGTATAAAGTCACTTAATTCTACCACAACCTTATGAGTAGGTGCTATCATTACCTCTGTTTCACAGGTGAGAAGACAGGGGTGCAGAGAAGTTAGGCTACTTGTCAAAGGTTGCACAGCTGGTGAACAGCTGAGCTGCAATTCAAACCCAGCAGTCTGGCCCCAGACCTCTCACCCTTATGAGTGAGTGTTTTCTTGATGGCCTGGGAAATATTCTTCTTTTCCTATACTTTGATGGCTGGGAAGAACAATGATGGTGCCCCTCTCCTGGTACCTCTGAGAAACTATTTACAGGCCTGGCTCTATGGACAAATGCCCAGGGAGAGGTGACCCAGTCTGCAGAAGTGATTGTCCAGGTCCTGAGGGCATGTGGCCATCTCTGCCTTGGCTTTTTGGGGTTTTTGGGGGATCACTGGGAGGAAGAGAGGGGCCACTCCAGGGTTTCAGGAACCATCTGTGTTTTTCAGCAAGTCTCTTCAGGCTTTTTTACCACAATACATTTATTTTTGGAGAATTACTATTCCCAGCTTGGCCCACCAGGCCTCTTTGTCAGCCACTTTTGGTTTCTGTGTAAATGTGTTGTGAATTGACTTTGCTGCTTCTAACTTTGCTTCTCTTCTAAAAACAGTATTAGTGTGGGAAGCAATGTGTATTCACTCACTTCTTCAACAAACATGATTTCTGTGTATAGGACATCGTGGTGATTGTTCTGGGGACATCAAAGATGAAATTGGGACAAACTGTAAGAGACTTAAATACAGAGAACAAACTGAGGGTTGCTGAAGGGTAGGTGGGGAGGGGGTGGGCTAAATGGGTGATGGGCATTAAGAAGGGCACTTGGGATGAGCACTGGGTGTTATATGTAAATGATGAATCACTAGATTCTACTGCTGAAAGGTTATACTATATGTTAATTAACTTGGATTTAAATAAAATTAAAAATAAAAAAGATGAAATCAGTGTGGCCTTTGCCCTCAAGAATCTTACAGCCCACTAGCAACAATAAGACGTGCGGAGAGGGGCGCCTGGG
Source organism: Panthera leo (assembly GCF_018350215.1). NCBI lineage: Eukaryota > Metazoa > Chordata > Mammalia > Carnivora > Felidae > Panthera > Panthera leo. The sequence continues at coordinate 41,814,609 of NC_056695.1, forward strand.
TGGCTCAGTCGGTTAAGCGGCCGACTTCAGCTCAGGTCATGATCTCGTGGTCTGTGAGGGCTGTGAGTTCGAGCCCCGCGTCAGGCTCTGTGCTGACAGCTCAGAGCCTGGAGCCTGTTTCAGATTCTGTGTCTCCCTCTCTCTGACCCTCCCCTGTTCATGCTCTGTCTCTCTCTGTCTCAAAAATAAATGTTCAAAAAAAAAAAAAAAATTAAAAAAAAAAAAAGACGTGCGGAGAGATCTCTATAATGGCACATGGATGCTGTATGGGCATTGCCTCCAAAGTCACAACAGGACTTCAGACAGAGCTCTCAGGGAAGCTTCCACAGAGGAGACCATACATAAATAAGTTATGGTGCAGAGACTCCAAAACAGTGTTGTCTACATAAGGTCAATCCTAAGATATAATTTTATTTCCTCCTCCTATAACTGTACAGATGTAGGTGGCAGTCTAGGCTGGTGTGACAGCTCAGCTCCACAAGGCCATTCAGGAACCCCGTTCTGCTCTATCTCATTGCTTTGCTCCACCGTCCTATTGGTCATTGTCTTCATCTACCTGGTTAAAGTGTGGTCATTGACACATCAATGTTCCACTTGTGGGAAGGGTGAAGAGAGGATGGAGGAACATGCAATAGATGCTTTGAAGCACATACCCAGAAGTGGCTCCCATATCCGTGGTGAGAACTTGGTCATTACGCCACATATAGTTACAAAGGAGGCTGGGAAATGTAGTCTACAGTCAAGTGGACAGCCAGAATATGGAAGAAAGGGATAATAGGGGGATAATCTCTATTACAACAATGTGGGCCTTGACCTGTAGATAGGATATGTTAGGTAGAACTCAGGGGGGGAGGATATTCCAGGCAGAGACAATGGCAGAGGTGTGGGAAGGTGCAGGATGGATCTGGGGGCAAGTGAGTATTAAACATAACTAGAGTTTAGGGTTTACACAGAAGAGGCTGTGACCCACCTGTGGATGGGGCTGGGGCAGGCTTCATCCCTTTAACAGGGATGGTTCCCATAGAAGGTGACCCTTGTCACCTGCTATCCCAAAACAAATCGTCTTTGATCAACCACACAGAATGTGTGCACTTTTGGCCTGACTCCCGAAATTTAGTCTTGAACTGACAGTGATCTAGATCCTATCAAAATCTTGGCTGTGCAAGGATGTGCAACTTTCAACGGCGATTATTGTGTTAGATGCTGATGTCCATATAGTACAAATTCTATGAAGAACTACATTAGCAGAGTTGCCTAGCAAAAGACCTTCCCTGTGTTAAGCCCTTGGAAGAAATGGCCACATGAAGGAAATTTTAGTATATTTTGATAAAAAAATTAAAGATGTTGCCCACTATTTTGTTCGTTATATAATATGGTATTTTTCTTTGTATGAGAACCGTTCGGTTATTTGTCAATTGTAGTTCAACAGAACTGGAAAAAAACAAAATTAAATGTATTTATAGAGACCGTATGTACATATCACAGATCATATTCAGGATTTTTTTTGTTAAGCTTTTACCTTGATCTTTGGCATTGGAATCCATGCATTTTAATAATGATGTTTTTGTTTTAGCTCATACCTTGTTTTTTGTCTTGCTTTTCCAAAACGGCCATGCTGTCTCTCAGAGTTTTCATGATTTCTGGATTTCTGTGTGCTTTACTAAACAAAGGAATTTTTTTCCATGCAGAGATATTTCTCCTTCCAATACGAAATGCTAAAAACAAACATCATGAAAAAATAATCAACCAGTTATCTCTCTTAATATCGTGCCGTTCTGTCCTTGGCATTCAACACTTCAACAAATGTTTATTAAGGCACTGAGTGTATTGGCAGGTACTGTGCCAGGTGCTAGAAATATAGAGAAAAGACACAGTCCCAAACTTCAGGGAACTCACAGTCTGGGGCAGGGTGCAGGGGTGTGTGGCATGTGGAATACATAAATAATAAGTATTTATGATATAATCTATGAATGTTGCAAGAGACACAGGACAAGATGGAAGTGAGCCGGAGAGGGAAGGCTGAAGAGGCCTTTGACAGGGCTGAGTCTGGAAGGTTGAATGAGGATCAATAATGTGAGGAATGAATAAAAGAATGTTCGCAGCAAGAGGAACAGCTTATGCAAAGGCGTGGAGAAATGGGAGTGGGTGGGGCAGAGGTGGCTGAGGAACTGCAGGGCTCTGGCTCAGGGGGCCCCGGGGGGCTTGGCTGGGGAGCTAGCCAGGGCTGTCCACGTGGGACTCACAGCCACGCTGAGGAGACTCGTCTCAGGCCCAAAGATTCTGTGCAGTCCTGGCACGTGATTGGATCTGTGTCTTAGAAACATCAGCCTTGTCAACATAAACCGGGCAGGGAAGAGACTGAGAAGGGAAGCTGTTGCATTATTTCAGGTGGGAAATGATGTGGCTTTAAATGTGTGAAAACAAGGTAGACTTAAAGAGGCAGAGAAAGATCTGGCAAATATTAAGAAAGAAGCAGCTATGGCATTCGGTGACTGATTTGGAGAAAAGGAGTGGTGCCTGTTAGATATCTGGATGGGGTGGTTGCTCACACAGATGAAATTACGGGAGGAAGAGCAGGTGAAGGGTGGAAGATGTGGAGTTTGACCATGGCCGCTTTGAGATTGTGTCAGGCAGTCACTTATGCAGGAGGAAGATGGAGGTATAGGACTTACAAATGTGCGGGTGCTGGTTGAAGACAGGAGTATGTTTAAACCTGGTGAACGTTGAATGGCATACCTGATGTGTTGTGAGACACTTTCATTCAAAAAAAAAAAAAAAAAAAGCTTATGGCCTGCCTTCTCTTAGCCCTCTGCATAAGCCTGCAAGGAAGGATTTATTTACTGATACCTGGCCTTGCTGGAGAAAGGATTTAAGTCTGTAGGTATTGTTATCAGTATGATTTTTAAAAAAATGTTTGTTTTGAGAGAGAGAGAGACAGAGAGTGAGCAGAGGAGGTGCAGAGTGAGAGAGAGAGGAGAGAGAGAATCCCAAGCAGACTTTGCACTGTCAGCCCAGAGCTCGAGGTAGTGCTCTAAATCATGAACCATGAGTTCGTGACCTGAGCCAAAACCAAGAGTCGGACATTTAACCGACTGAGCCACCCAGGTGCCCCTATCAGTGTGATTTTACAGTGAGATGCAGAGAAGTGCAATGAGTTGCTCAAGGTCAGACGGCACATGAGGTAGCAGAGGGGGATTTGGAGCAGGTCTTTTGCAGCCTGGTCTTTATCACAACTGCTTTTCATGATGTGGGTGAACTTTAAGCAGGAGGTGCTTAGATTGGGGTAGAAGGTGATGCTCACAGGAGGTTGTACAAGTCGGTGGGATGAGGGCAACCTGACCATGGCCTTGACTCACATTCATGTACTGGGTTCTGCTTCTGGTACACCCTGGGCAAGACTCGGTGCGACAATCTGGTAATCTTCGGAAAAGGTCTGATACTCATTTTATTATCCTTGTTGGAGTAGGAGGCTTTCTGCCTCTTAATCTTCCACATCCCCTGCCATCCCAGCTGCTGAGGGGAGGCCTGCAATGGGCCAAAACTGACACCAGGGCAGTCATGACTCTGGCAAAAGTGGTGGTTCACTAGCACCAGCTTTGAAAAGGTTTGCACAAGGGGGTGGGAGGTGGGAAACAAAGTAGGAGGGGGCATTTAATCACTGACATTTATTTAGCACAAGCCTGGTACAGCGGGTTGAACTGTTTCCTGCTCCCTAAAAATATGTTCAAGTCCTACCCTCTGGTACCTGTGAATGTATCCCTATTTGGAAAAGGGGTCTTTGCAGATGCAATTAACTTAATAAGCTTGAGATGAGGTCATCCTGGATTTGGGGTGGGTACTAAACCCAGTAACTGGTGTCCTCATAAGAGAAAGGTCAGGGAGGTCTAACCCAGGAAGATGGCCATGTGAGGCTAGAGGCAGAGACTGGAGTCCCACTGGGGCCACTGAGAGCTGGAACAGGTGAGGAAGGATTCATCTAAGAGCATTTAGAGGAAAACGGTCCTACCAACCCCTGAATTTTGACCCAGTGAGACTAATTTCAGACTTCTGGCTTCCAAAACTGTGAGACAATAAATTTCTGCTGTTGTAAGCCACCCAGTTTGTGGTAATTAGTTGTAGTAGCCCCGGGAAAGTAATACAGCTGGCAAACACGTGGCAGGCAAGTGCCTCCTATGCCTGAGGCAGACATCACTAATCACTCTCTGCATTCTTTCCCTTGGAAACCCACACCACCATCCTGTCCAGCTGCTGCCGCATGACTGGAGCTGGCAAGCCCCATGAAAACTATTGGCACCCTTGATTCAGTGCCTACCCCTGGGGAGGCACTGGTAGTTCAGGAAAGGGTCTGGCAGAGCCACTATTCTCAAGAGGCTCAGAATCTTGGCCTGCATGAGGGTGTGGGGGTATCACCTCTGCAGCATTAACAGCTCTTGTTAGTGTTTGAACATCTGTTCAGGCCCACCTGGACTCTGTTCAGCAGCTGGGCCTCGTCCAGATCCCTGGCTGTCCAGCTGTAGCTCAGCAGACTGAGTCATGGCTTCACCTCTGCAAAGTGAATCAGTCACCTACAAAGCATTAAGCAGTGAAAACCACCACTTGAGACAATATGATAAATAAAATGCACCAATGCCTAGATTAAGGGTGATGAAATTCCCAAGGAAGCCTCCTAAATTCTTTCAGGAGCCACGGAAAGAGACAGCACAGAGGAGATGTGACCTGGGAGGTGGGTCTTGAAACAGTAGAAATTAACTAGGTTTGGAGAAAGGGACAAGACATCATTAAGGGTGCAGTCTCCCCTACCCATCACAGGGGTGCATTTCTTATCCTCTGTCAAGGGCTCTGATTGCCCGCTCAGTGCATTTTTTTCTTCCTTCTTTCCTTCTTCCCTTCCTTCCCTCCTTCTTTCCTTTCTCCCCTTCCTTCCCCCCCACCTTTTTTTTAAGTATAGCCCCCTCTGATTACTTCCATCAGAATCACTGGCTCATAAAAAAAGGCAGATTCCTTGGTTGCATCCCAGATGATGAGGGAGCATAAGGCAAGCTGAGGACAAAGCACAAGCTAACACACGCCCCCTCAACACAGTTGGGATGTATGTGATATTCTTCAGGCACTTCTGACTGTCCAAGAACCAAGTCAAAGAAAGAAAACAAATGGTTAACTGATAGAGAGCACAGTCATGTAAGACCCGAGTCTCCATCAGTTTATAAATATCTTAGCAAATTACAAGGAAGAGACAATCTTATTAATAGCCTAATATCCGGAAACCTATAGCCCCAACATCACCTTCCCTTCCATAGTGATGTGGAGAACAAAGACAAGAAGGAAATAGAGATCCAGGAACTCCCTACTCTTTTTTTTTTTTAAGTTTAGTTATTTATTTTTTGAGAGAGAGAGAGAGCGCGCGTATGAGAGGGGGAGAGGCAGAGAGAGAGAGAGAATCCCAAGCAAGTTCTGCACTGCCAGCATGAGGCTCAAATTCACAAATAGTGAGATCATTACCTGAGCCAAAATCAAGAGTAAGATACTTAACCGACTGAGCCACCCTGGTACCCCTAGGAATTCCCTACTGTCTTAATGTTGATGCTTTGCTGGAGGGAAGGGCAGCCTTCACTCTACAATAGTGAAGCCTACAGTAATCTGTGTCTTTAGCATTGGAAAATCCCTTTAGAAACTTTGTCTTGACTTTCTCTCCCCCAACTCCATAGTATGTAAATCACTCTTCACAACTCCAGTGCAGCTCTTCCTGCCCACAGGTCCTGTCCCTGTGCTCTAATAAATTCACCTTTTTCTGCACCAAAGTTTTCTCAAGAATTCTTTCTTGGCCTTTGGCTCCGGACTCCACCAAAATCTCATTACCAGACATTAAGTGTTAGAATCTCTAAGGATAGGATTTAGGTATCTGCATTTTTAACCTTCTCGCCATATTATTTGGATACATCATCAGCTAGGAATTATTGACTCCAAAGGTACTTCCAACACGGCCCACCATTGCTGGACTGATACAAAGCAAGTGTGTGGGCTTTGGGGCGGAGCCCCATTCTCTCCTTGGGAAACTGATCATGGAATATGGAGACTTCTTGGTTCAGAAGAACCCTGAGCTGTGGGCAAGCCTGGGCAGGCTGAGTGCAGGGGTTTAGTAGTTATAAGGTGGCTAGCCTGGGATTCAGTGGGAAAGGCTTTGCTACTTATTCCCTGGTTGGTCTTAAGCAAACTGTTTAACTTCTATCTCAATTTTCTCATCTGTCAAGTGGGGCTACCAATAGAACCAACCTCAAAGTTGTTGAGAGGACTAATGAGGGCATGTAGGCAGTGCCTCACCTGATGAGCTATACAGCTGAATAAAGCAGAATTTTTGTGTCTGTTTTTAAATAATGGTGATGAATAAAACTAAGTTATAGCCTATCTAGAAGAGAAAAAAACTAGATTAAAATCACCATTACAAAGCCCAGTTGACATTTAGCTGTTTAGGAGCTAATGATCAAGTTGGTGAAAATAGGGTCAAGTATGCCTGAGGGTAAGCAATGATTCTCAATAGAGTGCACCTCAAACCCACTGTGTTCAAAAACATCAGTCTAACCTCGTCCCTGCCACCCCCATCCTGTTGAACTGTAATCTCTAGTGAGGAGGTATCTGCATTTAGAGAAAGAAAAAGAAAGATTTCCTATGATAAGAATCAAGTGAGAGCACTTGTAGAAATTACATGTTTCCCCGACCTCTCCTGGAGATTTTGCTTCAGGGCATTGGGGATGGGTTGTGGACTTTGCATTTTTTAAACAGGGGCTTCTGTTTAAAGCAAGTTTGACCTTCTCTAGCAGAGAGAATTTTGGTGTCATCTGACTAGTCTGGAGTCTCTTCCTTTACTACCCACATTGTGATGGTCCCACCCCCAGCCAGGACTCCAGCAACACTGTTTGTGGAGTGGAGACCTAAGAGTTGTCTGGAGGTTACAAATCAAAAACCTAAGTGCACGTATGTGTTTATAGAAACTAGTGCACACTCACACACACTTAGGAAAACTACCTAAGATGACATTAGAAAAAGGAATTGGCTAAAATCATTGAATTAGGGCACAGAGACTGTGCTCAGATGAATATTATGTCTAATAAATGAAAACAAAAGGATGAAGGGATATTCTTATGGATAGTTGGGGAGAATTTGGGTCTCAGTCCTGAATGGAGGCTCTTGCCACTGAAACCCAATAGTCCCCACTTCTGTCACCTACCAAGATAGTGCAGCTTCACAGACTGTTCCCACCTGGGAATTCTGGGAGGGCTAACACCTGTGTGCTTTATGTCTAGAAAATACTAGAACCAGTCCTGCTAATGGTGGAACAAGGAAAGTTCTTCTTAGCCAACCTCTCAGTGAGACATGAGCCAGGAGAGGCTAAGGCTCTTGCTCCCTTCCTCCCCATTGTAGAGGCCACTTTTAGGCAACAGGCTTGAGCAATAGAAACTAGCAAAGCAAAAGGGCCAACAGTGACCACTGAGCTGAATGCAAACAGGCTCACTGAGTGACCCACCTTGAAATAGCCATAGGCCCTAACTAACCAATGGGCTACTTATAACTGGGCACAGACCCTAAGATTACCAAAAAATGAAAATTCCATACGTCCCCATACTTCCTCACTCTGCCCTATAACTGTGGCCCCTCACCACCGACTAGTGGCAGACAGTCTTTCCTTTGCTGTCCTGCCTGCTGCTCCCAAGCAGTTTATTCACTAACCTTCTCTCTCTTTTGTTCGCCTTGGGTGAATTCTTTTACAGCCTGAACCCCGCCTCTGGCAGGCCCCCACCCACCTGACTGGAGCTTCCTACACCCACCTCTAAGGAACACTCTTCCCTGGGGAGCTGTATGTGAGATTCCTCAGGCACTCCTGGCTGCCCAAGAACAAAGGAAAGGGGAAAACAACTGGTTGAGACTAATGGTCTTCTTCAGTTTACTACCTTACTTATTTACTATCTTACTGTTATTGCTTTGCTAGAGGGAAAAACAACCTCACCTTGACAATAGCTAGGCCTCCAGTAATCTGTAAACCCTCTTTAGCATATGGAAATCCCTTTAAGAAACTTCCTCTTGACTTTACCTCCCCCAGCTCTACAGTATTTAAGCAACCACTGCTCACCGCCCCCCCCCCACCCCCCCCCCGCAGTTCTCACTGCTCACAGGTCCTGTCCTCCGTGCTTTAATAAAATTACTTTTTTGCACCAAAGACATCCTCAAGAATTCTTTCTTGGCCGTTAGTTCTGAACCCCAAAGCCTCTTCAGTAGGGCTCGTAGTATCTGCATTTCACACATGAGAAAACTGAAGCACAGTTTCAGGAAACTGCCCAAAGTCACTCAGCTGGTAAATGGCTGGCCACAGTTCAGCCTCAGGTTCTAAACTTTGTTGCACATTGGAAACATCTGGAGAGCCTTGTAATTCACTGGTGCCTGGTTCCTGTCCCTGGAGGTTCTAATTTTATTGATTTGGGGTGTGGCCTGAGCATCAGACTTTTTTTGGTTTTGTTTATAGCAAGCACACTAGGTGATTTTTTAATTTTATTTTATTTTAGGATACAAGTGGGGTAGAGGGGCAGAGAGAGAGAGAGACAGAGACAGAGACAGAGACAGAGACAGAGAATCATAAGCAGGCCCACACTCAGCACGGAGCCCCACATGGGGCTTGATCCCACCACCCTGGGATCATGACCTGAGCAGAAATTAAGAGCCGGACCCTCAACCGACTGAGCCGCCCAGGTGCCCCTATAGCACACCAGGTGATTCTAATAAGAACCTATCTCCAGAGTCTAAGGTCTACAAGATCAAGGCTGTTCACTCCTTGCAGGCACCACGCCCATGGCTTGGGCAGCTGTTACTGATAGTATGGCTGAATTCCTCCATTTGGGGTGAATGCAGGGAAGAATACGAGTTTCAGGACAGTGACCATGTTTGCAGGCTCTGCATTATTTGTCAGGCCTTGTCTGATCCTTGACCTTTGTTAGCATCCCCTCCCCACAGCTGAAGACCATGATCTCACCCTGAAGTCCAGCCCCACTCTACCCCAAGCCCTCGGCCCTAGTCTGGGCCCTAGGTGGGGTGGACAACTCTTCAGCTCAAGAGTGTGTATCAACAGCAAGAATTCGTGATTGTTAACCCACCTAACCGTGTGCTAAGTTCCTATGAGCAGCTTCTGGACTCTGTCCCTGGTCTGCCCTTATAACCTAGTTAAGGCGACTATGTATCTGCCCACCTTCCTGCAAACGAATTCTGTGTTCCCTTAGACATATGTGGCCTCTGCATTTCACCTAGCAAGAAGCAGGTCTTTCTTCAGCCTTTGACCCCGTAGCTGGCCCCTTTACAATTACAGTCCTGAGTCCCTATCCTGTCTCCATTCCTGAGTGGATCTCCCTCTGTCTACTTTTGTGCTGGCTTCCTTCGGAGTCCTGGCAGGCAGCTGCCTAGGAAGTGGTCCTTTTTTTTTTTTAATGTTTATTTTTGAGAGAGAGAGAGAGACAGAGCACAAGCAGGGGAGGGGTGGAGAGAGAGAGGGAGACACAGAATCCAAAGCAGGCTCCAGGCTCTGAGCTGTCAGCACAGAATCTGATGTGGGGCTCGAACTCACTGTGAGATCATGACTTGAGCCGAAGTTGGACGCTCAACCTACTGATCCACCCAGGTGCCCCTGAAATGGTCCTCTTAAAGACCCACACATTTGCCCAGTATTTACATTTTCAATTGTTTATCAATCTGCCCTTCAAAAATAGAGATGTAGAGTCCTCTACAGTTAGTATGGAAATTACGTTAGAAACACATGATGAAATACTCGAGAAGACCAAGTGGGAAAGGAGCCTCAGAAAATGGTGACCCACCTCAGGACTTCTCTGCCCAGAGTGGGGTGGGGGACTCCTCCCCACCCTAACCCCATGCCTGGACTGGCCCTGGCTGCAGGAGGGGCAGTTTCCCTACCCAGCCCTCCAAACTCAAGGTGGCTTCCTGCCCACTTTTACCATTAGAAGGCAGCTGCTGCAAGGAAACTGAGTCTCTAAATTTGACATGTTCAGCAGGAAACCGGCTGAACTCAATTGAAAAATGTGAGACCTGGGGCACCTGGGTGGCTCAGTCGGGCGTCTGACTTCAGCTCAGGTCATGATCTCTCCGTCTGTGAGTTCGAGCTCCGCGTTGGGCTCTGTGCTGACAGCTCAGAGCCTGGAGCCTGCTTCGGATTCTGTGTCTCCCTCTCTCCCTGCCCCTCCCCCGCTCATGCTCTGTTTCTCTCTCTCTCTGTCAAAAATAAATAAACATTAAAAAAATTAAAAAAGAAAAGAAAAATGTGAGACCCTTGACTCTCATTGTTACTCTTTGTCCTGAATATGGACCCTCTTGTCGTCAACCACATGATGCTCTGACAGGCCAGCTCTTCGTCTTCTCACTGCTGAGCTCCCTCTCTCGGCTTTCAGGTTTGACTTTTAGAAACACTTCCTTAATGACACCCCACCCCCTCATGGCTTCTAGCTCCTTGCAGAACCTCCCTCCCCCTCCTCCTCACTTCAGCTAAGGAACACAACTGCCTAGAGCTCTTGTGAGTGGAGGCTGTTTGTTCTCACACCTCCAATTTACATTAGGCCTCGAAGCCACTGTTGACATTCTTGTAACTTCTTATTGCTGTTTATAGGCAAATAAGGTTCCGTCCTTTGAGAACTATGCCATCCTCCTACACCATCTGTAATATTTAGGCTTAGTTCTTCTGCTGACAGAAAACTAAAGTAGCTGTGTCTCAAACACACAAGACTATATTTTTTTAAGTTAGAGAAGTCTCAAAGGTAGATAGCCCAGAGCAATTAAGTTGGCTTCGTGAGGTCCTCAGGGACCGGGTCTTCTTCCTGCTCACTTCTCTGCCATTCCTAGTTTGAGACCCTGGTCCTCATGGCCCAAGACACAGCTCAAGCTTCAGTTGTTACACAGGACTTCCAGGTTGGCCACGGAGGGAAGGAGATAAGACGGCTTATAGAAGTACCGGAGAGCAGTCACCTGGCCACCCCACGATGCCAGCTAGGTTGGGAAATGTGCTTTTAAAGAGCCTGGGTGATGGTGGTTCCAGCCAAAAATCAAATTCCTTATTGCAGAGGAAGAAAGGTCAGGTGGGTATTTGGCAGCAACTTTCAGTCTCTTCCATGCTCTTCTCTGCCATCCTTGTTGTGTCCTCCAGCTACTGCTTGGTTCTTCACAAGCTCTGAGGACTTTAGTGCTTGCATCATCCTGGGAGACCTCAGCACCTCTGTCAACGACCGACTCTGACTTTCCTGTGCCAACAATCATTACCTCCATCCAGCCTTTCATCCCCATGGCCACAGCATGGAGCTAGTTGCCCCACCTCAGAGAGGGGTGGAGTGTTGTCTGACCACAACCGCTTATCCTTCAAGCTCCCTCCTCCCTCCTAATGAGGGATTCTGTTCCGAGACCTCCTTAGGTCTTGAGTTCCTTGACTCCTGCATTTAGCATCCTCAGTTCACTCCCCAGGGCACATGATGTCCTGCCCGTCTCTTCCCCACACCCCCAGCTCCCTCCCTCCCTGACTAACCCAGCCCATGCCTCTATCTGTAAAGCCCACTCCTACAGATGCCATACAGCCCAGACTCATGGTGTCCAATGGCAGCTGCCTCCACACACTACTTTTAATGTCTCTTACGTGGACTTTGTCAGCTCCTTCTCCCAATTCTCTCTGCAGAGATTTCAAGCCCTAATGCCTCCCTTAAGCCCTCCCTGCCCCCCAGTAATGACCCTGCTTCCTACATTTAGCAAAAGGGTCCTCCACCTCCTTCCCCCCACTTGCAAGCTTCTTCAGTTTAGCCTTTTCCTTCTGCCCCCACCTCCAAGGAGGATGGTTCTCCTCATTGTGCCAAGGTTGAACCAGCTACAGGAAGTTATGCTTCTACTCTTCCTTTGAGTAGCCCCTCAATTCTTCTGTTCCTTCAACCTGTCTTCCTTGGCTTCTTCCTGTCTGAATAAGAATATGAAAAAGCCCTCGTGGGGACTCCTGGCTGGCTCAGTCGGTTATGATCTCGTGGTTCATGGGTTTGAGCCCGGCATGGGGACCTGTGCTGACAGCTCAGAGCCTGGAGCCTGCTTTGGATTCTGTGTCTCTCTCTGTCCTTCCTTGGCTCACGTTCTCAGTCTCTCTCTCAAAATAAATAAACACTGAAAAAAAAAAAAGCCCTCATGGATCTCACTCAATTGGCCTATAGAGATCCTTTCAGCCCAGTTTGCAGAAGAGCTGCCTACCTTCCCTTTCTCCACTTTCTCACCCCCTTCAGACTTCCACGCTTTCCTGTCTGGCTCCTACTCTTACTATTTGCTGGAAACTGGGCCAAGGTGCCTCTTCTTGGTGAGTCCCCTGGGGCAGGACTCTCAGCCACTCCCTCCCTCCTTGGAAGTTCTCAGTCCCCTCACAGCTTTCCTGGCAACACCTTCTCTAGTTACCCTTTAAGGATCTCCTGTGTCAACTCCTTTTCCTCTGGCGTAGATAGGAGTAATTCATGCACCCTGTGATATGGAGGCTGCCCCCATGGCCTGAACCACATCACAAATCTAAATCAGCCCAACTGATGGAAATGCCTCACTGTTAAGAAAAGCTAACATGGACCAATCACAATCCTCTAACTCAGCTTTAGCTTACCTTTCCCTAGAAAATCAGACCTGATGGCCTTATAGGGAAATTCCTGACCTTGGCAATCACACCCTGTTCCCCAGTTGCTGCTTCTAAAGCTCTATATAACTTGCTATTGCCCAAACATCTCTCTGGAAGAGCGCTCCACTGCTTGAGGGGTACTGTATTCCCCATTCCACGGATTGTTTTCCCTTGCACAAAGGGCATCAGGCTCCTATTTTTGTCACCTGACAGAGTCTTGAGACAGTTGGGTTCTCCCCCCGTTCCTCAGGCCCACTGCTCTTCTCAGGGTCCATATCCCCTGTGATCTCCTTCTTACCCACATCCTGGCAGGACTCTCTGGTTTGAACTGAACTAAGTCCCCCGGCTCTCAGACATGTTTGGGCATGTCTGGGGGCCAGTTGGATGGGATTGGCTCAGGTCTGTTGAGTAGTGGACTAGAGGTCTCCTGGGGAAAAACAAGTTTAATGTTTCAACTTCCTCCATCGCAGATCAACAGATTGATCACAGAGTTAATCCAGTACACATTAACACTCATCTAGACACTGGCAGAGGGCACTGGGGGCTGGTCAGCAGGGAACAAAAAAGACAAAATCTTGTCTTCATGGAGACAGGCATAAACAGCAAAATAAGGAAGATACATTGTGAGAAGTGCTAAGGAGAATAATCACACAAGGTGAAGGGATAGGAAGGGATAGGTGAAGGGATAGGAAGTGTGTGTGTGTGTGTGTGTGGGCATTTGATATAGCATACTGAGATGGTGAGCCAAGACTGAAGGGGCAATGTGTGGCTGTATGAAGGGAGAGTATTCCAGGTGGAGGGAACAGGAAGTGTGAGCGTTCTGAGAGGACAGAAAAGGTCCTTTGCTTGAGGACTGAAGGGAACCAAGTGAATAAGGAAGAGCAGCTTAGAGATCAGGTCAGAACATTATGAGATGTGCGTGTGTGTGCGTGGCGGTGGGGCAGAAGGGGGCTGTGTTCAGGGTTTTGTAAAGACTTGGGTTTTATTTTGAGGTGGGAGGACAGGGGAGGGTTTTGAGCAGAGGAGCTACATGGTCTGATGGGTTTAAAAGTTCACTTAGATTGCCGTGTTAGGAATGGGTTAAAGGGCAGAAACAGGAAGACTAGAGAGGAGGCTGTTGCAATAATCCAAGTAAGACATAATGGTGTCTGGGTCTGGGCTGAGAACAATGGAGGTGGTTAAGTGGTTAGAATTTGGGTAGGCTTTGAGAGTAGTGCCAACAGAATTTGCTAATGGTGGACCCATAGACGATATTTAAGAATGAATGATCCAGACTCTGGGTTACTGATAATGGCCCACATGGACTATGCCTTCGGATTACACCATGTGAATGGGGTTAGGGATTTTTTTTTTTCCCCTGAAGCAAATTGATGTTTCCAACATCGATCATTGTGGAAAGGTGCCAATCCTGGGGTGGGAAGGAAGCCAGGCTTGGACTGGGGCCAGGGTGTGGAGATGCTAGGAGCATTCCTAGTGATGGTGGTGGTGGTTTAGGTGTTGGTGGCAGTGTGCACTGAGTTAGTCCTGACCTAAGTGGGACCTGGCCTGCTTAGGGACTAGGGTATAATTGGGTTCTGTTGGTTTTCAGAGTAGCCACTTACAACAATGGTCATACTTGATTTGCTTGTTGCACATTTGTTCCTTTTTTTTCTTTCTTTTTTCTCTTTTTCTTTTGGTTTTTGTTTGAGAGACAGAGAGAGAGCAAGAGGGAGAGGGAGAGAGAGAGAGAGAGAGAGAGCACGTGAGCAGGCATATGTTCTAGTGGGGGAGGGGCAGGGAAGAGAATTTGAAAATGGCTCTGCACCTAGCGCTAGAGCTCACAGCGGGGCTTGTTCTCAAGACTGTGAGATCATGACCTGAGCTGAAATCAAGAGTTGGATGCTTAACTGACTGAACCACCCAGGAGCCCCTCATTGGTTCCTTTTCATTGTAGACATCAGTGCCCTGGATGGTGGACACTGGCTCCAGCTGGGTCACGGCAAGTGTCATGGCTCTTAGAGAGCACTGGGCCCTAGGCATGGCTGAGCCCAGGTGGCCCTCAGTGAGCAGAACAGGGCGGGGGATGGGGGGAAACCATGGATACCATGTGGCAGCAGAGGACTAGTTCATGAAGTAAGTTCATGTAACATACACCCTCTTCACACAGCCAGAGGTCCCCAGATTTCCCTGGGATGTGTGTGAGAGGGGCTGGACTTTCCTAGGAGCAGGAAGAGATCCAGGCACAGAAAGACCATATTGGGTGACTCACTGTCATGCTATTTTCCATGCCAGGCTTCTGTTGTCTGGGAAATGTGCCTTCTCCTAGCTGGCTGACTCCTGGTCTCTGGGTCCAGGCTTGCTTTCTCTCCTGGTATCCATACCTCCTGGGCATCTTGGCTCTGGATATTCAGGAGCTCAAGCCCAACATGTCCCATAGTGAGCTCTTCTTCCTCTGCCAACCTCTCTCTGTCCTTTCAGTCTACAGAACAATACCATCACCCAGCCAGCTGCTGGCCAGACCCTGGAGTGAAACTTGACTCCCTCTTTCCTTTTGTCTGTCACACACAATTAATCATCTGGCTCTATGTGCCACCTCCCAAACACCTCGATTCCCTCTCCTTGTTTCCATCCTTGCTGCCCGGGCAGAGTTCTAGGGTGACCCCTGGCAGATTACCCTCCCACTCTCCTCACTCCACAGTGCCCAGAGTGAACTTCCTAGTCTTCCTAGTGCTATCACCGCCCTGCTCACCATTTTTCAGTGGCTCCCCATCACCTTCAGGGATGAAGCTCTCCCTCACTGCACACCATATGAGGCATCGTGTGGCCAGTGTGGCCTCCCTCTGCAGCACTTCCCATGGCAGCCACTCTGAACACTACTGGGATGGGGTGGGCTGGAGTGGGGACAGTTACTCCCAAGGTCTTCTGTTTCTATAGACTGGAAGGAGTTTCAGACTCCCCAGAGGGAATGGTTTAGAAGACTTACAGCCCTCCCCTCTGTTCTTCTGGGACTGGGGGTGGGCCATTTGTTGACTTGGGAGAAAAACAACACTTTCAGCCAGGTATCTTCCCTTTCCTGTCCTGCATGTGGGCATGTTTTCCAATGTTTGTTGACTGAGGTGGGCTTTGCTTTGGGAAGGGGGAGGCCTGTGGTTTGGGATGGGAGGAATTCACTTTATGGAGGACCCTTAGAAAGCCTACTCATTCCAGAGTGCTATTTATTATTCCCCTAAAACCCTTGCTAAATTAGGCACTCTCAAACCCTCATGCTGCAGCCTCTGCCCTTCCCTCCCTGAAAGGTCCTGTCCCTCTTCACTGTGAATTTCTTTCTTGTGTGTAATCTCACTCAGGTTCTGCATGAGCTGTGGTGGTCACCCCCAACCCCTTTCTCCAGGCCAACTCCAGGATCCTTCCTCTTGTTTCCACCATACTTTGTTAATCCTTCCATCCTTACAAGTTCCTAATTCTACTGCAATGTCCATATGTCTAATGCAGGTTTTTAAAATTTCTTTGTTACCTCTTTTTCATCTTTGTAGCTCTTGTTCCTAGCACAAGCAAGGTCTGGCACGTTGTATTTTGCTTGGTAAAAGTTTGCGGAATAATTTAGTTCAATATTTGGTATAAATTATGTTCTAGGCAATCTAAGCATTAGGACACAAGAATGAATAAGATGGGGGCCCCTGGAGGTGTATGGTTCAGCGGAAAAGGCACCCATACTTGCAATTAAATAATTATCAAATATGCTAAATCCTAAACCAAATCTATGAAAGATGCAGTTCCTATATGGTTAAGTACTGGATCTGGAGTTATGACCCAGGTTTTTTATTTTATTTTATTTTAAGTTTACGTATTTGTTTTTAAGAGGGAGAGCACAAGAACAAGAGCGTGCACACAGGGGATGGGCAGAGAGAGAGAGGGAGACACAGAATCTGAAGCAGGCTCCATAAGCACAGAGCCCAACAGGGGGCTCAAACCCAGAACCACGAGATCATGACCTGAGACAAAGTCAGATGCTTAACTGAGCTACCCAGGTGCCCCAGGACTCAGGTTTAAATCCTAGCTCCACAACCCACTAGCCTCTGTTTTCACAGCTGTGAAATGGGAGCAACAGTACCTCTCTCAATAGACTAAGGATAAAAGGAGATAAAATATGCAGAAACATCCTGAGGGGTTCCTGGACCCATAACGGATGTCCAGTTAGAGTTTGCAGAATTGTCTCTGCTGCATCATGTGGGAGCCTAGTGTTGGGCAGACTTCATGGAGGAGTGACACTGGCACTGGTCTCAGAGACAGCGCTCTAAGTTGCATTTCCAGAGAGAAGTGTCTCTGTGAGGGGGGCTGTCACTCTGTGAAGCCTCAGGCAAGGCAGTTTCCAGGGGAGAAGTGAGTGCACAGGAACAGTAATGAGATTTGGGGTAATGTGTCCCCAGCCTGCCTCTGAAGTTGCTGAGTTAGGCCCAGGCCCAAAGGGCTCTGTTTTGCTCCGAGGGAACTTGTGGCTGAAGGGACAGTCCCGGGCAGGGCCGGGTGAAGGGACTTTGTGCCCAGTTGTTTCCTGGGAGCAGCTCAAAGGCCTGCCCTGCTGGGCCCCTCCCCTTCCTCCCACCCCTGCAGGCAGCAGCCTCCTCCCTCCTCCCCACCCCTGGAGCCTCAGCCCAGATTCCTAAAATGAGTTCCAGCTAGGATTTACGGTGGGGATGTTTTTGGCCTGGGTTTTTTGTTTTTTTTTTTTTTTTGATCCAGCCCCCGAAGCAAAGAGTTCCTGACTGGAAAGGTGGTTTCAGCCCGGGGTGAAATCCCAGGTCTTTGAGTTTGCAGCCTCCAGCGAGTAGTCTCGCCTCGTTAAGCCTAGGCGCTCGTCTGTAAAATGGAGAGACTACCACCAACCTCCCAGGATTGTTACCAGAATTAAGTAAGAAAAGCTGTGTTTTCTTACTTTGCACAAAGACCTTCATACCGAACATTTATTATTCTGAGGGGTCATTTGTGGGAGTTAAAGAAATGAACTAGAGACTCACCTCTGATCTAATCAAGCTTGGAGTTGCACAGAAATCAGTTTCCCAAACGTTCATGCCGCCCAGAGATCTGCACTATGGATTCTGATCCTGCAGGCCTGGGGTGGGAGCCGTATGTCTGTTTTTCTAACAAACTCCCAGCTAACAAGGGCTTCTCACTTCCTTCAGGGTTCCCTACCCTCTTCTCCTCATTGGCCTGGCTGTCTCCAGCCTTCCCCAACGCCCGAGCGGACCACTCATGGTTGCCAGGCAAATCTTACTGAAGCGAAGGAGGAAATTTCTGATGTACAGCTATGAATGATGGCAGAATTAGGGCATCTTTGTCTCAGGAGTGGATGGGCTTTTATCTAGCAAAACACTTCAGAGGCTGCTTGGGTGTGGGAGGTGAATCACCCAGGGCTTGTTTTTAAGGAGACCTTAAGTGGTGTGAGGCAGAGCAAGAAAGGTGGCTATTTTTTTTTTAATGTTTTATTTTTGAGAGGGGGGTGCGGACAGAGGATCTGAAGTGGGCTCTGTGCTGATAGCGGAGAGCCTGATGCGGGGCTGGAACTCATGAACCTCAAGATTTTGACCTGAGCCGGAGTCAGATGCTTAGCCAACCAAGCCGCCCAGGTACCCTGAAAGGTGGCTATTTCAAACGTGACCTTTCTCCAAGTGGGGGATGGTTGCTGTTAGGCTTTTTGCTGGGACTCAGTTTCTCTGAGAAAAAGGCTGAACAGGTTTCTGGAATTCCTGGATGATTGGCAGTGAGGAAAACCTGTTCTAGGAGAAAGGCCAGATGCAAGGCCCAGAGTCAAATCTTTCTGCCCCCTCCCTGTTGAACTCCAGTGCCTCTCGGTGGGAGGAAGAGGAGAAGGCTTGGTTTAGTTCCTTAGCCTTTTAGAAACAATGATCATATAGGCATTCACACAGATCAAGGCCTGCATTAAAAAGCTGGCGGCCATATCCACAGTGTGCTTGGAGATACTCTGGAGAAAAGAAGAAAATGGGCAGACAGGTGCTGGGGAATAGCGTAGATGTCTCTGTGGTGTGGTTCCCAGCATTGCCAGGTTCTGGATCCCACACAGGCCTTCCCCTCAGCTGGGACGACTTCCCTGTTTTCTGGTAGCTGTAGTGTCACCTAACAAGAAGAACTGTGCTGCCTTCACATAGTTCAAATGTCAAGAAATATAAAATTGAGATTTAGTAAACTGCACAACACTGAAGGAGGAGTTGTGCCTGGGCAAGGAGAGGGGTGGCCCCTGGAGTTGTAGCCAAAGATTCCGCCACCAGGGGTTGGAGTGGTTGATTTCTAAGGTCAGAATCTAAGAGCAGATCCGGAGGAACGTAATTTTCTAGCTGACGAATGAGAAAATGCAGATGGCAATTACTGCATATAAACTGCATTCAGGACACTGGGGCCCCTGTGAAGCTTTATGCACTTTTTTGGTCTCCTTGCATAAAAGAGATGATTGGCGTGAGCCTGGCTGGTCTGTTAGCTAAACACAGATGTGTGCTTGCAGCTGCAGCTAGACTTCCCGGGGCCGTCAGGAAGAAATTGCGTATTGTGCATTAGTGAGAGACTAATCAAGGAGAGGAAGCTGACGGTCCACCAGTGGTGGCTCTGATTCCACTCTAACAACACGGACATAAGATAAGGAAATGCTTTAAAACATGGGAGGGCCTGGAGTTCATCTGGCAAATTATTTTACACCCATGGTGGCTCTGTGAAAAAAACAAACGAACAAAAAACCAATACAAAACCCAATCAAACCCATTTCACAATCTTCTTCTTCCATTTATTTATTAATTTACTTCCAGAAAGTAATGGAGGCAACTTATAATTAAAAACACATATATAGTGGTGCCTGGGTGGCCCAGGTTTAGCATCCGACTTCGGCTCAGGTCATGATCTTATGGTCTGTGAGTGCAAGCCTCGTGTCGGGCTCTGTTCTGACAGCTCAGAGCCTGGAGCCTGTTTCAGATCCTGTGCCTCCCTCTCTCTCTCTGCCCCTCTCCTGCTTGTACTCTGTCTGCCTTTCTCTCTCTCAAAAATAAAATAAACATTAAAAAAAAAAAAACATATATGAACTGGATAGCTTAATTAGAGAGGAAACGGAGAAAATTCTGCCCAGAACCTAAGGTAAGGATTTTAGGCATTACTTGCTTGTTTTCTCCACCTTCTTATATATGTGACCCTGAAGAAGTTGCATTTCCCATGGCTCCCTCCCAAAAGAAGTTACGAAAAATTTCTCAAGGAGTTCAAAGCTGGAGCCTGGATCAGCTCTCAGGAGCTTTCAGAGCCCAGGGAGAGAGTTCAGGACCATCCTTTTTGATTCTGTGGCCCAATGCTGTGCTGCCTTCTCCTTGCCCGGAAAGGTCACTGCCCCATGTTTGTTCTTGAACACAGACCCTGTGAAAGTCCCTGTCCTGGTCTCAGCTCACAAGATGGAAGTCCATTTGAGAGGCAGCCTTGGCAAGTACAGGGAGGACAGGTGCTGCCCCTGACAACAGGTCTCGAGGACAGGCCCTTGGCTGGTGCTTGCACCTGGACCAATTCCCCTCTGAATGCTCATCTGAGTTGGGGGCGTAGCACTAGCAACGCAGGGAGAAGCCAAGGTGGGAGAGACAGGAGGCTGGAGAGTGGACAGGGCACTGAAGGTCATGGTGAACATGGAACTCTGTGTTTTAAGCAGGAAATTGACCTGGGCAGATTTGATCCTCATACTCACATAGCACTGGGTCCCCAGGTACTGTGATGGATGACAGTCCTCAATGCTCCCGTGGTCCCTGTCATTCCTCAGGCCTGCTCTCTGAGATTCTGTCATATTGTAAATCTTTAAGTTCCTCTAAGGGGCTTCATTCTTTCCCATCCCTAGGCCTTTCCATGGGTTTCCCCTCCTATGAATATGAACCCACAACCTTCACTTGGCTGATGCCTGCTCCTTCCTTAGGGAACATGTCCTTGATGCTTTACCCTGGGACAGGTGACCCATGGCACCTTGTCGTTTCCCTTTGAAATATTCTCCTCACTTGAATTACATGGATAGGGTGGATAGTGCCTATTTTTGTGGTCTAGCAGCCTATTTTGCATGTGTAGCTACTGTACCTTTGTTTTATTTTGGGGTACCACCTCACCTCCACTCTCAACCTATGTGCTTTGGGTAATGTTGACCCCTACCCTGGGCTCTGAGAGTGGAGCATTTGACCTAGACTAGAACAATCAGTATAGTCCATCCCCCTTGGTTTCAGTGATTGGCTCAGGAATGGGCAGGTGACCTAAATAATCCAATCAGGGCTAAGGGCACTCAATTCCCGAATATTTGAGTTTTGGGGATCATTGACTCACTCATTTCTAATGGCCTAATGTGGTAATCATATGAACCTCAGGTTGCCTGGGCCACCATTAGTTGTCTGAGAATTGAACCAACTGAGAGGGAGCAGAGCCAAGATGGCTCCTAGTGACATCATTTAAGCTCTGAATCAAGCTGTTCCTAAAGCCAACTCTATCCTTCTAGGCTTCAGGTATAGGAGTCAGTCAATTCTCTTTTTAAACATAAACCTGTTTGGGTTGGATTTACTGGCAGTTGCAGTTGAAATAATATAAATGAAAACTTTGGTCTATGTTGTCTTCCTTTTGCCCTGAGTGCAGGGACTACATCTGTGTCTCCAGGGCCTAGTTTAGTGTTTGGCCCATAGGAATGTTCAACAAATGAATCAAAGAATAAAGAAAGGGGTCTCAGAGCTTCTCCAACTCCACCCCTCTTCCTTTCAGACTTGAAAATGAGGCAGTAGGTTATGGTTCTCTCTGGGTGATGATCTTATTACAGACTCCCATTGGAACTAATTTTCATTAGAGCAGGGAACATGGACTACAAGAAAGCAGCTGCTTATAAGTCATGTCCAAAGCGGTTTTGGGGAAGATCTGTTGCTCAATGAGATTTTTAGAGTGTGTCAAGTTCTACTGTCAAGATTTCTTTGGATTACAATTCTGAGAATTCTTTTTTTTTTCAACGTTTTTAATTTATTTTTGGGACAGAGAGAGACAGAGCATGAACGGGGGAGGGGCAGAGAGAGAGGGAGACACAGAATCGGAAACAGGCTCCAGGCTCCGAGCCATCAGCCCAGAGCCTGACGCGGGGCTCGAACTCACGGATCGCGAGATCGTGACCTGGCTGAAGTCGGACGCCCAACCGACTGCGCCACCCAGGCGCCCCACAATTCTGAGAATTCTTTTAAGAATTCTCCGTTAACACATATCTGTATCTGCTTATATGAGTACAAAGAAACTCTGAAAAGGTATAGAAATGGTTATCTGCAGAGTTGAGATGGGAATTGGCTCAATGGAAAGTAGGCATAGGAATGAAAATTTTTATATTGTTTGAATTTGAGCCATATGAATTGAGCCTTTCCAAAAATTAAGTTAAAAAAAAAAAAAAAAAAAAAAAAAGAATATCCATGAGTGCAGAACCACTAGGAGCCATTATCAGCTTTCAACAGCTGGGATGGGTAGCATTTATTTATCACTTGTTTTTCAAGTGGGAGAGCTGGTTTCGGTGGAGGAGGCCATGATAGTCTGGATAGGAGTGGTTTGTCTTGGTTGAGGGAGGGGAGGTAGAAAGAGGGATGAAGGACCTGGGGAACCATCTGGTGAGGTCCAACCTAAGCAGGCCGCCCATCTGACTAGGTGAGAGGAGAATTAGGTTAAAGGGAGGGGTAGGGCATCAAAAATACTCTTTCCTAGGGACCTACCTGCCTCTGGCTGGACTTGATAATTTCCAAGACTCCTCTTATCTAAAAAAGTTCCTGATGCTATTATCTTTATGTCTGTAGGCATGTCCTCTCAACTTTCTGAGATTGTTAACTTATCTATAAAATGAAGGGGCTGGATGTTTGATGTCCTTTTCAGTTCTGATGCTCTCATTCTAAAATGCTGTCTTCTCTTCTAGCAATCTGTTCTAAAGCCCTGCCCCATCCAGAAAAGACACAGGTTATAATCAGGGAATAATACATGTATCTTCAGGACATGCTTATAAAGTGTTTTTTTAGCGTTTATTTATTTTGAGAGACAGAGAGTGAGCTGGGGGAGGAGCAGAGAGCAAGGGAGAGAGAGAGTCCCAAGCAGGCTCCGCTCAAACTCACAAACGATGAGATCATGCATGACCTGAGCTGAAATCAAGAGTTGGACCCTTAAGTGACTGAGCCACCCAGGCAACCCTAGGACATGCCAAGCTTAACCACTGAAGAGAGTTTGGGATTTATAGTATCTAGCAAGGGCATTCACAGTTCCTTCCTGTATGTAAATGTTGCTCATGGAGGTTAAGTGGATAAGTGAGCATGTGAGCTGACTGTGCTGTTGACACGCTGCCCGCCATGCTCACCCTGCACCTCTGAGGTTCGCTTGCAGACCCTCTAATGCCCTCCTGATGCAGCAGACTCCTTCACTGGCTAGTGGACTTTTGCAGAGCCAAAAACCTGTGCTGGTGACCATAACCCTAGAGAGGCTGCTGTCCCTCACCTCTGAGAGAATGGAGAAGGCCCTTACCTTAGAAGCGTAGCAGAGGTAGTTGCTGTGGTTGTCTGTCAGTGGTCAGGGGGCACCAAAGCGGGTACAGGTAGCATTTGGGGATGACTGGAAGAACATAGACCTGATGTAGGGTGATGGTGGAGAACCCAGGCTGGTTTGTGAGACTGGAAGATGGATGTGGACCCTTTGGCACAAGGTCTGTTAAGGGATGGAAAGACAGGAGGCCCAGAGGGCACATTCACCAAGTGCTCAGGTTTATATTTCGATATTACAGCAATAAATATAGGCACAGAGATATAGGGACAGGACTGGAAGGTGTCTGGCAGCTTCTGGCCTCCAGCTCTTATGGTAAAGCAAGAACAGCAGCAGCTGTTCACAGGTAGGAGAACAGAGCAGGGGTAAAGATGTCAATCAAGGCATGTAGGACCTACTGCCTATAATGTGCTGTTAAAAAAAAAAAGGAGGGGGTGCACCTGGGTCTCTCAGTTGGTTAAGCATCTGACTTCAACTCAGGTCATGATCTCATAGTTCACGGGTTTGAGCCCTGTGTCAGGCTCCGACAGCTCAGAGCTCAGAGCCTGCTTCAGATTCTGTGTCTTCCTCTCTCTCTCCCCTCTCCTGTTCGTGCTTTGTCTCTCTCTGTTTCTCAAAAATAAGTAAACGTTAAAAAATATTAAAAAAATTAAGAATCTGCAACTTACACTAAAAAATTAAATAAAAAACAGATAATTAAAAAGTATATACACACATACATTTTATATATCATATATAATATATATGTGATTAAATTCTGTAATAATCTTGTGTGGCTTGTACTTTTGTGTTAATATAGTAATTTGCTCAATGTAATAATTTAAATGATATCAGAATTTTTGTGACCTTGTTTTGAGTGTTCATTTTCTGACTGACTGGGAGCATAGCACATACAGGCAGACCAGGCTCTTCTCTGCCAGGAGGCCCTGTGGGGGAGACCGCTGTCCCCACTGAGCCTTCCTCTGCAGATGGTGGGCTTGAGTTTGCCCAGTCTGCTAATAGGACTCCATGTTTGTCTTTGTTAAAAAAAAAAAAAAAAAATCAGTAAATATCCCTAATCATCCATCCATCCATCCAGGAGGATGGGCACCAGATGAACAATGTTTACCTCTTGGAATAGTGGAGGGATGTCTGCATTTTTATACATTGTATTTCAATACACAAAAATGTGAGAGTTACAAGTGATTTTTTTTTCTTTTTTGTTTTTCTGTACATTTAAATAAGCAAAATTAAAAATAAAGCCAGATCCCGGTATTCTGGGAATATTTGTGCTGAATAATCATGCTCTAAGGTCATGAAGATAATGGTTTCCCGGTCTCAGAAGGCTAGTCAGCACAAACTTGTTCACCCCTGCAGTCTCCTCAATGGCCTCTGCCAAGCCTGTCATCTGGATTTCCCATCTTTTGTTGGTGGTGAGGAATCATTTCATTGCTCCTCTCTAACTTTCGACCCACTTAGATTCCTTGAAGTACTTCAGGAGTCTTTTTTTTAATGAAAAAAAATTTTTTAATGTTTATTTTTGAGAGAGAGAGAGAGAGAGCACGCACAAGTGGGGGAGGGACAGAGAGGGAGACACAGAATCTGAAGCAGGCTCC
Source organism: Panthera leo (assembly GCF_018350215.1). Taxonomy (NCBI): domain Eukaryota; kingdom Metazoa; phylum Chordata; class Mammalia; order Carnivora; family Felidae; genus Panthera; species Panthera leo. The sequence goes on from NC_056695.1 coordinate 41,839,398, forward strand.
AGGCTCTGAGCCCCAAGCTGTCAGCACAGAGCCTGATGTGGGGCTTGAACCCATGAACCTTGAGATCATAACCTGAGCTGAAGTTGGATGCTTAACTGACTGAGCCACCCAGATGCCTCAGGGAGTCATTTTTTTGAAGTGAATTATTTACATTGTTCCAATTTTCTTCTAGAGGTGGGGCCACAAGTTCAAGATGACAAGGGCTTCCATGTAGAGAGGGCTGTTAAACTTCCTTGGTAAAACATCTAGTGTTTAGTGCCCACTCTTTTCTCCTAAAAACAGACAGATGGTTTAGACTACAGAGGATTTCTAAATTCGGCCAGAGAAAAAACACTGAACTCCACCACTGCAGGATATCATTAACAACAGCAGGCAGACTGATGAAAAATGGAACGGATGATGTTTTAGAACAGTGTTATGGGTGCTTTTTCCAGACCACAGCCCAACAAAGAAATTTTATCCCATTCTCAGTGCAGGTCTGCCCCCTACTGGCTAGATTCTCAATTTATTAGTTTCATGGCTTTTCTTAAATCCCTCAGTCCCCAGAGTAAAATTTGTGTCTTTCTTCTCCACTGTAACTAGCTGTAGCTCCATAAAGACTTCTTCAGGACCGACCTCCTTCCTTTGCTGGGTTCTTCAGGCCTCAGGCATGGCCAGAGTTGGGTTCAGGATGTGACCCTATGACTCAACAGCTGACCTGAAATTACAGTAAGAATTTTAGACTATAAAAGGGGAAGTTTAAGCAAATTGCTTTCCTTTCTCCTTGCCTGGGAGAAGTGTATGTTTCTAGAACAATTACTGGCACATAGATTAGCAGTTTCCATTTGGTCACATTATAACCAATGATGAACAAATGGCAGGGGGTGTCCTACGCTGAATTTCACTAGGTTGTGAAATTGTCTATGTGTACCAAGTCTGCCTGTAGATGTCTGTATTTTGATGTTTGGTATTCACCAGTCAGACACTGAACATAAAAGAACTCATTATTACAGTTCCTTAAGAAATAACCCACTTTTGGGGCACCTGGGTGGATCAGTTGGTTAAGCGTCCAACTTCGGCTCAGGTCATGATCTCACGGTCCGTGAGTTCAAGCCCTGCGTCGGGCTCTGTGCTGACAGCTCAGAGCCTGGAGCCTGTTTCAGATTCTGTGTCTCCCTCTCTCTGACCCTCCCCTGTTCATGCTCTGTCTCTCTCTGTCTCAAAAATAAATAAACGTTAAAAAAAAAAAAAAAGAAATAACCCACTTTTTACCAACTCTACTCCTGGATATGACCGGCAACTCTGGGCCTGCTTGCTGCTAACCCAGCGTAGTGCAGGTGGGCACTTTAAGTAAAACACACGTGTGATTTGAGGCTTCCTTTAAGTGGGTCATTTTGGGTTTCCATATAAGAAGAAGCTTGGTGGTGGTGATACATGTTTAAGGCAAAATAGGAAGAATGCCGAAGGAAAAATACCTATCTAGAATTGTGGCAGAAAGTAGTGTTTAAGGCATGCACTTTTACATTGACAAAACTCAGCAAAGAATTCACACTTACTAAGCACTTACTATGCGCCAGGTGCTAAAAGCTAAAAGCTTTCCATTGATTATTTCATTCGTTTCCTCTCACTAATTCTGTGAGGTAAGCCTTCTTACAACCTCTGTTCCGCTAGTCAGGAAGAAGAGTCTCAGGGAGGATAAGTGACCTGCAGAACGTCACATGCCCTGAAGCTGCACGTGACAAGATTCAAATCCAGGCAGTCTGACTACGGGTCTGTGCTCCTAACCTCACCTACTATAGCAGCTTATTTAGGGTTCAAGCTCCTGATTATCGGGGGCAAAGGCATAAGGGGCATCTGGCTCTTTCACCGAGGACATGGTGCAGAGCTCCGTTCGTGGACACATCTATGCCTTTACAGGTGGGGTCATGCAAATCCTTTCCTTCTCAGTCCCTGGGTTTATCACTGGACCTGGCATATTTATGAGTAAATTTGTGCTTGTAATTAGATTAAATATCCAACATTCTTCCATGAAAGCCGAGTGCAAAGTAAGCGGTCGAGGGAAACCAAGGCCAGAGATAAGGGACTTGGAAGACATTTGCTGGATCCTTCCAGGCACCAGATGTTGAGGCTGAAAATGATCATAATATGATATGCCTCAATCTACTGGGAAAAAACCTTGTTTAATCACCCATCCCTCAATAAAAATGTAAAAATAAGGCAGTACATTCTTTGAGAGCAGATCTTTTATAATTCTCCCCACACATCTTGTGGATGTCAATTAAAAAAATCTTCAGTGTAAGAACTTACGATGGCTTCTAAGTTATGTAAAATTTCTCTATTGACTTAAAATTGTTTGCTATCTACTTTCTAGAGTCCCGGTTTCTACTTAATATTAGTAGCAAGGGCTGCTCTTTGCAGTGGAAGATGGTGCCAGTGACTCACTTTCTGGAGGGCCACATGCTCGGAGTGGCTTCTCCTCGTGGGAAGGATTTGCATCCTTTACATTTGGAGGTTGACGTTCTTCCCCATGTAAGGTGAATAGGTCATCGTGGGACTCAAACCTTAAACTCAGCATTGACACCACACTGTTTCCATGGACTAAGAAAAACACTAATGACGATATATGTTGAACCCTAAATGAAATACCTATTTTAAAATGATTATACCATGAAAAAGATTCATGAACATTTAATCCCAGAAGGGACGTTGAAAATCACCTACTGTAATCACCAGGGGCACCCAGGTGGCTCAGTTGGTTGAGCATTTGACTTCAGCTCAGGTCATGATCTCGTGGGTTCGTGAGTTTGAGCCCCACTTCGGGCTCGCTGCTCTCAGCCTGTCAGGGCAAAGCCTCTGTCCCCCTCACTCTGCCTCTCCCCTGCTTGTACTCTCCCCCCAAATAAATAAATATTAAAAAAAAAAATCACCTACTGTAAGCTTATATTTTTATACTGGCAGTAAGAGCTTTTAACAAATAACTCTTTTTTAATTTATTTACTTAAGGATTTTTTTAAAACATTCATTTTTCAGGGACTGAGACAGAGCACGAGTGGGGGAGGGGCAGAGAGAGAGAGGGAGACACAGAATCTGAAGCAGGTTCCAGGCTCCATGCTGTCAGCACAGAGCCCAACATGGGGCTCAAACTTGTGAACCGTGACATCATGACCTGAGCTGAAGTCGGACACTCAACTGACTGAGCCACCCAAATACTTTTTTTTTTTTTTTAAATGGGTGAGAACAATAAGCACCCATAGGAATGTGACGTGCCCAAGATCCTATTGCTACTAGTAATCAACCCTGACTGCACAATGGAGTAACTGGAAGAGTTCTTTAAAAATACTGATGCTTGGGTCACACTGTAGACAGATGAATCAGAATTTCTGGGCCTCCACCCTGGGTACTGGCACTTTTTAAAAAGCTCCCAGGTGTCTTACTCTGAAGCCAAGAGTTGAGAACCACTGAGCTAGGCAAGAACCTAGAGTAATCAAATCCACTGTAGTCTGTCATGCCTCATCCCTGAGCCCATGACAGACTTGCTTAGTGGATCATGGAATGCTTTCCTGCTGTGCCTCACCTGGCCTCCTCCTCATACTGTTCCTGGAAGCTACCACCTGCCCATCGGCATTGGGTGACAACCTGAGACCTAGCTATTTCTGGGCACTCACGGTATCTTGCTTCCTCTAAACAAAATTCTAGAAAATATCTGAAGGTATTATTCTGGTCAAACCAGGATCGTATATTCTCATAGTCCAGCGTGTTCATCTGTTTGTCCACCAGGGCTCTGCTAGGGCATACCAGGGTGAAGGCCGTGGATTACTCAACTAAGGTTCTGCTCTAGCTCATCCTGTGGAAAGCAATTTTCCCTTTCCCTCCACACACAGATGCAGTTGGGTTGATCTAGGTTTTTAAAAAATTATTTATTTTTAATTTATTTTAGGGAGAGAGAGAGAGAGAGCACGAGTGGGGGGGAGGTGCAGGGGGGAGAGAGAATCCTAAGCAGGCTCTATGCTCAGTGCAGAGCCCAATGCAGGGCTTGATTCCCATGACCCTGGGACCATGACCTGAGCAGAAATCAACAGGTGGATGTTCAATCGACTGAGCCACACAGGCACCCCAGGTTGATCGAGGTTTGAATCCTACTCTGCTATTTACAACCCATATGATTTTGGGCAAGTTCTTTATGTGTCAGTTTCCTCAACCCTTAGTAAGAATAATGATGAAACTGTCTCATGGGTTCATTCTTCTTGCCTCTCTTCTGGTATTGGTCTCTAGCAAATTGAGGCCTTCTTTATCTGAACCCTCTGGGCTCCTTGATAACAGCTTGTTCTGATGAACAAATTCTTGACAAGAAAGGATTGGTGCTTAGGCCTCACTCCCTAGTACTCCAAGAGCCTATAATGGCCTTCTGAAGACAATGACTATGTTTCAACACATTTTTTTCTTGGGGACTTTGTACTCCCCTAGCCAGAGATAAGCTTTGAAATTTCCTAACAATGTGGATTATTTGAATTGATTCTATTCAAAACTGAGAGCAAAGGATGCAGACTTTTGATCCAGATGCAGGAAACAGCAGTCCAGCAGCCTGGGTCACCACTCAGGGCCATGAGAGAGTCATGCAGACACTGCCCTGTTTCTAATTGGAACCAGAGTTTCATTTAGATCCTTGAGGCAGGCCAATCCCCCAGAGCTCTGATCCCTATTGTTTTTTGGTTGAAGTGTGAAGTTCCTTCCAGCCTCTGCTTTCAACACTGCTCCATTCTTGGCCAACTCTGTTCACCACGAGTTCTGGAACACCCGTTCTATGGTAAACTCCACATGCTCTCCCTCTGCCTTCACTGAACATAGCTTTCCTGGGAATGCCTCCTTAAGGTTCTTTCATTGTCAGGGTGTGGGATATCATTCTTAACCCTCTGAGCTCAACAGGTGAGGATGTGCAGTCCTCTTGGAGGGAGGGGAAAGAGTGTGAACAAGAGCACCACACACACTCATATCCCTCAGAAAAAGTGTTTGTCAGCTTTCTCTCTCAGCTGCTTCTCCCTGTTAGTTCAATTTCTATTCCATGGGACTGTAATGGACAGGTTTCCTCATTCAACCCTACTCGCCTGGGTAGCCTCAGATCTTACTGCTGCATTCCTCCACCCACATTCACTACAAAAAATCAAACCATATCAATTTACTTGTAATTCTTCAAACACGTCAAGACAGCTTGAGAATAATCTTCTCCAAGGAGGAAGAACCTTCTTCTCTCCCAACCTGATTTAAATGCCTGTCCTCTGTAAGGACCCTGTTTACTTCTGAGAGCAGTCATGGTCTCTGTAGTAAGTGGTTCACTTGTTTCCCCCACTGACTGAAGGCTCTAAGAGGATGCATAGTGTCTTTTTGAAACCCATGTTTCTCTGACCCTAGAATCTGGGTACTTCTCCACTACAAGTACTGCACCTCTCAGTGTACGGATGGTACAACACTGGGTCCCCAAGTCCTTTTAAGAGGAACAGTATTCATACCATTTTCAAGCCAAAAGGAAACATGTTATTAAATCCAACTCTTATTTTATACATGGGCCAAAGACACAGTGGCTTCCCCGTGGTGCCCCAGGAAGTTAGTGGCACAGCTGTCTCAGACAGTTCCTCATATACCAGTGAGAGATCATTCAAGACTTTAAAGAACTTGAAATCTAATCTTCAGGGTGACTATAGTAAGCCACAAAAAATACAAGGTATTATATGAGAAAAAGAAAGTTTGAAAGCAGATGAAAGGGGGAGAAATCATATCTTCAGGCTGGCATGGGGTGTGGGTAAGGAGGATACAAAGGATTTGTAGAACAGCTCTCATCTTTGGTCTCAAGACCTTTTTACACTCTTAAAAATTATGTGAACCCCAAAGAGCTTGTTTTTTGCAGTTATATCTATTGATATTTATATTATAAATTAAAACTGAGAACATTATTAAAAACTATTTAAAAGTAATGAACAATTATATTTTTATGAAAATAACTATATTTTACAAAACAAATATAGTTAGAAGAGTGGAAATTTGGATTAACGGATGGCTCAGTTGGTTAAGCATTCGACTCTTAATTTTGGCTCAGGTCATGATCTCACAGTCATGGGTTCAAGCCCTGTGTCGGGCTCTGCACTGATAGCGCAAAGTCTACTTGGGATTCTGTCTCCCTCTCTCTTTTTCTCAAGATAAATAAACTTAAAAAAAAAGTGGCATTTAATGTTTCTGCCAATCCCTTTAACTCTGACTTACTAGAAGACAGCTAGGGTCTCATATCTACCACTGCCTTCAGTCTCTTGAGATCTTGTTTTGGTTGAAGACTTAGACGAAAATTCAGCCTCATGTAGACATGTATTTGGAAAAGGGAAGAGTATTTTAAGAGCCTTTTCAGGTAACTGTGGCTCTTCTTCAATTCTATATCAAAACTCGAAAAGTGCTAGTTTCTTAAAAGCCAGTTACCCTGTGGAAACGGAAATCCTATCGATGAACTTTTAGTATTCTCTTACATTAAAATCCATTGGTCTATCTTGTGTCTTATTTGTATGTATGTATGTATATATGTATGTATGTATGTGTGTGTGTATGTTTATCTTTGAGACAGAGAGACAGAGCATGAGGGGGGGAGGGGCAGAGAGAGAGGGAGACAGAATCCGAAGCAGGCTCCAGGCTCTGAGCTGTCAGCACAGAGCCCGACACGGAGCTCAAACCTACTGTGAGATCATGACCTGAACCAAAGTCGGAGGCTTAACTGACTGAGCCACCCAGGTGCCCCATATCCTTCATTTTAAATGCATAGTTTTGTGATATCATGCGTTGGCCATTTAGCAATGTTGATTTGCTGAATTATACAGATTTTCCAAATATTTTCACATTTCATTACATAGTATGGAAAAAAAATCACTTGTCTATATCACCACTAGTCTCGTCAGGAAAGTCTTTAAGTATTCAGGATGATGTCATACAGTGCGCAATACCTTTTCCAGAATTCTTATTTTTGCTTTGAAGACTTGAATTTTATCATTGGCAACAAACACTGTCAGTCATTTTTTGGAGGTGACTCACTCAGTTAATTTTTGAGAAAACATATGCCAAATATTCAAGTCTGATTTTGCAGTGTTCTTTCACGCAAAAATGAATTCGATGGAAAAAGTGGTTTGTTCAGCTCACAACTCAATTGCACCAGTGCTTTTGGTGAACTCCCCATTTAGTCACACAGTGTATTAAAAAGATACGTTCTTGAAGACCAAAATTAATAATTTTTACTGCCTTTACCAAGGACATTCTTAAGTAAAACTGGCTTTTTCTACTGCATATGCCTGTGCCACTCACTACTTTATATCATGCTCAATAAGGTGTCAGGAGGTGGGCCTACATTTGCACCGTCAGTATGAATGTCAACACAGGGAAAAGGGAAGTTAATGTCTTCGCGTTATGAAAATAGGTTTGATCGTGTGGACCCTCTCCTGAGAGTGTACAAGGCTCTGACAACTATAAAAGGTACAGACTTTGAAAAATGAGTCAGATTTTGATAGGATAAGATGAAGGAGAGTAGGAACATCAAGAGGCTGTAAAACGTGAGGTGTATCTAAGGAATAGTGGGTGGGATATATGTCTGGTTGGAAGAGGAGGGAAGCAGAGGGAGATAAGCTGAGGAGACACCCTGAAATGCCCAGATGCCTTCATGACAGTTATTTAGGTTTAAGCCAGACAGGAAGAGGAGGCTAGGGTGAGTGGTTTTTTTCTTTTGTTTTGTTTCTGAAAGCTTTAGTTTCAAGTTATGTAAAAATAAAGCTTGCCATGTTTACATTTGCTAGTTATGAAATAAAAATGAAAGCATAGTTGTTTTCCTCATAAGTAATGTTAGGGAATGAAAAATAAACATGTGGTCAAACGCTTTGCTGTACAAAACATGCTGCACTATTTGATTTAGACAGTATTATTTTCAGAAGGAAAAAGAATGAGAACATTTATTAAGCACTTATTGTGAACTAAACACAATGCTAGTCACTTTTTGTATAATTTAATCCTTACAACAAGCTTATAAAAGACAGATCATTCATACAGATGAGGCAGAAAAACCCCAGAGAGTTGAGTAACTTTCCAAGGGACATGACTCAACTCTGATTTAGTAACATTTCATATTGTCACCTATTATTTCAACACATTTGGGGAGAGTTTGAAAACAAATTAACAACCACATACACATCAATATATCCATATATCCATTCAATCTTTCAAAATAGGGTATAAAATGGTGTCACAAACCCAAATAAATACATTAAATCTTTAAAAAGATGCATATTTTGAATTTTTCTTCCCTTCAAAAACTATTTTTTAAACAATAGGTAAAGCTGTATTACTAGTAGTGTGTTGGCTGACAGAAGTTTTGTTAAAATGTAGCATACGAGGGGTGCCTGGCTGGTCAGTTGGTAGAGCATGCGACTCTTGACTCTTGACCTTTTGACTCTTGATCTCAGAGTTGTGAGTTTGAGCCCCAGAGTGGGCATGGAGATTGCTTAAAAATAAAATCTTAAAAAAAAAAAAAAAAGTAACAACAGAGAAAAGTCAGCATTTGAAAGTTACTGCTAAGCTTTACCACAGGACTTACTGGATGCAAACACCTTTTTATTCCATATTTTAAAATATCACAGAGAAAAGGAGGGAAAGCAATTCAAAATCATAGTCTGATGCAATCTTCTTTGGCCCAAGAGAAAAAAGACGCCGAGTTCACAGACGTCAACAAGGGTGTAGACGTATACCACCATACCAACATGGCTCGTTCTTGTACTTGGACCTGCTCCTTTGAATGTCAATGCTCCAGAAGCTCCCCGCACAGTGTGGTTGTGTTTGCAGCCTGTGTGAGGAGGCACTTTGGAACCAGTCTCCTGGTGAGCAGCACACAGAAACCTGGAGCCGGTGGAGCCCACACCTAACCTGGAGCCCAGAAGGCCATGAAGACAGTACCATTTCCTCAGTGGTGGACTGCTGCAGTAAGAATGTCTTTCCCCTCTCATTTGAGCTGCCCTCCCATGGGAATCCCAGCACTCCCATCAGGGATCCCGCCCCTACAGTTCCTGGCTTTCCTCCACCTGTACCTCCAGGGACTCCAATGAGTCTTGTACCAATGAACATTATGGCTGCTGCTGCTCCAAAGGTCTTAGTACCCACTGTGTCTATGGTTGGAAAGCATTTGGGAATAAGAAAGGATTATCCAGGCTTAAAGACTAAAGAAAATGATGAAAACTGTGATCCCACCACTACAGTTTTTTTGGTAACACCTCTGAGTAAGCCTTGGACATGCTTATAAGACAACTCCTTGCTAAATGTGGCTTGGTTTTGAGCTGGAAGAGAGTACAAGGTGAATCTGGAAAACTTCAAGCCTTCAGATTCTGTGAGTATAAAGAGCCTGAATCTATCCCTATGGCATTCAGGTTATGGCATGATCTTCAGATTGGATGGTAGAAGCTACTTGTTAAAGTAGATGCAAAGACAAAGGCACAACTGGATGAGTGGAAAACAAAGAAGAAAGCTTCTGATGGAAATGCCAGGCCAGAAACTCACTAACGATAAGAAGCCTCAGATGAAGAAGCAAAGAGATCAAATGGGCCTTTGGGCCTTTGAACTTTTAATACTGAATACTCCAGTGAACTCAATGCCCCCCTCACAAGAATTTGACTCTCACCCCATGAAGAAGAAAAGCAGCACATTTTCCTCAGACTTCCAGCGGCTCCACTAATCCCTTACCCACTCACCACTAAGGAGGATATAAATGCTATAGAAATGTTAGAAGACAAGAGACCTGAGATCAGTAAATTCAGACACACACACAAGAAACTGGGAGAAAGGAAAAAAGGAAATGGAGAGACAGGAAATTGACAAAAGACAGAGAGAAGGAGAGAAAGAATGTGAAGGGGAGCAAGAAAGGTGAGAGTGGGCATGAAAAAGGGAGAGAACGTGAATGAGGAGAGAATGGGCGAATGGGATAGGGACCATGACTATGATTGGGAGAGGAGCTCACATAGGAATAAGCATTGGAGTTGATCAGGAGAAAAGAGCAGAGATCCCGAAAGGGAATGGGGAGAAAGAATGTAGAGAGAGAAAGGAAGTGGGAGTGCAGGGGGAGAAGACAAGAAGCAGGACTGTGAAGAGGGTGAAGATGCAGATGAATGAAGAAAACCTGAAAACTTTGAGAGAAAGACTTCTTACCAAGAGTGCCTTAAGAATTGGGAATGCAGAGACTGGAAGAAAACCCAGGAGTATGAGAAAGAGGCTGAAAGAGAAGAGAGAAGAGAAATGGCAAAAGAAGCTGAATGCCTAACGGAATTCTTGGAAGATTATGATGGTAAAGATGACCGAGTATTACAGAGGAGCTTCCTTCAGAAAAGGGTGCATGATAGGGAAAAGGAAATGGAAGCAGATGAACGGGATTGAGGAGAGAGAAGGAAGAACTAGAGGAAATCAGGAAGGGCCTTCTGGCTGAAGGGCGCCAGGATCCAGATGAAGAGCTCCAGAGGACGCAATGAGAGGGTGAGAGGGCGCAGACAAGCACAAGAAAAGCAAGAACCAGAACCAGAGGAAGGAGAAAAGCAAGAAAAAGAAGAAAAATGAGAAGAACCCATGAAAGAGGAAGAGCCAGAGCAAAAGCCTGGTCTCAAACTCACTCTGAGGCCATCAGTTCTGCCCCATCTGTTCCCTCTGCCAGTGGCAATGCAACTCCCAAAAGTCTTGGGGATGAGTCTCCCTGTGATATTATTATTGCTCATGAAGACTCCCCAGATCAACAACAACCTGAAGAACACAGGCCAAACAATAGGGCTAAGTCTTTTTTTTTTTTTTTAATATTAATGTTTACTTATTTTTTTGTGGGGGGCAGAGAGAGAGGGAGATACAGAATCCAAAGCAGGTTCCAGGCTCTGAGCGGCCAGCACAGAGCCCCACGTGGGGCTCAAACTCACAAACCATGAGATAATGAAATGAGCTGAAGTCGGATGCCTACCCAACTGAGCCAGACAGGTACCCATGAGTAGGGCTAAGTCTTTTTTTTTTTTTTTTTTTTTGACGTTTATTTATTTTGGAGACAGAGAGAGACAGAGCATGAACGGGGGAGGGTCACAGAGAGAGGGAGACACAGAATCTGAAACAGGCTCCAGGCTCTGAGCTGTCAGCACAGAGCCTGACGCGGGGCTCGAACTCACGGACCGCGAGATCATGACCTGAGCCGAAGTCGGTCGCTCAACCGACTGAGCCACCCAGGCGCCCCTAGTAGGGCTAAGTCTTAAATGGGGTACTTCCAACAGTCCTGGTCAGTCTAATTCTGTGAAGGGAGAGAAACTCCCCATAGATGGTGTCTTAAATTTGAGGATGAAGTCAGTGATGATATACTATGGAAAAGGAAACTTGGATTACCGTGAGGATGACAAAATGCCGCCCAAAGGCACGGTAAACACTGAAGAAAAGCACAAACGTGTAAGAGTCTCACTGAGAAGATCCTTACAACCAAACCTGAGCTCTCTGCGTATCTCCCAGGTTGGTCTATTGTGGATTCTCTATTGACAGAAGGACAGATTAGACCGTTGATTAATAAGAAAATCATAGAAGGGGCATCTGGGTGGTTCACTCAGTTGAGTGTCTGGCTCTTGGTTTCACCCCAGGTCATGATCCCAGTGTTGTAAGATCGAGTCCCGTGTCGGGCTCCTTGCTGAGCATGGAGCCTGCTTAAGATTCTCTCTTTCCCTCTGCCTCTCTCCCCTGATCACTCTTTCTCTCTTAAAAATAAATAAATAAATAATGAAAATCATAGAATACATAGGTGAAAAAGGAGCTACATGAGTTGTTTTTGTCTGTTCCAAGGTTATGGCTCACAGTTTACCTCTAAGTATTTTCGATGATGTTGCCATGGCACTTGATAAAGAAACAGGAAGTTTTTATATCAAAACGTGGAGATTACTGATATATGAAACAAAAAAATTGGTCTTGTGGAGTGAGACTCTTTTTCACATTAGAAAAAAAATACCACTGCTCTTTAATCATACATGTACACACACACACTTAAACTTATGGCATGTTTCTCTTCTCCAATGTAAATAAGTAAATTCTCTGCTCAACTGGATGGTTTGAAACTCTTGTTATCATTTTAAAAGAAATTACCGAAATTATTTCAAATTAATCCTCATATGAATATTTTACTATGAAATAAAACAACTAAATACAGAATAAAGCTATTTATTATTTATAGGCAGGATTTATTATTTATTTATTATTCTAGGCAGGATAAGGATCTGAGAGTATAATACAGCTCAAGGAAAGTAGCTACCTAGCTTGACAAAAAATAGGTAATTGCTAAAGTAGAAAATGAGAAATATTGAAAACAAATAGGCAAAACATCTTGAAAGTTTTATAGACTTTGCATTTTAAAATTATAACTTATCAGAAACTATACTTTTCTTATGCATTGTTACTAAAATAGTTGCATTTTGGCTTAAATTATTTATCCATCAGTATACAAACATAATATTCTTTCTACATTTTAGATTACAGATTGTACAACTGCCAACAACAATGTGAGCTCATATATACATTTCTGACATTGGGGAATTATGTTATGGAATGCCAAACATGAGCAACGTATCTAGGATATAGAATAGGTATGAAACAATAAAAAAGAAAAAAAATTTCAAATTAATGATTTAGTAAATTTGCACATTTGAATATAAAGAAAACGTCATCATTATGACCAATGGTTTCTCAATCAAATCCCCTTGTTTCTCATATAATTACACACAGATAAAATTTTAGGGAGTAAAAACTTTTTATTCAAAAATAAAGTAAGTAAGGTCTGTATACATTGTCAATACAAAAATGTAAGCATCTGCCACTATGAGTTCACTATGTGTTCCGTTGCAATGCTAGACCTACTAGAGTAAGTTTTACAGGTAAGCAAATGTGTCACGGCTAGGAAAAGGATTTTAATGGCTGATCTTTCTTCTTACTTGAATCAGGTGACTGGAATGGATTCAGCTTAAGACTAAGCAATCACAACTTTGCTTCAATTACTCTCTTTCAGCATACCTTGTGTCATACATTTGATTGATATCTTAGACACATGCAATAAAGAGCTTATGGTAGATTGCAAAGCCCCCAAAATTTCTTGATGGTGCTGGGAACTGATAGTTTTTAGGTAACTGACTTCCTGAATGGGCTGCTATTGTAGGGTTTCTCAAGTCTCAGTGATGTAAAGGAGAAGCCTAACAGATCACCTGTTGGTTCAATTATGCTTTATCTCTCTTTCATGCACTCCTGTAGTAAATAATATATTAACCTGATCCTACCAAAAAATCAACAGGCTGCCTGAGAAAATATCTTACTTGATGTTCACTTGATGGAATTTTAGGCACTGAAGGCTAGAAAGTACTTGGAAAAAATCTAACAATGATCTATCTGTATTAGGATTTTTCCTTGTGATTTTAGGTGCATCGAAAAAAATTTTTTTTATATATAAATGGATTATTTGTTAAAAGAGCAAACTAAGTAACTTTTGATATGTAAATCAACAAAAGAAGAAATAAGTTAAAACTAGTAATACATATTTATCATTATTATGCATATCACTGTGAGTTGTTGAGGTAAGGTCAGATATAGGCAGTGTTTTCATTTACAGCATACCAGTACTCCTAAAAATCCTTCAGTGAGCCACTGATCACATGGTTTCTGCCATGTATAAATTATGATCTTTGGCAACAATAGATTTGACCGGAGGGGATGATGTATACACCTCTCAGTGACCTCTCTACACTGGCTGGCTTTATCCCCTTTAAATATTATACGTGAGGAATATTTAGCAAATGTATTAGCAGTGACTAATACTGCAGTTGCTAATGAATGGCTATATGTTTGTATAAAACATCATAATTAAACTTCCATTTAACAGGAGATAGGTTAGCAAAGAATTTGGATGAACTGCTATCTTATTTACTAAGTAAAATGCCCATATATCGAAAAGAAATAATTCCAAAATTATTGGACACATTATCTTCTCAAGTCCATTTGGTCTTTGAAAATCTATGCTGTATAGCCATTAAATGAAATTTCCTGTCTTTTTCCAAAGGGCATGATACTGCTATGTACCTTTACCTAAATATGATGACGATTAGTGGAGATTGCTCTCACGGATACATTTGTTTAAACACAAAAAGTTTGTATTCTTAATGTTTACCACAAACCCAACGAAGCTGATGATCGGTCTGAAGGTCAGTCAGTTCTTCAATAGTTCTCCAGCTGCACTGGCAGGCATATGCCCGTGTTCCTTTCTTCTTTACCAACTTTGTTCTTAATTTGTGGAATTCTGGCATGTTGTTCCTATTAATAAAAAATGAAGATCTTAGCATAGTGGCTTTGTCTTATCAGAGATGACATGATATGAGAAGAGAGTAGGAGGGATGGTGGTTCATCTCCTACCTCAAATACTCACCTATACCATATTTTTAAAAGCCTGCAATACGGTCAGTGGAAGGCACATAAGAGGCATAAAGACAATAGGCTTCTGATGGGTTAACTATAGCAATTTCTCATTAATAGAGAAAAAGTGCCTGTTTTTTCTATTTGTTGAACTAATACTGTATCTTTCATTTATCAGCAAGATATACTATTAGCAACAGAATAAATGTCTATGCTGCATTAATGTTTATTCATTTTTAAGAGAGACAGAGAGACAGAGCATGAGCTGGGGGAGGAGCAGAGAGAGAGGGAGACACAGAACCTGAAGCAGGCTCCAGGCTCTGAGCTGTCAGCACACAGCCTGACATGGGGCTCGAACTCACAAATTGTGAGATCATGAACTAAGCCAAAGTCGCATGCTTAACTGACTGAGCCATCCAGGAGCCCCTGTCAGTAATGTTAAAACAATTAAATCAATGGGCAGGACCATTATAAAAAATGATAACTATCTGACTTGATGCTACTATAAAAAAAAAAGAAGTTAATTTGTTTAATTAACTGAAAATCAATTATGGTTTTCATGATAATCAATGTATCAAATTTATGTAACAGAAAAAAAGGAAAAATTCAAAATGAAGTGATGAAAAAGTACAAAGCAAAATTATGAAACACAGTATAAATACTAAAAAAAGAGACAAAAAGTGCTATTACTTTTGAGGTCACTGCAATGGAAGGCAGGCTACAAAGTGCCCTCTGGTGGCCAGTGGGCACCATACTCAGTACTGTATTGTACTAAACCCAGGCATAATTTAGGTTTGAACCTAACAAAATCTCAGAGATTTTCCTGGCCAACTTTGTTTTCAGGAAACTGACACTTTGACTAGGTAAGTGTTACAGCAAACTAGGGGAAGAAATGAATAATCTAAGTTTTATCAGAAAGGAAAAAACTCCACAAAACTGTGTTTAATGAAAACTAAGTGGTTAAATGAAGAAAAAAAAGTTCTTTATTCAAGCTGTAATATATTGTGACAAATTTAACATTTGATACTTGACTGAATCCTTAATTGGAGATTTTATGAGCAGGAATCATGAATAGCCAGGAAACTAATTAATGTATTCTGAATTTTTTTAAGGAAGCACATATCTTAAAAGCTTAGAGGGCTCCCTGTTGGGGGGCTCAGTCAGTTAAGCATTCGACTTTGGCTCAGGTCATGATCTCATGGTTTGCGAGTTTGAGCCCTACGTTGGGCTCTCTGCTGTCAGCACAGAGCCTGCTTTGGATCCTCTGTCTCCTTCTCTCTCTGCTCCTCCTCCACTTGTTCTCTCTCTCTTTCTCAAAATAAACAAAAAAAAGCTTAGAAATATAATTTTCTGTAAAGAAAATGATTTAGTAGAAAAACAAAAGAATTTTATTTAGCTATTATGGCAGGATGATCAAATAGAGCTTATACTTCTCTTTGAAAATTCCAGAACTTGTCAAAGCTAGAATACACTATTTCTCTCATCTATAAAATAAGGACAATAAAACAAACCAAGGTACAGACTGATACCACTATAAATGGTTCCCTGTGTTCTGTCAGGCAATTAACGGCATCCTGCAAACGTTTTAACTTGCCTTCTTTGGTGACCACCTACTTGTGCTTTTCTTCAGCTGTGATTCCCTACCCTCCTCAAGTGTTTCATCTTCCCTCCAGTCCTTTACTTTCTGTAGATCACATCCTCATTCAGACAGCTAGGTCATCAAATGTGAAAAATCTTCCATTTCCTAGCTTTCCCCCTGAATACATCACTATTTTACCTCCCTCTACTCAGTCACAGAGGGCTCATCCCAGGATTGATACTACATGCATTCTATTATTCTACACTAGTTTTATAAAAAATTATGGTTTATAATGGTGACATATGGGGGTTACTGACCACTCATTACATTAACCGGAAATTAGTATAGAGCACAGGATTGAGAAAAGTCAGAAATGGCAAAATGGATCTGAAATCACAAGCTAACTTTTCCAACTCTAGAATTAACAAGTGGGCTAACCTGATCTGGGATTTGGGGACTTTACTAGGCTTTATTTGGGTTGGGAAATGTGAAACCTCTCAAATTGTAATTTTTCCATGTACTTGTATATTTGAAGTTTTGTGGAGAGGATTCAAAGTTTTCATAAGATTTTGAAAGCGGTTTGATGTGAGACAGTTTAAAAATAATTCAAGTAGAGAATATTCCTATGGATTTACGTGAGAATGGCTGCCAAAAGAGGTGCAGAAGAAACTCTCACCTTTTTCCTTCTCTTCACTACTGGAGACAGCTGCAATATATTCTGATTACTTGTATCAGAAAATACAATTCTTATTCAGGCCCAGGTTTGGGCGGGGGAGGGGGGGTGCAAAATGCATGCCTTTTATTAGTTTTTAGCTCTTAATTTTTATTTGAAAATGTGATGTACAATTCAGATACATTTTTATAACTTACATCATCTTAAAAATGTTAGGTATGGTGTAAGTATTCAAGAATTTACACACTGTGGGGCACCTGGGTGGCTCAGTCAGTTAAGGGTTTGACTCTTGATTTCAGCTCAGGTCATGATTTCACGGTTCATGAGTTTGAGCCCCGTATCGGGCTCTGCGCTGACAGCGAGGAGCCTGCTTGGGATTCTCTCTCTCTGCCCTTCTACCACTCACACCAGTGCATTCTCTCTCTCTCTGAAAAGAGTCTGCCACTCGCACCAGTGCACTCTCTCTCTCAAAAGTAAATAAACATAAAAAAAAAAAAGAATGTGCAAACTGCAAAATATGAGTAAGACACTATCCTGAGCACAAGGAGGAAGGCAGACGTATACCAACTAAGATTTTCAATCTTCTATTCCAGTGAGTGCTATGATAGGTACAAAGTGCTGTGGAGACACAGGAAAAAACGAAATTACTTCCAAGTTGACAGGAGTAGTGAGGGAATCATGGAAGACACGCAATGAACTGTACCCTGAGGGGCAGTTCAGGTTTAAGTAGATAAATGGTGGGATGGTGGGAAGGTGTCCCAGGACGGGAAGAGCTTGCATTGTCTGAAGAAATGGCAGTACTGAGTACTCTGACGCAGCAAAAATCTTGTGAAGGTGAGAAGTAAACTGGGGAAGGGCAAGGTGGATGACAGACAGATGGGGGCTGGCTTGTGAAGCGTCTTGCTCTGTACTAAGGAACCTGGACATGCTTCCATAAGCAGAAGACTTTTGGGCAAGAGAATGGCACACTCAGAGTTATGCTTTAATCCTCAGCAAGGAAAGGGTGGTCAGAAAGAAGAGAAGGTAGGCAGAAAAATCAGTGAGGAGGCTCTTTCTACACTCCTGCCAGAAGTAACAAATCATCACATAGCCTGACAGCAGATGGAGAGATGAAATGGTCAAGAGGTGGAGGCTACATGATCTTGCCAAGTCCACCAAGAGACGTTAGAGCAAAATAAGAAATAAAAAGGTATACTGGTACGTTTTTTCACAGAGGGAAGTTCTCTGGAAACATACCTGAAAAACAGATAATCGCATGATTTGTCCCACATAAAGTCGTCGTAGCTTACTACCCAGAAATCACATGCTACACAACGCAGATGGTCACAAGCTCTGTTCAGAGAAAAAGAACAGTACATTAAAGATTACTGGTAAAATTAAATAGGGAATTCTGGTGATTTATTAATAGGATACACCACATATTAAGATGACTGAGTAAACAACAGAAAAGTAAAGATTAATGTGATTACATCTTATTTTTTAACTAAAGGACTGATTATTTTTCAGGTAAAAATTTTCAGGTTAAATTTCTGCACATACTTGCAGGTTTGATTTCTGTACAAACCTACATATTTTACTAAGATCTTACATACTGAAACACACACACACATGCATACTGTACAGATATAAGACAGACAAAAGGGATGTGCAGATCTTTTAGTTCAGTGGTTTTCAAATTGTGTCTGAGGGAGATCTTCACTTAGGATAACTTCTTTAAGTTGCTTCCCTTCCTATTGAAAATTCCAGGGGGGCCCCTATCACAGAATTTGCCACATTATATGGAAATAAATCTATCACCCCATAAGCTACTTAAATGCTGGGACAGTATCTTACTTGCTTCAGTTGCCCCACTATTTGGCAATAATGTATTCATTCAGTCACTTAAAAGATATTTACCCAAAGCATACTATGTGTTGGTAATACTCTGTCCTCATGGAGCTTAGATTCTAATGAGAGAAGAAATAAACAATACTCATAATAACTAAATAATATAGTATGTTATAAGGTGAAAAGTGCTTCCAGTTTTTGAAATGATAAGTAGAGTAAATAAAATTGGGAGTATCGGGAGGGAGTGGATTGCAATTTTAAGTAGAGTAGTCTGCACAGGCCTCACTGAGAAGTACATCTGAGCAGGTTCTTTAAAGGGAGTGAGAGGTGGTTAAGAAAACGGGTTAAGAGAAGGTTATATTTAAGAAGCCAGGAAAAAAAGCATATTTTTATGTTGATGGTAAAGATGCAGAGAAAAGAAAAACACTGGTGATACAGGAGAAAGAGGGTAGAATGACTGGAATGACACTTAACAGGTACTAGGTGCTTACTGAAAATGTGAGGAATTGAAATGTCACGTTTCTCAAAACTCATACTACACAGTAAGTTTAGGAGTAAAATGACAATATGTGGAAATACTTATGAACTGCTGCTGCAAACAATTTGATTTGTATAGTGACTGTGATTTACTTTAAAAAAGAAGACATTTCCTCCACTGTTTGAAGTATTTAAAAACTAGAATCAATGTACGGGGTGCCTGTGTGGCTCAGTTGGTTAAGTGCCATACTTCAGCTCAGGGCATGATCTCACGTCTTTGTGGGTTCGAGCCCCGAGTCGGGCTCTGTGCTGACAGCTTGGAGCCTGGAGCCTGCTTTGGATTCTGTGTCTCCCTCTCTCTCTGCCCCTCCCCCGCTCATTCATTTTCTCTCTCTCTCTCTTAAAAATAAATAAACATTAAAAAAAATTAAACAAATGTAGATACACATTTGATCATCTAAAAATTAAAAGGAAATAAAAAGAGGCTTTAAGATACCAAAAACAAAGTGAAAAGACCAGTGGTGATAGAGTGGAAGAAAATATTTTCAACACATTGCTGAATACTTAACGCTATAAAAGAGTGCTTACAAGTGACAACAACAACAAAAAACCCTTAAAAATATATTCAATCTCTCTAATACAGGCATCATAGTATAGAAGTGGAGATAGACTGCCTAGCTTCAAATGTGATTCTACTATTTACTAGCTGTAGTCAAAAAACTTCATTGTGACTCAGTTTCCCACCTATAAAATGGGGGTAATAAGAATACTTCTATACCTCCTAGAATTATTATTGGGACCTAATGAGTTAATACCGGTAAAGTGCTAATAACAGTGCCTGGCATAGTGTTTGTTAAATAGTTAAAAAATAACATAATTAAAATTTAAAGCAACCACAAATAAATGTTTTAATCTAGCACTTTCAGACACTCCTGGTGGGTATGTAAATTGCTATAACCTTTTGGGAAAAATCTTAGCACTATCTTAAAATCAAAATTATTGCTAGCTGTTGCACTAGCAACCCCATTTTTGGGCACCTATTACATATAAACAAAAACATCAGTATATAAGCATTTATCAAGAATCTGTACTGAACTGCAGCACTGCTGAAGTGGCAAAAACAGGATAGCACCTGGATACCTATTAAAAAGGGAAAAGACTGAACAACATGAAATATATTTATACTACGGAATATTAGGTAGCTGGATGATAAAGAGAATTAGATTTATCTATTGACCTAGAGGGATGTCTAAAGTAAGGTGCACAGTTAACATATATGGCATGATCCTATTTTTGTAAAAACAACCAAAAAAATTTCCTATATAGGTGTTTGCAGGTTTGGAAGAACATGGAGAAAAGTGTGGAAGGTTATATACTATGCGACTAACACTGGCTGCCTCAGGGGTAGTGGGAATGGAGGGGAGAGAAGATTATTACCTTTCTCTTCATACATTTTTAAATTTCGTTTTTATTTTTTAAAATAAGCATTCAAGACATCTGCAATTAAAAAATAATAAAAAAACCCCATCATTATATATATTTCCACTTCTCTCTAAAATTCAGATATGGTAACTTCAAAATTGCGAATATTTTTTGTGCTGACAATTTCTTTGAAAATAAATGCTTTAATTTTAAAAATGATTACTCATAAAAAAATAAACACTCAAAATCTATACAAGTTTCATAAACAATTCTGTATTTTCTTTCAAACTGTTAACAATTTATAGGGTTGTATTTGTACATATGGAAATTTAACACAATTACATTCGTACATATTTGAACTTGGGAGTTTGAACGTACAAGTCAGGAAATGCAAAATGATGATTCCCAAAGCTGCCGTAACTTGCTTTCTTATGCATATGTAGTTTATTACATGATTGCACAGAGTGTTAACTTTAATGCCTTAATACATATGTGCAATTTGGCTAAATTATTGCTGTTGCGGGAA
Source organism: Panthera leo (assembly GCF_018350215.1). Taxonomy (NCBI): domain Eukaryota; kingdom Metazoa; phylum Chordata; class Mammalia; order Carnivora; family Felidae; genus Panthera; species Panthera leo. The sequence goes on from NC_056695.1 coordinate 41,860,335, forward strand.
CTATAATTTAGAATCTCCTGACATTTTGTATGTGTAAAATCTCAACCATAATGTTAAATATAGCTTTTTAATTTAATTTAAAATTTAGTAGTTTATTCAAATCTACTCACACTACCACATTTTCCTACAAACACTGCCCTGTGAGAAAAATAAAACTAACTTGCAGCTAAGAAATCATTCTGCTGCTACGATTCACTCTATTAGATCATAATTAGTAGCAGCCTATGAAATAATCCAGTCTTACAAGTAGTTTAAAAAATAGGAGAGTAAAATTCGATCTGGCTTGAAAATAACACTTTGGTTTTATCTATACTTTACTAATGCCACCATGCTTCCTGCTACTACTCTTTCTTCTTTCCACCAACTGGGTAAAAGACTCAAATCTTTACACTCTAAATTCATTCAGCATTACTCCCAAACCAGAGCTTCAGCTAGAAATCAGACAAATAAAACATATGGAAAATTAGACTCAATTTCCTTTATGCCCTTGGCATGTAAATAAGTGCTTATTTTTAGGGCTTAAATACATTTCTCTCTCATAACTATGTACATATTAGAGCACCTCTAAAAAAAAAAAAAAAAGGCATGATTCTAATGAAAGATAAATTGTCAGGATTCTTCCTCCAAAATGTGGAGGGAACTCAAATACCAAGTTGTCACCATCAGCTTTGTCCTTTTGTCCAGTTAGTAAGTATAATCTTTACAATTTTAAAGATGTTCATGATGGGAATACCCAAAATACAGTCCAATATAGTCTTTTGCTTAGACTCTGGTTCTCAGTTAAATCCTGTCAGATATGCACAGCGGACTAGGAAGCCTTGATGTTTGGCAGTTGGAAAATGACAGTAGCAGCAATAGAAAAAACATCCAAGATTCATCCCTTTTGCATATATTACATGGTCTTCTGCAAACTGGTATACTAGAAAGCATCATAGGCCAAGAACACGTTACATATTTGAGTCCTTGATTTGTAATAATTTTTGTGACCTTGGCAAGGCACATTACTTGGGGTGTCATTCTTGACAATGTTCTCTCTTAATTCCCATAGCCATTTAAACACTGAGTTCTGTCAGTTCTAGATTCTAAATAGCATAGACATGACACCTTTTCCCTACAGCTACTGTCACCACTCAGGTTACAGCTACCATCACTGTCTCTTTCCTGGAGCCCCATAACTACTACCTGCTGACTGGTCTCCTGGTGTCCTCACCAGTCTTGTCCCTCCAACTTCTTATCTATGTTCCATTCAGCAGCCAAAATGACTTCCTTTAGCAATACAAATACGATTGTCACTCCATCTGCTAAAAACAAAATCCAGTCCCCCTTCCTCAAACAAACAAAACAACTAATGGCTTCCACTGCATGTATCAATACATTTTCTAAAATCCTCCAGAGGGCTACAGGACCCCAAACAAAAATGTCCCTCAACTACCTTGCCAGCCCCATCAAGAACCATTCTCTCCCCCACTCACTATGCTCCAGCTCACCTGGCTGTCCTGTGCTACTCCAAAACTCCTTCCCAGCTCAGGGATCATCTAACACCATGTGCCCTCTGGCTCTAATGGTCTCCTCTCTTTGCTAATTCATTTTTCATACTCTAGTCTGGTTAAATGTTATTTGCTTAGGGAAGCATTCTCTAACCCTTCCTATTAACTGGGTGCTAATTATCTATGCTTATAGTACCCTGCACTTTCCCTTCAAATTATGTATTACATGGAAATTAAATACTTATTTGTGGAATTACCTATTTAAAGTCTTTCTTATCTAGACTGATAACTCACTGAGGGCAGAGAAGTGTGCATTTATTTATCACTGACAACCTAGGACCTAGTAAACAGGTGGCTAATATGTGTTCAATGAATTTGACACCAGTGTCTCAACTTCCTAATTTATAAAATGGGGTTAAAAAATCTTGCTCTCTTTGCATCCTGGTTTTTTTCCTGTGGAGTTGAACCAATAAGCATATTTAAAACAGTGCTCTGGACAGCATAAAGTACTTCACACATAAAATGTTTTACATGCATATGAACAGGTCTATCCTTACCCTCCTGTGGGTATAGATCTGTGTTATGAAGAGGATGGTCTATGAGGGTATCTTTGTAATGGTAAGGAAGAAAAGATCCATGAATATAAACATTTATCTATGCATATATATGCTAACAGTATGTGTTTTTTCCTTTTGTAGCTGTGCAGAAAGTAGGAAGGGGTTTGATGGATATTGGCATGCTCATGGGTCAATATTATCTAATAGGATCCTCCAGGTATAAAAATAGGCTGTTCTTTTGTCTACTTAAATTCCATCTGGAGCAAGACTCTTCTGTGCTAGAACCAAAGTACATGTAAAAAACACTATATAAAAGAAAATCTTCATGAAATATTTACTTTTTGGAAGTGAACCAGAATGTATTATCTTAGAGACCATTTGTAAAATCAGAAGACACCTGTAAGTAAACACTGATACATATTTCCTGAGATAAAATGGAAAAGTAGTAGGAAAATATAGGATTAGCAGCACTGCCATTTGAGAAAGACCCACAAATAATTGCAAACTATTACTCAAAGTATCTTAGCTATGTTTTGCACCATCGGCATACTCTAATGTACCATTGCATTTAATCCTCACGATATCTCCATGGAGTATGTTCAGTTTTTACAGGTGAGGAAAATGAAGTTTTAGAAGATAGATCCCTTCTCTCAAGGCTTCCCATCTCGCAAGTGGCACAGTGAAGGATCTGAACTCAGGCATTCTGCCATCAGGGCCCTTTCTCTTCATGCTCTGCAGGGGTCATCATTTGCTTCTTTACCAGTTCCTCTCCTGGATAGGGTTGTATGTATGTATGTATGCATGTATGTATGTATTTATTATTTTTGGCATCTAGTATTTAGCATAAGGGCTGGGACATGCTGGGCATTTTAAGAATATCATATAAAGAAAAGAAAAAAGAAGCTCAAATAGAATGAGAAAAAAATTTGTAGATAAGCAAAGACAGCAAGGACATACATTAGAAAGGACAGTCATTCTAGAAAAAGGAATAAATATGAAAAACATTCAGAGGCAGAAAAATGTAAGTGGAAAGTAGAGGATAACAAATGTTCTGGTGGAAGTGAAGTATCCTAACCCGGCTTTTACTGGAGGTGAAGCCAGGAAGAACACGATCTGGCAAAGCAAATAATGACTCTAGAGTTAATGTGAGATGAATGGTAGCTTTCATTTTCCCTCTGAACAGGGGAGATGTGCTCAAAAGAATATGTTAGGGATATTATCCTTCATGTTATATATGGGTGAAGCTAGAGAAGAAGGAGTGGGTGGTAACGGGGAAACTACTGCAGTTCCTAGGTGATCTGAGAGAAGCTGGGGTTGGAGGGAGTGTGGTCTGGAAACACGGAGACAAGTCCCAGTGGCTCCACATGGGTAAGTAAGGACTGCCAGCAAGCAGACTGTACTCTTCTGTGAGGGCCAGCTTGTGTTTCTAATTCTTTGAATAGATGGCCCTCAACGCACAATGATTCAAGTGCTATTAATTGTTATTTACAGCCCTTACAGCAGACAGCACCCTGGGGGACTTCTAGTAGCCCATCTGAGCCATTCTGCTGCCTGGTGTTTCCAATACAGGGTTCCCCACACTCCCAACCTCCCTTCAGTCCCATGGCCTTTCTTTCTAGGCTTCCTAGGATCTAGGCCAGCACCATTACAAACCCTCCTACAATGACGTTTTAGATCCCACTTCTATTATTCAATATAACCATTATTCCTCCTAAAATGTGGTCAACATGCAATTATATATCTCATTCTTTTTTTTCTTAAAAAATTAACAGAAAGTAGAAAAGTGTTTTAGAAATGACTAGACAAAATATAATAATCTAGACAAACAGGCCTCTGCAAAAACAGAATCAACAGTCTCAGGACAACAGAAAGATATGCTTAAACCAATTTGTTTCCCTACATTATGACAATGATGATGGACTATGCTAGCAGTAATGGGGTGGGTGGTATCAGGACCATAAGACTGTCCTGAAAGAAGTAATGAATGAGACAGTGGGTGTAAGGGGTGGGGAAGAGACAAAGAAAGGAGGGTTTCTGCTTTTTAAGCATGTAAAATCAAGCGACTATGTTTGAGAACTTTCTGGGTACTGAAGACCCAGCTTTCTTATGCTGTTTGGCCAAGATAGTGGGTAACACATCATGTAGCTGCACGGACACATTTGCCTGTCTCATCCACTGGCTTCTACTGCCCAGAAGGCAAAAATGGCAAGGCGGAAGCTCTCTCTTGGTGTCCTGTGGAAAGCAGACTTGGATGGGAGTGAACCAGGCACTTCAAGTGGGGCTTAGAAATGGGCATCAACACAATGAACAGCACACACCCAACATCACAGCTGTCAACAGCTATCGCCCAGAATAACAAACATTTCAGTACAGTGTTCTTAACCTGACTCATAAAATACACCTCTCATTACAAAACAGTTGGATGCCAAGATGAGAAGAGCTACATTTTAAGGACAGGGTATCAACTGGGAAAAACCTAGTTAAGAAAGATAATCTATTTCTGACCTCCTACCTCTGTGAAGTATTTGTTCCAATTCCACATGGAGCAGTGCTTCCACCAAGGTACACTGGGCTGCAGCTAGACGTGTTCAATAGATGGGAGAAAAAATTACAATAAAAAAACATGAGAAGTGAGTTTGGCCTCATTGACTCTATATACTTGTAATCAAATAGTATATTTTCCTGATCAGGCTAACTTTCAAAGAAGAGGTATTTATTCCAGGATCATTGTGTTATTGGATATAACCTGTACATTCCGGAAAACTCAAGGAGTTAAAATGAGTCACAGAAAAATGTGTTTGCCAAATAATATAAGGGACAAAGTAAACACTGAAGAATATAACAGAACATTAATTTTGAGGAACTGTTCACACTTATTTTTTTTTTCATGTGGCAGAAAATTATTTACAATGCAATAATCTTCCATTCAAGTTCTTTTACACTGTGGGGTCACAGACCGTAAGAACACCGAAGATATTGCTATTGGTCTTTCTCTTGAAAACCAACCAGTGCTTTGTTGTTCAATGTCACTGTTGTTTAAATGCTTACAAAATCTACTAGACTATGCTCATAGTGTTTGCTCACTAGTGTGTATAATTCACTAAAGCAATCTCAACTTACCTTTTACCAAGGCCTTGAATGGGAGCTCTGACAGATGTGTTACCTGAAGATTTAGATTTTAATTTCTGTTAAAAAAACAAAACAATAAAGGCCAAGGGTAACTTGAAGAATTCTAACATAAAATCTAATATTCTTTATTTTATAACAAGAATATTTTTTAAATGACTTAAATAAAAATTTTGTATAATTTTAAAGTTACTGAAATAAAAACAATGATCAAAACCTTTTAAAGGCAAAAGGGAAGTAGACCTCCCTAAGGAATTTGTAAATTACTCAGCTTTTAGTCTAGGAAACTGATATACTGCCATTATTAGCATGCTAAGATTTAGAGTCACTTTATAACTCTTCAGTTAATACTAAGTTCAATGATTTAATATGAAGGACCTGCTATTTAAAACTTCATCCTGGAAAAATTCAATTGAGGAGGAAAAAAACCTCAGACTCATTTTTAAAGGCTGTAAATGGTACTCACCTGAACTGAAAATAAACTAACCAAACTCCTGGGTAACTTCAGAAATATTAATTTTGATCAAATGGAATGGTACCAACCAATAGACATTCAAGGAAATTGTAGAACTACCTAGTTACAACCATACAGTAGTTCCTATATGGTTACATAACATCATCATTATTAGCAAGCATTTATTAAGTGTTAACTGGTATATGGTACCAAACAACATAAACCAACCACATACCAGGACCACCGCCAAGGAAAGGAAGTAAGATGGAGAAAATGCAATTTAAACTATGCAGAGACATGCCTTTATTTTACCTAGTAGGTGAGGAAATTTAACGGAGGCAGAAGTATTTTGTTTCACTATTTCTTTTTTATTTGATGTTAAACAGAACTGGAAAAATTTTTGATGCGTGCCTAAAAGATAAAAACGTGGATGAGTCTTTTTTTTTTTATTTGGGGGAACATGTTTCATGTACCATCCAGGCTTGCACGCACAGTATTTGTTGTTCTCGGGCTTTCTTGTGTGGGTCTGAGAGCAGTTCAGAAATTCAATAGGAGTGAGCAGTGGGGGAGGAAGCAGTGCTCTCTTCTCTGGAAGATGAGCTGCTAAGAATAAGGTGGGCACAGATACCTCTTCAAAGACACCTCTCTTCCTCACCCAATCCATGTTTTACATAGATCTGCCCTCCTCCAGAAGTTTATTTAGATTGTTTTTTCCCCTCACGATCTGGAGAACTGGATACAATAACTAAAAAAAAGGAGTATCAGAAAAAATGCAAAGAAGTTCATCTACCCACAATTGTAGAAATTATTATTTCAATTTAGTGTATTAAAAAAATTTTTTTTTTTAACTTTTTTTTTTTATTTATTTTTGGGACAGAGAGAGACAGAGCATGAACGGGGGAGGGGCAGAGAGAGAGGGAGACACAGATTCGGAAACAGGCTCCAGGCTCCGAGCCATCAGCCCAGAGCCATCAGCCCAGAGCCATCAGCCCAGAGCCATCAGCCCAGAGCCATCAGCCCAGAGCCTGACGCGGGGCTCGAACTCACGGACCACGAGATCGTGACCTGGCTGAAGTTGGACGCTTAACCGACTGCGCCACCCAGGCGCCCCACAATTTAGTGTATTTTAAAGCCAAAGCAGAGAAGTATTTCCGTCTCCTTCTGAACTGTCTTGAATTAAAGAGATAGTACCTCACATACAGATACATGTCCTATGGTACTTAGTAACAAATTGTTCAGATGATCCTTGAATAACAAGAACATCATGCAGTTTTATCCTACTATTGATTAAATTAGCATTGCTATTTGGCATTTATGATGCAGTCTTGTTTGCAGAGTACTCATCATTCTTACTATGTTGATATGTTAATCAACAGCCTATTTGTTTGATATGTTTGATTTGATATGTTAATCATCAGCCTATTAATTTACCATCTGCTTATGAACAGAAAATGTTAAATTTAGAGAAATAAAGATCTTAAGCTCTATACTAGTCATTTGATTTTTAGTCTGGCTACCAAAAATAAAAGTGGCTCTTACCTGTATCCTTACCACCACCACTGCCTAGTAATTTTCCCCCTTAAAAAAAAGCCTCTTTGAGGGGCGCTTGGGTGGCTCAGTTGGTTGAGCGTCTGACTTTGACTTTGGCCTGGGTCATGATCTCACAGTTTGTGAGTTCGAGCTCTGCACTGACAGCTCAGCGCCTGGAGCTGCTTCAGATTCTGTCTCCCTTTCTCTTCCTTCCTCAGCTTGTGCTCTCTCAAAAATAAACAAACATTAAAAAAGCCCTCTATGATAATATATTTTTCTTTCTTTTTTTTATGTTTATTTTTTGAGAGCAAGCAAGCGAGCGTGAGCACACAAGCAGGGGAATGGCAGAGAGAGGGACAGAAGATCTGAAGTGGACTCTGTGACTGATAGCAGAGAGCCTGATGTGGGGCTCCAACTTATGAACCATGAGATCATGTCCTGAGCTGAAATCAGGAGTCAGATGCTTAACTGAGCCACCCAAGTGCCCCTGGTATTATATTTATCTCTTAGATTTTTTTTCCCTTCGTGGTCCTTGTAATTTAGACTTCCATCTGGCCTCCTTCTCTTAAATTTCACAAATGTATTTTCACCAAACCAGTAAAAATTAATGTATACAGACTCTCATCCACTGCTGGCCACAATAGAAATAGTATAGTCACTTTAGAAAACATTTTGGCAATGGGTAGAAAAGTTGAAGATAAGCACACCTTATGACCTAGCAATTCCTCCTCTAGGTTTGTACACCCTAGAGAAACTCTCGTACGTGGATAAAAGAAGCCATGCAAAGAATATTTGAAGAAGCAATGTTCCTAAATGCAACAACTGGTCACAATCTAAAGGTCTATTACCAGGGAAGTGGGTAAACAAACTGTGGCAGAATTACATAATGGACTATTGTACATCAGTTAAAATGGTTTAGGATTATATAAGTATGTAATTAAAATATAAAAGTATAGATGGAAAGGATAGGTTACCTGTGGGAAGGAAGGCAGTAGAGTAGGATTTGGAGTTCTTAAACTATAATTTTTATTTCTTTAAAAATAAATCCAGAGAAGCAAATATGACAAAACATTAAGATATGTTCACTATGGGTGGTAAGTATATAGCTGGCTGTTATATTATTTTATAAGCTTTTTATAAAGTTGATAGATAGAAAAGCACTTAAACATTAAAATACAAACAATGTACTCATTGTACATGTTCATGGGATAACAGCAATGTCATTGCATCTGAAACATTAAGCATATTTCTATAATTAAAGCTGTTTTCAATCTTTTATTTATTTTTATTTTGTTTTTAGAGAGACAGAGCACGGATAGGGGAGAGGGGCAGGGAGACAGGGGTAGAGGGACACAAGAGACAGACACACAAGAGAAGAACACAAGAGACAGACAATCTTAAACGGGCTCCACATGGGGCTCAATCCCACAACCCCGGATCATGACCTGAGCAGAAATCAAGGATCTGATGCCCAGGTACCCGTTTTCAGTCTTTTAGAAAAGTGTTCTTAGAGTATACAAATAAATGTAAGAAACCTATTTCATCTGTGAGCTGACTTCTGCTCTATCAGCTTTTCTAGTTTCATTCTTGCTGAGAAATGCTGACAAATGAACAGCGAAACACATACTGAGAGTTTTTAGTATTTTATTTTTTCTATAACTCTGAGTAGAATAATTCCTTTAAAATAATTGTATTTCTCAGAATTCAAAGGACTACAGATACTTGTGCATTCTATACATTTACAGACTATTCTAAACATGTCTTGAAATAATGAAAGAATTACTGCACATTTATAATACTTGACTTACAAAAGGTTTTTTGTCAAAGTTGGGCTCTTCAAATATTTCACTAATAAGACTGTCAAGATCATCTTCTTTTGCAAATGTTTCTGTTGATCTGAAAACAAAACAGCTGAAGCTTAAGTGCAGATAAAGTCAGTCAGTATCAGAAGAATTTTGTCTAATTGGTTTATTATTAGAGTTGATAACAGGAGGATAAATGTGACGTTAATTATTTTCCTTCTATAGACATAGTTGAAGACTGTTGACACAAAGATGCAGTTTATCAGGTACAAATTCACATATGTACTTTACTATTTCACACTTAAAATAAGACATTTAAAGCTATATTCAAGAGAAAGCTGGGCATTACCTTTCTAAATTACATCAACCACTTATTTAAAGAACACAAGATACGTACAATTATAAGTAGAACCTGAGAATTATAAACAAAGATAATTTTAATTAGTCTTTCTAATTGTTTCCCTAAGAGTTCCATTGTAAGTCAATAACCATATCTCTTAACTACAGGAGCTGAATGTTATATAATCAAATGATCTATATCTATCTATCTATCTATGCTATCTATCTATCTATCAAGAGCATTCACTTGACAGAATATCTCAACTACCTTTCTACTTTGTGCAGGGAAAGCCATCACAGGATTATTGATATGAACTGTTACTGCACAAAACTCTGTAATAGCTAACATTTACTGAATACTTACTATATAGATGAAGAAGCAGGGACTGAGAAATTCAGAAACTCACCCAAGATCATACAACTAGTGGGAAGAGAGGTTTGGAATTCAATCTAGGGCAGTCCGCACACCTAATGCTAAACAAGAGGAACTCTTTTGAGAGTTTGTTACAGATGCTTTATATCAACTTCATAACTTCATTAGACCATTAGAGTATATATTTTAGAAGATAAGTTTACTCAGACTGATTTCAGAAATGTATCTACTCTGAAAATTCTTTTATTTATTTATTTATTTATTTATTTATTTATTTATTTATTTTAGAGAGAGAATCTTCAGCAGGTTTCACACTCAGCACAGAGCCTGATGTGGGGCTCGATCACATGACCTTGGGATCATGACCTGAGCTGAAATCAGGAGTTGGATGCTCAACCAACTGAGCTACCCAAGTGCTCCTGAAAATTCTTAACTTCAGGATTATAATCCTTCTTTGTTATTGCCTGAAGTAATTAACCCAATGTAAGAAAATCCAGACACTGAATGTCTGATTCCATCTATCTCCAGGCTTTGCCTATTCAGTTGTTCCCTCTATAACTTTTACCCTTAAATTCTTCCACTCTATACTGGCTTGTTCCCTTGACTTACAAATATATACAGGACTCCAAAAATTCTCTTGAGCTGCCACCCTCTCACTCACTCCTGAAGTCTATATCCATTATTTCTACTCTCTCACAAATATATGGGATGGTGATCTGGGTGAAGGTTTCTCAAACATAGAACTACTGACATTTGGGACCACATCACTCTTTGGTGTGTGTGTGTGTGTGTGTGTGTGTGTGTGTGTGTGTGGTGGTGGTGGTGGTGGTGGTGGTAGAAGCAGGGCTGTTGTGCACTGCAGGATGTTTTACAGCATCCCTAACTTCTACTCAATAGATGCCAGTAGCATACCCCTCCCCAGTTGTGACAAATATGCCAAGACATTGCCAAATGCCCTTGAGTGGTAAAATCATCACTGGTTGAGAGCTACTGACCTAGTTTAAACTTTTTAACCTCTCTGAACCTCAAATATTTTACCTGTAAAAATGAGATCTAGATAACTATTTAAGACTTTTTCCAGGTTTAATATACTGTCTCTGGCCTCTACATCCCTCAACTGTAGTGAAACTTTTCTCTCAAATGTCAACACTGCCTACATCACTAAATTTAATGGCTGTTTTCAGTTCCACCCCCATTTAATCTTTCAAAAATGCCCAAGGCTGTGAGGCCTTGGCCAACTCCTTCAATTTCTTTTATGACAGCAGGTTGCTAAGTTGTTCTCCTGAAATTCTCTCCTCCTTTAGTTTTTAGGATATTCACAGTTTCAAGAATCAGATGCACTCAAACTTTATGAACCCAATAGAACTACTAGAGATCCACACTTACATAAGAGTCTGGTCTGTTATACCATTTCATGATGCATACAATTGCCTATGCTTTATTATAGAAATGAAAAAAAGAAGAAAAGAATGCCATTATTTCAGTGAGAACTCATACAAATTTTAATGGACCCTATAATACTTTTTTTTGGTCTTTTGATGCTATAATACAGTAATCTTTTTTTTAGTTCATTTACTTATTTTTTTAGTAATCTCTACATCCAACATGGGGCTTGAATTCATGACCTCAAGATCAAGAGTTGCATGCTTTTCCAACTGAGCCACGAGGCATTCCTATAATACAATAATCTTTTTTTTTTAATGTTTTTTAATTAATTTTGAAACAGAGAGAGTCAGAGCATGAGCAGGGGAGGGGCAGAGAGAGAGGGAGACACAGAATCCGAAGCAGGCTCCAGGCTCTGTGCTGTCAGCCCAGAGCCTGATGCGGGGCTCGAACCCACAGACTGTGAGATCATGACCTGAGCCGAAGCCGTATGCGTAACCGACTGAGCCACCCAGGCGCCCCACAATAATCTTAATCAAAGGTTAATAAACACTTATTGGTCCCCCCCAACTTGGCTTCTTATATTCTAATCTTGATTAAAGATACAGTTTTTGTCAAAAGTAAAAGGCATACTCTAAAATATATATATATATATATATATACACACACACACACACACACATAAACAGTTGAGACCCAAATTAAATGTAAACGGTATATATAAAAGCTTAAATCTAGATCTACAATATCCTGGTAGACCTGGAAATATGACCTTGGGCAAGTAACTTTTACTTAGTTTGGTCAGTGAAATGGGGATAATAATATTATTTACCTCACAGGGTTGTGGATATTAAATGATATGACACATACAAAGCACTTAGCATATATAAATGACTCAATAAATGTTGGCTATTATTATAGCTATCATCTAGGAGGTTATGATATTATCTATAAATATTCCCATCTGTATCATCCTGAACCACTTTAGTCCTATTGCAGTTCAACCCAGTTTTTTTTTTTTAAACTAACCAGTCCTTCTCTTTATCATTTTGAATACTTCAACAAATTGTATAGGTTTTGACCTCTTACATAAGCAGTTGTTCCTGGTATCCAGATGTAGCATGGTCATTTATTATTTGTGGAGCTATCATTTTAAGAGACAATTTCAGTATTTTAACTCTTATAAGGGGAAGAGATACTGGCTACATTGCTGTACAATTGACAGGTAGTCTGTTAACAAATTCATAATATAAATAGGTTCCTAATTTTTTTTAAACATTTAAAAAAATTTTTTATTTATTTTTGAGAGAGTGAGAGACAGAGTGAGAGCAGGAGAGGAACAGAGAGAGAGGGAGACACAGAATCTGAAGCAGGCTCCAGGCTCTGAGCAGTCAGCACAGAGCCTGACATGGGGCTCAAACTCACGGACTATGAGATCATGACCTGAGCTGAAGTCGGACGCTCAACGACTGAGCCACCCAGGTGCCCCGGTTCCTAATTTTTAGTATCAGTTTTGGCTCATGATAAAATTTTAATGTTTGACCTCATATACCAGGTAGGGACTGTATTTGGTTTTAGGTTTAGGGCCTTTGCTGCTGTTTTTTGCATAATTTACCTTTACAAGTACATGGCCAGATGAAAAGTTTTAACACACAAATAACAGCAGTACTGGTTTGCTACAGCTTTTATAAAAGTATTACTTAAAAATTTGATGTAGTAAGATGGGGTGGGATGCTAGAAACATTATGGATGGATTTTAGTAGTTCAAGAACAGGCCATGGAGAGGCATAAAGGACCCGTTTTTAAAGAGGATCCACCTTAGCAGCCCTTTCTATTTTGAGCAGCATGCTCCAAGACATCCTATCCATCTGCATGCTAGCTCTCCTAAGATGAAGGCTTTGGAAAGCTCTTTGATAAATTCTCTCCATCCCCCAAAGGAATGAATAAAAAGAACCAAAGAAATTGCAAAATAACATTGCTGTGGAATGTGGACGGTGGGATGTACTGGGAATGAGTACATAAGACCTCCAGCATACAAGGCAAAAATATATAAATTAACGAGTGATATTTGCATAACTGTTCAGTCAAATAAGTATTAGCCCCTTCAAAGTAGTCATTTTAGTTGGCTCTACATTTGTTTTTTTAGAATACTGCCCAGTACTTAACTAATTTTTAGAATTTGTTTCTGAACTTTAGAATCTTTTCAATGTTTTTATCTTCTGAGGGTCAATTTTTATAAACAAATGTCACTAGAGGTTAGGTCGGATAATTTGGGTACCAATGTTGGGTAAATACTTCTGGGAAATCATGCACCTGTACATCAAGGCCAAACAAAACCAAACTACAGACTCAGACATAAATTGACAAGAATGACTTTCTTGAGTTGTTCCAAAGCTGCCTCTGTGTAATTACACAAACATTTCCAACATAGTCACTACAGAGATTCCCAGGTCATCACTTTGAAGGGCAATATTCATTCTGACACAAAAATTTTGACTTTTTGGGATTGAGGAAAAAGAAGTCTTATTATTTCACGATTATACAGAATCAAAAAGATGGACAAATTTGAAAGGTAGTTTTTAGGATCGAAACCCAGAATACTTAAGAAGTCTCCTGAAATTTCAATTTGGATGCCTGAGATTCCCTGAGACCCTTACCTGGGGGCCACTGGGAGAAGATAGGTGGCTGTACTAACATTGTATTTACAATAATTAACTATTTATCCAAAATTTAATATTACTCACTTCTCTGAGTTTAAAAAAAATGAGCTAATGATGACACAGTATAGAACGGAATCGTTTTCTCGAACAACCGGCCCAAGGATTATTCTGCCTGGGGAATTGGGTCAGAGGCGATAGACTGAGGTTCTCTGCACGAACGAATCTTACAGTGGGATGAGGACTCACGCTAAGGCAAACACCCTGGTCAGAGTGGCCCTCTAGGGCGGGTCTCAGGAGAGGACCCCAAAGCTGCACCTCGCACTCCCCCGCTCCATTTGGGCCCCCGGGACCTGTCTAGGTGAAAGAGACTGGCTGAGGGCTCTCACGGGCGGATCGCTGGTCCTTGCTAAGAAATGCCCAAATCCTCTCGGACAGGGAATTGACGTGTATGCTGCCCTAGGAGTGGGAGCTGAGGATCTCGGCCCGACTAGGGAGAGGAGCTGGAGATCGTGGGCAGCGGGCGGCTTTAGGGCGTGTAGCAGGCTTTACCAGGACAGCTCACCCCTCCCGCCTGTTAACCTGAGATTCTCTTTCGCTTCGGCTTGGTTCCGGTCGTTGCTGAGGATGCCGCCGACGCAGCCTCTGGGCCGCTCCACCATGCCCAGTCTGAGTGGGTCTGGTCTGCAAAACTTGGACTCGACCTCATCCAAGAGCTCGTCCAGGTCCTTCGCCATCTTGAATCGTTACGTCTTTCTCCCGTTCACGTCGCGACAGCGCCGGGTGGTTTCCAGGGGCAACGCGAGGATATTACAGCTCGCGCTCTCGCTCGCGGCCACTCCCGCGCATGCGCTTGTCGTCCCAAGGCAGCCCAGGCGTCCGAGAGGCCGGGACGCTGACGCGCTCGCGCAAAAGGGCGCAGGGGGTCCTCGAGTCCTGTCGGAGCTGGCCAGCTCGCGGGGCCGGAGGTCGGAGCTGTACCTTTTTGCGCGACCTCGCGACGCTTTGCTTTTCTTCGCTCCATATTGGCGTGTTTTGTTCCGTCTCCCCCTCCTGGGCTCAGGTTGTAACACAATCACGCGACACCCTAGCTCCCTCACGCGCTCCTTTTACGGTCCCACTGGGGTCCCCATTGTATTCCAACCGTTCAAAATTCCTTAAATAATCTGCGGGTAACACTGGGAAGAACTCTCCGAAACGAAAACAAGTATCGGCAGCAAAAGTTCACCTTCCCGTAGTCGGCAGGATTCGAACCTGCGCGGGGAGACCCCAATGGATTTCTAGTCCATCGCCTTAACCACTCGGCCACGACTACTGCTGCTGTTAATTTTGGCAGTGAGATCTATGTAGACTCTTCACACGAGTGTGTACAGTGTAACAGGTATGTTTGGATCGGGGAGAAAAACCATTCAAAGCTGTTCTGTCAGATAAAAGCGTATTTGAATGTTATGGTTCTAATTTATCTTTTTGAGGGATTCTTAGAGGATATCCCGTCCAACTCTTTTCTATCAGAAAAAACTGAGTTCTAGTATGACTTCTTAAGTTAGAGTCAGAAAACAGGAGGGAGCTAGGAAAGCCTGGTACTATAACGTACACCTGCTTTCTCAGTAATGGAGCCGTTTCCGGGACGGAATCTGGAACCTAGGGGCTCTGGCCAGCTCTAGGCTTCCTTGCCTGGCTCCCAGTTCCTTCCTTACACTTCTCTCTTGTACAGATAGCTCCCAGGAATTTCTTTTCATGCACCAGACACTAGAATGCTATTATTACTCACCGATTTAAATTCACTACGCAGGATCAGACTGTCCCATTGTGCCCTAAACTTAAAGAGTGTAATGCGTGATACAAATATAAGGTGTTGTCATTTAATGGTATCCCTGTAAATACTACTCACAGTGTAACCCTTGGAATCCCTGAAAATAGTTTGATCCAGGTGATTTAGTAGCTTCATTTATTTGGTTTGTTGTTTGTTTAAAATGTCTTTAATGTCCCTGAAGAACAAAATGCAGTGGTGTGCTGGAGCCAATGGTACCTGCTCACTAGAGCCCACCTTTATATTTTTATGAATTTTGGGAGCCAATTGTTAAATGCAACCATTAATTAGAACTAAATTATATAAACTTACAATTAAAATAATGACACTAAAAACAACAGTAATGCTCAAAATTCACCATAGTCTAGTTATTTCCCCACATTTTATTATAATTTATGCTGTTGAGATTAGTTATGTCTGTGAAATATACAGAGGTTGTTACGGTGAATCTCATGCAGGGATATCACTTTGGGTAGTTTGAAATCAGCCTTCATGGGTGTAATAACACCAGGGAAATTGCAAATGCTATAAAACATGGCTTTTTCCTCCATAAGAGCTGATTGTCAAGCATCTACCAGCAACTACTAATGTTACTATCAGACCAACTGAATATTCCCAGCAAGGCAACACTCCTCTTATCCGTAGGGCTGCCCTGCTTATTCTCCCTGCAGCTTTGTTTTAGCCATAAGAATCCTGACATACTGTCTGATTTTCTACTCAGTTCTTTAAAGTTCCCCTCCCTTGCCCCCCCTCCAAGTTGCCTTACTAGGTGATTGTACTCGGAAATGGCCTCCAGCAGAAAGACAGGAGTAAGCCATTTGATACTGAAGTTGCCCTTGCAACGTGGGTTCCAGGGGGAGTAATGCACAGTCGCCATCCAGTTTAACAGGCTTAAATTAATGATTTGATTTCTCTCTAGAAATGATGACATCTGAGGTGGTAGGGCCAATAGTTGAAAGATCTATTAGCATGTAGAAGATTTGCATGAAGGACCGTGAAAAGTTAAAAATGGAAATGCTTGTAGTTGTGTGTTTTGTTTGTTATGAATATTAGAAAAAATTGGAGCTTGTTTCCATCTTCTTCCACTCACATCCTCATTTTAATAAAATACCACGTATGGATAGATCATCCAGAGGTTGGTGCTTTCAGAATTTTGCTTACAGCTCATTCAACTCTCCATTGGGTCTCTTGACTTTAGTCATGTTGTCTTTCTGGTTTGCCTTAGAGAAAAGTTCAGTGTTTACAAGGAGAAATGTCACATGTCACATATGTGTGTGGCTATGTGATAAACTGTAAATCATAGAGAGTAGACTATTAAAAATCTCTAGGTGTCAGGAGTGATACCAGGTGTGCTTCAGTGGACTGTAAACAATGGAAGTGGATGTACACGATGAATGTATACGTAGCTTTAGAAGATTCTACATTCATGCAAATCATATTAGATTAAAAAAACTATTATATATATATTTTTGGTATTTTCTTTTTGTTTTCCAAAGTGAGGAATCTTATTTATTATTTCTATAGTTGTTAATATGTGTAGACAGTTATGTAAATCCTTGTCCCCTAAGTCTTTCCTAGTTTTGGAAAGCGTAGTGTCAGATGTGTCGTAAGGGAGAATAGCCAAGTGTCTTCAGATGATACAATTATTAAACATGGTAAAAGGAGCATGCTGTGTATTATTACATTACTTAGTATTCCAAGGAAGTATTTTAGGAAAAAAGTGTCCAAAATAAGAAAATAAAGCCCTGTTGGCTTTTCCAAGTAACTGAAGAAAGCTCTGAGCCTGCCTTCTTGCTAGCACTGTTCTAAATGAGTTAGGGGTGGTGATACAGCTGGTTCTGTTGTCCCACACAGCTCCAGGCCAACCTCTTCAGTTACAAGGTGTTTTATAATCCTCCTGGCCATTCACATAATGAATTGCAAGGCCTCTTTAAATTCCCATGTACTTGAGTTTAATTTCCCCAGCCCTGCTTTTCACCCACACACCCCAGACCTTCTAAATGAACATCCACTGTTGCCCAATGACAGTGGTGCGAGGGGAGGCATCCTCCCAGAACATTTGCCAGCCCCCCAGCAGCTGATGCTGTGGAAGAAACAGAACAGCATTGAGGCAGCTCCGGTTCTTTTAAGTGGTCCCTGAGTTAGGCCTCGATGTCGTGTAGGTAAATTCAGTCCAGAACACGCAGGATCTTTATTGGAATTTGCCCATTCTACTCTCACAGCTGTGGAGAGTTTAGACTAATCACAACCCTCACTGGGATACTATCATCTTCATAATTTGAAAAAGGATCAGGAGCCTGCAGGCTTGGAACATCTTGAGAAAACTCTGGCCCCAAAATACATCATCACACGTGGGGGACACCACTCACAGCATCATTGCAGAGGGCTTAAGAATGCTGAAATCAAGTATTTCTCTGGCGTGATTTCAAATGGCCTGAGAAATCTGAGAACTGCTTTTTTTTTTTAATCTTTAAATCTTTTTTTACTGCAAAACAGATTCTTTCCTCTTCCATCAACCCTGTTGCTGTCAATGTGTCCGATGTTAGGTGCCAGAAATGAGCATAGCCTCTTAATGATAACAATGCCAAGGTTAACATGGCCACCAGGGGCTCTCTCAGAAATCTGTTAGGGTGTATTTTGATCCACAGACACGTTCGGAAGGCGTGCACCTCCTTAGTCTTTCCAGTCTCAGTACATTTCTCTTCAGCAGCCTGGATAAAACCTGTCACTTTTTGCCAGACCTTCTCATGCTTGGGGGCCCTTGGACACTATTTTTCATTGACCCCATGTGACCATATGGCAGAGCTAGGTTCAAAGTTGGTATTTGGGAAGCAGCCTCTGACAGCACAGAAGCCTGGTGAACTATGGTCATTTGTTCAAAAGGCCAGTATTCACAGATGTGCTCTAAGAGTGTAATACAATTTTTGACCCCACCCAAATAGATATTTTATCACCCTCCATATAGCAACCAACCAACAGATCAGTCTGAGGAGGCCAGTGCTAATGTATGTGGCTCAAACCACTTAGCCCTCTGAGGAATCAGTAGTCCAGCCTTTCTTTTGAGGCTTAAACATTACAATGTTCCTTTCAGTTCTACAGTTCTCTGAGTACAGCTCCCTTTCCCCCAATTCCTTGTTTCATATTAGTTTTTTCTTTATGATTTTCAACCTTCAGAAAGTTAAACCTGACTCAAGAGAAAAAAAAAAGGATCGATTGGAGAACTATGTGGGAGGGGGAGTAGGAATTACAGCTGGGTGTTAGAATGAAAGCAAAGTGAGAACGAAACTGACCGAGGCAATCAGAAATGTCTCAAGGCCAGGGCTTAAGTTTTGTGTCTATCAGTCTTCCATTCCCTGATTGGCCATATTGCCTTTTAGGGAGGAACCCAGAGTTTTAAGCAGACCTGTCTGCTCTATTTTCTCAGTCACATTTCCACATGTCAGCCATTCTATGGCCTTAAAAAAAGATGTCTATAGGTTTCTGAAAATCCAAAAGTTCTCCACATCCACAAAAAACTCGTGGGAGTCCCTAAGGATAAAGCCAACAGGACTATCTCTCTTATGGTAAACTGCCCAAAGAATATTTGGAAGCTGGAAAAGACTTTGGTGATTATGTATAAAACTCCTCCATTTTATAGAAGGAGCAATCAAGGCCAGAGAATTGAAACAATCAAAAAAATTTTTTTTGATTAAAATTTTGATTAAAATTTAGATTTTTTTTAATGTTTATTTATTTTTGAGACAGAGACAGAGCATGAATGGGGGGAGGGTCAGAGAGAGAGGGAGACACAGAGTCTGAAGCAGGCTCCAGGCTCTGAGCTGTCAGCCCAGAGCCCGACGTGGGGCTTGAACTCATGGACCAAGAGATCATGACCTGAGCTGAAGTCAGACACTTAACTGACTGAGCCACCCAGGCGTCCCTTAAAAAATTTTTTTTAACATTTATTTATTTTTTTGAGAGACAGATAGAGGCAGAGCATGAGCACGGGAGGGGGAGGGAGATACAGAATCTGAAGCAGGCTCCAGGCTCTGAGCTGTTTGTTAGCACAGAGACTGACATGGGGCTCGAATTCATGAACTGCAAGACCGTGACCTGAGCTGAAGTTGGACACTCAACCGACTGAGCCACCCAGGCACCCCGAGAATTGAAATAATTTAGAAATTCTTTGATTATTAAGAGCTTTTCATTGCAGCCATTACATTGTCTTATTTCATTATCATGCTGGGTTATTCTGGATAAGACTCTTTCTGGTGGCCATGAATGATGATACAAGTTTAATATCAGATTGCCACATTTAGGAACCCTTTCGTGCCTGCATTGATATATCAATAAAAACATCTCTTATCCCTTCAAGTTCTTTAATCTCTGATTGTCTGTGTCACTCTAATGTACCCACTGCTTTATAGTTTAGTGGTTATGTGTAGACCTCATATTATATATGAGAGCACAGGCTCCTTGAAGTACAGGGATGCATCTCTGTTTGTATGCAGATGTAACTGATGCATATCTGTTTCTTTTGTAGTGCCTAGGAGGGAGAAGTATGGCTTTTGAGAAAATCTAAGCTGGAATCCTATTATAATGGTACTTTTAGGGGTCAGGGAATCCTGCTGTCTTCTAACAATAAGACAGATTCTGTGACTTGTGACTTGGAAGCCTATAGAGATGGTCAGTTCTTCCTTTCCCTGATTCTTCTTTCTTGCTAACATGGGCATAAAATGCCACAGAAACTTTTGGCTGACTGAAGGAGAATGAGTCTTGTCGCACATGCAGGGAGGTCTTGTTCTAAGAGAGACTGTGGGGGCTACAGGGGGGGACTGACCGGAGGTGGAGCTCCGGAGGGCAAAGCCTGGCCTCATCTCTGTGCCTCTAGTGCTGACATGTGCCTAGCATGTGACTTCTCCATTGTAGGAGAAGCATGTTTTGTGGCTTTTTTATCCCTCCGCCGAAACCAACTCATCGTAGACTGCATATGACCAGGTTCTACAAGATATTTATCATTTATTAGCAGAACATCACTGATTGCTCTGTCCGTTCCTGTTTGCCTGCTCTCCTGTGGGTACTGAAATATCTCACCTGAAGGATGAACTCCACCAGCCTCTGAGTCAGCTCAGCACTTGCTCACTCTTCTCCATCAGGGTTCAGTCTGGAATTGGTCTGGATAGCCTAACTCTGGTATCTGGTAAGTGAAAGGCCATGCTGCTGTCTGCTCCATGAACTCCTGTGTGATGGACTTCTCTTCTAGCATTAGATTGAACTCTGTTTCTATTCTTGGGCTTGAACTTCACCCAAACCTCAAACCACTGTCCAGGGCTGCAGTAGTTTGCTAGTGCTGCCAATAACAAATTGCCACAAACTTGGTGGTTTAAAAGAACAGAAATTATTCTCTCAGTTCTGGAGGCCAGATGTCTGAAATCAAGTTGTGGGCAAGACCACACTCCATCTGAAGGTTCAAGGAACAATCTATTCCTTGCCTCTTCCAGCTTCCCATGGCTATTAGCATTCCTTGGCTTATAGGCTCATCACTACAATCTCTGCCTCTGTCTTCACACTGCCTTCTCGAACTCTGTGTGTCTTCTCCTGTGTGTCAGTTTTAAAGGAGACATGTGATTGCCTTTAGGTACTCCCAGATAATCCAGGATGAGCTCCTCCTTTCAGGATTCTTAACTTAATTACATCTGCAGAGACCCCCCCCCCCCTTTTCTAAATAAGGTAACATTTATAGAGTCCAGGGGTTTAACATGGATAGGTTTTTGGGGGCCATTTCTTTTTTTTTTTTAATTTTTAAAAATGTTTTTATTTATTTTTGAGACAGAGAGAGACAGAGCATGAGCAGGGGAGGGGCAGAGAGAGAGGGAGACACAGAATCTGAAACAGGCTCCAGGCTCTGAGCTGTCAGCACAGAGCCTGACGTGGGGCTCGAACTCACGGACTGTGAGATAATGACCTGAGCCGAAGTTGGATGCTCAACCGACTGAGCCACCCAGGCACCCCTTTGGGGGCCATTTCTTAGCTTACCATAAGGACCCTGACAAACTCCTGGCCCATGCTGACCTCTTGTCTCTTGTGGTTATGACATTCAACATGAATGAGTCTGTCTGGAATCAAATTCTGTCATCCACTTAACTATGAATATCTCCACACCTCACACATTCTTACTGCCTTTCCAGGCCTCCACTTCCATCCTCTTGGGTATCAGTGTCAGGCTGGATCAGATCCAAGGTTGCCTTTGAATACTATGATTTTTTCCTTGTGGACTCCTTTTCTACAAATAAGTCCAGAGTCAGGTCAGTTCTTTTAGCCTCAGCCAAACTGCAATGGTTTTTATCCTCTTGTCAGCCTGGCAGTAAGGTGTCCACATGCCTCAGGGCAGTGATCATTTGGGTGTAGTAGTCTCATGTCTATAATATAATTTATTGTATGTACACTTACCATTTTCTGATGTCTTTCTATAACTTATTTTAATTGTCACAGCTGAAGAACTAGGGACAGAGAGGTAGAGTTACTTGCCCAAAGTCATATAGCTTGGGTTTTGAAATTGGGTCTAAGTCATGTTCATTTTACCATGTCATACTATAGTTTACACGTTTTCATTATTTATTTTAAGGTTATTTTTTCTCCTCCCCATTAAAAAAAGAAACTGAGGCAAGGGTAGGAATTTGCTTTCTTTTTTTGTTTTTAAAGTTTATTTATTTATTTTGAGAGTGAGAGAGAGAGACCATGCGCGTGCCAGTGAGGGAAAGGGCAAAGAGAGAAAATCCCAAGCAGGCTCTGAACTGACAGTGGGGCTTGAACTCACAAACCACGAGATCATGACCTGAGCCAAAATCAAGAATCGGATGTGTAACCGACAAAGCCACCCAGGTGCTCCAGACAACTTAATTCTTAAAAAAAAATTTTTTTTAAACATTTATTTATTTTTGAGAGAGAGAGAGAGACAGAGCGCAAACAGGGAAGAGGCAGACAGAGAGGGAGACAGAGAATCCAAAGCAGGCTCCAGGCTCCGAACTGTCAGCACAGAGCCTGACGTGGAGCTCAAACTCATGAACTGAGAAATCATGACCTGAGCTGAAGTCAGACGCTTACCTGACTGAGCCACCCAGGCGCCCCAGACAACTTAATTCTTAAATTTTGTCTGTGGGAGATCTTTTTAGTTCAGGGTCTTTGAGTGTATATAAATTCATACGTCTCTTCCTAGTTGACATTATTCCACAGTTATTGCGATTCCCCACTGTGTGTAGAATCTGTCTGTACTCTCTTAACATTCTCCAGCAACCATCCTGTGTACACGGAGAGGATGAGATGTAGTGTGAAGGAAAATGCTAACAAGTTCAATCAGCCAGAAAGAGTTTAAAAGTGTATTTCAGGGAAGAAGTTGTGCAATGAATTTACACACTGGCTTCTGACAAATTCAGACCAATATCTATGCTCTGAGTACAGTTAGATTAAAATTCTTTGAACCAACAGCTGTTTGTCACTTAGCCTTGCTAGCCTTGGTCTTGGATCTAGCTCTGTCACTGGCTTATGTCTTAGACGAGACATTGAAACTTCTTGTTTTTTAGTCTTCCGATTGAATACCCGATATGCTTCCATACCTTAGCTTTCTGTGGTACAGTACAATAAAATCAATCTTAAAAAATTTAAGCTTTCCTAATATAAAGGAAACATAATCTAATGAAAGGCAGTGTGCCAATGGTGGTAAACACGTGACCTTAGAAGTCACATGGACCTGGGTTGCAATCTCATTTCTCCTCTTTACTAGCTGAGGGTGGTGGGTACTTGAAGACATTGCTTATCTTCTCTGTCAGTTTCTTCATCTGTTAAAAAATGGAGTTACTAATATAGTACTTATGTGGCAAGGATGCTGTGAGGGCCGAATGGGAGCCCAGGGTGGAGGCAACAGAAGTGCAGAGCTACTGAGAGAGTCAGGAAGGCCTCTAATGATGAGCCCAAGAGGAAAAGACCATCTTCAGGGCCATCCACCTCTCTGGGCTTGTCTAATGTTTTGTCCCCAAAGCCAGGATATATTTTGTAAAAGACAGGTTACTGGACCAATGAGAGAGGAGTTACTTTCATTATTTTAAAACAACCCTACACATCAGTGACTGCTTTGCTTGAGCTCTGGGGAGGGGTGCAACGTGGAAGTTAAGTCTTCTGCTAGGAAATAGGCAGGCAAGTCAGAAGGGGCCTTCAAAGGACCCCTGTAGAGGGCACAGAGAACAGGAGAATGAGGTCGAGTGTAGATGAAGTCAGAGAAAACATGCATGTATTAGACAAAACCCTTTCTGTTGAATCCAGCTGCTGTCACCCAATTCAGTCTTCTCCATGACTAAAATATCTACAAATATCCTCTCACTGGTTTCCCTGCCCTCAGACACTCTTCCTCTAATCAGATCAGTATGCTTGCACTCCTGGCAATCTTCTTAGAGCTGATGGCTTCCCACTTTTGGACCCTGACCTACAGTAAGAAGGATGGATCTATCTATCCATCCATCCATCCATCCATCCATCCATCCATCCATCTAATCACTTACTTACTTACCTGTATGTTACCTATCTAAAGTGAGACAGAAGTTTTATAAAATTGTATTTTAGTCAACAAGAGATGCATTCTAATATTTTCTATTTCAATATGTTCTTTTTATTAAAAAAAGGTGCTAATTAAAACCCACTTAAATAGATCCCATGATGTACTAATAAATAGTAACCCACAGTTTGAGGTATTCTGTTCTTAGAGCATTGCTCTGATTATGTCCTTAGTTTCTTACTAAATCTTTGATGTCCTTACTTTGCCTGCCATATGAAGTCCAGGCATCTAGTACCCCCTCAGATCCATTTCCCATTACCCCTGGCAGGTGACATTAGAGTGTAGTGGGGCCTTTAGAGTCAGATGGGCCACAACTGAAGGCTGGTCAGTGACACCAGTGCTGTGGCCTTGAACAAGTTAACTTAATTTTTTATATCCCTGTACCCTTACCTGTAAGGGAATAATGGTGTCTACCTCGTCAGGCTGTTGTGAGGATCAGATGAGAATGTACACACTAAATACCGAGTAAATGTTAATGGTGTCGTTATTCTGCTCAGTATATGCTCCAGTTTCTAACATACTCCATTATTGGCTATTTTCCAGAAGCATTTGGTGTTTTCCATGACTCCTTCCCTGACCATACTGTCTTTTTTGGGAAATCTTATCAATCTTTTATTATTCAGCTAAAAGAGACCACTACTTTAGTCTTCCCTGACCAGTCGATGAGAAGTATTTCACTCCTCTCTTGAGTATCTGTACCCCTATAACTACATTGTGGCACTTATTATTGTTGTCTGTCATCGTTATTTCTTTTTTTTTTTTAATGTTTATTTTTGAGAGAGACAGAATGTGAGTGGGGGAGGGGCAGAGAGAGAGGGAGACACAGACTCTGAAGCAGGCTCCAGCCCGATACAGGGCTCCAACCCTCGAACCGTGAAATCATGACCTGAGCCAAAGTCAGACGCTTAACCAACTGAGCCATCCAGGCACCCCTGTCATTGTTACTTCTGATGTCACAGGGATGTGAGATCCATGAGGATGGGGAATGTTTTCATCCCATGTGTGCTTCCCTAGTGTACACCCCCTCAAAACAGCTAGCACAGATAATATGGTGAACGATCATATAGAATTGCCACTTGCTATAGGAGGCTGAGGTGAGCATGGCTCCAAGTTTTCCAGTTAAAATAGAATGTCTGATACTGTGTATCTGAGGAGGTCTTGCTTACCCTGTATTTTTAATTCCACTAGAAATAAAGTAAAAATAATCTTTGGTTGTCTGAACTTTTCATATAGACACAAACTACCCAGGTAAATGACCAGCTTGTGGCTGGTTTTATATCAATAATATCAATACTGTCAATACTGATTGTCATTCCTAGAACTGTCTTGTGTGCATGTATATATTTGTGCTCTAACTCTTGTAACAATGCATGGTGGGGGAAATGAGTTAGCAAAACAACAGAATGGCACAGTTCTGGAATGAATCCTGGCTTAAGAACACAGGGTGGTGGTTATGGGTTAGGCTCTGGGCCTAAACCTCCTGAATTTAAACCCTATTTTAAGGGACATCTGGGTGGCTCAGTCCCTTCAGCATCTGACTTTGGCTCAGGTCCTGATCTCATGGTTTGTGGGTTTGAGCCTGTGTTGGGCTCTGCCTGGAGCCTGGAGCCTGCTTTGGATTCTCTGTCTCCTTCTCTCTCTGCCCTTCCCCCACTTGTGTGTGTGCGCTCCCTCTCTCTCTCAAATAGGTAAACGTTTAAAAAATAAACCATATTTAAATAGAATTCATCTATTTACTGGCTGTGTTATTTAACCTATTTAATTTTCAGAGCTTCTATTTCCGCTTCTGTAAAAATGGGGACCAATGATATCACTCTCACTGTTAGGTCTGTTACGAGGATTCAGTGAATTAATACATGTGAAGCACTTAAACCATATTTGGTTAGTGTCTGCTGGTGGAACAATGCATATCGTATGTCCTGGCAATTCCACTTCTAGGTGTATATATAATATATATGAATACATGTATTTACCAAAAGACATGTTCTAGAATGTTCACAGTTGCAGGATTTATAATAGCCTCAAACTGGAAGCTACCAAATGCCCATCAACAGTGGAATGGATAAATGGCAGTGTATTTATGTAATAGAATATTATATGGCAACAATAATGAATAAACTGTATGTACTTGCAAAAAAATAAATTAATCTTGGGGTACCTGGGTGGCTCAGTCAGTTAAGCATCTGACTCTGGATTTCGGCTCAGGTCATGATCTCATGTGTAATGAGTTTGAGCCCTGAGTCAGGCTCTGTGCTGACAGTGCAGATCCTGCTTGGGATTTTCTCTCTCTCTCCCTCTTTCTCTGCCCCTCCCTGGCTTGTGCTCTCTCTCTCTCTCTCTCTCAAAATAAATAAATAAACTTAAAAAAAAATTAAAAAACATGGATGAATCTCACAAGTGTATTGTAGAATAAAAGAAACCAGATACAAAAGGTAAATGCAGTGTGATTTTATTTATATAAAGATCAGAAACAGGCAAAACTAGAAAATAGGATAGTGACTGCCCTAGTTGGGGAGAATGACTAGCTAGTGGCATGAGGAGGGTTTCTGGGGGTGCTAGAAATGTTGTGTTCCCTGTTGTGGTACTGACTACGTGGGTGTGCTCAGTTTTTGAAAATTCACCAAGCTGCATATTTGTGATTTGTATACTTTTCTGTATGTACATTAATTAAAAAAATTTTTTTAGAGTACATGGTGATATAAAGTGCTTAATGCACATTAGATATTATTATTATCAGCCAAAAAGCCCAAGTTTCGAGTGCTGACTTTGTGGTTATTGAGATGGCCCAATTTTTTATTTAAATTTAAATTAAATTAAATTAAATTTTTAAATATAATTTATTGTCAAGTTAGCTAACATACAGCGTATACAGTGTGTTCTTGGTTTCGGGAGTAGATTTCCATGATTCATCGCTTACATATAATACCCAGGGCTCATCCCAACAAGTGCCCTCCTCAATGCCCATCATCCATTTTCTCTCCCCAACCCCCCCAGCCCCCGCCTCGTTATACGAATCTCTTATGGTTTGATTCCCTCTCTGTTTGAAACTATTTTCTCCCCTTCCCTTCCCCCATGGTCTTCTGTTAAGTTTCTCAACTTCCACATATGAATGAAAACATTTGATATCTGTCTTTCTCTGACTGACTTATTTCACTTAGCATACTACTCTCCAGTTCCATCCACATAGCTGCAAATGGCAAGATTTCATTCTTTCTCATTGCCAAGTAGTATTTCATTGTATCTATAAACCACATCTTTATCTATTCATCAGTTGATGGACATTTGGAGACAGCCCCATGTTTTAATTCTTCCTTTTTAAAACTCCTCCTTTAAAATTCTTTTAAATTCTTCCCTTCTAAAACAATAAACAGAAATCATGATGCCTGTCTTGAGGAGATTTAGGTGCTATTGAGAACTAGTGAGATGAGATTTTTACACACTTTTAAAAAAAGTTTTATTTATTTTGAGAGAGAGAGCGAGAGAGAGAGGGAAAGAGAGAGATATTAAGCACACATGCAAGCAGGGGAGGGGTAGAGAGAGAATCCCAAGCAGGCTCTGCGCTATCAGTGCAGAATCCAACAGGTGGGGCTCAAGCTCATGAACCGAGACATCATGACCTGAGCTGAAATCAAGAGTCAGACCCGTAATCGACTGAACCACCAAGGTGCCCTGGTGAGATGAAATTTTTAAAATGGAACCAGCCTCTCACGTCCACCAGCAGCCATAGAGCCAATTTTTATTATAATAGGAAAAGTCATGTGAGTGCCTCCCTTAGTTGTGAAAAAGTAAGGCCAGTAACCTCTTACCCCTGAGGTAATATTATTAAGGGATTTTTGTTTATGGTTTGACAAAGGTAGCCCCCTCACCATAGAACTTGGTAAATAGAACTGATCTTGAGTAGAAGTTGGTGATTTTGCCAATGTTTAGTATGCCCATGATGTAGCCACGAAAGCAATGGTACCTGGTGAGCTAGTAGAACATTCTAGTTATTTCGCTCATCTGGCATTTGGAAGTATGATTGACCTTTTATTTTACTTATTTATTTTAAATGTTTATTATTTATTTATTTATTTAACGTTTCTTTTTGTTTTTGAGACAGAGAGAGACAGAGCATGAATGGGGGAGGGTCAGAGAGAGAGGGAGACACAGAATCCGAAACAGGCTCCAGGCTCTGAGCGGTCAGCACAGAGCCCGACACGGGGCTCGAACTAACGGACCGCGAGATCATGACCTGAGCTGAAGTCGGACGCTTAACCAACTGAGACACCCAGGCGCCCCTAAATGTTTATTTTTGAGAGAGACAGAGACAGAATGGGGGAGGAGCAGGGGGAGGGGGAGGGGCAGAGAGAGAGGGAGACACAGAATCCCAAGCAGCCTCCAGGCTGTCAGCACAGAGCCCGAAGCAGGGCTTGAATTCATGAATCGTGAGATCATGACCTGAGCTGAAGTCAGACACTCAACCAACTGAACCAACCAGATGCCGCTGATTGACCTTTTAGAACTGAAAAAGGCTCTAGGATGTTGGGCCTTGTAAGGATGGAGGAATGGGGAAGGCCCTAAGAAAGGAGTTCCAGACTTCCTGCTGATCTCAAGCAGTTCTTTGGGTCTCCAGCAGTTCACTAGAAGGTTAAAATGTATTCTGAGCTAGTAAAGCATACATACTGGTTAAGAATAATAGCTCTGGGGCACCTGGATGGCTCAGTGGGTTAAGCATCTGACTTTGGCTCAGGTCATGATCTTGTGGTCCATGAGTTCAAGCCCTGTATTGGGTTCTGTGCTGACACCTCAGAGCCTGGAACCTGTTTTGAGTTCTGTGTCTCCCCATCTCTGCCCTTCCCTGCTCGCTCTCTGTCTCAAAAATAAGTGAACATTAAAAAAAATAATTATAGCTCTACTAAAAGCTATCATTTATTGGACACTTACTGGGTGTCCAGCATGGAGACTGATTTTTGTTCACCACAATTTGTCCTCTCCTCCTTCCTAGACATGTGACTAGACTAACTTTCTCAACATCCTTTGAATTACCTGTCATTCTGTGACTAATTTCAGAGGAGCAACATTGTATAGTACTTCTGGTGTTAGACCTCAGGGCAATTGAAGGTTCTCTGGTGCTCTCTTCTCCTGCTGCTGTTTGGACTCCATAGTTATCCAGGCAGTAGTTAGCAATGTCCTAGGGATGACAGAGCAACATAAAGGAAAGAAGCTGGGTCCCTGAATGACTGTGTGGAGTTAGGCTTCCCTGCTACTCTGCACAGGAACTGTTATGAGAGGAAAAATAAATTTCTTTGATTTCTGAGCTTGCATTTCCCAGCTTTAAGGGGCACAAGAATCACTTGGGGATCTTGTTAAAGTGCAAATCCTGATTCAGTAGGTCTTGACTGGGGGTTTGAGTGGGGCTTGAGAGTCTGCATTTCTAATGAGTTCCTAAGTGATATTAGTGATATTAATGATGTTGGTAGTCCATGTGTACTTTAAATCCTTCCCCTAGGAATTTGGATTTAATTCGCTGGGGTGGGGTTCAGGGACATATGGTACTAATCGCCTTCCACCCCCACCCCTCCCCAGGTGATTCTAATTTACAGACAGGATTACAACCCACTGGATGGGAGGAATATTTTCTGAGGGTTCAGGAATCCTTTTCCTTTCCTGGTGCCCTTCAGAGGAGGAGATTATTCCTTATAGCTCTTCTAAGCGACCTTGTCATCCTATCTTTTTATTAACCACTTATGGGTAATGCTTCTGGTTACTTGTCTGCACTGTTGGGGGTACTTGTCTTCCTAAACTTCATTTCAGCCAGAAACTTCTTTTTTTTGACATCTTCTTGTTTGACATCTTGTTTTGGATGCTCAGCCTTGTCTTTGAACAAAATAATTCAAGATGGTGATGTACAGAGAAGCTGATTGTTGGCTCTTCCCAAAACCTGCCTTTAGGGACCACATATTGAGCACTGAGTCTTCAACCCTGCAGCAACAGTCTAACCTGGGATCTCAGTGCTGAGACAGACACTCTCCATTATGGAGATGGATGATGTAATAATTAAACTACTATTTTGTGCAATCAGTTTCACCTGAAGGTTCTAAAGCCTTAAGAACATCTGGTGGCAATTTGTAGTTAACACAACATTATTTTGCATTTATTAAGTGTTGATAATGCCCTAGGTGTTGTTACAGAATACAATCCCTGTTCAGAGGTCAAGACAGAGGGCAAATATGTCCCATAAGAAAGGAGGTGAGGCTCATAATAGTTAAGGACTTTTCCTAAAAACCCCTCTATCTAGGTTAGTTGAAACTTTATAATTTTGGAAAAGGCTGCCATTTGTATAGATTTTCTGCAGTTTATAAAATGTTTTTATATAGATTATCTAATTTTAGGTAATGTCTATTTCATAGGGGAGTGGGAGGGTGGAGGGGTGACCTACAGTGACAGGCTTGGGTGCCTGAACCAATTACTGGCAAGGAAGGATGGGATTATTATGATTGGCATAGACTATTCAGGATCCACTCTTGGAGCTGAGCATGGAGTTCATTACCCTTGGGTCACATGGAGCGGGGGAGATGAATGAATAAAGTCAGGGTACTGATAGGAAATAAGCAGGGGGGAATGGTTGCTGGTAAGTCTCAATGGGGTGTAGTCCAAGTATTTGGTGTCACTTTATAGAGGAAAAACACCTGGGGTTATGGAAGTTGAGTGACTGCCCAAGTTAGGTGGGTGGCAGAACAGAGACTTATTACAAACTGTTGTCCATCTTAATGGTAGAACCAACACAAGGTGCTCCTCAAAGCGGAGGTTTGTCTGAAGTGCCTCCTTTCCTCCTACTCTCTCAACCTGTTTCCCTTACAGTTTAGGGGGAAAAAGCATTTACTGGCATTGTTGTGTCCTCCCAGCCTATACAGTGATGCTCTCAGCTAAAAATGCCTGAGGCATTTGCCAAGCCCAGCTGGTATTATTTGTAGGAAGCCCCTGCAGACATTTCCCTAGCCTGGGCCAATGTTGTGACTGTACTGGCCCTTGTGGTTTTTATTATGATTATGGCATGCACTCAGCAAAACCATCAGGGAATTTTGAGGATCAGGGTTTATTACTCATGAGTCCTGAAGGGTACACGGCATACCCAAAGGCCACAGTGAAGTGAAAAGCAAGAGGGTGAGGTGGAGAGAGAGAGAGAGGGTGGCGGGGGTGCAGGGAGGGGAGAGGAAATGAACCTGGGATTTTGTTTTGGTTAGGGTCTGAGGGTAGGATGTCCAAGGTTTGCAAGTTCACTTTTTATTGGCTAATTTACAGCACAAGAGCAGGAATTAGGGTGTGGGAAGGATGAAGCAAGGTCACTCGGGTGGTCAGTTATTTGGGTTACCCAGGGCTTTCTGAAAGATCAAACTTCATGGTGGGGGCAGCCTAATTCCTTATCTGGTTGTTTTGCTGGTACCTGTTTCACATAGCTGATAATATATTTTTTTAAGATGGATGTCTTTTAAAATGGATGCCTTGGCAATCAAAAACTTAATGTTAGGCACTCACAGTATAGGCATGAAGATACCAGTATCTGCACTGTCATGAACCCTAGACCTTTGGGCACATTATTTTGATTCTTTGGGTTTCCATTCTTCAAGGAGGGCATTAGAACTATTGTAGCATTTGCTGAGAATTCCAATTTTCATGCATTTTATAATTCTTTCCTCCCTCATCCCCCATTTCCCCTGAAGCCTCTATTTATGAGTGGTTTCAGACTTTTTTGGTAAATACACATGGTCAGGTGTGTATTTTATAGAAAGACTTAGTGCATGTGCGGACACACACATATACACAAACGCCCCTGAATTAAAAACTTCATTGAACAATATTTATTCTTAGTATAGAATGTAATTCACTCTTCTAGTATAGTCTATTGTAGTTTACTTTATATCTTACCCTGTCTTAACCTATTCTATTCCATCTTATCTTATTACTATTTTTTTTTTAATTCTGGAGAAAAATGGACTACATTGATTTCATGACCCTTCCATGGATCTCAAGCTGTAGTAAATCTTTCGGGGTCAACCTTTGACTCTTTGGGCCTTAGACTTGGCAAGTCTGTACTCTCTCAGTCTCCCTGTCCAGTACCTGACACTTGACACCAAATTTCTCAATCTTGCATTTTATTTCCTTGCCATTATGGCTCCTGCTTTGCCCTGTGACAATTTGTTAGATACACTGGCTCACCATTGTGCTCTAACAATCTTTATTCTGCCCAACCCTCTCTGGCCCAAAGTATTATGGAAGCCACTGGTTAGATCTGGTTGAGTCCTCACAGGGCATTTAGTTATAGTTGGGTCTCTCTTGACTTCTGATAACTATAAGTCATAAATGAGACAGAAAGAAACTTCTTTTTTAGAAGAGATAAAAGACTAGATTAAAGCATTAAGAAAAGTGAACCACTTCTTTCCTCAGAATTCTGTAAAATCAGCTCCTCTCTTTCTTCTTTTTCTACTTCACTCCATGCCCTTCATCTTTTCCTCTCCTCAGAGTGAGGTGGTCAAGTCTAAGACTTAGTAATGGTTTATCCCACCTAAATATTGAACCTCATCGCCATGAAACTTTGATGTTTGGTTTGCCTGTAGAACTGTAGCTCTGCCTAGAATTCCTGCAGAAATTCTGGATTCGTGCAGGTTCACCAGCAACTTTCACCCCCAGAAATCAAGTCCAGTCTAGCTATTCGTAAGTACATAAATCATTTTAGGGAAGGTGAAAGTTCATCTGGCCCAATATTTCTCCTCTGTTTTTGGTTTATCTTAATCCCGTTTCGCTGTTTTTTCACCACGCCCTCAATCTTCTCTGTCTCCAAAAGAAGCATAACTGCCCCTCCTCAACTTTTACAAACTCTGTTAGAGCCACTTTCTTCAGTAACTTATTCCATATGTTGCATCCGTAAGCTCCATCAGGATCCTCCCTCCCCTGCTCTGCTTCCCTATTTTGGTATGGCATCCCTCAGTGTTTGAATCATTACAAGTAAGGGTAGAAAATACTCTCCAATCCCACAGCAATGGGACCTTTCTCTTTGGTGTGTTCAGTCATTTAAAAGGCTTTGTGGAAATTTTTCTTTTTTTATTTAAATGTTTATTATTTATTTTGAGATAGAGACAGTGTGAGGGAGAGTGGGAGTGCACACGGGGGAGGGGCAGAGAGAGGCTCCACCCTCAGTGAGGAGCTGTATGTAGGGCCTTATGCAGGGCTTGATCTCATGACCAGGAAATCACTACCTGAGTAGTGATATCAAGAGTCAGAAGCTTAACCGACTGAGCCACCCAGGTGCCTTCACTGTCCTCCTTCTTCCCTTAAAAGCCACATGTGGCTTGGGTGGTGCTGCTCCCTGCTCAGGACACTGTGCTTCCTAGGATAAAGGACAGAATAGGCCTCCCTCTTCCTTACAGGGGTCCAGTAAGAACTCTGAGCAGACACAGGACACCTCTCTGGTATTCCAGTCAATTCCTTTTGTAAACATACTTCCAGATTTTAGCTGTTTTTCAATGCAACTGGGTATGGGACTGATGATTTTTTAAAACAGATTTTTTTTTTCTGTTTCTAAATAGCTACACTTCTTTCCATTTTGGTTCTTTTTCTGATCTGTGCCCAGATTTAACTGTTCCAGGAGAGACATGCTCTGTTGTCTCTCTGCTCCCAGAGTATTCCATTGTCTTCTAGTAATAATTACTTTTCCCTTTCAGGTAGATATAGTTTCTGCTTGTGATGATATCTTTTCTGTGCACAGCAGGCTTTATCACCCTTTATCTCCTTCCAAATCTCTCTGAAACGGGGCTTTGCCCACCCTGCCCTGAGGCCAGGGCCCCACAGGTGCCAGGAGCTGCCAACAGTTCACAGGGCCTGGCAGGGCTGCAGGCAGGGAGTTGCACTTCATTATTGTTGATTTGTAAGTCTGACCTTTCTTCTACACTGCCAGGAAGCTACTTTAGAGTATTTGCCATGCCTCAGAGGCATGGCACCCTGTGGAAGTGGTCAGCCTATAGAGGCTATACCAAGGTTTATGAAAGGGAGAGTGATGAGTGGTATTTTTTCACAGTACCAAATTCTTCCTTCCTTTTCCCCTCAGTCTTCTATTTTTTAATTTTTAAATGTGTTTTTATTTTGGGAGAGAGAACTCGTGAGCAGGGGAGGGGCAGAGAGAGGAGAGAGAGTATCTGAAGCAGGATCTACACTTTTAGCACAGAGCCTGACACAGGTCTCGATCCCATGAACTGAGAGATCATGACCTGAGCCTGAGCTGAAATCAAGAGTTGAATGCTCAACCCACCAGCCACCCATGTGCCCCACCCCTTTCCAGTTTTGGTTTGCTCCACAGGTCCAAATGACTAACCTCTTTACAAACACTGCCCTTATATGTGCTGATGCTCATTGTTGGAGGCACTTTAAAGGCAAAGGGGATTTGATAGATTGCTTTCTCATTTGACCCCATAGTGCATTTATTTAAGTGGATTCTTTTGTTTAGCCCCCTAATATAGTATTTAAATAAATAAACTCTGACACCATACTGCCTAGATAAAATATCCCAGCTCTGCTACTTACTGTGGATCTTGGGGAAGTTACTTAATTTTTCTGTATCTCAGTTTCCTCACCTGTAAGATGAGGCTGATTACACTACTCTCCTGAGAAATAAAGGGGTTAATGTATGAGAGTGCTTAGAAGAGGGCCTGGCACACAGTAGGCATCCAGCACATCTTGGCTATTGTTATTTGGCATTTCTGAGTTCTAGCTCCATTCTCCAGCCCATCCCTCCAACCCCTGACACATTCATGAATGGACAGTTAGGAGAGCTCTGTTAGGTCACAGTGGTCCCTGGAAATGTATTATTTTTTCCTATCTCTGGTTTTATTTTGCTAACTTCTGAGGTTCTAGACTTATGCATAGTTTGGACACAGGATTTTTGCATTTGTGACTCCCTGTAGGGAAAACAAAAGAAGTGTTCAGCCAGTCTCTGTCTCTCCAGGGAGGCAGTTATATCATTTCCCCAGTTGACTCAAGGGAATCAGTTCCATCCAGGTGTCTCTGCCTAATTACCCCTTATTACCTGCTCTGATTCAGCTGTAACTTTGGTATTTATTAATTATGCTGCGACCGGTATGTCTTTTGTTTATGCAACTTAGCCAGGATCATGTTTTGGGGTGGTAATGATAAACAGCTGCTATAGCTTGACTCTCTAAGCTCTTTCCATACCTAACTTTTAGTTTATGTTGGTAATTTATGAAATAATGTAATCACTTTCTAACCCTTGTGTATTTCCCTGGGTGAACTGCCATTTTAATTGGCCAGTGAGCCATAGGTAAAATCTGTGGTTATCACAAAGCGTGTCAAATACCTTTGACTGAATTGAACACAAAGTTAACTGAATCTTTTACTAAATTGGCAAGTTAATTGAATGAATTAATTGATTTATTAGTTTCTGCAGTCAACTTTCTTGAGTAGTTGGTTTGTTATCATATACATAGAACCTGCAATAGTTTTACTTCCCCTAGCTTCTTGTAAACACAAGTATTGATTCGCTGTAGTTTCTCAAGCAGCACTTCTCAAAACCCTGCTTCAGGGGATATTTTCAGATACCATTACATGGATTGTCTTTGGAATTCTTCTTACTCCATGTGTGAATCAGTTCATCAGAATAACAGATTGTCTGAACTACCAGGCAGTTTCTCTGACTTGAATCATTTGTCAAGTTGTTTTGACCTTGAAGGGCAAAACTTAGCATCGGCATGTGTCCTTTCTTTATCACCAAGCAGACCAATTCTATAGGCACTTGGGGGCAAGAGAAGTCTCTGAAGATGGCTTATTTCTTAGCTTGGGTATGCTATTGTGTCAGTGTTTGTGGGTAACTCAGTTCTTATGGTTATAGGGTCTGCCTTCTAGCTTTATAGGCCTCAATATTTGTTAATTTCCAGGCAGTGATAACTACAACATAACCCTTACTATGTAGGCACAGCTCTAAGTACTTTAGATGTGTTTCTCCTTTTTCAACAGCCCTATGTTTTCAACAGCCCTATGAGGTAAGTTCTATTATTATACCCACTTCACAGATGAGGAAACAAAAAGTGCCTCGGAGAGATGAGGTTCTGCCTGAGGTCCTATAGCAAGTAAATGGTAAAATCCAAGGTTTCAGAGCTAGTGAGGGTAGTGCTAGGATTTAAACTCAAGCAGTCTGGTTCTGAGTCATATATACTATACTGAGGGGCTGATTTAACTCCTGCTGAAACCAGAATGGAAGTTGATTTATTTGCAACAGGAGATGTAATAAGTGGTTATTTTCTCTGGTCACTTCCTTCCATTGAGAAAATCCACTTGAAAGTCCAAGTCATGATCAACTGTTGCAAGATGAGCATAAAATCAGAACAAAGACATTAAAAAAATGAATTGGATTGGATGGATATGGAACCAGGGACCTTCGTTGGTCCCTCTGGACTCCAGGTCACAGGGCCTCAGCCTTCTTTTTTAGAGACATCGGTGTTTGGAGCTGAGAGGTGATGTCTGGGTCTTACTTCACAAAGTCTT
The DNA here is from genome assembly GCF_018350215.1 of Panthera leo. Taxonomy (NCBI): domain Eukaryota; kingdom Metazoa; phylum Chordata; class Mammalia; order Carnivora; family Felidae; genus Panthera; species Panthera leo. Next base: position 41,896,965 of record NC_056695.1, read on the forward strand.
AGGTCAGTGCCAAGAGTTTGGGGCACTGTTACCAGCTCCACCCTGGGAAATAAGCAGAGGGGGAGCCAAGGTGAGAAGCCAAGAGAACTGAGAACCATGTGTGATGTGTGAGAAGGCTCCAGGCAGGCTATGTGGAGGCATTCTGGAAGAATTTCCTGAGGCCGAGTCCAGTGTTTGCCATGGCTTTTTATGTGTGCCTCTGGTGTGGGTATCCTGGGAAGAGCTAAAGGAGCTGCCAGGGAGGAGGCTTGATTTCTAGGACTCTGAGGAAACTGCATGGATCAACCTTCTTCCTTCTAGGGATGTGCTTAGAACTCTGATGATGGTCCCAGAATCAGACCATCTTCTATCTTGGGTAGATCAAACTCACAAAAACACTCTTATTCTCAAATCCCTTTCCAAAAATCTTTTTATTTTGAAATAATTATAGATTCATAGGAAGTTGTAAAAATAGTACAGTGAGGTCCTTCACTCCATTTTCCCAATGGTAACATTTTACCTAATTAGAGTACAGTATCAACCAGGGAGTCGACACTGGTACAATCCACAGAACTTTTTCAGACTTTACCTGTTTTACATGCACTTATTTGTGTGTGTGAATTGCTCTTTTCAGTTTTACCACATTTGTAGCTTTGTGTAAACACCATAATCAAGATACAGAACTCTTTCATTACTGCAAAGACCCCCAGATTCCCTTTAAAGAGGAAGAATCCACTCCTGAAATCAGTAGCTCATGTGGCTGTAATACAATTGAAGGGTTGGAGTTTCCTTTATATCCTTTACATTTCATTAATGTTTTTGTGTAGATATATCCTGTTCACCTCTAAGGACCTAAAAACCCTTGGATCTTTTTGACTGGATTGGGAAATTGAGTCCCATTATCATCATAACCTTAGGCAAGCCACCTAAGGAGGCAGGCATTTGGTCTGTCTTTACCACTCTTTCCAGAAGCACTTAGGACAGGGCAGAACACACAGGAGGCACCCAATAAACATTTCTGAGATGAATTAACTCATTCTGTCTTGATTCTTACTAACTAATGCTCTTAGTGAGGGGACCTCCCTCAAACCCATATAGTTCTGTCCCAGAACCTTGGTTGACCTTGATTTTGGGTCTGATTCCATCCTACAACTTTTACTACATGCTATTGTAATAGATTCTTGTCTCTAATGGACTACTATGCACTTTTAACAAAATTTTAATAAAATTTTTATAAAATTAAAGGATTTTTATTTAAAAATTTTAAAAATATATATATATTTTTGAGAGAGAGAGAGAGACAGAGTGTAAGTTGGTGAGGAGCAGAGAGAGAGGGAGACACAGAATTTGAAGCAGGCTCCATCCAGGCTCTGAGCTGTCAGGACAGAGCCCGACACGGGGCTCAAACTCACAGAACACGAGATCATGACTGAGCCGAAGTCAGATGCTTAACCTACTGAGCCACCCAGGCGCCCCCAAAATTAAAGAAATTTTAAACAAAATTGCTGTTAAAAATTGTTAAGCTGAGAGTAAATGTGTTTGAGAAATATAAATGGGCACTGCTTGTATGCCTGTCCCTCTCCCTTTTCATCTGCCCGCTAGCCTGTTTCTTCTTACAGCTCTTTATTTTTTTATTATTTTTTTATTTTTTTAACGCTTATTTATTTTTGAGACAGAGAGAGACAGAGCATGAACGGGGGAGGGTCAGAGAGAGGGAGACACAGAATCTGAAACAGGCTCCAGGCTCTGAGCTGTCAGCACAGAGCCCGACGTGGGGCTCGAACTCACGGGCCGCGAGATCATGACCTGAGCCGAAGTCAGCTGCTTAACCGACTGAGCCACCCAGGCGCCCCTACAGCTCTTTATTTCATTGAGCTAAAACATCTACCAATTCAATGACATCCATGCTCCCCTCTCCCCCAATATAAGTTCTAATGAAAAATCTCATTAGCAGAGAGGGTGGAGCAAATTACATTTTTTTTTTTAAGTTCCAATGGTTTGAGTTTCACGATACCTGCTCTTGCTAAGGTGATGCACATCCAGTCACTGGACAAATGGATCAGAACTTGTTTTCATGACTGGACTAGAGTTATTTCATAGTTATTGAATGTCCCAGGCTGAGTGACTGCTGGTTGCGAAGGGAAACCTGTAGGTGGAATGAGGAGAGGTGGAAGGCCAGAATGGAAAATCACTAATAGAAGGGCAAAGATACTCTTTAACCATGGAGATATATACCTGACTTCTCTCACTGATACTGAAAATACAGGCAATTTGTTCATGGTTCAACAAAGTGCAGGCCTCAGATACTCAAATATACGTTGGTTAAAGCTGCCATTTAAGCTAGCTTTTCTTTCCAGTATTCTCAGTTTGGACAGAGGCTTTTTTTCCTGCTCTGATTTTGATATCTGATTGAAATTCTCTATGCTTAGTATATTAGTTCCCATTGGTTCTTCCTCTGACACTGCCTTCACCTAATGTCCAGACTCTTGAAACTGTGTGTCTAAATGGTATCCTGACTTCAGAAACCACCCCTCCCTGCTTTCATACCCATAGGTACTGCCCATTATTTCCAGCTTAACCTTTAAAAAACCCAGCTTTAATCAAGGCTCCAAGAGCCTTGGACCATTGGACTTCCCATTGGACCAAGTCAAGTCAAAATTCCTGTCATTCACAGCTCTCCTCTTTAACCTGACCCCCTACCCTATGTCCCTGAAGTCTGTATGCTCCTTTGATGGTCCTCTTCACACAACATCTCACTCCTGTTAATATACACACCAAAGTGATGCACAATAGGTAGGAAATTTATAGTATTAATTTCCTAGGACTGCTATAACAAATTACCCAAACTTGGTGGCTTCAAACAATACAGATTTATTCTTTTCACAGTTTTGGAGCCCACAGGTTGAAAATCAAGGTATCTGAAGGGCTGTGTTCCCTCTGAAGGCTCTAGGGGAGATTCCTTCCTTCCCTCTTTCAGTTTCTGATGGCTGCATGTGTTCCTTGACTTGTGACTATTTTGCTCCATGGCCTTCTCTTTTCTCTGTCTCCCCTGAGTGTCTCTGATAAGGACATTTGTTATTAAATTTAGAGCCCACCCAGGTAATCCATGATGATCTCAAGATCTGTATAAATTAAATATATCTGCAAAGAGCCTTTTTTTTTCACATAAGGTCACATGCACATGTTTTAGGGGCTAGGATGGTGATACCTCTTTTTTGGCATTGCTATTCAACTGGCTGTAATAAATAAACTCAAAGAGCATTGATTCTGAGGTATCAACCAATGCAATTAAAATATTAGTAGCAATTTGGACAAAAATATAAAACATGCTTGTTAAATTTGTGGTTAAGATAAAGCTGGGTTGGGTAGTTATACACTTGGAAACAGAAGGAAGAGATTTTTGTAGGTTATAAGAATGAATTAAAATTAACAAAACGGACTTTTACTTTGTACTTATCTCTATTATATTCTTATGTGGTTCTGCTCACCCATCTGACTGGAAGTTACTTGACGGTGTGTCTCATGCCTAGCATATCTGTTAAAAAAAATTAATAAAGGAAGAAATGTGAAGTCTCAAATTGGGTTCAAATAATGAACCATAGAGGTATGGGCTATGGGGAAATCCAGCTTTTTAGGAATTTACATGGAGAATTATTCAGTAGACTTCAAGCTCAAAATAACAAAATAATGTGACATGGCTGCTAAAAAATGTTGCACAATCTTAGGGTGTATTATTTGAAGTCCAGAGTCCAGCTCATAGAGGTAATAATTATTTATAATTTACGGAGGCTAGAAGACATGTGAAAAGTCTTCTGAACCACACATGGTAAGGACCCTTTAAGTTTTTTATAAGTTGATAGCCCCTTTTAGAGAAAGTGAAGATTTGTGTTGCCTTCTTATTGGGATTTCTGAGCACCTAGGGAAAGGGAAGTCAATGATGAAAGTTGAAGGAGGCAGAGCTAATCACTTGTCACACAACTCCTATTTTCATCAGTGCTCAGGTAAAGATGTATTGATCTGCTGTCTGCTCCAGTTGAGCATAAAAGGGAAGGTGCTAGCTGTGGGCTCTATTACTAAGTCAAACATTCTCCGTGGTTGCAGTGGTTGGTTTTATGTGTTTTATGTGTCAATCTTGTACCTTGGTGTTGCTATGGAGGTGTTTTGTGGATGTGATTAAGGCCCATGTCAGTTGACTTTAAGGGGGATTATCCCAGATAATCTGAGTGGGCCTGATTTAATCCACTGAAATGTCTTAAAAAGGCAAGGCCAAAGTTTCCCTGAGAGAGGAAATTTTTTCTAGGATAGTGTCTTTAGCTGTGTAGCCTTCTCTTCCTGATGGCCTGTCCTATGGATTTAGGACTTGCCTAAGCAGCCCCACAATCTTGGAAGCCAGTTCCTTACAATAAATCTCTTAATAATATCTTTTTACCAGTTTTGTTTCTCTGGTTGAAACTGATACAGTGATTTCCAGGATCCCTGGTAATGGGCTGAGTGGCTGGAGAGGAACTGGGAGGCAGTAGAGTGTTTATCAGTGTTCCTTAAACTTTAAAGCAGTATGACTCATCTGGGGGATCTTGTGAGTCAACAGGCCTGAGTGGACCCAGGTGATGTTGTTGCTGCCTGTGGATTGTGCCTTGAGTGGTAAGGATGTACCTGTGGTTCTCAACTCAGGCTACATGTTAGAATCATCTGAAGGGCTTTTGAAATGCCTAGGCTGCCCCTCTAATGATTGATTTAATTGACCTGTTTTAAATGCAGACAACGGTATAGAAGCAAGAGTTCTCGAAGTGCAGTTCCCAGACAACAACATCACTTGGGAACCTGTTAGAAATGCAAATGATCAGACCTCATGCTAAGCCTTCTGAATCTGAAACTCTGGGATTTGGTCCTGGTAAGCTCGTGATTCCCTACAGGTGATTCTGATGCCCACTTAATGTTTGAGAACCACTGGCGCAGATGATAAGAATCTAGGTTATATAATCAGGTTTTCTTCTTGGGGCAGGCAGTTCAAGCTCACTGTACCTGTTTCTCATGTCTGTAAAACAGGCCCTTCTGTGCTGCTGGAGCTGGATCAGGGAATTGACCCGGAGATCATGGTCAGGGAGGCCAAGGTTCAAATGCCAGGAGAGCATAGGTAAGTGTTAAACCTGGAGGAGGTTTAGGGATAGGGATAGAGGCAAGGTTTATAGTAAGTGAGACAAGAGTGAGAGAAAGTAGTTCATGCCTCCTACTGGGGTACAGAACCAAGGTTCAGAACACTGAAACTGAGGGAAAGAAACCAGGCTCTAACAGGACAGAGATGGGAGGACTAGAAAGTGAGCTAGTTTGGGGTTTGCTTTTTAGAGCCAATGGGAGGGAAATGCCTAAACCCCAAGGTTTAGGGACCGTTGATGTGGCAGACAAGCCCACCAGTCCAAACTCTAGCCCTTCTGAGGCTTATATGGTGCCAGAGCTGTTCTGAGGTCCCAGGCCAAGCCAGGATAGGAACTCTTGTCTACTTTCCTAAGGTCAGTGGTGGGAATGTAGGGGTGGAGGCAACGTCAGTGAATCCTGCCTCTCCATTTGTCCTACCGCATGGCCTTTTTAAAGTTGCAAATTGATTTCTTGGCTCCCCTCTTGGACAATAAAGTACCTTGGCTGTAAGCACATTGTGAGTCTAGTTTACTGCTAAGAAGTTAGAAGTTGGTGTAACTAAGAATGAAACAACTGTATCTGGAGTGGTTGCCATGATAAAGGAAAAGGCAGGAGAGAGGCTTCTGGCTATGAAGCAAGGGGCTGCCAGAAAGTGAAGACTAGTTTCTCTTGTGATGTGTGAGGGGCACGAGAGAAGAGCTGCTGTTCTATCCACCTGAGTTTGGTACCCCAGGAGAACGGATGAATGTTAAACCTCCTTCCTGCCTTGAATTTATTTTTCTGTATTATTGCATTGGGCTGTTTCTGTATTATTGCATTGGGCTTTTCTTCCTCTTTGTCCTTTCCTTCCTTCTCTTCCATCTTTTTGGTAAAAGAGAAGGGAGGGGGGCTGGCCAATAATCTGAGTTAATAAAACCTGCCATGCTGTTTGAGAAAATGTGAATGCTGTATCCCAGACCTAAATAATTAAAAATCATTTACAACGTTAAACTAGTTGTTATGGAAACAACGCGTGTTGGGATTTGTTAGTGTGGAAAAAAAACCCTATTTCACCTTTGAGGAACAAGCAAAGCTTATTGTGGGTTGTAGAGAAACACAGCTCACCGGAAAGCCTATATGCCTGGGCAATGAGATGGTCTGGAGACTGGGGCAGGCTGTGAGAAACCATGAAATGATCTAGCGGTCCAGAGCTTGACAGTGTAAAAAGGACCTCCTAACTATCTTTCAGTAACTGAAGATGATCAATTTTCAGGAGTATTTTAAGGAGTTTAAGAAGGCACAGGAAAATCAGTGATGGTCGTCTTGAAGGGACATTTATTGGCTGGTAGGCTTGGCTTCTGGCATTTAGCCAGTGGATCACATTAACGGATTAGTAGCTAGGAAGTAAAGCACCAAATCCTTTGTATCCATTGAAGCTTTCAGAATTTTTCCAGAGAAGCTGAAAGTTGAGTTTTACAAATGGTGCTCTCAGTACCCTGGAGTCAGGCTAGGTTCAAATTCAGTTACAGGTGCACTTGCTCCCAGGGTGAGTTATTTCTCAGAACCTTGTTTTTTTTTTTTTCATCTTTGAAATGGGGATGATAATGGGAATGAAATAGAGTAATAACATGTGACTGTGGTTTGGAAAGTGCTATTCAGTACTACTTGTTATCCTTCCCAAGTCTTGTTTCTTAGACTAGAAGATTAAAAGAGACACCTTGAGAGGTCTCAGGTGTTTGTGTTTTCCTTACACTTAGAGGCATACACAGAATGTATTCCAGCATCATCACCCGAACTGCAGTGGAACTCCTTGTCTTTCTTCCTTATCTATTAATGAATAAAGGAATAATTGCCGTCATTGCAAAGTTTTGTTAAAGCCAAGTTTTCCTCTCCTCCACATCAGGCTCTTTGAGTTGTGAGCCTGTGTGGAGAGAAAGGGAGGGCTTGGCTGGCTCCTCTGTTCCTCTCCTTGTTCTTCTACCTCAGCATCACTCCTTGGACTGCACTGGGTGGCAGAGGGAGGACATGAGCAAGAGCTGGAAGGTCTTATTTGACAGAACAGTTGTTATCTGGCATTGGGGTGCCTGGGTGGGTTGGATGCTACAGTGCTAGTATTTACTCCTGGGGAGAGGGAGGCTTTCAGTGAGTTTTCAGGGCTTCCAGTCATAGCATTTTGTCACCCACAGCTCCCCTGCTATGGGCAGTGGACATTTGTGTTTCTCAGTTCCTGACTCCTTGTGATGTCCCTATGTTGGGATCACTTTGACCTTCTAGGGGATCTATTTAAGATAAACCAAGTCTCTATTTATTTTTCTTCCATGCGGGTTTATGGTTGCCCAACAGGAAAGTCCTGAACATCTTTACCACACCAAACTCTGGAAAGGCTGGCTGTTCCTTTGTTGTCCTTGTCAGCAGGCAGGATACTTCAGCTAGTTTCTTACCTTTTAACACTTGAGGGACAAGTCCGGTGTCAGTCCTGCAGTCTCCAGGGAACAAAGGACAAACTCTAAGTTCTTTTGAAGAATCCCTCACTTCACAGAAAGTAGGGGTTGGGGGCGGGGAGGCACCACTTCCTCCTTGTCCATGATGAGGAGGACTCTTGGAGCACCAACTCTCTTAAAATATCTTCTACCTCCTAGCTCTGTTCTCTTCCAATGAATACATTGCTTTTTATATTGTCAGGACGTGGGTGATGAGCTCTCTTTGGAAAAAGAATTTCTTTGGTGACCCCCTTGCAAATCCTGTGGGGATGGCCTTGGCATCTATTTTCTAAGCTTTGGGACATGGCCCACACTTGGAGATGGGAGTGGTACCATCTGAACACCTTGCTACACTAGGGAACATTTAAGTGTTCACAAATTCCTTCAGGGTCCTTCTATAATTCCTTCAGGGTCCTTCTGCTGCCCTTGGGTACCTAAAGGCCCCTGGAACCCAGGCCTCTGGGCCTCCCTTCTTGAACGTGCTCCAGATTCCTTAATGCAAGTCTTAAAACTTTCAGTCACAGTTAACCCCAAACCAAGTTGTTAGTCAAAGCCAATCTGTTTCAAGGAAATTCCACTAAAGCAAATGTAAAACCAATGCATATAACTTTCCCAGAGTTATTTGCATGTTGAAAGAGAAAGAAAATTTATGAGGGGAAAAAAATCGGAGAATTTCAGCATAGGGTTTTTGGCAGATGAAATCAATGTTCTGTCCTATTATGACCACCCTTTCTGGGTTGGGGGCCAGGATGGGGCAGCCCTTAAGATTTGAGGCACTTTGTTCCCCCCACTTGTGGGGTTCTCTTCTTTCTGTCTGTAGTTTGGAGTTCTTTCCCTTCTACTGACACTGGATCCTCACCAATGTGACTTAGAGGTATTTTCTGTAAGCTTGTAACTAGGGGAGTGTAGGTACCAAAATAATACCCAACTCGAAGGGCATATAGGGGGGGAAAATCCCAGGCCTACCACAGAATGAATCTCTTAGCACCCTTTAGAAAGTCCCTACCATTCCCTCCATTCCTTCAACCTCTTCTTAAAATGACCAGTAGGGGGCACTGCAGGGTGAGATTCCCAGCACTTCCTCCCACATCTTACCCATGAAAAGTTATTGGAACACCAAGTATCAAATATAATACACCTATTTTAGTGAGAATAGTACAATTTTGGCTGCAGTGCTTGCTGAGAGATTATAAATTTAAGGTCTCAGTTGCTCTTGGGATGTGATTAACTGAAGAAGGAAGTTTTAGCTTGACATGGGATACACTTCGGACATCAGAAGGATGTGAAGCACTGGGCCCTAACTGTCCCTGGAAGAACGGTTCCGACACCACCACGGTGGGACCATGATGCATTTGGCTAGAGCACTGCAAGAAGGATCTGGCAGCCTTAGGTTGGAGGATGTGAGGGAGCCAGAGATGTGAAAGCTGAGTGTTTTAAAACTTCAGGAAGCAGCTATCTTCTCTGCCCGACTTTATTGGATGCTGTGAGCTCGGGCAATTGAACTTAAAGCCAGCAGCAAGTTTATCATAAAATCAAATGGAGGGACAAATAGTTCTTTTTCTCAAGGAAGGGAAATTGAGGTACCCATGGAGAGTAAAGAGAAAATAAATCATAGATTTTAAGAGTCCTATACTAAAACAAAATTGAAGGCAGATTTTGAAACTGGGTTTTTTTTTTTTTTTTAAACAAAACTGTTTTTCAATCAGAATACATTTGAACTGTTACTCAAATCAAAAGGTACAAAGAGGTTGATGAAAAAGTCTCCCACCCCTTTCTACTGGGCATAAATTTCCCCTCCCCATGGCTCTCTAGATATATTTCATGTATATATATAAATTATTCTCCTGGTTTTATGTTTTTAGTAGGACTATCACTTGGAGAGAATATTTTTAGTACTGAAGGTGTTTCCTCATTCTTCTTTTTAAGTAATAAAAATGTTTAATGTCTAATACAATGTTTCCAGCAACAACTGAAATTAAAAAACTTAAAACACAGCTATAGAACCTATAATCAAGTTCTTGAGTATGCTGAAATAAAGTTGAACAATAAATAAAAATGAATAAGCATTTGTAGCTAAGCTGTCATGGATGCTTCATATACTCTGGTGATAAGGAGCACATGTGTCAAATTGTGTGTAAGTTCACATGTTCATGGTTTAAGAGCAAGGAAACTTTTTTTGGTAAGACTCAATTGGGACATATCAAAATGCAATTTCAATAAAACACTTATGACAATGTTCAGGTTATTTGCCAGATTTTACACCTTGAACTACAGGTAAACTGAAATTTATTTCAGCAATACATAGGTCTGCATAGATCTACTTGCACACAGCCCTCTGTGTCCTGGGAAGTATTAAATATGCAATCAGCATTCCACAAATACTGATGCCATGGCATAGAAGAATATGTATTTTCTTTTCCAGGAATCTTCATGCTTTCCTGTGCTGGATTGCCAGCTTAGATAAGCTGGGAATTAAATTTCTTAGACTCTCCTTCCCTATATAGTTCTGGGTTAAGATCATCCCAAAGCAGGGTTTAATTTATCCAGTAAAACGTCAAAACTGGCTACATAATTTTCAGGGACTAGTGCAAAATGAAGATATGGGGCTCTACATTAATTTGCAAGGGCTAACATAACAAAATCCCTCAGACTGACAAATTGTTTTCCCACAATTCGGGAGAGACTGGAAGTGCCAAGATTAAGGCATCAGCAGGGTTGGTCTTTACAGAAGCTTTTCTCCTTGGCTTGCAAAGGCTCGCTTTCTCCATGTCCTCACACGGTCAGTCTTCCGTGTGATGTCTCTTTGTCCAATGTCTTCTCATAAAGCTATCAGTCCTATTGGGTTACTACTCATCCTAAGGACCTGATTTTAACATAATTGCCTGTGTAAAGACCTTTTCTCCAAATACAGCCCTAGTCTGAAGGTACTGGTGATTAGGGCGTTAGCATATAAAATCATGCAGGACATAGTTCAGCTCATAACAGATCCCTTGTTCAGATAACAGGAAAATAGTGCTGTTAAAGGCACTAAAATTAGAAAATGTTTCGCTTCTGCTGTCTTTCTCTTGACTTATAATGTTTACTTTGCTATTTAAGATCTCACTTTCAGGAATGTAGTGATAGTCTCTGGCCTCAGTCAGAGATTCTGCCCCGTGGCTCAGTTTGCACACACACATGTACCTGCCAGCTGCTGGATCAACACACTAAATCCTGGCTGGGTGCAGAGAAGTCAGTTGACCCAGAGATCCCCTCCAGGTCCCTGTGCACAGGTCACTGCTGGGGGTGGAGAGCATGGAGGTCACTTGGTAGGGTGAGGGTAGGAAGGCCAGTCAAAGCCCAGAGCCATAGTACTTACCTTCTGAAGGTCTTTTGTCCTCATTCTTCATTACTATAAAATATTCCATTGTCCATGGATAGACCCCTGGATTATTTTCAGACATTCCCTATTAGGACTTGTGGGACATCTTAAAGAAGCTGGAGCTCTGGAGGGCATACTAAAGGTCTCCACAGTAGCCAACTCTGTCTGGCTGCTTCGAGGGGGCTGTCCTGGGGGGAATATGTTCACAGGGGGAGACCAGGACTCCAAAAAATGTTTATAAGCCCACCAACTTAAGGTTGTAAAGGTCTATAGATGTCAGCTCTGATCCCAGACTAAATCTTCATAAAGTTTTATGTATACCATCATGTTGCTCTATGGATCCCAAGGAACTTTCTGCTTTAATTCTCTTCCTTTGTTTGCTCTGGCCTCAGTATATCCATCTGTAAGACCCGAAAATTGGAGTATAAGATGTTCTCAACCTTTTTCTTAAGGCATAGTACTTTTTTTTTTCTTCATCAGATGAAATATAGGAGGAACTCTAATAAGTGCTCTAGATGGAAGCAAGGAACAGTATGCTTTCATAGTTGCCTTATTTTTTTGGTGAACGGTTTTCTGTGCCAAAATACCTCTGAGAAGCTATGGGAATCTATGGAGGATTGGATGGAAAAATAAAAAAGACATCAGGTTGAAGGCTTTCTGTTCATGTCTGTGACTACATTATAATGATGTCTGCCTAACTTTATTCATAGTGGCACAGGGGTCTGTTGAGTTTGTACCTTCCACCAGCTTCTATATAAATCATAATTATTAGATTGTCCAGTATGGAAAAGGCCAGAGACTTGGAATGTGAGAAGTATGTCTGGGTGGTTATGGTGGGGAGGTGGGTGGGAAGGAAAGAAAGAAAAGGTAAGAACTAGAGAAATAAGAGACATTCATGTGACCTTTAGATTCTTCAGGTGTTGAGCAGTAAGTACAGTTTTCCCCACTTATCTGGGGTTTCGCTTTCTGCAGTTTCAATTCCCCTGTGGTCAACTGCAGTCTGGAAGCACATAGTCTTCCTCCTGATGAATCATCTGAAGGTCAGTAGTAGCCTAACTCAATGTCACAGTGTCTATGTCCCTCAGCCTCCTTTCATCTCCTCACGTAGGCATTTTATCTCCCATCATCACAAGAAGAGTGAGTACTATAAAATAAGATACTTTGAGAGGGCCCTCATTCATATAACTTTTATTACAGTATATCATAATTGTTAGTCTCTTACCCTGCCTGACTCTTAAACTTTATCCTACGTACGTATGTAAAGGAAAACCATATATATGGTTTAGTACAATCTGTGGTTTCAGGCATCCACTGGGGAGGGTCTTGGAACATATCCCCCACGGGTAAGTGAGGTTTACTGTATCTTTGTGAGCTGATTCCTGCATATGGGAAGCTCGAGATGTAAAGGATGCTACACAGGTTGCACAAAGATTGAGATGCTTATAGTTGAGATCTTAAAAACCTCATGTTTATTTTTCAGCAACATAAATGACTTCCATCTATGGACTTTTATTTATTTATTTATTTTTTATTTTTATTTTTTTCCAGTGTTTTTTTAAATTTATTTTTGGGACAGAGAGAGACAGAGCATGAATGGGGGAGGGGCAGAGAGAGAGGGAGACACAGAATCGGAAACAGGCTCCAGGCTCCAAGCCATCAGCCCGGAGCCTGACGCGGGGCTCGAACTCACGGACCACGAGATCGTGACCTGGCTGAAGTCGGACGCTTAACCGACTGCGCCACCCAGGCGCCCCAACCATCTATGGACTTTTAGTTGGACACATTGTAAACATGGTATGGTTATATAGCCTGGTGGAAGCCTATTTCAACCATGTTCCATCTTGAGGAATCATAATGGGGGTGTGTTTTTGTTATATTGTAGGCAGATTGAACCATCAGTACTTGCCTGGGGGCTTGGCACCATTCACCCCTTACAAGTGTCCTCTGTGGGTCTGTGGTACCTGGGGAAATTGGGCTGAGTCAGGCAGAGTTCAGTGGAGATTTAGCCTTAAAACACTCCAGAATGCATACGTGGGGCCTTGGCGCTTTGAATGATTGCCCAGGAATTGGAAAAGGGATTTGACTTGTGAGTCCTGTCTAAAAGTCCCTGAGCAGCTTCATTTTACTCCTCAATCATGACAAATTATCCCCCACATCCAAGTTAAGAAAGACTGCCAGCATTGAAAAGCTAAATATCCACATTTCTAGAAAAACAAAACTTAGGAAATGTGAATATAGTAACTAAGAATAAGATCGGTGTTCTGAGCTCTTTTAATATTATGCTACCATTGCCACCACCTCTCCCTTCCTATAAGGTTTGCTGTCTGAGTTCTCTATCTGAATTTAACTTCAATCAGAAGAGGGAATGGGAAGTGCAAGGTGTGTGTGGGTGGGGAGGGGGCGTGTGTGTAGGAGGGAGGTGCGTGGTACAGTAGGCAAAAGAGTTAGGGCTTCAAACTTTATTCAGAGTTTCCTGAGTGTATCAGTATAGCAGCAACAAAGTTTGGTCCAAATAATGTCTTTCTTGACCTTTTAGTACTGTGTGGGATTATGAGAGATAATGGGATTTTTTTCCCCTGCAGCTATCTGGGAAGTTGTATGGATCTTCAAGGTAGGATTTAAAACTTTCTATGCAGCCTGTCATCTGTAAGCCATCCTGTCCAAGAAATGCTTTATCACAGTACAGGGGAATTGTGAAGTCTTTTGATTAAAATGCATTTGCATAGACAAATAGCAAATAGCAGGAGAGTGCAGGAGATGAACCTGCCCTGAAAGGTCCTAGATTGGCTGATCAGCCTCTAAACTTGGGAGTAGAGAACTGACCAGGACAAGAATAGGGGTCTGATCTCCTCAGAGGCTGTTGAGGGATTTGCCAACCCCAGAACGAGCTTGCTGCTGCTGTTCACAGAAGGGTAGGTTCAGAGAGTATCTTCCCACAACCATTGAAAATCTAGTTCAAAATTGTTACTAATGTTCGGTTGATGATATCTCTGTACAACAAGGAGAAAATGTTGTTGTTGAAGAGACATAGCTAATCAAATGGCTTATTGACTACCTCCTTGGAGAAGTCTCTTAGAATGGTTATAATAATTGTGAATGAGCTAATCAAGCATTTTTTGACCTGATCCCTGTTGAACTATGCATCCTGACCATTGGCAAAGGCAGGATTGCTATCCACCTATGGCTAATAAAGGATACTAATCCACACATGAATTCCTTATGAGCAAAGAAGAGAGTAACTTTTTTTCCCCTTGAGGATAGTGAAAAATCTATTTTATTTTTTTTAAGCTTATTCATTTTGAGAGAGCAAGGGCATGAGCTGGGGTGGGGCAGAGAGAGAATCCCAAGCAGGCTCTGCACTGTGCAGAGTGTGTCAGGCTGTGCAGAGCCTGACTTGGGTCTCAAACCCATGAACTGTGAGATCATGACCTGGGCCAAAATCAAGAGTGTGATGTTTAACTGAGCCACCAAGGCGCCCCCAAGATGTTTATTTTTAAAAGGAGCTCTTTGAAGAGATTGAAGCATCTAAAAGAGTAGGGACATTACATCTAATTTTTATCATGTCCCCTCTTCCCATGCCTTCTGGTGTGGTTTTGGGCAGAGTGCACACTTTTATTTTTTTTAATTTTTGTATGTTTGAAAGAGAGGGAGAAAGTACATGTGTGCTAGCAGGGGAGAGGCAGAGAGAGAGGGGACAGAGGATCTGATGCAGGCTCTGCTGACAGCAGAGAGCCTGATATGGATTCTTTGCTGAGAGAGCTCAGACTCCCAAACTGTGAGATTATGACGTGAGTGTTACAGACAGAACAACGTTCTAGCTTTCACTATTTGAAGCCATTCCTTCTCAAAGATCTGGAGAGAGGTTGTGATGATGGAGGGCAGTCTTATGAAGGTGATATGGAATTTGGAAGGAGATAGAAAAACTGGAGAGTTTATAGGAAGAGGCAAAATCTTCTTAGAAATGCTGGAAAAAAGATCCTAGACCAATCTGACCTCACTGAGCTGTCTTCATCCCCCCAGCTGTGTGACTGTGGGAAAGTTGCTAAAACTCCCAATGCTTGCATTTCCTCATTTATAAAACTGGAAGAATACTTTATGTACAACATAGGGCTGTTTCAGGAATTAAATGAACTAACATATTAGAACTTGGAGCAATGATTGGCAATAGTAATTTCTCAATAAATGTTAACTATTATCACATTCATTAAAGATCTTAGGGAAAGGATTAGTTTCTTTCCTCTCCCCTAAGTGTAAAATGTTTGGCTATGCTTCTTTAAAAATAACATTTTAATTATAGGAAGAGATTTTTGTGAACCTTCTAGCATAGTAATTCACAAGTGTGGAGTCTGTCATGCTTTTCCCTCATTTTGAGCTTTTTGGTGTCTCTGAAACGTCTTGGGAAATGGGTCTTTCTTTGGTGCTCTCTGGAGGGAAGACTCGTGAGGCAGTGCAGCCTGGTGGAAGGGGCCTCGCAGGTGGAGCAGACACCTGTTTCCACTTCTGCCTCTATTTACTGGCCCTGGGAGCTGTGGGAGTCACTTAACTTCTTATATATCGGTGGTACTTAGTGAGGCGGATGTGAGAAACCTCTGTAGGGTTTTAAGAAAAAAAAACATAGGAGGTTGTAAGAAGATTGGTAATATAACAAGTGTTACTTTTTACACATGTAAAGGAGTTTTTTTTGTTGTTTGTTTGTAAAATGTATTCACCTTGAGAGGCAAATGACACCCATAATACAGTACTCCTTTCAGAGTCTTCAGACTCATGGGTGAAAACGAGTCCTTCAACTTTATATCGAACCTTAAAACTTCTTTAATTAAAAAAATTTAACTTAAAATTTCAGATTCAAAGTGGTAAAAATTGGTTCCACATATTCTTCATCTGAATTCCCCAAATATCAACATCTTATATAACTATAGTATAATCACCAAAAGCAAGAAAATACCATTAATAAAATACTATGTAATTACATACTTTATTCAGATTTCACAAACTGTCCCACTGATGTCTGTTTTCTGGTCCCGAATCCAGTTAAGGAACACTGCATCTTGTTGTATCCCCTTTGTTTCCTTTAACCTGGAACATTTCCTTGGTCTCTTCGATGATCTTGGCACTTTTGATGAGGATCAGCCAGTTATTTTGTTTTTAAAATTTTTTTTAAACATTTATTTATTTTTGAGACAGAGACAGAGCACGAGCAGGGGAGGGTCAGAGAGAGAGGGAGACACAGAATCCGAAACAGGCTCCAGGCTCTGAGCTGTCAGCCCAGAGCCCGATGCGGGGCTTGATCTCACGGACCGCGAGATCATGACCTGAGCCGAAGTCGGACGCCCAACCGACTGAGCCACCCAGGCGCCCCTCAGCCAGTTATTTTGTAGATTCTCAATTTAGTTGCTCTGATGTTTTCTCATAAAGTTGTGCATTTTTGGCAAGGATACCATAGACATGGTAGCCTTCTCAGTACACATTATATTAAGATGCACATGATACTAATCTGTCTTATTATGGAGATATTAACTTTGCTTACTAGGTTAAGGTAGTGTCTGCTAGGCTTCTCCACTAAAGTTAGTACTTTCCCCTTTGTAAGTAAGTTCCTTGGCGGGGAGATAGTTTGAGACTATGGAAATGTCCTCTTTCATCATATTCTTTTTTTTTTTTTTTTTTAATTTTTTAAATGTTTGTTTATTTTTGAGAGAGACAGAGTTTGAGTGGGAGAGGGACAGAGAGAGAGGGAGACACAGAATGGGAAACAGGCTCCAGGCTCTGAGCTGTCATCACAGAGCCCGATGCGGGGCTGGAACTCATGGACTGTGAGATCATGACCTGAGCCGAAGTCAGACGCCCAACGACTGAGCCACCCAGGTGCGCCCCCCCTTTTTTTAAGTTTATTTATTTTGAGACAGACAGACAGAGAGAGAGAGAGAGAGAGAGAGAGAGAGAGAGAGAAAGAGAAAGAGGAAGGGGAGATGCAGAATCCCAGGCAGGCTCTGAACTGGCAGTGCAGAACCTGACGCAGGGCTCAAACTCTGAAACTGTGAGATCATGACCTGAGCTGAAACCAAGAGTCAGATACTTAACCGACTGAGCCACCCAGGCACCCCTCTCATATTCTAATTTTTGCATTAGAGTTCTCCACAAAACCAGAAAAAATTGTATGTGTATTTATATTATGAGGAATTGGCCAACATTATGAAGGCAGAGGAGTTCCATGATCTGCCATCTTTAAGTTGAAGATCCAAGAAGGCAGGTGGTATAATTTGAGTCTGAGTCCAAAGGCCTAAGAAACAGAGGAGCTAGTGATGTAAATCCCAGTCTAAGAGCAGGAGAAGATCAATGTTTCAGCTCTGGTAGGTAGGCAGGCAGGAAGAAAAAGGGGTGAGTCTCTCCTTTTCTCTACCTTTCTTGTTCTATTCAGGCCCTCAAGGGATTGGATGATGCCCACCCACACTGTGTGTGTGTGTGTGTGGGGGGGCAGTCTGCTTCAATGAGTCCACTGGTCCAAATGCTAATCTCATCTGGAAACCTATAGATACAGCCAAAAATACTGTTTAATTTGGGCACTTCCTGTTATGGTCAAATTGACATATAAAATTAACCTTCACAAGCATCTAAAATTCTTTCCCAGAACCATTATTACCTAGGCATTTGGCAAATGATCATGTTTGTTTTTAAAACTCCAAACCTGTATGTCCAAATGGATGGTTCAGTATAACACATTGGACTCAGGATGACTATGGGTTATTCCTCACATTGGAATCCAGTGCCAGTTAGAGCTATTCTTTCTTATTCCCTTCCTCTCGGTCTTGTCCTATTTTACACTGCCTAAAGGGGGATTATCAGACCGAGGAAATCACATGTTCTTTGGAAGCAAACAGCTCTGGATTTCAGTCCTATACTCACCACATATTAGGTGGGTGACCCATTCAAGTAACTTAATCTTTTTGCATTTCAGGTGCCTCATAAAGAAAAAGAGGATTCTACTTCATGGATTGATTTTTTTTTTTTTTAACAGTATATAAGCTACCATGTATAAAAAGCTATCCATCAAGCATGATGTGAATCTCTTTGAATGTTGGCTCTTTTTATCTTTTTTCTTTCCAATGAAAACAGCTACAGTAAATACAAAGGCTGAATTTGGATTTCATTGGTCTGGATTGGAGTCAGGTTTAAAAACACTTCAGGTGATTCTAAAGTGTATCCACAGTTGAGAACCACTGATTTGAGCTCACTTAAGGTCTTACTGATTTAAACTGTAAGGTATCAATCAGAAGGACAACATGTGATTTCACTCATGCAGAATTTAAGAAATAAAACATAGGGGAAGGGAAGGAGAAATAAAACAAAAAATAAAATAAAACTGGGGCGCACACCATGAGAGACTCTTAACTATAGAGAACAAACTAAGGGTTGTTGGAGGAGAGGTGGGTGGAGGCATGATCTAAAATGGGTGGTGGGTATTAAGAGGCACTTGTTGGGATAAACACTGGTTAATACGTAAGTGATGAATCACTAAATTCTACTCTTGAAACCAATACTACATGTATGGTTTCAACTAACCATTCAACTAACATGAATTTCAATAAAAGAAAAACATCTAAGATTAAAAATGAATATCTGGTTATTTTAGCATGGTTACAATAAAAATAATGTAATACTGCATGTAGGGGGAAATTTTGTGAGAGGGGAATTTGAGGTATCGGTTCATTCATCCATTGAGGTAATCATTGTGGTTGGTTTCTTTTTTTGAGCCCTGCATTAGGCATTGTTAAGCACTGGCCATGTAAAGGTGAAATTGGCACAGTCAGGCAGCTACAACACAGTACAATGTGATGCAAGCTGAAAGCAGTTACAATAGTCTAGTACCATGGTTACTAGGTGTTTGCCATGCAGATGCACTCATTTTATTTTATTGGGTATTTGACAATGTATGAAGAATATTGAGTGGATGGGAATCAGTAAATATTATGTTAGAAATATAGCTCTGGTGTGCTTGGAATGGGTGAGGTAGGATAGGCAGGGGAGTAGAAGGAAGACTGAGGGCTTAATGCTGGGTTATGGCAGTGGGGATGAAAACGAGGGGCTGGACCTGAGATAGGTTGGAGATGGGATGGCAGGACTTGAAGACCAATTATGTGAGAGGGAGGCTTTGATGACTTCCAGATGCCTGAGTAGGTTATAGCATCATTCACTGAACTAGTGGAAGGGCAAGGTTGTGGGTGGGGATCTTAGTTCAGTTTTGAGCCTGTTACAGTTGAGGCTCTTAGGAACGTAGAATATGATAAATGATTGCTATCTGGAACTTGGGAGTGGAACCTCCATTAGAGATAAAGATGAGGGACTCTGCAGTTGGTATTTGTAGCCACAGGTATGGATAAAATTGTCCAGACATGACGTGTAGGAGAATAAGTGAAAAGCCAAGGACAGAGCTAAGGAGTTGTTAGCATTGAGCAGGGGAGGAAAAGGAACAGCTGGAGAGGAGAGTCTGAGAAGGAGAGGCAGAGGGCCTGAAGAGAACCAGGAGAGGGGATTCTCAGGGGCATCAAGGAAGGACAGATTTGAAGAAAGGCAAACTGGTAAGCAGTGCAAAAGCAGCAGAAGAGTTAAAGTAAGTTCTGAACTGCAAGAACTGGATTTGGCCTGTAGGTGGGCATAAGAGAGTCTGTTGAATGTGTGTAACAAAATTTGTGGAGTCCAAGAAGCACAGGTTGAGAATTTCCCCTCTTGCAAGAAACCTTCCCTAAATCCACACCACTTGTTGACTCAATGCATCAAAAACTTTGAATGACCTCCTCTCTGGGATGGAAGTCACCTTGTTGGTCATTTAACTCAGGTCTCATTGAACAGGTGAGGAAATTAAGGCCCAGAAAAGTCATTACTTGTGTGAGGATAAGTGGCACACTTAAGCCCTTAATCCAGACTATTCTCACACGCGCATTGGTGCAGCTAGTTTACTCTCCTTTCCTATGTGTTCACATGTTGTTTATTTACACTCTGGTTGTCTTGTATTTCTATAGTTTGTAGGTTTTGCTGTTTTGAAGGAATTTAGAGGATGGTAACTCCATCTCTACTATTTTATTACTTTCTTACTATTGATCTTTTGACTTCACCGGCTATTTTAAAGAATAAGCTATGATCTTGGACAGAAAGACCCTACAAAGCAACTCCCATAATTTAGGAGAAATGTCATGGAACAAACTGTTTCTTAGGAGCTCACTCAGCAGAGTGTCAGAACCTGACACTCCAGGCTGGTTTGTCTGTTCATATCCTTTTATTGCAGAAAATCAAGCTCTGGCCATCAAATACTTTTTTTCCTTCTATTTTTAATTTAAATTTTAGTTAACATACAGTGCAATATTGGTTTCAGGAGTAGAATTCAGTGACTCATCCGTTTTATACAACACCCAGTGCTCCTCACAACAAGTGCCCTTCTTAGTACCCATCACCTATCTCCCTCCATCAACCCTCAGTTAACCCTCAGTTCTCTATCATAAAGAATCTCTTGGGTTTATTTCCCTCTATTCTTTGCCCCGCCTTCTATGCCCATCTGTTTTGTTTCTTAAATCCGACTGAAATCATATAGTACTTGTCTTCCTCTGATTGACTTCACTTTGCAAGTACATTCTAGCTCCATGCATGTCATTGCAAAGGGCAAGATTTCATTCTTTTTGATTGCTGAGCAACATTCCACTGTATGTATGTACACCACATCTTTATCCATTCATCAGTCGATGGACATTTGGGCTCTCTCCATAGTTTGGCTATTACTGATAATGCTGCTATAACATTGGGGTGCATGTGCCTCTTTGAATATGTATTTTTGTATCCTTTGGGTAAGCACCTAATAGTGTAATTGCTGGGTGGTAGAGCAGTTCTATTTTTAGTTTCTTGAGGTACCTTGATACTGTTCTCCAGAGTGGCTGCACCAGTTTGCGTTCCCACCAACAGTGCAAGAGCGTTCCCCTTTCTCTGAATCCTCAGCAACACCTTTGTTTCCTGAGTTATTAATTTTAGCCATTCTGTCAGGTGTGAGGTGGTGTGTCATTGTGGTTTTGATTTTTATTTCCTTGATTATGAGTGATAATCTATTAGCTATCTGGATGTCTTTGGAAAAGTGTCTATTCATGTCTTCTGCCAATGTCTTAACTGGGTTTTTTGTTTTTTGGGTGTTGAGTTTGAGAAGATCTTTATAGATTTTGGATACTAACCCTTTATCAGATACGGTGTTTGCATATATCTTCTCCCATTCTGTTGGTTGCTTTTAGTTTTTTTGATGGTTTCCTTCTCTGTGCAGAAGCTTTTTATCTTGAAGTCCCAGTAGTTCATGTTTGCTTTTGTTTCACCTGCCTTTAGTGACGTGTCTAGTAAGAAGTTGCTGTGGCCGAGGGGTGCCTGGGTGGCTGAGTTAGTTAGGCATCCGACTTCAGCTCAGGTCATGATCTCACGGTCCATGGGTTCGAGCCCTGCGTCAGACTCTGTACTGTCTCCCTCTTTCTCTGCCCCTCCCATGCTCCTGCTGGGTTTCTCTCTCAAAAATAAACATTAAAAAAGTTGCTGGGCCAAGGTCAAAGAGGTTGCTGCCTGTGTTCTTCTCTAGAGTTTTTATGGTTTTTTATCTCACATTTGGGTCTTCCATCCATTTTGAATTTATTTTTGTGTATGGTGTAAGATAGTGGTCCAGGTTCATTCTGCATGTCACTGTCCAGTTTTCCCAACACCATTTGTTGAGGGGACCATATTTTTTTCAGTGGGTATTCTTTCCTGCTTTGTCAAAAATGAGTTGACCGTACAGTTATGGGTCCATTTCTGGGTTTTCTATTCTGTTCTATAAATCTACGTGCCTGTTTTTGTGCTAGTACCATACTATCCTGATGACTAGAACTTTGTAATATAGCTTGAAATCCAGGATCATGATGCCTCCAGTTTTTTTTTTTTTTTTTCTTTGTCAGGATTGCTTTGACCATTTCAGGTCTTTTGTGGTTCTATACAAATTTGAGGATTGTTTGTTCGAGCTCTGAAAGAAATAGTGTTGGTGTTTTGATAGGGATTGCATTAAATTTATAGATGGTTTTGGGTAGTATAGACATTTATGACAATGTTTGCTCTTCTAATCCATGAGCATGGAATGCTTTTCCATTTCCTTGTGTCCTCTTCAATTTCTTTCATAAGTATTCTGTAGTTTTCAGAGTATAGATCTTTTACCCCTTTAGTTAGGTTTATTTGTAGGTATTTTAAGGTTTTTGGTGCAGTTGCAAATGGGATCAATTCCTTGACTTTTCTGCTGCTTCACTATTGGTGTATAGAAATGCAACAGATTCTGTATGTTGATTTTTATATCCTGCGACTTTGATGAATTCATGTATTCTAGCAATGGCCATCAAATGTTTTGATGTTTGATACAGGGGATCGTTTAGCAAAGCTTTGAGATTCTGTCTCCTCCCCAATACCATTATCTTGGCTGAATGGCATTGGGGACTGTGGGGAGGTTAGGAGAGGAGTGCCCAAATCACTTGGACTTTTGAGACTCAGAGCCTAGTGTATGAGAGAGCCTGGTGTCTGAGAAAGTTCATCTAGAGACCTCCTGGTCTTCTAGAAGCATTTATTCATTCATAACATTGTAGGTGAGTTTTTATGACTCCTATCTCAACCATTTTTATTTTCTTACACTTATTTCTATCTTTTCAGGCTCTCTTTTCTCTGTGTCTCATTCAGGTTTTTTTTCCTGCTTTTTAAAAACTTTAAGTTCAAGTTAGTTAACATACAGTGTAGTATTGGTTTCAAGAGTAGAACCCAGTGATTTGTCACTTAATGCAACACCGAGTGCTCATCCCAACAGGTGCCTTCCTTAATGCCCATCCCCCATTTAACCCATCCCCCTTACCCACCTCCCCTCTAGCAACCCTCAGTTTCTTTTCTCTATTTAAGAGTCTATAGGGGCGCCTGAGTGGCTCAGTCACTTGAACCACCGACTTTGGCTCAGGTCATGATCTCACGGTTTGTGAGTTGGAGCCCTGCATCGGGTGCTGACAGCTCAGAGCCTAGAGCCTGCTTTGGATTCTGTGTCTCCCTCTCTCTCTGCCCTTCCCCCACTCATGCTCTGTCTCTCTCTGTCTCAGACATAAATAAACATTAAAAAAATTTAAAAAAAGAGTCTCTTTGTGTCTTTGTCTAGCTATAGATCTGTTTATATAGCTCGTCTCTATACATCTTTTTCTGTCTGTTGTGGGGAAAATGCCCCCTGGATAAAACTCTTTGCAAAAACAGTGATACATTGCTGTTCAATAAATATTGTAATTGGGTGATCATGGAACTAATGTGATGGGACCATGGAACTGATGAGTGAATAAAGTATATAATAATCAATAACTTATCTTTTTAGCATCAACATTTTGATCAAGGACCTCCAAGTACCATGTGGTACTGACTCAAAATTAGCTAGAGAGACAGCTTCCCTGGAGCTCAGAGAAGTTTGACCCTGTGGGCCTACCAGTGGGTAGGTACCCCTCTAGAAGTTACTGTTTCTGAATCTGCACCATAGAAATCCCACTCACAGACTTGTGATGTGCATACTGGGAGAATGGTGAGCCCATCAGGAATTTGTGAAGTTATTTAGTGTAATGGACATTAAAAATTCTTAGCCTACCCAGCATCTAATCTCCCTTCATAGAAACATCTTGATTTCCTTTTGAGTCAAGACCTGGCCCCACTGTGATGCTTGGGGATAATACACATGTCAGCAAGCCACTATGGAAATGGGAAGGACCAGATACTTTGTCCCTCCTGGTATGACCAGGAGCCACACACATGGCCCAGGCTTAAGTAATTGGACACATCCTCCTGGGAGTTAGAAACAGTTGGAATTTCCTTATTCCAACAGCAGCTTCCTGACCAGTGCTCAGTTCCTGATTCTTCGTTCTCTGGAGCTGACTTGGATCCTGCCAGTTTCTGGGCTCGTTCTCCATCTTCTGATCAGTTCTGCAAGTCCTTTGTTTCCTTTGGCTGGAGTTAGTCTGCTTGGATTGCCATAACAAAATGCTAAAAATTGCATGACTTAAATTTATCTTCTTACAGTTCTAGAGGCTGGGAAGTCTAAGACCAAGGTTCTGTTGGGGTTTGGTTTTGGTGAGAACTTTCTTCCTGTCTTGTAGATGGTTGTTTTGGCTTCACATAGTCTTTCCTCTGTATATGCACACTGAGAATGCAAGCTTGCTCTCTGGTGTCTCTTCTTATAAAGACACGAATCCTGTTTAACCAGTGTTCTACCCACATGACCTCATTTAACCTAAATTCCTTCAAATACACACTGGGGACTAGGACTTCAACATACGAATTTTGGAGGACCAGAAACATTTTGTCTATAACATCAGGTAAAGTCTGTTGTCTGGCTTAGAAATGAGGAACTTTAGCAGATATACCTAAACCTAAATTTGCTAGTCTTACTTTATCCTTCTGAAAAATCACTCCCCCCCCCCCCCCCCCCCCCCCCCGCTTTTTTCCATCTTGCTCTGCCAGTCTGGCTTTATTCAGTTGGTTGAAATAGGTCTATTTAACAAAAAGTGAGGGCCTTTTGACAACATTAATTCCCCCTCCTACCTCTTTTCTGTGGTCTCATTGGCATTTTTTGAGCAAGGCTGTCAGTCAAGCAGGTGATTGGAGACTCTCTGATGTCATTCTCCACACTGATGTCAGACGCCAACCTTGGGGCTGGCTGAGTGGAAAAATGACCAGCTTGGCTCTTATAGTTATGGCTCCATGTTGCAAGAAGTTGGCAATTCTCTTCTTGCTTTTTTCTTTTTATTGCTTGTTCCACAGTCTGGGAAGCATACACAGCTGCCTGGCAGTTCTGCTCCTGAAGCTATGGCACTCACCATCAAAGGCTCTTACTCTGCTTCCTGCTCCAGATAGAAGAACAGTGACAAATAATAGTAAGCCATGCCCTTCCCCTAAGGGTCTCTGAGCTAGAAGTCTTGTACGGAACTTACCAGAGGAAATCTGCCTGAAACAGTCCCCAGTAGCACATAGTGCCACATGTTACCTTTATGTGCAAAGAGTTACCAACCAGAAAGGTGTATGTGAATATGGCTCTGGTAAAACTTTTGGTTAATGTTCATTTCATTTTTTATTCTGCCCCACTATCCCCCTTCACACCTGGAAATCACTCAGTATGAAGTAAACTACAGTAGTTTCCAGAACTCTGTGTGTGTGTGTGTGTGTATTTTCAACTGCAGATGTCCAGGAAACAGTAAACTCTTGTTTTGAAGCTTTTTAAAAATTGAGCTTTTGATTCCAAGCAATTGAAAATTGTTCCTGTTTATGCTTCTTATTGGTGATAGTTTAACTAGCTCGATTTTGTTTTCTCTGGATTATGTTTTTTTTTAAATTTTTTTTTATGGTTTTCCTTTAGGAGTTTACCAGTCCTTGGAGCTCACTGGTAGCAGAGGAAAAAAGTGTCTAGAGAAATTGAATTTCTTTCATGTTCACAGAAAAGGTGGCCACTTGCCATTATAGGATAAACTCAGGGCATTTTTCCCAGGGGTTCATGGATTAGTAAAAATCTGAGAAATATTCATACCCTTTTTTTTCTTCTTTTTTCAAGGCTAGAATATATAGCCTCTACCTACACTTTGGAAAGTATCTATAAAGTTAAATCAAGATAATCACTTACTTCTGGCATTTGTAATGGGATAATTATACTAATAATTCTTTACTCTTGTAACTTAGCAAAAGGGATGTTTTACTTTTGTGGTGCTTGGGAAAGCATGACTAATGGTCATTCAAGTGTAGATGGTTTATTCAAATGTCTAAATCCTTCTCTTACATTTACTGTAACAGGTACTTGTTACTATCCTTCAGTATTTTCAACAGTTCTTCCCATATCCATCAACTAAAATCACCCAAGCAGTTACTGAGAATTCACTGTGTGTACATTCCTGAGTTCTGGGATGAGGGTTGAAGAATTGGTATAATGAATAAAGGCTTTGCCAGGGTATATTTCTTACAGGAGAGTTGAGGCTTTATGTGGATTATGTGGAATAGATGGTGAGAAGTGGTAATTCTAGGCTGGAAGATAGCTGAGAAGAGATGTGCATGGAAAAGCCGGTTGGTAAGAAAACCAAATACTATTGGACAGGCACTTTGCTAAATGCCTTACCATGTCATGAAACATTTAATCTCTATTAATTTACAGTATGGGAGGTTTTGCCTTTATTTAAAACTGAAGTCATTTAAAGAGCATATATTGGAGTTGATAATGAAATTCTAGTCTACTTGACTCCAAAGAATGCAAATGAGCAAGACTTGCTTGGGGGAGCTTTCCCTGGCTGGAAGGGAGGTCCTCCATAGGGTGGAGTGAGAGATGAAGTTTGATACTTTGGCAGGGGGATAGTGAAGGCACATTTATACCTCCTAGTAAAGATAATCCAGAGCTCCTGTAGATCCTAGAGTTGAGGCAGTGACATGAAGGGAATGAGGGTAGGGGGTTACTGGCTGGGGATCTTGTGCCCCTTCACAGGTAACTGAGAACAGTTAGCATGAAACCTTAACATCGTGACTTTCATTCTTGCCCAGCTTGCTCTTAGCCATCTACATTCTAATTGGTCCTGCTCTCAGCAGTGAGACTTGGCTCTTCTAAGTATCATTTGGAGTACATTCCTTTCTTCTCTTGGAATAGTTCTGAGGACCTCAACAGTGTGCTTCCTAATTGCAAGCCCACTGTCTCTTCTTTTGTACCTTCTCCAGCCCAGCACCCATCTACCCTTCTGATGGCAAAACTCTTGTATTCTGCCAGAGTTTCTCTATTTTGTTAAATGAATTTGACCTTTCCTGTTAAGGTCCATCTTTCTAGATGGAATAAACTTGGTTTTGAGGGTCATTCTAACAGGTCTCTTGGTTTTTGTGATTAAAATAGAGGTATATTCACTAATATTTTTCATTAACTGTGTTTACATAAACTGATGTGTAAACTCAAGGGCAGTCAAGGGACTGTCTTGTTTAAGGCTTTGCCATCTCCCCAAAATGCCTGGTTAAATACTTTGTCTTTGATAGTCACCAGATTGTTGCCCAAGTAGGTATAGCACACTTCTTCACCTCTTTGGTTAGGTTTATTCCTAGGTATTTTATGTGTGTTTTGTTTTTTTGTTTTCTGGGTTTTTTTTTTTTTTTTGGTGCAGTTATAAATGGGATTGATTCCTTGATTTCTTTTTGTTGCTTCATTATTGATGTATAGAAATGAAATCATTTTCTGTGCATTGATGTTATATCCTGCGATTTTGCTGAATTCATGGATCAGTTCTAGCTGTTTTTTGGCGGAATCTTTTGGGTTTTCCATATACAGTATCACGTCATCTGAGAAGAAAGTTTGACTTCCTCCTTTCCGATTTGGATGCCTTTTATTCCTTCGTGTTGTCTGATTG
The DNA here is from genome assembly GCF_018350215.1 of Panthera leo. Lineage (NCBI taxonomy): Eukaryota > Metazoa > Chordata > Mammalia > Carnivora > Felidae > Panthera > Panthera leo. The sequence continues at coordinate 41,924,303 of NC_056695.1, forward strand.
CTGAGGCTAAGACTTCCAATACTATGTTGAATAACAGAGTGGACGAGTGGCGAGAGTGGACATCTGTGTCTTGGTCCTGACCTTAGAGGGAAAGCTCTCAGTTTTTCCCCATTGAGGAGGATACTAGTGTTGGGTCTTTCATATATGGCTTTTAGGATCTAGTGGTATGCTCCTTCTATCCCTACTTTCTTGAGGGTTTTTATCAAGAAAGGATGCTGTATTTTGTCAAATGCTTTCTCTGCATCTATTGAGAGGATCATATGGTTCTTGTCCTTTCTTTTATTAATGTGATGTATCACATTAATTGTCTGGTGGATATTGAACCAGCCCTGCATCCCAGGTATAAATCCCACCTGATCATGGTGAATAATTATTTTAATGTATTGTTGTACCTGGTTGGCTAGTATCTTGTTGAAGATTTTTGCATCCATGTTCATCAGGGAAATTGGTCTATAGTTCTCCTTTTTAGTGGGGTCTTTGTCTGGTTTTGGAATGGAGGCAATGCTGGCTTATAGAAAGAGTTGGGAAGTTTTCCTTCCATTTCTATTTTTGGAATGGCTTCAAGAGAATAGGTGTTAACTCTTCCTTAAATTTTGGTAGAATTCCCCTGGAAAGCCATCTGGCCCTGGACTCTTGTTTTTTTTTGGGGGGAGA